>NC_052147.1:201788059-202470976 GCF_902713615.1 Scyliorhinus canicula
GCTGGAAGATGGCTGCCCCCACGGATAGCCCAAGGCTGATGACGCGTCTGCAGGGGGCGGAGTAGGCAGACTCGCTGCCACACTGCGGGGTCTGCGGGCCTGTGACTCTGAGGATCGGGCCTGTGAGTTAGAGCTCTTGGACCTGTCCAGGCAAACTTTGGCGAAATGTCCTTTTCTGCCGCAGCTGCTGCAGTTCGCGTTACGGGCCAGGCAGCGCTGCCGGGGGTGTTGGGACAGGCCGCAGAAATAGCAGGGTAGCCCCCCATGATGGGTGGGCGGTCGTGCGGCACAGGCCTGGGGTAGTCTTTGGTCGGGGGTCCACGAGGGGGTTGCGTGGTCAGCCGGGAACGGGTTAAGGCTCTGGAACGCTACTTCGAGAGAGGAGGCTAACTTTACCGTCTGATCCAGGTCCAGGGCCCCCTTTTCGAGTAGGAGCTCTCTCACATAGTTGGCCCGAACTCCCGCCACGTAGACATCTCGGACGGCGGGTTCCATATGTTGAGTGGCCGTAACGGCCTGGTAGTTGCAGCTGCGTGCGAGGACTTTGAGGTCGCGTAGGTAGTTGTCTAGCGATTCTCCGGATGCTGGCGGTGAGTGGTGAGGATGTGTTGTGCGTAGACCTCGTTCACGGGCTGTCCATAGAGGCGTTCGAGCATCGCGAGGGGCGTCTGCCTAGTAGGAGGCCCCGTTGAGTTAAACAGAGATTCGGTGGCTCAGCCGTGCGTGGAGGAGGCTCAGCTTCTGTTCATCGGTGACGGAAGGCGTGGAGAAGGCTGCGAGATAGGCCTTAAAGCAGCAGAGCCAGTGCGAAAAAATTTATTTCGCCTCCACGGCCTGCGGATCGAGTTCCAGTCGGTCAGGTTTGAGGGCCGATTCCATAGTTGCGTTTAAGTTGATTAAATTGATGCGACCATCAATTCACTCGAGACATGAGTAGAAGTAAACCGTGGCTTTAATCAACTTAGAACAGTGCCTGCCTGCAACTGAACCAATGCTGAGAACTGCCTACAGGTCGACTGCTCTTTATACCTCCCTTCAAGGGGAGGAGCCATGGGCGGAGCCCATACATACCCCAACATGTTCCCCTATGGGTAATGCCATACAATGGCCCATAGGAGAAGCCCACAAGGGCAACAGCATAGCACAGATACAAATACAAGTGCAACAACACAGATACAAATACACGGGTGGATTATTAGTATAATACATTCACCACAGTGAGGTAGCAGTGTTAACCACAGTGCCATCCGTGCTATAATCCTTTTAGCTCTCCTGCTCTCACAATTGCTGATATTATTGATGGCTATCTGCCCTCAGGCATTGTTTCTCTCCCTTTCATTTTCCACCCTCACCACATCTGCTCCCCTATCAAGAAAACGCGTCCTTAACCCATCCTTCTTCAACTACTGTACCATCTCTATTCTTCGCTTCTCAAAAATCCTGAATATATCACCGACTCCCATTTCTGCAGCCAGCTCTGCCAAAACTCCCAGTTTGAAACTCCTGGCTCCGTTCTCCTACAAAAAATGGCGTAACCAACTTTGCTTCTCTGTGACCATGGCATATTATTCATCCTCATCACTCATCCTCCTTGATATCCTCACTGTGTTTATTACTGTTCACTACACCATTCTCACACAACTTCTTTCCTCCATCATCCAACATAAGCAGCCTGCTGATTTAGTGCAACAGGTTCTTGAGGCTGAGGTGGTATTAATCCCATGACAGCTGAGTCCACCAAAGAACTTACATCGGGGTTGCACCTATTGTGTAACTGCCTGGCTAGCAGGTGCTCTTTCAACAGATCTAGAGGGGTTAGGCCAGTGGTTTGGAACATGTTGCCACAGACGAAATAGCAACTTCAGGCCAGTCAACTATAACTGTGCCACTGGTACTCAGCTGGACACTGATCAGCAACAGATCCGCCTGAAAGCTTGAGAGACTGTCTCCTATAAGCCACTAACTCCTAATGCTTCTTTTCAGAACAGGAGCCTTGGTATATAGTGCCTGAGACAGAAGGTTTTCTTAAATCCAACCCACCTTCCACCTGCCCCACACATCCCACCCCAACTCCCCAGTGGCCTGTCCCTCTCAGGCATAGTGTGCCCGTTTCTCTTGGAGCAGGATTAACTGCATTAAGTGAATTCAAGAATCTGCAAGGTCACTCCCAGGTGATGGCAGGCAACTAATGTACCAGAGACAGGAAAGCTAGAAGGATCTCATAACATGAGGTTGCAATTAATGCACAAATGCAGAGATTTCCTGACGCTGGAGCAGCTGACAGCAACTGCCATTATTATGAGCAGAATGGTACAAATTGGTCAGAAACTTAGGGCATCTTCCAGCTCATGGGGTTCCTCATCACAAATTTCTGGGTTATTTATACATTAGGAACAGTGTGCACATTAAACTCACCATCACTGTGTCAGTCAATTCTGCCCTAGTGTTCCCTTGAGTGGCTTGGGGTGAAATCTGTGAGGCGCCTTGGGACATTTTATTACATTAAAAGCACAATGTAAAAACGTGTTGGCTGTGATCTACCGGCCGCGTGGTGCCCAAGAGGTGGCGCGGCTTGGCTGGTAGGAGCCGGAAGAATGCTCTTCCGTGATCTACCCGGCTTGCCACGCCTTATAAGATCTAACAGATCTCGCGCGATGTTGCAATCTGAATCCAACTTTTGCAAATCTGCATTTTAGAGCGAGACAGCTAGTTTCACTCTCATGCTCTCCCCTGATTTACCCATGGCATTGGAATCTAGCCCCTTCACCTCAGACACCTCAGGAGAGCGCCGTTGAGTGCTGGTCCCCACAGACGGGACCAGATGGAGCGGCACTCCCAGGGGATTGGAGAACCCAGGTGTTGCCCTCTGGGCAGGGTTTCACCACGGCACTGCTGGTGCCACCTGGGTACCCTGGCACTGGCACCCTGGCACTGCCAGCTTGGCATCCTGGATGTCCCGATCACCTCCTGCACTGAGGAGTTCCAGCAAGCAGACCTCTTCAATGCAGGAAGTGGGACTAAGTATGGCATTGGCAGGGCTTTCCCACTGAGGCACCAAATTGAAACAGATCCCTAATAGATAGCATGGTGTTTCAGAACAGCAACCACAACACCACAAAACCCTGCCAGGGTAATCTCTGCAAGACATGCCAGATCATCGACATGGACACCACCATTACACGTGGAAACACCACCCACCAGGTACGCGGCGCATACTCGTGCGACTCGACCAATGTAGTCTACCTCATACGCTGCAGGAAAGGATGTCCCGAAGCGTGGTACATTGGCGAGACCATGCAGACACTGCGACAACGAATAAACGGGCATCGTGCGACTATCAACAGGCAGGACTGTTCCCTTCCAGTTGGGGAACACTTCAGCAGTCAAGGACATTCAGCCTCTGATCTCCGGGTCAGCATTCTACAAGGAGGCCTTCAGGAGACGCGACAACGCAAAATTACTGAGCAAAAACTTATAGCTAAGTTCCGCACGCATGAATGCGGACTCAACCGGGATCTGGGATTCATGTCGCATTACATTCGGCCCCCACCAACAAGCCTGGACTTGCAGAGGCCTACCGACTGAACTGGCTTGGGACAATTCACACCTCTTTAACCTGGAGTTACCTCTCTCTCTGCATCTTTGATGATTTGATTGCCTGCAGGTGCTCGCATTCCGGGGCATCTCTGACTGTGTCTATATAAACATTTCTGGAACAAGCCTTTCCATTCACCTGAAGAAGGAGCCGTGCTCCGAAAGCTCGTGTTTGAAACAAACCTGTTGGACTTTAACCTGGTGTTGTAAGACTTCTTACTATGGTGTTTTTCAACACTGTGAGCGCCAGGAAACTCCGGGCGAAACACGCTCGTCACGGGACTCTGTTCCAATTTGGTTAGCTTGCGCCCGTTATTATTTCAGTTACAGCACAGAAGGAGGCCATTTGGCCTGTCCTGTCTGTACTGGCTTTCTGTCAGAGAAGCTCAGCTAGTCCCACTTCCCCACCCTCTCCCCATAACCCTGCAAAGAGTCTAAACACCTCCCCTTGGCATTAAGGGACATTAACATCGATTAAATATGTAATTCCTCCATTTTGCTGAGCCAAATCCAGGACCCCCCACCCTAACAGCATGGTGGGTGTACCTGCGCCACAAGGAGGGCAGTGCTTCAAAAAAGACA
This sequence comes from Scyliorhinus canicula, assembly GCF_902713615.1. NCBI lineage: Eukaryota > Metazoa > Chordata > Chondrichthyes > Carcharhiniformes > Scyliorhinidae > Scyliorhinus > Scyliorhinus canicula. The sequence continues at coordinate 201,792,236 of NC_052147.1, forward strand.
ATTAGGCATGTGCAGTAAATGCTGGCCTTATCAGTGACGCCCACATCCCATGAACAATTCAAAGGCAGAAAAAACTTTGGAACTGGTGGTGTGTTTTGCCACTCCCCCACCTGCTTTTGACAGCTATCAGCTGTCACTGAGACAGGTGCCAGAAGAGCGGGGCTGAGAGGGAATGGGCAGTAAAAAAGGCAGCAAACCGAACTCACTCTTCAGTCAGAAAGAGCCTCAGCCCTCATCCTCAGCAATCCAGAGGAGCCAGCAAGTCTCAAAGGAAGGTGTTGGAGGAGACGGATTGGGTTGGAAGATTAATAGCCCCTTTGGAAAGTGGGAGAATGGTCTCGTGCACGGATCCGCACGTAGCATTGACGATACTTTTATTTTCATGTGGGGGTAAGGTCACCGAATGTCTGCTCGCTTCACTCTGTTCAGTTGAGAATTACGAAATGTTCTCAGTTTTGTGCAAAACTGTTCCAGCTTTTTACAGTTGAATTATGAAGTTAGCAGAGAAGCGTGCTGTGCTGCAGATTGACAGCTCTTGGTTTAATCTCTAGAGTTCTCTCACAAGCATCTTTGTACCCGAGATATGTATGCAACATTGATTTGCAATCCTATGTTCCAAAGTTTCTGTGAAGTTCATGCTGTGATGCTGCACAAGCCTTTTCTGTATTCCAGCAGACTTTGTAAATGGTTGGATTTTCCCACTGTTGTATAGGAATGATGTCAATTTTGACTCCGGGTTTGGAATATGACGAATATTTATCCAAGGTCACTTTCTGGAGCCTGGCTGTCGCTCAGGAGTGTTGCGGGATCCATGTTGCACAGCGGAAATAGCAGCTCAGTAATGGCAATAGCAACAATGATGGAATGTACCAGGGTGCCCTGTTACCAGGGATTAGGAAGTTTTTTTCAAAGGTCCCTTTTTGTAATACATTATCAAAAGATAGAGCCAGTGCGAATTAATAGAGGTTGTAATAGAGAATTAGAACCACGCATTGAAAATTATATGTTCCCGTTTATTAAATTTCATCCATATCTCTGTTCCTTATTTGTAAATAAGACAGTGAGGATCCATGGGGTATTTTTGAAACATCTAGGGACTGTTTCGTGTGTGCAATTTGATATGGCTGCTATGACCAAATGTCGGACTACTTTTTAAGGATTTATTTGTTCAAATACCTTGGTGGGCATGCAGCAGCTGTTTGAGGTTTTGTAATGTGACAAGTTGGGTAATCTGCGTCTGTAATTCTTCCCGGATATGTTTTTAAAAATATCCTACCAATTGAAAATATACAATTTAGCAGAATAATGCTACAGAAGAAGATATTAGGGACAGACGTTCAATAATGTCCATAGTTACATTGAGAACATGTGCGATATTATCTCACATTAGCGGGAAAAAACGTGAATCATTCTGATTAAGAAATTTAAAACCTGGCTTCACGGTGTGTTCTGCGCGCATTTAAAATATAAATATTGTTTAATGTAAGCGAAAAACAGACTTTTCGTCCATATAGATGAACACGACAGGATTCCCAGAAGGAAAAAAACAGTTCCAGATAGATGGCCAATTGTGTTTGATCGGTTGTTCCCGGTTAACGGACCGTTAACCCTGGATGGTTGGAAGCCGATTGGTTGTTCTGGTTAACCCTGGGTGGTTGGAAGCTGGTTGTTCTGGTTAATCCTGGGTGGTTGGAAGCTGGTTGGTTGTTCTGGTTAACCCTGGGTTATTGGAAGCTGGTTGTTCTGGTTAACCCTGGGTGGTTGGAAGCCGGGTGGTTGTTCTGGTTAACCCTGGGTAGTTGGAAGCCGGTTGTTCTGGTTAACCCAGGGTGGTTGGAAGCCGGTTGGTTGTTCTGGTTAACCCTGGGTGGTTGGAAGCCGGTTGTTCTGGTTAACCCTGAGTTATTGGAAGCCGGTTGTTCTGGTTAACAATGTGTGGTTGGAAGCCGATTGGTTGTTCTGGTTAACTCTGGGTAGTTGGAAGCCGGTGGTTGTTCTGGTTAACCCTGGGTTATTGGAAGCTGGTTGGTTGTTCTGGTTAACCCTGGGTTATTGGAAGCTGGCTGGTTGTTCTGGTTAACCCTGGGGTATTGGAAGCTGGTTGTTCTGGTTAATCCTGGGTGGTTGGAAGCCGGTTGGTTGTTCTGGTTAACCCTGGGTAGTTGGAAGCCGGGTGGTTGTTCTGGTTAACCATGGGTGGTTGGAAGCTGGTTGGTTGTTCTGGTTAACCCTGGGGTATTGGAAGCTGGTTGTTCTGGTTAATCCTGGGTTATTGGAAGCCGGTTGTTCTGGTTAACCCTGGGTGGTTGGAAGCCGGTTGGTTGTTCTGGTTAACACTGGGTGGTTGGAAGCCGGTTGGTTGTTCTGGTTAACCCTGGGTGGTTGGAAGCTGGTTGGTTGTTCTGGTTAACCCTGGGTGGTTGGAAGCCGGTTGTTCTGGTTAACACTGAGTGGTTGGAAGCTGGTTGTTCTGGTTAACCCTGGGTGGTTGGAAGCCGGTTGTTCTGGTTAACCCTGGGTGGTTGGAAGCCAGTTGATCCCGCTTACAGGGCAATTCCCTCGATATTAATGATGACACCATTACCTGACCCATGATGACATTGTGAGCCTCACCATGGCAGTGATGTGTGCTATAATGAAACTCCAGTTTGGATGAGCTTGGTTTCCCAAGGGGTGTGATCGACCGGCGATGCCGCAGCGTTTGCAAAAACGTGTGAGCCAGTTAGATAGCGGGTGAAGCCGAAATTGGGAACCACGCCGGGAGCCAATCAGTTTCCAATCTAACCGGCCTGCTCCCATTGACAAGACCTGAATACTGCCGCGGTGTGGCGAGGAAGCAATTATCACCAATTAAGAGCAATCTCCATCCCATTAACGGGCCGGACCTCCTATCGAACGGCTTCCCATGATCTAACTGTTTCCCCAGTGAGTGGTCACATGGGCACCATTCAGTACATCTATTTAAAAACATGAAGCTAGCGAACTGGCTAGCCATCTGCAAAATCGATCAGTCAGCTCAGTGACACCTGTGCCACTGTCACCTCAGGGAGGTGGGAGTATGGGGGGTGGGGGGCACAGCATCTGCGGATCTGCTATGCAGTCCCCCGGATTGTTTATACCCATAACAGGGGTGGCTCCAGCTGCTGCCTGTCATTCCCACTGAACAGCCCGTGACAGAGCCTCGCCCATGGCATGATGATGATCACGTTAACTCCCACTGAGTATGGCGGCTGCTGGCCACAGCTGACGGCTATTGCTAATGGGGAATTGACAATTGTAGTAATGTGACTACTTCACAGCTGCCAAATGGATGCCCATGGGTACACATGCCATGACGCAGACAGTTGTTACAGCCTAGAATCTCAATTGGGCAGCGAGACCTGGCAGCCTGTCCTGAACTCCAGAGGCATCAACACCACAGAGGCAGCAGCCAACACGAGAACACCTAAGAACTGGGCTTTAGCACTGGGGACATCTCCACAACCAGAGGGTGGGTGAGTGGACCATGGAGGGAACCAGCGGCCAGTCCGGGTGACGTTACCAGCCAGTGTCTGGTCTACAGGGTCTGGGGCCCAGGTGCCACTGCTGCGGCTGTGTGCAGGGCTTGTTGGATGGCACCCTGAAGGATAGCAGGGGATGCGAGGGTGAGGGACACTTGGGGAATCTGAGGGTACTGGGATAGAAGCCATAGCTGATTGTCAGTCCAACATCCTTTCCAATCCTTACAAAAATTACACTGTGGATGATATTCTGGACACCGCGCAAGCTGCCCTCATGGTGGTTTTGGCAGGCGAGGCAGCCAGATGCCAGAGAAGACTGTAGCAGCAGCGTCGACAGAGGCTTGCAGGGGCAGCCATGAGCAGGGCCCTGTCCCACACCCTGAGGACCAGGCCCCCATCAGTCCAGAGAGGGACCCAGAGGGGGAGGCCGACGATGGCTCAAGATGCACAGGCGTCGCTGGTTTTCGAATAGATGATGGACGGTATGTGCCGCAGGAGGCGCCACCTCAACAAAGAGATGGTGCAGCACCTGTGCCATGTCCTTGCGGAATTGGCAACATATGGAAGAGGATACCTGTTCCCGGGGCACCGTGTGCTGATGGCCGCTGCCACTGCCCCCCAGGTGGCACTGGCTGACCTGTGGCTAACCCTCCAACCCCCTCAGGTGAACAGGGTATCCTATTTGGACTCGACAGTGTCCATCAATCTGGCCAGCCCGACATTTCCGAATCATAGAGCTGGTCTGTGCAGTGGCACGGCTGTGTGCTGTCTGGGGTTTGCTCTGCAGGGTCAGTTTAAGTGCTGCTCCCCATCAGTAATGGGGGGCTGCCAGGCACGGTCTCAGTTAATCAGCCGGCGGGACAGTCATTTGTGGCATGAAGCCCATGGGGCATTATTAAGTGCCCTAATTAACATTAGGTACCGGTGACGGTGACTGTGTCTGCGTGGGTTTCGCCGGGTGCTCCGGTTTCCCTCACAGTCCAACGATGTACAGGTTGGGTAGATTGGTCGTTCTAAATTGTCCTTAGTGTCCAAAATGGTTGGGTGGGGGTACTGGGTTACGGGGATAGGGTGCTGATTTGGGCTTAAGTAGTGTGGTTTTTCCAAGGGCCGCTGCAGACTCGATAGGCCAAATGACCTCCTTCTACACTGTAAATTCTATGATTCCCGTTTCACTACCACACTTAAAATTCTGTTAGATCGCGCCCAAGAATTCCTAATCTCCCAGAGGCCCACTCCACATGACAAGTGTGTAGGTGTGTGGAATTGTGACTAAGCTGTTGATCAAGAATGTCAAGGAGACAATAGTTGATTTTGAACTTTAATGGCAAAAACAGAAATTAAAAAATGCAAAACTCAACTGAACCATACAATATAATACAACTACACATTCTAAAAATTCAGGCACCGAGGGTCAAATGTAACCAATGGCAAGTTAAAATAAATATTAGAATGTTAAATGCAAACAATAATTTAACAATAAAATAATTTGCACTTGCTTTAAATAAATCTTTAAAATATTAGAAAAGCCAAAGTTTGGAGAAGTAATTTCCAAGGCATTCCTTTCAATTCCGGCCGGAAGTCCTACAGAAACACAGTAAATGGCCCTTTGCACAATTTCTATCGGGATTTCACTGATCATCCGCTAAAGATATGGGGAGATTGAGTGGCACCAGTTGTAGAAAGCTTAGTTTGAATTTCAGCTTGGCCTAAATTACTGCAGTGAAATAGGATATCCTGGAAGGGATTCGAAGTAGTAGACTGTGAGTGGAAGTCAGTGATTCTCCAAGTATGGATTAGCCATTGAGGCAAATCCAAAATGAAGTACATGTGCTATTTCTAGAGTAGGAGAGAGATTGAAAATATCAATGCACAGTTTAAGAGCACATCAACAAATCAACAAAGATTGGTGCCTTGTCCAAGTACATTGAAAAAAGGAATAAGCAAGATACAGTAAAATGAGAAAATGAGGAGAAAGAAAATGGTGCGAACAGTAATAATTACAATTTTAAGGGACCACAGGTTTACTTGGAAAAGGTATTGTACGGGCTAAGGCAAAGCTACAGAGATTCAATGGTGGTAGATGTCTTGTAAAACATGTTTTTGTCTCGTCTTTTCTCAGGGCTGGTGCTGGCTTCTGAACATGAGACTCGCCTGGTGGCTAAGTTATTTCAAAACTATAACAAGGTGATTCGTCCAGTGGAGAGTCACAATCAATCAGTTAATATTACAGTGGGACTGCAGCTTATTCAACTCATCAATGTGGTATGAACTAAGAAAATTTCTCTATTTAAGGAAGAATGATTCTCTACATATACCAGTTTTCCACCACCTCTCCCCCCCCCTCCCCCCCCCCCCCCCCCCCCCCCCCCCCCCCCCCCCCCCACTCCTCCCTAAAAAAGTTAATCTTCTTACATGCTGCAGAGTTTAATTACATTGCCAGTTTTAAGTTAAGAGCACAACAGGCCACAAAGATAGCATTATGGATATTAAATTAAATTAAATTAAATTAAATTACAATGATGTCAGACATTTTTATAATTACATTGGATTTCAAAACTATATTTTACAAGCTATGTAATTTGTCATAAACTGTCAGCGGTTGGAACTTGTGAAGGATTCAAAGGCCCTGCAATTCCTTGGGAGGTTCCCGATCTTCTGGCATAACTTTATTGGGAGATGTGTGCAACTTCCAGAGAAACAGTGGAATATTTTAATAACTGTGGTGAATGTGATTCACACGGGATTATAATCTGTATATACATGTGTCTGTATTGTAAGTGCAGTTGCACTACCTGTCCTCCAGGGGGAGTAGCTCTGGGAATATTCGAGTTGTACGGGGCTTCTCCCTTGGCTCTGTCCAGGACTCCTCCCCCGGAGGCTGCTGTATAAAGATCAGTGCCACATGGTCAGCTGGCCAGTTCACCGAAAGTTCAATGGCTAATAGGCTGGCTCTGTTGTGAGTATATTAAAACCGCTGTGGATAGTGAGGAGGGCTGTTGTCGGCTTCAAAGAGACATAGATAGAATGCAGAGCTAGGCTGAGAAGTGGCAGATGGAGTTTAACCCTGACAAGTGTGAGGTTTTCCATTTTGGAAGGACAAATCTGAATGCGGAATACAGGGTTAATGGTAGGGTTCTTGGCAATGTGGAGGAGCAGAGAGATCTTGGGGTCTATGTTCATAGTTCTTTGAAAGTTGCCACTCAAGTGGATAGAGCTGTGAAGAAGGCCTATGGTGTGCTAGCGTTCATTAGCAGAGGGATTGAATTTAAGAGCCGTGAGGTGATGATGCAGCTGTACAAAACCTTGGTCAGGCCACATTTGGAGTACTGTGTGCAGTTCTGGTCACCTCATTTTAGGAAGGATGTGGAAGCTTTGGAAAAGGTGCAAAGGAGATTTACCAGGATGTTGCCTGGAATGGAGAGTAGGTCATACGAGGAAAGGTTGAGGGTGCTAGGCCTTTTCTCATTAGAACGGAGAAGGATGAGGGGCGACTTGATAGAGGTTTATAAGATGATCAGGGGAATAGATAGAGTAGACAGTCAGAGACTTTTTCCCCGGGTGGAACACACCATTACAAGGGGACATAAATTTAAGATAAATGGTGGAAGATATAGAGGGGATGTCAGAGGTAGGTTCTTTACCCAGAGAGTAGTGGGGGCATGGAATGCACTGCCTGTGGTAGTAGTTGAGTCAGAAAATTTATGGACCTTCAAGCGGCTATTGGATAGGTACTTGGATTAGGGTAGAATAATGGAGTGTAGGTTAACTTCTTAAGGGCAGCACGGTAGCATTGTGGATAGCACAATTGCTTCACAGCTCCAGGGTCCCAAGTTCGATTTCGACTTGGGTCACTGTCTGTGTGGAGTCTGCACATCCTCCCCGTGACTGCGTGGGTTTCCTCCGGGTACTCCGGTTTCCTCCCACAGTCCAAAGATGTGCAGGTTGGGTGGATTGGCCATGAAAAATTGTCCAAAATTCTATGATTAACCTAGGACAAAAGTTCGGTGCAACATCGTGGGCCGAAGGGCCTGTTCTGTGCTGTATTTCTCTATATCCGCTATTCTAATCCTACAAGCATGTGTCCGTAGAATTGTTGGTTCCAACAATTTAATATACTCAGGAAACAGTCGAAGAAATCATGGAAGCAGTCCTCAAGCCCGGACGCCTAGAACTCGACCCAGAGGATCCGGAGGCTAAGGAAATTTTTTCCCACTGGCTGAGATGTTTTAAAGCCTACCTGGCAGAAGCCAGCACCGCCGGAATAACGGAGGAACAAAAACTCAGCCTACTGCACGCGAGGGTAAGCCACAGAATATCCACACAGCTAAATCCGGCTGGTTCTTACACCGCAGCGCTGGCAATATTGGACAAAATGTACGTTAGGCCCATTAACGAGGTTTATGCACGCCACGTGTTTACGACCCGCCGTCAGCGGCCTACAGAAACGCTAGCCGAGTTTGTAAGGGAATTGAACAATCTTTCCAATGACTGTAATTATCAAGCCTTTACCGCGGCTGAACATAGGGAGCTTGCTGTGCAGGACGTTTTCGTGGGTGGCCTTACGTCTAACTATGTGCGCCAAAGACTGCGAGAAAATGGGGCCCAGGACTTAGACACTACTGTGGAGGCTTCTACCACTATGGAAGTTTCCTTCTGCAGCCTCACCTCGTTTCCCGCGGACCCCGCGACCTCATCGTGGACCCCCGACCAACAGTCCCCCCAAGCCTGTGCCGCACGGCCCCCCAGCTACCGCGCTGCCAAAGCCAGTTACTCTGCTGCCCCAGCCAGTTACTCTGCTGGCCCAGCCAGCTACTCGGCTGCTCCAGCCTGCCATTTCTATGGCCAAAGCCAGCACCCGCGGCAGCACTGCCCGGTCCGTAACGCGACCAGCTGCAGCTGCGGGCGAAAAGGACACTATGCCAGAGTGTGTCTGGCGAAGAAAGCCCCAGCCTCTAACCCTCCCACGGCTCAAAGCACTCGTTCCCTGAATTCACAGGCCTGCAGGCCCTGAAATGCTGCAGCCTGTATGCCGACTCCGCCCATACCCGACATGTGCGACTCATGGGGGCGGCCATCTTGGCAATCCTCCTCCATGCGGCCGGCCATGTGCGACTCATGGGGGCAGCCATCTTGGCAATCCTCCTCCATGCGGCCGGCCATGTGCAACTCATGGGGGCGGCCATCTTGGGATCTATCCCCTTCAAACTCTGAAACTCACCTCGACGACTACGAACTCAGAGGGCAGTCATCACGGGGCCACTCCAGCACAGCTGATCGAGCCGCTGACTACCCGCAACTCAGCGCAGTCACCCTGGATCAATCCCGCCCCAAGCACCTACGAAGTTCGATGGCGGAGGTCCAGATCAACGGGTACAGCACGCCATGCCTCTTTGACTCCGGGAGCACCGAGAACTTTATACATCCAGAGCTGGTAAGACACTGTTCGCTTTCTATTATTCCGGTGAGCCAAACTATCGCCCTCGCTTCGGGCTCCCACTCAGTCCAAATCCAAGGACACACCGTTGCTATGCTCACAATTCGAGGCGCTAGTTATTCTAAATTTAAACTTTATGTCCTGCCCGACCTCTGCGCACCACTCTTATTAGGCCTAGATTTCCAGTGCAACCTCAAAAGCCTCACCCTCAGCTTCGGCGGGCCCCTGCCCCCACTCACTATCTGCAGCCTAACCACGCTGCGCATCTCCCCCCCTCCGCTCTTCGCCAATCTCACTCCAGATTGCAAGCCAGTAGCTACTCGCAGCAGGCGATACAGCCTACAGGATAGGGTCTTTATCCGATCGGCGGTCCGTCGGCTGCTCAGTGAGGGGATCATAGAGGCCAGTAATAGTCCCTGGAGAGCCCAGGTGGTGGTCGTCAAGACCGGGAAAAAATTTTGCATGGTCGTCGTCTATAGCCAGACCATAAATCGCTTTACGCTCCTAGACGCGTACCCCCTCCCCAGAATTGCAGACATGGTTAATCAGATCGCCCAATATCGGCTATTTTCCACGGTGGATCTGAAGTCTGCATACCACCAGCTCCCAATCCGCCCGGAGGACCGCCACTACACGGCATTCAAGGCCGATGGCCGCCTCTTCCATTTCCTCCGGGTCCCTTTCGGCGTCACTAACGGGGTTTCGGTGTTCCAACGAGCAATGGACCGAATGGTAGACCAGTACGGGCTGTGGGCCACGTTTCCGTATCTGGACAATGTTACCATCTGCGGCTATGACCAGCAGGACCACGACGCCAACCTCCACCGTTTTCTCCAAACGGCACAGAAATTAAATCTCACTTATAACAAGGAGAAACGCATTTTCCGCACAAACAGACTGGCCATCCTCGGCTACGTCGTGGAGAACGGAGTCCTGGGCCCAGACGCGGACCGCATGCCCCCTCTTAGAACTCCCCCTCCCTCATTGCCCCAAGGCCCTCAAACGGTGCTTGGGGTTCTTCTCATATAACGCCCAGTGGGTCCCTCAATATGCGGACAAAGCCCGCCCACTCTTTAAGGCCACACGTCCCCTGTCAGCTGAGGTGCGCCAGGCCTTCAGCTGCATGAAGGAGGACATCGCCAAAGCAGCCATGCGGGCGGTGGATGAATCCACTCCCTTTCAGGTTGAGAGCGACGCCTCAGAGGTAGCTCAAGCAGCCACTTTAAATCAGGCAGGGAGGCCCGTTGCATTTTTCTCCCGTACTCTATCCGCTTCAGAACTCCGACACTCCTCAGTCGAGAAGGAAGCACGAGCCATCGTGGAGGCTGTTCGTCACTGGAGGCACTACCTCGCAGGTAGGAGGTTCACCCTCATCACCGACCAACGATCAGTTGCCTTTATGTTTGACAACTCGCAAAGGGGCAAAATAAAAAATGATAAAATCCTTCGGTGGAGGATCGAACTCTCCACCTATAGTTACGATATTAAATATCGACCGGGGAAGCTCAATGAGCCCTCGGATGCCCTATCCCGCGGGACATGCGCCAGCGCGCTGATCAGCCGTCTGAAAGCCATCCACGTTGACCTCTGCCATCCAGGGGTCACCCGGCTCGCCCACTACATCAGAGCCCAAAACCTGCCTTTCTCCAACGAGGAGGTAAAAGCGGTCACCAGGGACTGCCCGATCTGTGCAGAGTGCAAACCGCCCTTCTATAGACCAGACAGGGCCCACCTGGTCAAGGCTTCTAGGCCCTTTGAACGCCTTGCGATCGATTTCAAAGGGCCACTCCCCTCCACTAACAAGAACATTTATTTCCTCAACATCATCGACGAGTTCTCCCGATTCCCTTTTGCCATTCCATGCCCTGATATGACCTCCCACACAGTCATTAGGGCCCTGCATAGTGTCTTCACCCTGTTCGGTTTCCCCAGCTACGTGCACAGCGACTGGGGTTCATCCTTTATGAGCGACGAGCTGCGTCAGTACCTGCTCGACAAGGGCATCGCCTCGAGCAGGACTACCAGTTACAACCCCAGGGGGAACGGGGAGGTGGAGAGGGAGAACGCGACGGTCTGGAAGATTGTCCTACTGACCCTCCGGTCTAGAAAACTCCAAGGGCGCGATTCTCCCAGACAGGGAGAAATCGTAAGGCTGGCGTCAAAACCGGGCGGGTTTGACGCCAGCCTCTCCCTCCCCGACCGGGAACCGATTCTGGTCCCCGGTCGGGGCTAGTATGCCGCGGCCGTGAACTCCGGCATCGCGGGCTTAACGAAATTCGTTAAGCCCGCTTGCAAGAGTTTGCGCCGGCTGACGCGTCACATGACGTCAGCCGCGCATGCGCGGATTGGAAGACTCCAACCCGCGCATGCGCGGATGACGTCATCGCGCATTTGCGCGAAACCCGCGCATGCGCGGGCCGGGATGCTCCTCAGCCACCCCGCGAAGTGATACAGCGGGGCGGCGGAAGGACAAAGAGTGCGCGGGAATCGGACCCGCTGCCCGCGATCGGTGCCCACTGATCGCGGGCCCATGGCACCCTTGGCACGGCCGTGGTACTGCCGTGCCAATTGGTGCCATGGTTGCCAAGATCGGGACTTTACGGCCGTTTTTACGAATGGCCAGACCAGGTGTGTTTGCCGTTCGTAAAAACGGCCGTAAAGGGCTTGGAATTCGGCCCATCGGCCAGCTGAGAATCGCTGCTGGCCGTAAAAAAACGGCGGCAGCGATTCGTGTCGGGGGTTGGGCGTGGGGGGGGGGGAGAATAGCGGGAGGGCGTCGGACTAGCGTGGCCGTAAAAATTTACGACCCCCGCTATTCTCCGCACCGTCGTGAGTGCGGAGAATTGCGCCCCATGTCTCCCAATGGCAAGAAGTCCTCCCAAATGCGCTCCACGCAATCAGATCCCTCCTCTGTACAGCTACAAATCAAACCCCTCACGAGTGACTCTTCATTTTTTCTAGGGGCACTACCACGGGAGTCTCACTTCCGGCGTGGCTGAGGACACCAGGCCCGTTCCTCCTGAGGAAGCACGTCAGGGGGCACAAAACTGACCCCCTTGTTGAAAAGGTGCACCTCCTCCATTCCAACCCCCAGTACGCATTCGTGGAGTTCCGGGACGGTCGCCAGGATACAGTATCCCTTTGGGACCTGGCACCCGCAGGATACAGCCCCCCCCCTACCCCTGCTGAGGAACCCCTTACCCTGTTCCCTATGCTGCCGCCCCCTTGCGCCCCCGATTCCGCAAGCTCACCCCACCGGTTCCACGCGCCAGAACCAGCCCGCCCCCAGCACCCCCAGTCTCCGGTCGAGCCAGAGGTGTATAAAGTTCGGACGAGACCCGCCCCGGAGTCTGCCATCGTACCCCAGCTCTCAACACCCACACAGCCACCGCAAGAGGCTGCAACCCCGGTGCTCCGCAGATCGAAAAGAACAATTCATCCACTGGACAGACTAACTCTGTGAGCCACCACCCCCGCTGAACTCGATTTTTTTCACAGGGGGTGAATGTGGTGAATGTGATTCACACCGGATTATAATCTGTATGTACATGTGTCTGTATTGTAAGTGCAGTTGCACTATCTGTCCTCCAGGGGGAGTAGCTCTGGGAATGTTCAAGTTGTACAGGGCTTCTCCCTTGGCTCTGCCCAGGACTCCTCCCCCGGAAGCTGCTGTATAAAGATCAGTGCCGCATGGTCAGCCGGCCAGTTCACCGAAAGTTCAATGGCTAATAGGCTGGCTCTGTTGTGAGTATATTAAAACCACTATTCTAATCCTTCCAAGCACGTGTCCGTAGAATTGTTGGTTCCAACAATAACAAAGGGTTTAAATCTCCAGGGTAATAAAATGATCTCCCTACTTTTTGGCTTGAGTGTCTCTCTTTGAGACTTCAATACGGACAGTGCAGAATCATTGTCAGGGTTCTTCTGCCCTTGTTCTGGAACCAGAATGGGAGCTATGTTGTCCAAACTGTGGTCTGAGGTCATACTGTAACATGAAGTCAGTGTTGGTGTCACATTAGTAGCTGCATAACTACACAGTCACAATGGCATTTAGTAGCCGCAAACAGCCAAAAGCTTCTACATCCTCCTCTCTATCTTATTATGAACTCTTAATTTTCAGCAGGCCAACCACTGCAATTCAGGATGGGGGAGGGGTGGAGGGCAAATGATGAACAAGAGGCAGGTAATAATGAACAACAGGGGGAGCAGGAGGGACATAACTTATTCCTCCAGACTATAAGGATGATGATTAGGGAGGGGTCAAATAACACATGAAATCCCTGAACATAAACCCGAACTCATGCTTCTCTGCCACTACTGATTTCAACATACCCCTTGTGTCACTTACTTTTTCAATCTCACTCTCCAGCTCATTTAGAGGGCATTAAATAAAGCATGAGAAGGTGAGGCATTAGGTGACTTGCAGACCATAAGAGAGCTGAGTGGACAATAGAGGAGGATTTGCCACCTTTCCAGTAAGACTGTCCATTGCTTCAGATATTGGCTTAGCACGATAGTATCCCAAACGGAAGGATATATGAGGAATCATCACACATACTTGCAGCCTCTGATGTCAGTTTCAAAGATGTGTGGCACCTAACAGGTGAATTTATAGTCTACACCCTTCACTTGTGGTGACATCAGGTATCAATGTGGCAATTGACAACTTCACTGGAATCTGTAGTGCACTATGCAATGGCCATCCTAATATTCTCCTCCATATACTTCCACCTACAAAGCAAGTGGGGTCTACTTCTTGAAGATTGCCCATCTCCAGGGATTTTTAAATTATTATCTTGAGGAGGACATAGCATGGAGTAACCACAGGAACTTTAGCATATTGCAGAGTCCCATACAGCCTGACAAGACACATCTTTACGATCAAAATGTCCATTCTTTGTGTACTTTGGTGGAAACATGAGTCTCATTGGAACTCTATTCATCTGCTATTTGCGCAACTCTTAGTATTTGAAGATGTGAATTGGAGAGGATCTAAAAAGCAACATTATCTCCCCCCCCCCCTGTCGCGCACTGGTGGTTTTCACAGATCGGTGGCCATACCGACGCCCCCTCCAGTCTCATGTGCTGCCTCCATTGCCCCCATACTCTCAGGGAAACCACTACCACTTGGTTTGTGGAGTACTGAGCCGGCAAGAACAGCAGAGGTGCCATTAACAGAGCCTCCAGACTCGTGCCCTTGCAAGATGCCACCTCCACTCGCTCCCACACTGACCCCTCCCCCACTACCCATTTCCTAACCATCGATATATTAGCCGCCTAGTAGTAATTAATAAAGTTTGGAAGGATCTTCTTCACCCACGGGGCTCTTCCCGGCCCATATAAAACCCTATTCATACAAAACCATATTCATCTTCTGTGAAAATGCCTTGGGGATGAAGATTGGGAGGCACTGAAACACGAACAGCTATCTCGGGAGGACTGCCATTTTCACGGTCTGTACCCTCCCTGCTAATGACAGCGGGAGCACGTCCCAACTTTAGAAGTCCCCTTTCATTTGTTCAATCAACCTGCCCAAATTTAGTTTATGAAGCTGACCCCAGTCCCTTGCCACTTGAATCCCCAGGTATCTAAAACTCCTTTACATCAGTTTTAATGGAATCTCCCTCAGCCTCCTCTCCTGCCCCCTTGTATCTCCATAATTCTGCAATTCACCCAACGGGTCTGTTATATTAAGGAGTGAATCGTCTTCAAAGAGCGAGACCCTCCCCCCCTCCCCTCTCAGTATCCCCTGCCAAATGTTCGATGCCCTCAATGCCATTGCCAAAGGGTCTATGGCCAGGCAAACAGTAGTGGGGAGAGTGGACACCCCTGTCTCATCCCCCGGCACAGACTAAAATATTCCACTCCACTCGGTCAAAGGCCTTTTCTGCATCGATGGCTACCACCATCTCAACCTCGCGCCCCTCCGCAGGCTTCATTATTGCATTAAAGAGCCGCCTAATGTTGGATGTCAGGTGTCGCCCCTTAATAATCACGTGGAATGTTCGGGGACTGAATGGCCGCCACTGAAGTCGTGAGCATAATTTTCTAATGGACAGCTCGCTGAGGTTTCCATTGGACCCATGTTGCGTGGGACTGGTAATATTCATAGATTCATAGAATTTACAGTGCAGAAGGAGGCCATTCGACCCATTGAATCTGCACCGGCTCTTGGAAAGAGGACCCTACCCAAGGTCAACACCTCCACCCTATCCCAATAACCCAGTACCCCCATCCAACGCTACGGGCAATTTTGGACACTAAGGGCAATTTAGCCTGGCCAATCCACCTAACCTGCACATCTTTGGACTGTAGGAGGAAACCGGAGCACCCGGAGGAAACCTACGCAGACACGGGGAGGATGTGCAGATTCCGCACAGACAGTGGCCAAAGCCGGAATCGAACCTGGGACCCTGGAGCTGTGAAGCCATTGTGCTATCCACAATGCTACCATGCTGCCCAAATATCCGGTGGGGTGCACCATCTTTTAATTCTGCCTCACTCTCCTTTCTTCTGCTCTCTCCTAATCCCCTTCTCTTCCTTGCCTCATCCTTAATAATAGAATGCAAGGGTGTCTTCCATGTATATCTTTTTCATAGGGAATAATAAACCTCCTCCTGAGAAGCTTCGACTTGGGCCAGGAGCGGGGGTAGGCTGGGGTGGTGCAGGGTGGTGCATGGTAGTGAGGGGTTCAAAATAAGTAAGTCAAAGGCTGTCCAGGTTGAATGCAACATTTAAAAAAAACATTCTGGAAAATCACACCCACCAGCATTATGCCTAATAGAACATAGAACATTACAGCGCAGTACAGGCCCTTCGGCTCACGATGTTGCACCGTCCTGTGAAACCCTTCTAAAGTCCCTCTACACTATTCCCTTATCGTCCATATGCCAAATAGAGCATTAGCTGTTCATTAAACTTTCAACAATCTTCAAGTGTAAAACATTTCATTTCCATCGACTGATTCTGACATTCTAACTTAGACTTAGTGCATTATGAAGGCAAAATAAGGAAGTTATGACTGAAGTGTCACTGCCCCACCTTCAAATATATTCACATGGGGTGCAAAATGGTTGGAATTTTCAGGCCAGGCAAATGAATTGCACGAGTTGTAAGTCCAGAAACACAAAAGTTGTGCGGAATTTAAGTGTATGTATTTCAAAATTTGACGTAAGGTTTTCATTAAATTCTGCAACTTGTTTACAATGACTGAAAAAAATGGAAGACCATATGAATTCACAATTAAATTAAAAATTCAGTTAAAATTGTTTAATTTTACCTTTAATATTATTTTACCATTAATATTATTTAGTTAACTGCCAATGGCAGGCAAGTTCTGTTAACCAGAATTTCTAAAGTTCTAAGTTTATGTCAATGTGCTAAATTAGGCTTTATGTTTTACAGATTCCACTTATCAATACTTACCAGAATTTCCCACTGTCTCCAATAACTTAATTAAGTCACCCTGTTCAAATGCCGTTCCACTTTAGAACAATTCTGTTCAGACCCCTCTGCTCAGGCCCTCTTGCTTTTATATTATTCTCAAGTTCTCACTGATTTCTGAACTGTTCTACATCTGGGGATTATTGAAAAACACTCACAACTGATTGACAAAAGGCATATGGGATATTTGCCTTTATTAGCCAAGGCATAGAATATAAGAGCAGGAAGGTTATGTTGGAGCTGTATAAAACACTGGTAAGGCCACGGCTGGAGTACTGTGTGCAGTTCTGGTCACCACACTATAAGAAGGAAGTGATTGCACTGGAGAGAGTGCAGAGGAGATTCATTTGGATGTTGCCTAGGCTGGAGTGTCTCAGCTATCATGAAAGACTAGATAGGCTGCTGTTGTTTTCCTTGGAGCAAAGAAGGCTGAGGGGGACCTGGTTGATGTGTATAAAATTATGAGGAGCATAAATAGGGTGGATAGGAAGGATCTTTTTCCCTTAGTGCAGGGTGTAGAGGTATTACGGTACCTACTAATGCTGGAACACCATTGGTAGATAATGTATGCTTTCCATTGGTCGAGCTTGTATGGTAGCTCCGCCGTGCAAGGTGGGGTATAAGAGCCCGTGCCACCCCAGCAGTTTCCTTTCTGTACCTGAGCTGCTGGGGGAAACATCTAGCTTATTAAAGCCTTCAGTTGGACTACAACCTCACTTTAGTAGTCATTGATTGTGCATCACAGGGGTCAATAACCAGAGGGCATAGATTTAAGGTAAGGGGCAGGAGGTTTAGCGGGGATGTGAGGAAAAACCTTTTCACCCAGAGAGTGCTAGAAGTCTGGAACTCACTGCCCGAAAGGAGGGTAGCAGATTTGGATTTGGATTTTGTTTATTGTCACGTGTACCGAGGTACAGCGAAAAGTATTTTTCTGCGAGCAGCTCAACAGATCATTAAGTTCATGAAGAAAAGGAAATAAAAGAACATACATAATAGGGCAACACAAGGTACACAATGTAACTACATAAACACCGGCATCGGATGAAGCATACAGGGTGTAGTGTTAATGAGGACAGTCCATAAGAGGGTCATTTAGGAGTCTGGTAACAGTGGGGAAGAAGCTGTTTATGAGTCTGTTCATGCGTGTTCTCAGACTTCTGTATCTCCTGCCCGATGGAAGAAGTATATCAATGAGCACTTGACACCTCGTGCATGAGGTTGGGCTGATACAGCTGAAGGTGGTACAGAGCACACCTCACAAGGGCAAGGATGAGCCGACTCTTTGAGGGGGTAGAAGATGTGTGTGAACGTTGCGGGGGGCTGCAAATCATATTCATGTGTTTTGGGCCTGTCCAAAGCTGGAGGATTACTGGAAGGAGGTTTTTAGGGTAATCTCTAAAGTGGTGCACATGAAACTGGACCCGGGCCCTCGGGGGGCCATATTTGGGGTGTCGGACCAGCCGGGGTTGTAAATGAGTGCGGAGGCAGATGTTGTAGCCTTCGCCTCATTGATCGCCCGAAGGTGGATCCTGATGGGATGGAGATCAACCTCTCCATCCTGTGCCCTGGCGTGGCGGGGGGACCTGTCAGACCTCTTGACTCTCGAGAAGGTGAAGTTTGAATTGAGGGGAAGTATGGAAGGGTTCTACAATTCATGGGCTTTATTTATTATGCAATTTCAAGAATTGGATAACATCGAACATTAGTGGGGGGGGGGGGACGTTGGGAGGGTGGGGGGGGGGGACAGTAAGTGTTAATGGTGACGATAGGTGATTCCTGATTCCTTATTGTTATTTGTTTATGTTGACATGTGGGCAGTTGTTCGGGGGTTGGTGGGAGGATGGGATTGTTGTTGTTGATATGGGGATTGACATTATATTTGTTACTGCTTATTGTTTATTGTTGGTAGGTGTAAATTTGGGAGACATTGTGAAAAAGCAGGAGAATAAAAATATTTTTAAAAAATAAATAAATGAGCACTTGAAATGCCATAGCATACATGACTGCGGTACTGGAAAATGGGATTGGAATAGATGGCTGCTTGATGGCCGGTGTGAACACATGGGGTGAAGGGCCCCTTTCCATGCTGTAAAACTCTATGACTCTATTTAGATATTTTACTACTTTGATGTTACCAGTATACTTTCTGTCAAGCTCCTGGTAGATATTTTGAATTAACATAGAAAATAGGAGCAGAAGGAGACCATTCAAGTGTGTTCACCCATTCATTATGTTCATGGCTGATTATTCAACTCAATTGCCTGATCCCACCTTCCCCCATATCCTTTGATCCCCTTCGTCCCAAGCATCTAACTGCTTCTTGAAATTTTGCATGGAAGGATGCAACAATCAAGAACTTTGGTTTAAGAGATGTTCTGTTTTGATGTTTAAAATTGAAGTAGCAGAGTCAATGCATACATTCTGTCTATTTGGGGCAGCACGGTAGCATGGTGGTTAGCATAAATGCTTCACAGCTCCAGGGTCCCAGGTTCGATTCCCGGCTGGGTCACTGTCTGTGCGGAGTCTGCACGTCCTCCCCGTGTGTGCGTGGGTTTCCTCCGGGTGCTCCGGTTTCCTCCCACAGTCCAAAGATGTGCGGGTTAGATGGATTGGCCATGCTAAATTGCACGTAGTGTCCTAAAAACGTAAGGTTAAGGGGGGGTTGTTGGGTTACGGGTATAGGGTGGATACGTGGGTTTGAGTAGGGTGATCATTGCTCGGCACAACATCGAGGGCCGAATGGCCTGTTCTGTGCTGTACTGTTCTATGCTATGTTAACTTTTTGCTGTGGTAAACAAGTTGAATAATTAATAAAAATCTATAATATCCCCCTCAGGCTCAGAAATGAGATGTTATAGTCAAATGTTACAGAGCAGTAACTGTGATGTTGGCTGCAATTTACCGGCTGTTCACGACGGCAGGATCCTCCAGTCTTACCGACGGATGCCCCTGCCTCGGGTTTCCAGGCGACGAGGGGCCCATTCAGCGGGAAATCCCGTTGACAACAGCGGGATGAGAAGATCCCACTGGTGGGCCGCCTCTGCCGTTGTGGCGGGATGCACAAAAAATGCATGTGCTGTGAAAAGATATTTATATGCATAAAGATTCAATAATATTTATATAAATAATGTGGAAGTACAGACATTATATTGAAATTAATTGTCATTATATTCGCAACATTGTGTGTAGGAATTATTTGTATCAATTCCAATGGTTGTAGAATGCTGCATGTATCTAAAATTGGCTTTTATTAGTTCTATCCCTAACTTTCTGTGGGATTATTTTTTAGAAGAGCACTAATTCACAAGTCTTGGTTAAAGTTCTACTATTGTTCTATTAGGATGAAGTAAATCAAATTGTGGAAACAAACGTGCGTCTGAAACAGGTAATAAGGAAGAACAATTGTTTTCATTTGCTCATGTCTGTGTTTTAATAAGTGAAAATTTCTATTAAACACTTTGTACTGTCTTTAAAATGTAGTGATTTGTTAACTGGCAACATTTAAAGGTGGGAGGGATTATTAATTTAACATTTGTGAAATGCTTCTTCTTTAGCAATGGATTGATGTGAAGCTTCGCTGGAAACCAGCTGATTATGGTGGAATTAAAAAGATCAGGGTGCCTTCTTCTGACATTTGGCTCCCGGACATTGTATTGTACAATAAGTAAGTCAACACAGTCATATTTAACATTTATGGACCTAGATTAGAGACATTGACATCTTCAAAGCTTTACTTATCTTGATGACCCATTACTGGCATTTGTTCACAGTGTGGCCGATTTTAACTTTATTTCCCACAGGGTGGAAGATCCACCAAGCACAGAGAATTGACTGTGTTTCCATTTGGCAACCGTTGAGGGACAGGCAGAGCACAGGAAGGCAATGAGGGACATGGAGCTGCAAATTAACTGGGAGTGAGAGGGAAATAGCACTGCAATGGACAGGGGACTGAGAGGGACGGGGGCGGGGGGGTGGGGACTGAGAGAGACGGGGGGACTGAGAGGGACGGGTGGGGACTGAGAGGGACAGGGGGGACTGAGAGAGACGGGGGGACTGAGAGGGACAGGAGGACTGAGAGGGACAGAGGGGACTGAGAGGGACGGGTGGGGACTGAGAGGGACGGGGGGGGGGGGGACTGAGAGGGACGGGGGGGACTGTGAGGGACGGGGGGGTGGGGGGACTGAGAGGGACGGGGGGGACTGAGAGGGACGGGGGGGGGGACTGAGAGGGACGGGGGGACTGTGAGGGACAGGGGGGACTGTGAGGGACAGGGGGCTGTGAGGGACGGGGGGGGGGACTGAGAGGGATGGGGGGACTGAGAGAGACGGGGGGGACTGAGAGGGATGGGGGGGACTGAGAGGGACGGGGGGGAGGACTGAGAGGGACAGGGGGGACTGAGAGGGACGGGGGGACTGAGAGGGACAGGGAGGACTGAGAGGGACGGGGGGACTGAGAAGGACGGGGGGGGACTGAGAGGGACAGGGGGCTGTGAGGGGCGGGGGGGAGGACTGAGAGGGACAGGGGGGACTGAGAGGAACAGGGGGCTGTGAGGGGCGGGGGGGGGGACTGAAAACGGCGGGGGGACTGAGAGGGACAGGGGGACTGTGAGGGACGGGGGACTGTGAGGGACGGGGGGAATGTGAGGGACGGGGGTACTGTGAGGGATGGGGGGACTGAGAGCGGCAGTGGGCTGTGAGGGACAGTGGGGACTGTGAGGGGCGGGGGGGAGGACTGAGAGGGACAGGGGGGACTGAGAGGAACAGGGGGCTGTGAGGGGCGGGGGGACTGAAAGCGGTGGGGGGACTGAG
This sequence comes from Scyliorhinus canicula, assembly GCF_902713615.1. Lineage (NCBI taxonomy): Eukaryota > Metazoa > Chordata > Chondrichthyes > Carcharhiniformes > Scyliorhinidae > Scyliorhinus > Scyliorhinus canicula. The sequence continues at coordinate 201,813,424 of NC_052147.1, forward strand.
AGGGACAGGGGACTGTGAGGGATGGGGGGACTGAGAGTGACAGGGGGGACTGAGAAGGATGGGGGGACTGTGAGGGATGGGGGGGACTGAGAGGGACGGGAGGGGTACGGGGAGGGGGGACTGAGAGGGACGGGGGGCTGTGAGGGGCGGGGGGACTGAGAGGGGCAGCTCACTTGGTGCCTTGATGGCCACATGCGGGTGCATTCTGTGCGGAGAACGCACATCCTCCCCGTGTCTGCGTGGGTTTCCCCCGGGTGCTCTGGTTTCCTCCCACAGTCCAAAGGTGTGCAGGTTAGGTGGATTGGCCATGATAAATTGCCCTTAGTGACCAAAAAGGTTAGGAGAGGTTATTGGGAGTGAGGGCTTAAGTGGGTTGGTGCAGACATGATGGGCCGAATGGCCTCCTTCTGCACTGTATGTTCTATGTTCAATCAATGATGCCCTGCACCTAGGGGAATCCAGTAAATCAGATGACTCCTATAGCACATCCATTTGAATTTGCATATACTGCCCTGCTTCTGCAAACAGGGCATCAGTAACCTGTGAGATGCAGTGGTGTGCTGCCACTTGCGAGGTGCTGCAAAGATCCACAGCTGATCCTTGGAAGGTGCCAGAAGTGAAGGGGCCCAAGGACATGGTAATTTTCATGGCTACTTGCAAGGCATGGCGAGCAGTTCTGTGAGGTGTGAGGTCTTCTGTGACAAGACAAAAATCTTACAGACAACTGCCTGGATAGGCACCATTTCCCACTGTACTGATTTTATGACGTGTCTTCGGCAGTACATCCTATGCTGCAGGTATGGCCTCTGTCATAACTTGGCTACAGAAAGGTAGTCAAACACATTGTTAAAGTTAAATCTTTGTTACTTCAGAAAACATTGAGGTAATAATACAGTTTGGCTTCAGGTACCAGCCGCAGCTAGATGGAACTATACACAAGCTCCTTGTGGCTATACTGAAAACCCGCGCAAGCCTGCGCTTCCGATGATGCCAAACGCACATGTGTACTTTTGTTAAAGACATCCATACGCATAACCAGATGGGAAGATGCTTATTAAAACACTCTTTTACAGCTTCTATTATTTTCATGTCCCTTATTCCTTCCCTTTACCCGCTTTGTGTTCCAACAAAGAAGAATACAGCATAGGAACAGGCCCTTCGGCCCTCCAAGTCTGTACTGGTCATGATACCACCCTTGGCCAAAAACCTCAGCACTTCCTAGTGCCATATCCCTCGATACCCATCCTATCCATATATTTGTCGAGATGCCTTTTGAATGCCGTTAATCTATCTGCTTCCACAACCTCTCCTGGCAAAGTTCCAGGCATTCACCACCCTCTGTGTAAAAACACCTGCCTTGCACATCTCCTCTAAACTTTGCCTTATTGACCTTAAACCTATAACCCCATGTGACCTCCGCACTTACCCCTATTGGGACCTAAACACCCTGCCCACTGTATCAAACTAGCTTATAGTTGGAACCGTACAAATTTAAAATTAATATCCAGTGTAGATTATGTTCTTTGTGTCCATTCTTGAATAATTCTTGATAACATGGAAATGAGCAAAAAACAGAATCTTCTTTCCAAATAACTAAAGTTCTCTAAAGGAGCTGTTCACGTGGACAATGGCATTAATCTAAATATTACTATTTACTTTAAACATGACAGTTGTTAGTAATAATTGTGTTTTTTGTCTTATAACAGCGCTGATGGTGATTTTGCCATTGTTCATATGACGAAGGTGCTTTTGGACTATACAGGAAAAGTAATTTGGACACCCCCGGCAATTTATAAAAGCTATTGTGAAATTATTGTTACATATTTCCCATTTGACCAACAAAATTGCAGCATTAAGCTGGGAATCTGGACATATGATGGTACAAGAGTTGCCATATTCCCGGTACGTGTCAATCTTCATTTAAAATTTTACCTTTTTACTGTAATATTTGGAAAAAGCAAAGCACCCACTTTGCATGTTAAATTTAATTCTTCTTCTGAAGGTATTAATTACACTGAGCTACAGACAAATTGGCACTGGCAGCCTTCCAAGACCCAGTCTAAGCGGCCATTGTTTAGGCACGGCTTAGTTGGAATTTCTCAAATTTGGACAATACAATCCAATCTACACCCATGGGCGGGATTCTCCAACCACCCCGCCGGGTCGGAGAATCGCCAGGGATCGGTGTGAATCCCGCCCCCGCCGTCCTCCTAATTCTCCAGCCCCCCAAAAATCGGCACGGCGTGAAGTCGCGCCGCCTGCCTCAGAGAATGGCGGGGTCTGGCGCGACTCAATGGGTGCCGGGGCTGGCCGAATTCTCCCGCCCGCGATGGGCCAAAGTCCCACCTGTCTTTTGGCGGTCCCGCCGGCGTAAATTGGAGTAGGTCCCTTACCAGCGAGACCTGGCGGCGCGGGCGGGCTCCGAGGTTCTTGGGGGGGCACGGCAGGGTATCAGGCCCTGGGAGGTGCCCCCACGGTGGCCTGGCCCGCGATCGGGGCCCACCGATCCGTGGGCGGGCCTGTGCCATGGGGGCACTCTATCCTTCCGCACCGGAGGCTGTACTGGTCCGCCATTCCCGGTGCGGAAACAAAGCCCTCTGCGAATGCGCAGGGATGATGTCAGCACGTTCTGCTGCTCCTGCGCATGCGCCAACTCGTGCCAGCCGGCGGAGGCCCTTTGGTGCCAGTTGGCATGGCGGCAAGCCCCTTGCCCGCCGGCCGGCAGGGCGCAAACCACTCCGGGGCGGGCCTAGCCCCTGAAGGTGTGGAGGATTCCGCACCTTTGGGGCAGGCCGACGCCGGAGTGGTTCCTGCCACTCCTTCCCGCTGGGACCCCGCACCCTGCCGGGTAGGGGAGAATCCTGCCCCTTATATCCAGAATGCTGACAAGCAGAGGCCATGGGATAATTATCTGGGCACATTGAATAGGAGGGAAGCCCATGTCAGTTAGAGAATCTGCCTAATTTTCTGTCATTGGATTTAAAAATCTAGCAATCTCAATTAGAGCATTGCTCCCTGTCAAATTTTCTTGTAATTGCTGCACCTAAGTAATCTAGTGGCTTCAGGCACAGGAATAGGAAAACCTACCACAATATATTTAACTTAGTCACAGATTTTACAACAAGAGAAACTAGCCTCTGGGAGTATGAAAATAGAGCTTAGATTTAAGTACGCTACACATGAAGGGATGGTGAATAGATTTAATCGATTGCCAAGGGAGATATGAGAGTTAATTGGATAAATACCTGGATGAAGTTTAATAGAGAGTGTGAGCAGTATCATGAGTTCTTATCACCGCCAGATACTGTATTGGCCATATAGATGGCACAGATTTTTTTCCAGTCTTTACATTCATATCTTCTTTCATACTTAATCAGCCTTAAAGATAAATGCTGCCAGTCCCAGAGGACCATAGGCTGCTCTCCCTTTTGAGAGGAAGAGGTGACTGGTGGTGATTTAACCTGAGGGTCACCACATCTCAGGCAAGGAGCAAGGTTGAGAAGATGAGCCTTCATGAATAACCTCAGCCAGTACAGGAATTGAACCTACACTGTTGGCGTCACTCACCAGCTGTCCAACCATCACATACCAGCTGTCCAACCAACTGAGCTAACCCATGATCATAACACAGTTTATATCAGCTATTTACATGTTTTAAATGATACTTTCAATATTTTAGTCACAACTCCTGGATCACATCTTGGATTTAAAAAATTTAGCATTTATAATTAATCAGGGCTAATTTTCTTCTTATATGCACTTGAGGGACTCTCAAATCCCAAGTACAAAAGGAAGGAAAATGAGCAGTGGTCTGTGATGTCTAATCTTTGATTCCTTTATATCACCTATGGATTTTTGGGATATTGCTTGAAGTAAGGGTTGGGGTTGGGCAGGAGGAGGGGGATCACAGCTGGCTCATCAGCCAATCTTTCCCCTTCAATGCCAGTAGTTCACTGATTTTAAGGGGTACCCAAAATAAATGGGAAATGGGGTTCAAGCCTGGCACTCAGACCCACTCCAGCAAGCACCCGTAGGTCCAAAAATTAAAATCTTAATAAGACATGAATCACAGGTGGAGGAATCATGGCTGCTGGCTATAGATTCAACCAGAAGGCTTCAAGGATAGTGACGAGTACAACTGTTACAGGTGTCACAAGCCTGCAAGAGTAGTGCATTCTCAATTTGTTTGCAGGTGTAAAATACAGGGGGTCAGAATGAATACACCTGAGTTCAAAACTTGGCATTTCCAAATTTGTAAAGGCTTGAATAAGAATAATTGATACGGAAAATTGCACATTTCCAATTACAGTGCACAACTTCAAGCAGTGGGAAATATTGAATGCAATATTCTGTTGTAGTTAAGAAGATATTGTCATAGTGGTGCTTTAATACAGAGCCTCGAACTAAGTTTCAACAACCTCAAATTAATTTTCTCTATTACAGTTTCCCATTGTCCATTGGAGGAAGCTGGATAGGTGTAAATATATAAAACAAGGGACAAATTCTTCACTGGTCTCAGGTCTGGGATGTGACCTGGAGAAGAACTGCAGAATATATTTACCTAAATCTGTGAATATTGTGGGTGAAACCTCTGCTTTCTGGCACTAGAATTTACAAAGCTCATGGAGGGCCTCTAGTGGCTAAGAAACTGCATTGTTATTACACAATATTATAAACTGAAAGCTCCAATTTTGTCCCACCACCCTTCCCCTCATTTTTCACCGTCCCATAGATTCTCTTTTAGAAAGTAATAAAGGGCAAAAAGCATATTGTTTTGACAATACCAATAGACAATTAACTTTTCCCATGACTCTAAGATCAAGCCTATATGGAAAGGTAATCAGATGTTCTATTGGGGGGGGGGGGGGGGGCAGGGTGATACAGTGGTTTGCACAGTTGCTTCACAGCTTCAGGGTCCCAGGTTCAATTCCCGGCTTGGGTCACTGTCTGTGGAGTTTGTAATTTCTCCCTGTGTCTGCGTGGGTTTCCTCCGGGTGCTCCAGTTTCCTCCCATAGTCCAAAGATGTGCAGGTTAGGTGGATTGGCCATGCTAAATTGCCCTTAGGGTCCAAAAAGGTTAGGTGGGGTTTCTGGGATAGAGTGAAGGTGTGGGCTTGGGTAGGGTGCTCTTTCCAAGGGCCAGTGCGGACTCGGTGGACTGAATGGCCTCCTTCTGCATTGTAAATTCTATGATTCAAGATCAGAGTTAAAATAAAAACAATGGTTTCTTGGGTAATCTTGAATAAAAAGAGTTTGTGCACATCTTGACCCTAAGTAATTCAGTCACATGACTCTGGATGTAATCTCCTACCATGCAATGATTCTGTGTGATGCTGTGTGATGCACAAAGTTGAGTGATTATTTTGGGAATATATCCAAAGATGTGCGGGTTAGGTGGATTGGTCATGCTAAATTGCCCGTAGTGTTCTAATAAAAGTAAGGTTAGGGGGGGGGGTTGTTGGGTTACGGGTATAGGGTGGATACGTGGATTTGAGTAGGGTGATCATGGCTCGGCACAACATTGAGGGCCGAAGGGCCTGTTCTGTGCTGTACTGTTCTATGTTCTATGTTCTATCCCAGGTTGTGTTACGGGACAATCTTAATAAGCTCTGCAGTCATGAAATATACCCCATATAATGCATTTGGTCATGTTGCTGTCATAAATATCAATATAATTCAATATAGTTCGCTGGATTAGAAATAAACATCAGTATTTCTACCATTTAACTTAATACTATCATTTTTATTAATCATATGTTATCATTTTGGGCAATATAAACATTTATAATTTTTTAATTGTAATTGTGATAACCCCATTTGTATAGTTACTTTATAATTAATTAAATTACTGAACCTGTACATTCCCTCATTTAGAAAGGCTAATCCAATCCATCATCATAATACTTTTCTTTTATAAAGTTTGGCATTTCACCCAATGCACTACTTTGTGGCTCTCGAGCTCCTTAATATACGTGAAACATTTATGTTATGCTGTGGTTTCACTGGATTTATGGTTTCAGTTCAGGTTAGCGTGAGAGTGCTAAAGAACATAGGTGAAATTAACTGCCTTTTGGAACTTGCATGCTACATGCTCTTTAGTGCAAATTGAAATTGATTTTTACAAAATTACACCATCTATGCTGAAGGAATTGAGTAATTTATTGGGCCAGTCAGAGAAATAGATTTAACAAGAATAACAGGTTTACCTAGATTCAAAGCACCACATTTTAACACAAGTTTAAACTAGCAAGCTTATCAAAGTTATCTTGGGACTTTGAAGCATGCAAAGTAAAAAATATTTAACAGAATTCAACATGCTGGATTAAATAAAAGCGTTTAAAAATGGCTGGCATTCCATCTAGTCAATCAAGCCTATCCCACACAGTAATGATGCCTTGAGCATTCTTGGGGGAGAAAACAAACAGGAAAAGCACACGGTCAATTGAGGAAAAAAATATTGAAATTCCTCTCAACCTCCTTAAGTAACCAAAACAAGTGAAGAGAGCATATTGGCTGCATGTATTACTTGTTATTTTAGAAACTGTTGTGTCTGCCTCTGCCAGGGACTGATCCAGTTCTCTTTTGAAGGTATACAGAGTGTCATCACTCACTGCCTAAGCCAGCAACTCATTCCCTAGTGCTTCAACCCACTGGGAGAAGAACAGTCAAACATCTCATCTATCTCTAACCTTATTGGCACAACTCCTGATCTTCCCCAAACTATCATTCGTCACACAATCTGGCTCTTTAATTATTTAAAAGACCACTATCAAATCACTCTGAAGCCTGTGTATCTCTAAGTAAATTAAATAAGCTTTTTAAAGCTATCTAAGAGTGTATAAACTTGGAAGCACTTTTCTGGCCCTTGTTCTGAGTCTTTTGAAAGTCTTCAGCCACCATACGAGGGGTATCAAAACTGTATGGAAGCTTCTAAATATGATATAAGACCATAAGACATAGGAGTGGAAGTAAGGCCATTCGGCCCATCGAGTCCACTCCACCATTCAATCATGGTTGATTTCAACTCCATTTACCCGCTCTCTCCCCATAGCCCTTAATTCCTCGAGAAATCAAGAATTTATCAATTTCTGTCTTAAAGACACTCAACGTCCCGGCCTCCACCGCCCTCTGTGGCAATGAATTCCACAGACCTACCACTCTCTGGCTGAAGAAATTTCTCCTCATCTCTGCTCTAAAGTTACTCCCTTTTATTCTAAGGCTGTGCCCCCGCGTCCTAGTCTCCCCTGCTAATGGAAAAAACTTCCCTACATCCATCCTATCCAAGCCATTCATTATCTTGTAAGTTTCTATTAGATCTCCTCTCAACCTCCTAAACTCCAATGAATATAATCCCACGATCCTCAGACGTTCATCGTATGTTAGGCCTACGATTCCTGGGATCATCCGTGTGAATCTCCGCTGGACTCGCTCCAGTGCCAGTATGTCCTTCCTGAGATGTGGGGCCCAAAATTGCTCACAGTATTCTAAATGGGGCCTAACTAGTGTTTTATAAAGCCTCAGAAGTACATCCCTGCTTTTATATTCCAAGCCTCTTGAGATAAATGACAACATTACATTTGCTTTCTTAATTACGGACTCAACCTGCAAGTTTACCTTTAGAGAATCCTGGACTAGGACTCCCAAGTCCCTTTGCACTTTAGCATTATGAATTTTGTCACCGTTTAGAAAATAGTCCATGCCTCTATTCTTTATTCCAAAGTGCAAGACCTCGCACTTGCCCACGTTGAATTTCATCAGCCACTTCTTGGACCATTCTCCTAAACTGTCTAAATCTTTCTGCAGCCTCCCCACCTCCTCAATACTACCTGCCACTCCACCTATCTTTGTATCATCGGCAAACTTGGCCAGAATGCCCCCAGTCCCGTCATCTAGATCGTTAATATATAAAGAGAACAGCTGTGGCCCCAACACTGAACCCTGCGGGACACCACTTGTCACCGGTTGCCATTCCGAAAAAGAACCTTTTATCCCAACTCTCTGCCTTCTGATGGCCGCCAATCGTCAATCCATGTTAGTACCTTGCCTCGAATACCGTAGGCCCTTATTTTACTCAGCAGTCTCCCGTGAGGCACCTTGTCAAAGGCCTTTTGGAAGTCAAGATAGATAACATCCATTGGCTCTCCTTGGTCTAACCTATTTGTTATCTCTTCAAAGAACTCTAACAGGTTTGTCAGGCACAACCTCCCCTTACTAAATCCATGCTGACTTGTCCTAATCCGACCCTGCACTTCCAAGAATTTAGAAATCTCATCCTTAACGATGGATTCTAGAATTTTGCCAACAACCGAGGTTAGGCTAATTGGCCTATAATTTTCCATCTTTTTTCTTGTTCCCTTCTTGAACAGGGGGGTTACAATAGCGATTTTCCAATCCTCTGGGACTTTCCCTGATTCCAGTGACTTTTGAAAGATCATAACTAACGCCTCCACTATTTCTTCAGCTATCCCCTTTAGAACTCTAGGATGTAGCCCATCTGGGCCCGGAGATTTATCAATTTTCAGACCTTTTAGTTTATAACCAAGGCTTTGCTTCATACTTTATAATTCTTTCCTCAACTGATTTCAGTTCTGTTCCATGTGGATGTAATTATACCTGGTGTTGGTTTTCTCAAACACATAACACTGTATTTGACAACGATTGACCCTGTTTTCCAGTATTTCTGCTTCACAGTCTGAACTTGCATATAATTTTTTAGCATCCATAAACTTTCAGACCAGTCCCTACGTTATTTGAGAAGATAGTCACAAGGTTCTTTTTTTTAAACAGACAATTTTATTGAGGTATTTTTGGCATTGTAAACAGTAACAATATGCATTAGTGTGCAGATACCAATTACAAAAACATAGTGCAAATAACCGTACCACTCTCGCAAATCTCAGGATGATTTTAATGATTCTTTTAAAGAAGGACCGCGGAACGAAAATAGGGAGACACTGAAAAATAAACAGGAATCACGGGAGGATTCGTCACCTTCACCGTCTGTACTGTCCCTGCTAGTGACAGCAGGAGTGCATTCCAACTCCGAAACTCGCTCCTCATTTGCTCCACCAGCCTAGACAAGTTCAGCATCTTACCCCAGTCACGTGCCACTTGTATCCCTAAATACCTAAAACTTTCCCCAACCAGCCTAGACGGTAGCTCCCTCAGCCTATTCTCCTGACCCACCGCCTGCACCACAAACATCTCGCTTTTTGCCATGTTCAACTTGTAGTCCGAAAACCGGCCAAATTCACCTAGGATTTCGATAATCCCGTCCATCCCTCCCGCTGGATCTGACACATACAAAAGCAGGTCATCCGCGTAGAGCGAGACCTTGTGTTCTATCCCCCCCCGACCATTCCCTTCCATCCCCTTGCCGATCTCAGAGCAATTGCCAGCGGTTCTACGGCCAACGCAAACAGCAGTGGAGAGAGGGGGCATCCCTGTCTTGTCCCGCGGTGTAGTCTAAAATACTCAGATGTTGTCCTGTTCATCCTTACACTAGCCTCCGGGGGGGCCTGATATAGCAGTTTAACCCAGTCCACAAAGCCTTCTCCAAACCCAAACTGTCCCAGCACCTCCCATAAATAGTCCCACTCCACCCGGTCAAAAGCCTTTTCGGTATCCATTGCCACCACTACCTCCATCATAATCACATTGAGTAGCCTTCTTAGATTGGCTACCAGCTGCCTGCCCTTAACAAACCCCGTTTGGTCCGCCACAATCACGTCCGGTAAGCAGTCTTCAATTCTGGCCACCAGGATCTTGGCCAGCAGTTTAGTGTCCACGTTAATCAGGGAGATTGGCCTATAGGACCCACAAACTTCCGGATCCTTATCCCGTTTTAATATCAGCGAGATGGTGGCTTGCGGCATCGTCGGGGGTAGCACCCCATTGTCCTTCGCCTCGTTAAACACCCTAACCAGCACCGGCCCCAGTATACCCACAAACTATTTGTAGAACTCCACTGGATACCTGTCCGGCCCTGGGGCTTTACCCGACTGCATGACCTTCAGGCCCCTCATTACTTCTTCAGCTCTAATCGGGGCCCCCAGCCCCTCTACCATCCCCTGCCCACCTTTGGGAAGGTCAGCCCATCTAAGAAGCGCCTCATCCCCTCCGGCCCCGTGGGGGACTCCGAGGTATACAGCTTACTGTAGAAGTCCCTGAATACCCTGTTCAGTCCTGCCGGGTCTCCAACACGGTTCCCTGCCCCGCCCACTACCGTCCCCATTTCCCTGGCCGCCTCCCTCTTCCTAAGTTGCTGTGCAAGCATTCTGCTGGCTTTCTCCCCATACTCATACACCGCGTCCCTGGCGTTTCTGAGCTGCTCTATGGCCTTCCCAGTGGATAGCGCCCCCAGCTCCGCCTGCAGTCTCCGTCGTTCCCTAAGTAGCTCTGCCCTCAGGGGAGTCCGCATATTCCCTATCTGTCCGTGTCATCTCCTGCACCAGTCTGTCCATCTCCGCCCTGTCCGTTCTGTCCCTATGGGCTCGGATTGAGATCAGTTCCCCTCTCACCACCGCCTTCAGCGCCTCCCACAGCACCCCTGCTGAGACTTCCCCTGTATCTTTGACCTGCAGGTAGTCCTGCATGCATTTCCCCACCCTCTCACACACCCTCTCATCTGCCAACAATCCCACCTCTAACCTCCATTGTGGGCGCTGGTAACTTTCTTTGCAGACCTGCAGGTCAACCCAATGTGGAGCATGGTCCGAAATAGTGATCGCCGAATATTCTGTATACCTCAACCCCTCCAAAAAGTCCCTACTCATAATAAAGTAGTCAATATGAGAATAAACCTTGTTAATATGTGAATAGAACGAGAACTCCTTCCCCGTAGTCCGGCTGATTCTCCAGGGGTCTACACCCCCCCCCCCCCCCCCCCCCCACCCCCCATTTGTTCCATGAACCCTCTCAGTTCCCTTGCCATTGCCGGGACCCTGCCCGTTCTGGAGCACGACCGGTTGAGGTCAGGGTTGAGGACTGTATTAAAGTCCCCACACATAATCAACTTGTGCGAATCCAAGTCGGGGATTTTCTCCAGCAACCTTTTGATGAAATCTACATCATCCCAGTTTGGAGCGTAAACATTCACTAGGACCACCATCACCCCCTCAAGCTTGCCCCGGACCATGAGAAATCTACAACCCCCATCCGCAACTGTGCTGTCCGCCTCAAATTTAACCCGTTTGTTAATCATGATCGTGTCCCCTCTGGTCTTAGCGTCAAGCCCCGAATGGAAGACCTGGCTAACCCAGCCCTTTCGTAATCTAATCTGGTCCGCCACTTTCAAATGTGTCTCCTGCAGCAACATTACATCCGCCTTCAGGGCCCGTAAGTGCGCGAACACACGTGCCCTCTTGACCGGCCCGTTTAATCCTCTAACATTCCAGGTGATCAGCCTGGTTGGAGGGCACCCTACCCCCCCCCCCCCCCCAATGCGCCCCCCCCCCCCCCCAACGCCGATCAGCCAACCCCTTCTTGGGCCCACCCCCTGCCCATGTTCTACGCCTCCCCGGTCCGCCTCTTGGCAGCTCCCACCCCCGACCTCTTCCATTACCTGGTTCAGTTCCCTCCCTCATCAGTAGATCATCTTCCCCCCGTCCCTCCCCCCCCCCCCCCCCCAGCAACAGCCCCTTGCAACCTAACCCCTGCCATATACTGGCTGTATACACGCCCCCCCACCTCGCTCCCATTGACTAGCTGAAAGTAGCTAGCCTGGGGGCTCTCAACTCCGGTGCCACCATGTCTCCCACCTATTGTCCCACCCCGGCTCCCCCCCCCCCCCCCCCCCCCCCCCCCCCCCCCCCCCCATCAACACCACCTCCCCAGAACAGCCCTGTTCGAGCAATCGCTCTGGGACCGAGACAGAGAGAAAACAAAGAACAAAGCTCGCCCCAACCATAGTGCAATTCAAACTGTGTAATGCGGTGGCCGCTACCACCCACCCCCCTCCCAACATTCCCTGAAAAAAAAAGCAAAAAGAACCCGAACAGCCCCCCAGCACCCAACAACTTAAACTTTAACTATAACTTTGGCTTTAACTTTAAAACTTTCAAACAGGTAAACACAAGTACAAGAACACCCCCAATTTTAAATAAAAGAGCATGCCGAACAACATCGCTAACACGAAGGGCAATCTGCGAACAAATGCAAACCTCCCTTAATACACTCTAACTTGAGTCCATGGGTCCTCAGTTCGGCACCAGTCCATGCCCCTTAGCGAAGTCCATTGCTTCCTCTGGGTCGTCAAAATAATGTTGCTATTCCCGGTATGTGACCCAAAGCCGCGCTGGGAAAAGTAGCCCAAACTTGACCTTCTTTTTAAACAGGATCTCTTTAATTTGTCTATAGGCTGCCCTCCTTCTAGCTCAGATCCTGGTAGATGCGCAGGACACTGTTGTTCCATGAGCAGCTCTTCGTGCTCTTGGCCCACTGTAGAACCCGCTCCTTGTCCACTAACCTATGGAACCTGACCACCATCGCTCAGGGGGGGCCCCCCCTCGTGGCTGCCTCGCCTGCACTCTGTGTGCCCTGCCCAGCTCCAATAGACGCGGGAAGAAATCATCTCCCACCAGCTTCTGCAGCATGTCTGCCAGATATGCGGTGGCATCCATTCCCACGGCCCCCTCCGGGAGCCCAATGATTCTCAGATTCTGCCGGCGAGACCTGTTTTCCAGGTCCTCCAAGCTTGTCCATCAGCCTTGATTGCTGCTCCTTCAACTTACTAATTTTCACGTCCGCTACCGTTTGGAAATCCGCCTGCTCTTCCACTGTCTTCTCCAGTGCCTGGACCTTCTTATCCTGAGCATCCAGCCTCTGGTCAAGTCGCTCCACCGCTTTCTGGAGCGGTACCAAATTATCCCGCTTCAGTGCAGCGAAGCTGATAGTCACAAGGTTCTTGGTTCAACTTCCATTCCAGGGTTTACGTACAAAATCCGAGACGGACTTGATTGCAAAACTGAAGGAGCACTGTCTTTCAGATAAAACATTAAACTGAGGCCCCATTTGTCCACTGAAGTGAAGATAAAATATTTCTCGGTCCCCGATAACTAAATATAGACAATATGCACTGTGATGCCCTCATCCATTAACCTAGTAATCTCTTATTCTGGTAAATTAGTGAAACATACCTCCTTTTCCAGAAGCTGTGCTGAGCGTCTCTGATGATTCCTTCTGTGTCCATGTGAAAGATTTCTGGGATTTGACGTGTAAAAACCTTCTAATTCAAATTTCTACGATTCAAATTCTTAATTTCTAACATTAGGGTTCTCAGTTGTGCAGAAGGAACATTTGTTATGATCCTATCAAGCATCTTACCGACAACTGACATCAGACTAATGGGCCTGAAGTCCTTGGGATCTGACTTGTCAACTTTTTGAAAACTGGAACTTCAGAAACAAGGGAATAATGACTTTAAAATAAAGTACATGTACCATCTTTGTGATAAAATTCAATTGTCAATTTAACATAACAAATTACAATGTTATGATTCCTATTCAGGAAAATGACCGTCCAGATTTGAGTATCTTCATGGAGAGTGGAGAGTGGGTAATGAAAGATTATCGTGGATGGAAACACTGGGTGTATTATACCTGCTGTCCAGACACTCCTTACCTGGATATCACCTATCACTTTGTCATGCAGCGCTTACCTCTTTATTTTGTTGTGAATGTCATCATCCCTTGTCTGCTCTTTTCCTTTTTAACTGGATTGGTATTTTATTTGCCAACTGATTCAGGTACGAAAATAATATTTGAATATATTTTGCAATTTGTTATCGCCGAGACAAATTCTTTCTATTTGAATGTAAAATGAAATTAGAGATTGCTCCAACTGCGCTATTTGTAGAAAAGTACACTTCTACTTAGTTACATACTCTTTCCCTTTGCATTCTCTATTAATTTTCTCTTCTCCTCAGCCAGGTTAGTTTCTCGGGTGTTCAAATCTATCTCTTAAATTCTTCCTCCAACAGTTTATTATGTTTTAGATTTTGTATGGAACAGCCCTAAACCTCAGCATATACATATATAAATACATATAATATGAGTTCATTTTGTATTGATTCACTAACTTCCTATCAAACACCTTACTTATGTCTCCAGTATTGTTCAACTCTCATAATTACTCTGTCTCCTTCACTTATTTTACAATTATTTCCTTTCTGGGTCTCATATGTACTTTGGATTCACCTCTGTATTCCATCTTTATCCACCTTACATTGACTCATACATGGTCTCTAAATATCCCCCATGCACTCATTCCCTCTCAGTGCACAGTACACAATGCACTGGTTCAGCACAGGGCTAAATCACTGGCTTTTAAAGCAGACCAAGGCAGGCCAGCAGCACGGTTCAATTCCCGTACCAGCCTCCCCGAACAGGCGCCGGAATGCGGCGACTAGGGGCTTTCCACAGTAACTTCATTTGAAGCCTACTTGTGACAATAAGCGATTTTCATTTTTTTTTCATTTCATTCATTTGTGAAACCTGTCCATCCAACATATCCCTTTGCACTTCACTGTGACAGAATACAACCAAACCATCACATGAGCAATCAACAGTTGACAAAATTACCATGTTTTCAAATCATTAAATACTAAACATTAAAAGCAAAAATAAACTTCAAATGCTGAAAATCTAAAAACTGAAAGATGACTGACCTTTTCCCAGAATCCTCTGTTTGTCTTCCAGAACATTGATATTACCCAACTGCTAGTAGGCTACTGCTTAATATTTCAGATGTGATTTTATCCTGTCCACCATCACAGTTAGGTTTTCTCACTCTCGGTTGTCAGCTTGTCGGCCACCTGTTGTTCAGTTGAGAAAAGGGTGCTCAGCAGTAGAAAATAATCTCTAATTTCAGCTCTAAATAGTTCATAATGATAAAGCTTTTCCTGGTTCATATCATTTTTACAGCGTTGACTTCTGATTTTCTTGCAGGTGAGAAGATGACTTTGAGTATTTCGGTTTTGCTGTCTCTGACTGTGTTCCTTTTGGTTATTGTTGAGCTGATCCCTTCAACTTCCAGTGCTGTGCCTTTAATTGGCAAATACATGCTCTTCACAATGATTTTTGTCATCAGTTCAATCATTATTACTGTTGTCGTAATTAATACCCACCATCGCTCTCCAAGTACACATACGATGCCACAATGGGTACGAAAGGTGAGATATACATCATTTGTTTCATTATTTTTGAAAAATAATCAAAAAGTCAAAAGAAATATTTAAGGTAATCAGAAGACCAGGTCAAATTGCTGATCGTTATGTAGAATTTCTTAACAGGAAGCATAGATATCCCAAACTGGAACATCGCTAATAATAAGGCAACCAGATAAACAGCAGGTGGGGCAAGCGTTTGCACCAGTTTTTAAAAATTGATTATGACAGAATTAAGGTCCATCTGGTTTCAATAATCAACATTTCAACATTGTTGCTCCAGTTATGTGATCCTGGCAATATCAGTGCTGTGAGCACTGGTTAGCTTCTGAGGCAGCAAGACTAACCTCACTGTTTCTAGGGAGATCTGCCCCTTACTAGTATCATGAAGGTCTCTGCATGTGTCCACCACAGGTCAGGGGAAAGTGGCTTCCATATTGATTAAACATCTGTATTTGCTATGGTGATTGGAGAAAATGAGGGACAAATTCTGTTTTTTGATGATGCTGCTTCAGGAGTACTGCTGTAGAAGATGTCCTGCTGTAGGAGCTGCAAAGTATGGAGGCTGCCTAAACTTTGTACTGGAGGGTAATATTCTGTGGAAGCACAATTGCAAGCAGACTGGTTGGAGGCTATAAGAATGAGTGCAGACTATATGGACCTGTATTCCTGGGAGGATATATACAAGGAGCTTTTAAGTATCAGGAAGAGTGCCAAGTGTGTTATATTACTGGGTTCAAGTAATGTTGTTACTAACTAGATGATGTTGAAGAACACTCGAGTCTTCGAAGTAAACTGAAAGAATTTATTAAGTAACGATAAAACTAATAAATAAGTATGCAAGGAATAAACAGAATTTCTGTGCTGGTTTTGTCTGGGCTGGAGGGACAAGGAGATACAAAAGTCTGAGAACACGCACAAACAGACTCAAAAACAGCTTCTTACCCACTGTTACCAGACTTCTAACCGACCCTCTTATGGACTGACCTCATTAATACTACACCCCTGTACGCTTCACCCGATGCCAGTGTTATCTAGTTACATTGTGTACCTTGTGTTGCCCTATTATGTATTTTCTTGTATTTCCTTTTCTTTTCATGTACTTAATGATCTGTTGAGCTGCTCGCAGAAAAATACTTTTCACTGTACCTTGGTACACATGACAATAAACAAACAAACAAATTTAACACACCTATACACCTCTAAGGAGATCACACTGGCAACACTTGATATGAAAAAATGAAATGAAAATGAAAATCCCTTATTGTCATGAGTAGGCTTCAATGAAGTTACTGTGAAAAGCCCCCAGTTGCCACATTCCGGCGCCTGTTTGGGGAGGCTGGTACGAGATATGAATTTATGGCAGGAGTAAAAAAATCCTGGATTTATCTTGTGCCTTTCACAACCACAAGATATCCTAAGGCGCGGTAGCACAGTGGTTAGCAATGTTGTTTTACAGCACCGGGGTTCCAGGTTTGATTCCCGGCTTGGGTCATTATCTGTGCGGAGTCTGGACGTTATCCCTGTGTTTGCGTGGGTTTCCTCCGGGTGCTCCAGTTTCCTCCCACAAGTCCCGAAAGATGTGGGGCGCGATTCTCCGCTGCCCAGGCCGGGTGGGAGAATCGCGGGAGGGCCGCTCTGGCACCCCCCACGATTCTCCCACCCCCCCCAAAATGGCGTCGCGTTTTGCGACACACCGCTCGGAGAATCGCGCGTCGCCGTTTTTCACGGCGACCTACGATTCTCCGGCCCAAATGGGCCGAGCGGCCTGCCGTTCCCGACCTGTTCACGCCGGCGGCAACCACACCTGGTCGCTGCCGGCGTGAACAGCGCGCCAAAGGTGAGTTTGGGGCTTGTGGGGGGCGGAGAGAGGATTGAGCACCACGGCCGTGCTCAGGAGGGGACTGGCCCGCGATTGGTGCCCACCGATCGTCGGGCCGGCGTCTCCAAGAGACGCGCTCTTTCCCCTCCGCCGCCCCACAAGATCAAGCCGCCACGTTTTGTGGGGCAGCGGAAGGGAAGACAGCAACCACGCATGCACGGGTTGGCGCCGGCCAACCTGCGCATGTGCGGCTGACGTCATTAGGCGCCGCCGGCCGCGTGATTCCCGGCGGCCGAGTTTCCCGCAACGCCGCTCCTAGCCTCCCCGGGGGGGGGGGGGGGGAGAATAGGGGGCGAGGAGTGGCCTCCGACGCCGGAGTGAAACACTCCGGGTTTCACGACGGCGTTGGCCGTTGCGGAGAATTCCGCCCGTGGTGTTAGTAATTTGGACATTCTGAATTCTCCCTGTGTGTACCCGAACAGGCGCCGGAATGTGACGACTAGGAGCTTTTCACAGTAACTTCATTGCAGTGTTAATGTAAGCCTACTCGTGACAATAAAGATTATTATTATTGAAGCACTATGCAACTAGTGAAACATGGCAGCTGATTTCTGCACAGCAAGCTCCCACAAATAGCAAAGCCATAATGACTGCTTTTTGTGAGATTGATTGAGGGATAAATGATGGCTATTGACACCAGAGATAATTCCAATGTTCTTATTCAAAGGAAGTGAGTCCTTAACATATCATCCAAATGACATTGCAAATTCTGGGACTTGGACCCTGAACCTTCTCATGAAGATATGTGAGTGCTACTAACTAAGCAATGGCTAACACTTAAGAGGGGAGAAAACCTTTGATGATGGAATGCCTGTTTCTGTGTCGTATTTTCTATGAGTTATGGTCCATTAAGAGCTACTGCCTGATTGGATTTTACGCTCCCCAGCTAAATATAGGAGGTTTTCCTGTGTCAAAATCTATTCAAGCAGATGCTGATCGTAAAATACTGCATCATTATCCTCAGCATTGGTCTATTTTTGCTAAGATTACTAAATTGGAGCTAATATGCCTGGAAGATATAAATGATTAAAAACGTGTATTCATGCAGTTGGGAAAATCCTTGGGACTTCAACTGAAATTCACTTAATGAGAAAATATTTTGTTCTGAGTTATGAGCAAGCTTCTCGTATGTCTGTGGTGCAGCCTAATCTTGGGAAGCCAGGCACCATTGTTACTGTGCCTAGAGTTTACGATTTACTTCAATGAAACTCAATAAAATCCTGAAAAGGGCTAAGAAACTAAAATCATTTGTTCGGTGGATATCAGGAAACTTTGGCTTCCCAGTGAAAGTTAAGTACTGTGCAGTTATTTTATGGATGGTGTCAACTTGGCTGTGTGTATATAAACTCAATTTATAGTTCAGCATAAAATATATGGGGCTGGATTCTACATTCCTGAGACTAAGTGTGATGTTGAGGCAAGATTTGTGGACTTTCATGGCAGTAAAACTGGGACCAAATCTGGACCGATTCAGCGACGGTGGAGGGGTCGGCGCCACAATGGAACACAATCAATTTCTATGAAAAAGAGCACGGGATTCACCGGGTCCGTGATTGACACTCAGGAGGCTGACATCATTTTGGTCACACCCGGGTGCCCATTGTGCAAGTCCCTTAGTTTCAGCTCCTGTCCTTTTTCCGGGACAATCACACGCGTCCCCCACAAGAGGATGCCGTCTTCCACGCTGAGTTCGGACAGCTTGGAGGAAAATGCCCGCAACTCGCCTGGGAGCTGTCTATGCTGCCCACCGTACAGGACTATGTGCTGAACCTTTGACCTTTGACAGGACTGGCTCCGTCTGGGTCCACTCACGGATCTGTGATGCCGTGACAGGCAAGGAGTCCATAAAATTTAGGGTTGCAACCACCTCACCGGTCGTGGGGGTCGACATGGGGCCGGTCGATAAAGGCAATCGACTCAGTGCGTTGGCATTCGCTGTCTGGGTTCCTGGTTTGTGCTCCAGGGAATACTCGTAGGCAGTGAGCAATAAGGCCAGCGCTGGATCTGTGCGGAAGCAATGGGCGGTATTGGCTTATCCTCTCGGAAAAGTCCCAGTAGAGGCTTATGATCAGTCAGGATAGTGGTGGAAGTGTTTCACCGCAAAGACCACCACCAGGCCCTCCTTCTCAATTTGCGCGTACTTCTTTTCCGTTGCAGTCAATGTGCGGGAGGCGAAAGCAATCGGTTGCTTGTCCCCGTTCTCCATCTTGTTGACAAGACGGCCTCAATACCATACGGGGATGCATCACGCGTGATGAGCAAAGGCTTTCCAGGATCATAGTGGGTTAGTAACCCAGACGATGACAATTGTTGTTTTACCCGCCAGAAAGTGTTTTTTTGCGGCTGACCCCAAACCCAGGTGTGATTCTTCTTTAGCAGAAGGTGCAACGGGGCGAGTTCATTTCCAGATTGGGGAGGAACTTCCCGTAATCGTTTACGAGGCCGAGAAAAGAACGAAGATGCGAAATGTCAGTCGGGGCGGGGGCTTGTTGAATTGCGCGCACCTTCTCTGCGACGGGGTGCAAACCTTCGCGGTTCACCCGGTAACCCAGGTAGACTACTTCCTTCACCTGAAAGGCGCACTTTGTGCGACGTAAATGGACTCCAGCCTCTGAAAAGCATCTAAGGACAGCCTCCAAATTTTCCAAATGTTCCTGTCCCTGTAATCAAAACCTCGTCTAGGTAGACAGCGACACACGGCAAACCTCTCAAGATGCCCTCCATGACGCGTTGAAAAATAGCACAGGCAGAGGATACCCCAAAGGGCAACCGTGTATATTCATACAGGTGTGTATTAATAGTTCCATATGGCCGGAAGGCAGGGTCCAGCTCCAACTGTAGGTAGGTGTGACTCATATCTAATTTCAGGAATGAGAGTCGCTTGCAAGCTTCGTGTAGAGATCCTCTGTGTGAGGCATTGGATATCAGTCGAGCCGGGAAGCTGTGTTCACTGTAAGTTTATAGTCGCCGCATAAGGGAACTGTGGCATCTGGCTTCATTACAGACCATATGTAACTATTAACGCATCCGTTGTGCGTACTGGTTCCAACTTTCCAGCGCAGCATCAAAGACATCCAAACGTCCATACAGAGGCATGGTGTAATAGAAAACAACTTCCAACCTGTATCCAACAAAAATTCAGGGAGGTGGCTTCCGCAGCGTAGACAGCTATCCACTTTAACCCTCGTCGCCAGTTTTTGAGGGCCACGAAGAATCCAGCACGAGTTGAAGGATAGAAAGAAATAGCATTTATTTACAATAACATATATATACACAACAGCAGCAGTAACTCCCTTGCTGCTCACTCCTCTCTTGCTGATTCCAAACTGGCCAGCTTTATTTATGCAGATGATTTCTCCCCCCCCCCAGCCCCCCTCATTGAGGAAGCTCATACTCCCAAAGGATTGTGGGATTGCCGTTAGTCCCCAGCCAGTGGGTAAACAGGCAGGTTATAACACCCACAATACTGCGACTCTCCAAGTCACTGACATCTGTACCTTTGTTGCCAGTTACCTTGCACCTTGCCGCATTGGTTGCCATGCCTTGCATGACTATAAAATTCATTGCGGCTTTGAATCTCTTTGCTTCTGGCTCCTTCTGAGAATCAGCTGCAGACTTTGGTGGCATCTCGCAAGCAGCTGCGCAGTCTTTTTGTCATTAAATTTTGGTCCAATCTGTTCAGCTAGCTCTACTGCTTTCCTCCATTTTCAACTTCTTACGAAGCCAAATCTCCCCCTATACTCTCAGCTCGGTTCTGTAGTTTCCCCCCCACCTCCCCTCATAAGCACTCTGATCTAATCTTGTCCATGAACCCTACCCAATGTTCCCTTGGTAGCATTTTCATCGGACTGCTGACCATCCAACCTCTTTCCAATCTAAATAATGTTTCGAATAATTCCTTCTCATCGTGAACTACCACCCTCCCTTTCAAAACTCCCAAAGAATGTAAAATGCAGCCTTGACCCTCTGTTCTTGCAAACTAACACCCGTCTCCCACCTCCATCCTCCCTTTCTAATATCTTTGAAAATGTTGTTGCCTAAACCTATGCCCACCTTGCTCGGAAGTCCCTGTTTGAGTTTCTGAAATCAGATTTCTGCCCATGCCGCAGTGCAGAAACAGGCTTAACTAAAATCACAAGAAACATCCTCTGTAACTATGGTGCTTCACCCTTCATCACCTTGTCTGCAGTCTTTGACACTGCTCTGTTCCAACATTTCTCTCTGGTCTCCATCTCAGTGAGGCTGCCCTTGGTTTCACCTTTACCTATCTGATCTTAACCAAATTAGCTTCAGCAATTATTGATGTTCCTGTCCCCATACAGGAGTGTCCACAGGAGTGCCCCAAGGACTTTTCTTCTTCCACATCTACATGTTGCCTCTTGGTGTGCACAGATATGGCACCAGCTTCCACGTGCACACTGATGATGCTAAGCTTCATTTCTTCATAGGGATTTGAAGTTCAATTTCCAGGACGTAGCTGTGTGCAATCCTGGAGAAAAATCATCAGGTCACTTGAAAATATTTTTTATGCTATTCTCTTTGCACATACTTCTTTACCTGATATGAAAATAATGAAAATTGTGAAGAAAAGGTTGTTGGGCTGACAAATTGAAAATTGCGAAGAAAAGGTTGTTTGTCTGACAAGAATCATTCAATTGGTCAATGACACTTTTTGCTTTCCATTTGGTGCAAGAAGGCAGTGTGTCGCAAGAATTGATGCGATAGCCAACTAATGGCTTGGACGTGGGGACAATTCATGGGTCAAATCCTCCAGAAATACATTTAATGACATTTGTCAACCCTATTTCTTCATCATTTCATAGATCATAGAATAGAACAGTACAGCACAGAACAGGCCCTTTGGCCCTCGATGTTGTGCCGAGCAATGATCACCCTACTTAAACCCACGTAACCCGTATCCCAACAATCCCCCCATTAACCTTACACTACGGGCAATTTAGAACGGCCAATCCACCTAACCCGCACATCTTTGGACTGTGGGAGGAAACCGGAGCACCCGGAGGAAACCCACGCACACACAGGGAGGACATGCAGACTCCACACAGACAGTGACCCAGCCGGGAATTGAACCTGGAACCCTGGAGCTGTGAAGCATTGATGCTAACCACCATGCTACCGTGAGGCCCCAATGTCAATGTCACTGTCCCTCCATTGTCGCTATGTTGTCAAACTGCTTGTCCAATATTCAGTCTTGGATGAATCTCAACTTTCTTCAGTTAAATATTGGAAGATTAAAGCCATCAACTTTGTTCCCCCACCACAAATTCTAAACACTCGCCACCAGTTACCTTCCTGGACACATATTTAACTTTAATGACACTGTTTACAATCTCAGCATCTGGTGTCCTGTTCATGTTGAGTTTTAAGCTCGAGATGCTCTCTATCACAATGACTATCCACATGCACCTCCATTCCACTGCCTCAGTTTTTCGTATAAAGATGCACAAATGCAAGTTGTTGTTGTCCTTGCTCACCTACATTTGCTGCTTGTCCTCCAAATTTAAAGTTCTCATCATTATCTTTAAATTCCCTAATAGTGTTGCCATTCCCTTCCTTTGTAATCACCTCCAGTCTACACCTTTGCTCAAACTTGTCATGGCTCTGATGGTGATGTATGTGTACCTCTCTTTGTTTCACCATGCTGTTGGCAAGCATTCTTTCAGTCACTTAGGTCCCAGGCTCTGGAATTCTCTCTCTAAGCTCTGCAATGTCCTGTCCTTCTTTGAGAATCTTTTTCAATTCACCTTTTGGTCACTCCTAATATATATTTTTTTGTTGCTTGCTGTCCATTTCTTCAATCATCCATCCAACAGTGCTTCATAGATTTATTTTTTTACAGTTAATAGATTATTTAATCCCAAATTATTGTAGTAAAATGAGTTGTAACATTGTAAACTTTCAAAGGATGGTTTCATTCATTACAAGATATGTATTTTCTAGTCTGTCGCTTTGTTTTGCAGGTTTTTATTGAGACTATACCTACTGTCATGTTTTTCTCAACGATGAAACGAGTAACCAAGGAGAAGCCAGAGAAAAGGATATTTACTGAGGAGATTGATATCTCTGACATTTCTGGAAAACAAGCATCAGGAAACATTATTTTCCAAACACCTCTAACGAAAAATCCAGATGTCAAAAGTGCGATTGAGGGAATCAAGTATATTGCAGAGCACATGAAGTCTGATCAGGAAGCAAACAATGTAGGCATTTTACATTCATTATTTACATTTTTAATTTATATTTACAATAATCGAATAATCTTTATCCAGTTCTAAAATTTTGCAATATGCTAAAATTTGAAACGATTCTGAACATTGGCTTTTGCAAAGTATTTGAACTAATTAGACCTCCACCCCTGCCACAGCACTGAAATAGCCCCAGTGAAGGTCACAAATGAAATCCTAGTGAGCATGATGCACTATTCCTCATCTTTTTTGAGCTGTCAGCAAACTATGACATGGTTGTCTTCACCATCCTCCTCCAATGCCTCTCTTCTGTTGTCCAGCTGAATGAACTGTGATTGCCTTATTTAATTCTTATATTCCAGCCATAGACATAGAATCTCTTCTGATGGCTTCTCTTTCCTGTCCCAAACCGTTACTTCTGGAGTCTCTCACAGATCCATGCTTCGGCTCAGCTCATCCTATTTTTCATTATATGCCGTTCCTTGGCGACGTCATCGAAAACATCATGGCAGCTTCCACATGTATCCTAACGACACACAGGTCTACCTCACCTCCATTTTTCTTAACCCATCCACTACCTCTTTGCTGTTAGGTGTGTGTCCAATACCAAGCACTGGATAAGCCGAAATCTACGACAGTAAATGTTAGAAAATCTAAATTGCCCCAACTACAATCTCCAATCCAGACATTCTTTGTTCATCTCCATCTCTGACCACTGTCTTCGACTGTTCACAACCTGTGGTAAACAACTGTAATGTATAATATGTGTATTGGAGTAACTAGCCACTGTATTATGTGTAATGTGGTAAACCACTGCCAATGGCTCCGCCTCCCCTCGGGCCGGTATAAAGGTGGCTGGTCTCCACCTCTGATCCAGTTCAGGATCAGAGGTCAGGAGGCTTTCTGTTTAGTTTATTAAAGCCTCAGTTACGTTCACCACTCGTCGTGTGTTCATTGATGGCATATCAATTTAATACACTAAACATCTAAGAGGAATTCATCACTCAAGCCTGATCGCCTGGAGCTGGACCCACAGGCAGCCAACACCACTGCAACATTCGAGCACTGGCTAAGCTGCTTCGAAGCTTACCTCAGATCCTTCACAGAACACTTCACCGACCTCCAAAAGAAGCAGATCCTCCACGCACGGGTGAGCCCGCTAGTCTTTCTTCTCATCAGAGACGCCCCCTCATATATGGAGGTGATAATGCTGCTAAAGGGACACTATGTTAAGTCGGTAAACGAGGTGTATGCGAGGCACCTTCTTGCCACGAAACGACAACACCCTGTGGAATCACTAGCAGAATTCCTGCGTGCCTTGCGGGTACTCTGCCGGAACTGTGACTGCCAGGCGGTATCGGCTACCCAACACGCGGAGCTGTTGATCAGGGACGCTTATGTCACAGGCATGAAATCAAACTACATCCGCCAGCGATTGCTAGAAGGGGGTACACTCAGTCGGCCTCTCAGCTCTCAAACTCGCTGAAGGTGGCGTTCCAGAACATGGAGGCCTACACCTCCGACCACGTGGCACCCTTGTGGACCTCATGGGTGCCGCCATCATCTGACCCAGGTATGGCACAAGCCTGTGCCACGCAGCAGCCCACCAACGCCAGAAGCCCGAAGTGTTACTTTTGTGGCCAGGGTAATCATCCCAGACAATGCTGCCCTGCACGGAACGCGACTTGCAACGGGTGTGGGAAAGCCTGGCAGGCCCGATCTCTCCCTAAAGCTGCTAGGCCCAGCAGCACTGCCTGTTGCCTGTCAGGGGCGCCGCCAGCTGCCGCACCACCCGCCATGTGCGACCCGTGGGCGCCGCCATCTTTGATGCCATTTCCGATGCCACCCACCACGTGCGACCCATAGGGACCGCCATTTGGGACCAGTCCGCAGCCTCCCAGGAGCCCTGCTCTCCCGATCATACGCTGGCCGCCGCTACCTCCAACCGGCCTACCCATCACCTTCTGAAGCTCGCCTCCATCACGCTCAACCAGTCCCGGCCTCATCACCTCACAAAATCTACGATGACCGTCCGGATCAACGGGCACGAGATTGCCTGCCTTTTCGACCCCGGGAGCACAGACAGTTTCATACACCCAGATACGGTAAGGCGCTGCTCCCTCCCAATCTTACCCGCGACCCAGAAAATCTCCCTGGCTTCCGGATCACATTCAGTAGAAATCCGGGGGTACTGTGCCGCGACCCTTACTGTCCAAGGCGTAGAGTACACTAACTTCAAACTCTACGTCCTTCCCCATCTCTGTGCTGCCGTATTACTGGGGCCTTCCAGTGCCACCTCCAAAGTCTTACTTTAAAGTTCGGTGGACCCCTGCCCCCCTCACCGTCTGCAGCCTCGCAACCCTTAAGGTCACCCCACCCTCGCTCTTCGCTAAGTTCATCCCGGACTGTAAGCCCGTCGCCACTGGGAGCAGACGATACAGTGCTCGGGACAGGGCCTTTATCAGGTTGGTGGTCCAACGACTCCGACGAGAGGGGATCATTGAGGCTATTACCAGCCCTTGGAGAGCCCAAGTGGTGGTCGTCAAGACTGGAGAGAAGCACCGGATGGTCATCGACTATAGTCAGACCATCAACCGGTACACGCAGCTCGATGCGTACCCCCCCCCCCCCCCCCCCCCCCCCGCATATCTGATATGGTCAATCAGGTTGCGCAGTATCGAGTCTTCTCCACAGTTGACTTGAAGTCCGCGTACCACCAGCTCCCTATCCGCCCGAAGGACCGCCAATGCACTGCCCTTGAGGCAGATGGCCGCCTCTACCAATTCCTCAGGGTTCCCTTCGGCGTCACCAATGGGGTCTTGGTTTTCCAACGAGAAATGGACCGAATGGTTGACCAGTACGGGCTGCGGGCGACGTTCCCATACTTAGATAATGTCACCATCTGCAGCCATGACCAGCAGGACCATGACGAAAACCTCCGGCATTTCCTCAACACCGCTAAACTCCTGAACCTCACCTACAGTGAGGAAAAATGCATTTTACGCACAACCTGCCTAGTCATCCTCGGCTACGTTGTGGAAAACAGAGTCCTAGGGCCCGACCCCGACCGCATGCCCCCCCTCCTGGAACTCCCGCTACCCCACTACCCGAAGGCCCTGAAGAGATGCCTGGGGTTCTTCTTCTACTATGCCCAGTGGGTCTCCAATTATGTGGACAAGGCCCGTCAACTTATTAAATCCACCACTTTTCCCTTGACGGCTGAGGCCCGCCTGGCCTTCAACCGCATCAAGGCAGATATTGCCAAAGCCACGATGCACGCTGTGGATGAGTCCATTCCGTTCCAGGTGGAGAGTGATGCTTTGGACCTTGCACTGGCCGCTACCCTCAACCAGGCGGGCAGGCCCGTGGCCTTCTTCCCCCATACCCTCCATGCCTCCGAAATCCGACACTCCTCCGTCGAAAAGGAAGCCCAAGCCAATGTGGAAGCTGTGCGACATTGGAAGCATTACCTGGCCGGCAGGAGATTCACTCTCCTCACTGACCAGCGGTCAGTTGCCTTCATGTTTAACAATACACAGCGGGGCAAGATCAAGAAAGACAAGATTCTGAGGTGGAGGATCGAGCTCTCCACTTATAATTACAATATCTTGTATCGTCCTGGGAAGCTCAATGAGCCCCCAGATGCCCTATCCCGCGGTACATGCGCCAACGTACAAGTAGACCGACTCCGGGCCCTCCGCAACGACCTCTGTCACATGGGGGTCACCCGTATTTTTCACTTTAATCAAGGCTCGCAACCTTTCTTACTCCATCGAGGAGGTCAGGACTGTGACCAGGGACTGCCAGGTCTATGCAGAGTGCAAACAGCACTTCCATCGGCCAGACAGAGCGCACCTGGTAAAAGCCTCTCGCCCCTTTGAGTGCCTCAGCATCGACTTCAAAGGGCCCCTCCCCTCCACTGACCGTAACGTGTACTTCCTCAACATTGTTGACGAATACGCGAGATTCCCCTTTGCCATCCCGTGCCCTGACATGACCTCCGCCACCGTCATCAAGGCTCTGCACAGCCTTTTCACCCTGTTCGGGTTCCCCACCTACATCCATAGCTACCGGGGTTCCTCCTTCGTGAGCGATGAGCTGCGTCAGTTCCTGCTCAGCAAGGGCATCGCCTCCAGCAGGACGACCAGCTACAACCCCAGGGCAACGGACAGGTGGAGACGGAGAATGCGATGGTCTGGAAGGCCGTCCTCCAGGCCCTACGGTCTAGAAGTCTCCCAGTCTCCCGCTGGCAGGAGGTCCTTCCCGGTGCGCTCCACTCCATCCGGTCGCTCCTGTGCACTGCCACCAACGAGACCCCTCACGAACGTATGTTTGCCTTCACTAGGGAGTCCACCTCCGGGGTCTCGCTCCAGTCCCGGCTGATAGTCCCAGGGCCCGTCCTCCTCCGGAAGCATGCGAGGAGACATAAATCAGATCCCCTCGTCAAGAAGGTCCTGCTTCTAAATGTCAGCCCACAATATGCATACGTGGCACATCAGGACGGGCGACAGGACAGTCTCCCTTCAGGATTTGGCAACTGCAGTTTCCCCAGCAACCTTCACCACCACCCCTGATGTATGAGACCATCAATTCACGCGACACGTGGTTAGAAGTGAACAGTGGGTTTAATCGTCTTACAACAGAGCCTGCCTGTGACATGATGAACTCCAGAGGAACTGGCAGGCAGGTTCTCAGCATCAAACTGTATACTTCCGGTTAGGAGGGAGGAGCCATGGGTGGAGCCAAGGGTGGAGCCCAGTACAAACTCCGTACACTCCCAGTGCATCTCCCCCTAGTGGCAGAGCAGCACAACTGCTCATGTGCCGAGCTTACAGAGACATAGTAATACAGTGTGAATTACGCTACTGTGATTCACCACATTCACCCCCTGTAAAAAAATCAAGTCCGGCGGGGTGGTGGCTTACAGATTGAGCCTGTCCCATGGCCGAGTTGTCCGCTGTGATCGGCGGAGCACCGGGGTTGCAGCCCCTTCTGGTGGTTGGATGAGCACCGTCGGTTGGGGCACAATGGCGGACTCCGGGGGCGATTCCGCCCGAGCTTCGTACCCGTCTGGTTCGACTGGGGACTGGGGGCGCTGGGAGCTAGCTGGCGTGGGCGCGTGAAAAAAATGTAGCGAACTGGTAGGTGCGGGGGCGTGGGGGGTGAGTTGGGTGGGATGTAGTATGAAGGGTACCTCGGCGGTGGTAGTGGGGGGGTTGGATCCTGCAGGTGTTAGGTCCCGGAGGGATACAGTGTCCTAACGGCCGTCAGGGAACTCTACGAAGGCGTACTTGGGGGTTCGAATGCAGTAGGAGCACTTTCACTACGAGTGGGTCAGTTTTGTGCGCCCTGACATGGCTTCAACCATGCCGGGAGCGAAACCCCCGTGGTAGTGCCCCTGTAAAAAATAAATAGCCGCTCGTGAGGGATCTGGTTGGTAGCGGTACATAGGAGGGACCTAATAGCGTGGAGTGCGCGGGGAGGACTTCCTGTCAATGGGAGATCGGGAGATTCCTGGACCGGAGGATCAGTAGGACGGTCTTCCAGACCGTCACATTCTCCCTCTCCCCCTGCCCGTTCCCCCTGGGGTTATAGCTGGTAGTTCTGCTCAAGGCGATGCCCTTGCCGAGCAGGTACTGACGCAGCTCATCGCTCATAAAGGACGAACCCCGGTCGCTGTGTATGTAGCTGGGGAAACCAAACAGGGTGAAGATACTATGCAGGGCCCGAATGACTGTGTGGGAGGTCATATCGGGGCACGGGATAGCAAAGGGAAAACGGGAGAACTCGTCTATGACGTTCAGGAAGTACACATTCCTGTTAGTCGAGGGGAGTGGCCCTTTGAAATCGATAGCGAGGCGTTCAAAGGGCCTAGAAGCCTTGACCAGGTGGGCCCTGTCTGGTCTGTAGAAGTGCGGTTTGCACGCCGCACAGATCGGGCAATCCCTGGTGATGGCTTTTACCTCCTCAGTGGAGAAAGGCAGATTTCAGGCTTTAATATAGTGGGTGAGCCGGGTGACCCCCGGGTGGCAGAGGTCATTGTGGATGGTTTTTAAGCGGTCGCTCTGTGCGCTGGCACACTTCCCGCGGGACAGGGCATCTGGGGGCTCGTTGAGCTTCCCCGGTCGGTACATGATATCGTATTTGTAGGTGGAGAGTTCGATCCTCCACCTCAGAATTTTGTCATTTTTAATTTTGCCCCTTTGCGAGTTGTCAAACATGAAGGCAACCGATCTTTGGTCGGTGATGAGGGTGAACCTTCTACCTGCGAGGTAGTGCCTCCAGTCACGAATAGCCTCCACAATGTCTTGTGCTTCCTTTTCGACTGAGGAGTGTCGAAGTTCCGAAGCGGAGAGGGTTCGGGAGAAAAATGCGACTGATCTCCCTGCCTGATTTAGTGTGGCTGCTAGAGCTACCTCTGAGGCATCGCTCTCAACCTGGAAAGGGACGGATTCATCCACCACCCGCATGGCCGCTTTGGCGATGTCCTCCTTGATGCAGTTGAAGGCCTGGCGTGCCTAGCTGACAGGGGAAAAAGTGTGGCCTTAAAGAGTGGGCGGGCTTTGTCCGCATATTGAGGGACCCATTGGGCATAATACGAAAAGAATCCCAAGCACCGTTTGAGGGCCTTGGGACAATGAGGGAGAGGGAATTCTAAGAGGGGGCACATACGGTCCGGGTCGGGACCCAGGACTCCGTTTTCCACGACATAGCTGAGGATGGCTCGTCTGGTCGTGCGGAAAACGCATTTCTCCTTGTTGTATGTGAGGTTAAGCTTCTGGGCCATTTGGAGAAATCGGTTGAGGTTGGCATCGTGGTCCTGCTGGTCATAGCCGCAGATGGTGATGTTGTCCAAGTAAGGAAACATGGCCCGCAGCCCGTACTGGTCCACCATTCAGTCCATTGCTCGTTGGAACACTGAAACCCCATTTGTGACGCCAAAGGGGACCCAGAGGAAGTGGTGGTCCTCTGGGCGGATTGGGAGTTGGTGGTATGCAGACTTCAGATCCACCGTGAAAAAAATCCGATATTGGGCGATCTGATTCACCATGTCTGCAATCCTGGGGAGGGGGTACGCGTCGAGGAGCGTAAACCGATTAATAGTCTGACTATAGTCTATGACCATGCGGAATTTTTCCCCGATCTTGACGACCACCACCTGAGCTCTCCAGGGACTGTTACTGGCCTCTATGATCCCCTCACGTAAAAGCCTCAGAACCTCGGATCGAATGAACACCCTGTCCTGTAGACTGTACTGCCTGCTGCAAGTGGCTACGGGTTTACAGTCCGGAGTGAGGTTGGCAAAGAGAGGAGTGGGGGAGATTCGCAGTGTGGCTAGGCTGCAGATAGTGAGTGGGGGTAGGGGTCCGCCGAAGCTGAGGGTGAGACTCTTGAGATTGCATTGAAAGTCGAGTCCCAATAAGAGTGGGGCGCAGAGTTCGGGCAGGACGTATAGTTGGAATTTAGAATAGCTAGCGCCTTGGATTGTTAGAGTTGCGACGGTGCGCCCTTGGATATGGACAGAGTGGGAACCCGAAGCGAGGGAGATAGTTTGCCATGCAGGGAAAACGGGGAGCGAACAGCGTCTTACCAGATCTGGGTGTACGAAGCTCTCAATGCTCCCGGAGTCGAAAAGGCACGGTGTACTGTACCCGTTGATTTGGACCATCGTCATAGAGTCGTTGAGATGCTTTGGGCGTGATTGGTCCAGTGTGACTGCGTTGAGTTGCGGGTAGTCGACGGCTCGGTCGGCTGCGCTGGGATGGCCCCGCGATGAGTGCCCGCTGAGGTCGCAGTCTTCAATCGAGTTTTCTGAGTGTGGAGAGGATGGGACCCAAGATGGCGGCCCCCATGGATCGCACGTGGCGGGTGGGGGCGGAGTCGGGGCATAGGCCACTGCGTTCTGGGGCCTGGGGGCCTGCGAGTGCGGAGAGCAATTACTTTGTGCCGCTGGAGTTTTAGGGGCTGGGGCCTTCCTTGCCAGGCACACTCTGGCGTAGTGGCCTTTTCGCCCGCAGCTGCTGCAGGTCGCGTTGCGGGCCGGGCAGTGCTGCTGCGTGTGCTGGGGCTAGCCACAAAAGTGGCAGGCTAGGGCAGCATGGTGGCTGGGTGGCCACGCCGCGCAGGCTTGGGGGAGTCGCTGGTTGGGGGCCCATGACGGGGTTGCGCAGTCGGCAGGAAACGAGGTGAGGCTACGAAATGAGACCTCCATAGTTGTAGCGAGTTCAACAGTATCTTCTAAATTTAGGGCCCCCTTCTCCAGCAGTCGCTGGCGCACGTAATTCGATCTACATAGAACATAGAACAGTACAGCACAGAACCGACAGTTCCAGTCGGTTAGGCTTGAGGGCTGATTCCATGGTCATTCCTTACTGTTTCTTAAGACGATTAAATTGATGAGACCATCAATTCACGCGACACGTGGTTAGAAGTGAACAGTGGTTTTAATCGTCTCACAACAGAGCCTGCCTGTGACACGATGAACTCCATATGAACTGGCAGGCAGGCTCTCAGCATCAACCTTTATACTTCCGGTTAGGGGGGAGGAGCCGTGGGTGGAGCCCAGTACAAACTCCCGTACACTCCCAGTGCATCTCCTCCTAGTGGCAGAGCAGCGCAATTGCTCGTGTGCCGAGCTTACAGAGACATAGTAATACAGTGTGAATTGCGCTACTGTGATTCACCACACATCACCACCACCCCCGACCCTACACTGTCTCCCCCCACCTCTACCCACCTACCTCGAGAACTGGCACCCGCAGGCCCACCAGCGACCATCACCACCACCCCTGCCCATACACCGCCCCCCCCTCCACCGACTCAACAACTGAATGAAGAAGAGGACAACACGCTCCCAGATGCGCAGGTTTCGACACCGGTGCTCACACCACAGCCGGGACTGAGGCGATCACGGCGAATGGTCAAAGCCCCCGACAGATTCAACCCTTAAGTTCACTTCACCCCCACTGAACTCTTTTTTTTAACAGCGGTGAATGTGGTAAACCACTGTAATGTATAATATGTGTATTGTGGTAAATGGCCACTATATTATGTGTAATGTGGTAAACCACTGCCGATGGCTCCACCTCCCCTCGGGCCCAGTATAAAGGTGGCTGGTCTCCTCCTCTGATCCAGTTCGGGGTCAGAGGCCAGTAGGCTTTCTGTTTAGTGTATTCAAGCCTCAGTTACGTTCACCACTCGTTGTGTGTTCATTGATGGCGTATCACAACCTCAAAATCTTTTGATGCAAAACTGAGGTTAATCCCACATATCTTCATCACTAAAACCACCTACACTACTTCTGTAACATTGTCTTTCCCTTCCCCTGCCTGAACCATCTACTGTTGACACCTTCACCAATGCGTTTGTTATCTCCAGGCTCCATCACTCCACTGGTCTCCTGGTCAGCCTCCCATCTGCCATCCTCCAAAATTGGATTTGCTCTAACCTAACTCAAGCAAAGTTCAAACTCCCGTTCATCCATTATACATGTGTTAATTAATCTTCATTAATTCCCAGTTCCTGAGCACCTGGATTTAAAACTTCTCATCCCTCCATGACCTTGCTTCTTCCTATCTCTGTAGTCTCTTCCAGTCCTAGAGCACTGCGAGACATCTATGCTACCCATTCTGGTTTCTGGTGTATCCTGATCTTCTTTGCCAAAGACGCCAAGCTCTAGACCTGCATAGACCCTAAGCTCTGGAATTCTCTCCCCAAAGCTTTCCTAAGTCTCCTTCCTTGGATCAGTGTCTTTTTTTTGTTTGAAAATGCTCCTGTGAAGGGCTTTGGCATGTTTGACATATTTTAAAGATGCTAAATAAAGTAAGTCATTGTTGTTTGTATCTTATGCCTTTTCTGGCACAGTAATCCTCAAGAAATAAAATGTAGCTGCGCTAATATTTAGCTTCATCAAATAATTTGTTTTGTTCAATGGAGTTCAAAATTTCCAATTGATTAAAAGTGATAGAAATTGTGGGAAATAAAACAGCTCTTGAAATTCTCAATATAGCTGCAGATTGATAATATTTATTTACTTTTTATTTCAATATCAGGCTGCAGACGAATGGAAGTATGTTGCAATGGTGATTGATCATATTCTGTTGGGCGTCTTCATGCTGGTTTGTATTATTGGGACCATTAGTGTCTTTGCTGGCCGTCTCATTGAACTCAATCAGCAGGGGTGAATCTTTTTAATGAATGGACAATATATTACTAGAAATGGGCATTGCTCCACAAAAAAGTTTAACAGGCTTACTGTTGTAATAATAGTCTGTTGTACAAAATACATTGTTTTATTTGCTTTAAATTGATTGTATTAATATAGGGAATTAGAATATGTCAAAAATTAAACCATATTAGTAAAGAATGTTGATACAAAAGCAGTTGAAGCATGAAAATAGGACATCATATAAAAATTTAAACATTTGTAAAGTATTAGATTTGAAGTAATTTGCAATTTAATAGAGACATTATTATGTAGAAAATTAACAGTGATCTGATCCATGCTTTTATATCAAAAGGCTGTATTACCATATATTTAGTAACATTGTTCTACTGTATAATTTTATGTTTGTTTTACAGATTGTTAATAAATAGATAAATTGTGCTGGATTAAAACTACGTTTTGTATTGATGATTCGATTTAATGCAGATACAGCTGAACTATTTGAAGATCAATTTCACTTTAATCAGAGAACAAAGTGATCGTAAAAAGGAATTGAAAATAGATTTTTGAAAGGTCATTGAGCATATGACCCTACCAGAGGATATCTTAAGATTTCCCTAGAAATCTTCAATCGCATAACCTTTATTTATTAAAATTTCTATTGATATTGTGTCAGCTTTCATATGAATCAGATCAGTTGGTGACATATATAAGTAAATGAATCAGACATTTTTAAAACGTATTAAGAAAGCCTTCAAATACATGATTTGAATTTTACTGAAAAGAGAGACAAGTTTCCAAATCACAGTCAAGTTGCCAACCAATCAGTACCCTTTTCTCCTGTACTATAAATTATTGTGATCTTTTGAAATTTGGCATTCTTGCATTTGTTCTGAAAAGTGCAAGATGAAAAGCTTAATTTACATGTCTCCCTTTTCAGCAGTATTAAAGTAAAGCATTATTTCAAGCTATTCCTTTTACATTGACCACAAAAAGCATTTGGTAAAGCTGAGTATTTTTTATGCGTGGAGCGTAATTTTTAACGAAAGCTAGCATGATGAATTCTCACTACCAGATTATTGACCTACCCAATTTTATTTGCCATTTGAAATAACAGATGGCCTCCTCCTGAGTGGAACAGGTACCAATAACTCCCTGGTCTGAAATTAACGGGGTTGATTGCACATACTTGACTTTAAATGAATATCATATCTGGGTTCCCAAACTGGAGTCCGTGATGGGGCTCCATGGGGCTCGCAGCTGCTGCATGATCAATAAACGCCAATTTGAGCACCCAAAATTTAAAAAGAATTAGAAAATAAAATGAGCCAATCAGAGGAAGACCACTTGGAGCATTGGAGACTGATAAGTTGTGGGCAAGTGTGTGAGTAAGAGAGAGAGATGTGACGTGTGTGGAGGGAGAATCAGCTTTAATGGTCATCATTAGACTTTTAACTCCAGATTTTTCTTATTGAATTCCACCAACTGCCCTGGTGGGATTCGAACCCAGGTACCCAGTGCATTACCCTGGGTCTCTGGATTACTAGACCAGTTACACCAGCACTACACCACTGATTGTCTGTCTGTCTGTCTATCTGTCTCACTCTCTCTCCACATGATCCAGGGCATGATGGACCCGCAAGTGCTGGGACACCAACTCCAGAGCCCCCGGGCTCATTGCCCGTGATTGAAGATGGCTACGCGCCTCCTTGTATCCTTGCAGCAGTCATTCCACCAGCTTTACATTTTTTAAAAGGTGTACTAATTGGCTCCCACATGACCACTTGCTGGGGAGGCAGTTATATCACAGGAGGCCGTTGGATAGGGAGTCGCACCCGTTAATAGTATGGAGATTGGCCTTTTGCGGTCATTGTTGTTTTCTCGACAGGCCTCGCCGGGATCCTGATTTTGTCAACAGGAGCAGGCCGGTTAGATCGCAAACTGACCAATGCCTGCCTTGGTTCTTGATTTTGACTTCTCCCATGATCTAATGGCCACATTGGGTGGAGACGTATGAAACACAATCCCTGGCACCCAAAGGGGTCATAACTGACTCCTTCAATTTTATCCTTTCCTGGGGTCCACTTTCAATATTGAGGCTTTAACAGTCAAGTATGGGTCCTGCCTGTTTCCTCCACTTGGTCAGGAAATCCAGTGGCAGAATGTTAATACCATGGTTCAATTAAAGAACCTCAGAAAACCTGCTCCATGAACTTTCTAGTACCAACAGGAGCCCCTGACCCCCTGCATCCTTCACACACACACACCCCTCAATGCTGTGAACAGATCCAAAAGTTAAAATTCAGCCTCTGGCTGTGGCTCCCAACTGTCTCCAATCAAGCTTTGGGTCACAAGTACATTCAGAGATGTGTGTCAGGTCAAAAAGGACGTCTTAGAGCTTCTAGCCCAACCATGCTGGCTGGATGAGAGAGAAGCACTCACCCCCTCCAATAGGAGCCGAAGCTTTAGTAAGGCAACTATTCCATTCCAGATTGATTATCTTTACTTGGACAACATCAAGGGCCTTTTCTGGGGTATAAGTGCATTCACACCATGTGGTGAATGTAACATGGTAATTCACACTATATCTTTGTAAGCGCAGTAGCGTTATCTGACCACTAGGGGGAGTAGCTCTGGGAATGCTCAGGAGCTTGTACAGGGCTCCATCCTTGGCCCCGCCCATGACTCCTCCCCCTAGTGCTGCTGTATAAATACCCTTGTCCAGAGTCAGCCTGCAGTTCACTGAGAGTTCATCAACGGGTAACAGGCTGGCTCTGTAGTAAGTAGATTAAAGCCTATATTCATATTAGAAACACGTGTCTGGTGAATTGATGGTTCCATCAATTTAATCTACTTAAGAACAGTCAAGATCGATCAGCCCTCAAGCCTGGACGCCTGGAACTCGACCCACAGGATGCAGAGGCTAAAGAAAACTTCTCCCACTGGCTGCGGTGCTTCAAGGCCTACCTGGCAAAAGCGAGCACAGCCGAAACAACAGAGGAACAGAAGTTAAGTCTACTGCACACGAGGGTGAGCCACAGAATCTCTACGCAACTAAACTTGGCCGGTTCATATACTGCAGCGCTTGCGGTACTCGATAAGATATATGTAAGGCCCATTAACGAAGTTTATGCACGCCATGTGTTCACGACTCGCCGCCAGCGGCCTACAGAATCACTCGCCGAATTTCTAAGGGAACTCAATAACTTGTCCAATGAGTGTAATTATCAAGCGGTTACCGCGGCTGAACACAGAGAACTTGCTGTACGCGATGTTTTTGTAGCGGGCCTCAGGTCTAATTAGGTGCGCCAACGACTGCTGGAAAAGGGGGCCCAAGACTTAGAAACGACTGTGGAAGCTGCTACCACGATGGAGGTCTCCTTCCGCAGCCTTAACTCGTTCCCCGTGGACCCCGCGACCCAATCATGGGCCCCCGACCAGCGACTCCCCAGGCCTGTGCTATGCGGGCACCCAGCCACCATGCTGCCCCAGCCAGCCACTATGCTGCTCCAGCCTGCCATTTCTGCGGCCAGAATCAGCACCCGCGGCAGCACTGCCCGGCCTGCAACGCGACCTGAAGCAGCTGCGGGCGGAAAGGCCATTATGCAAGAGTGTGCCTTGTTTAAAGGGCCCCTGCTTCCAGCTCCCCAGCGGCACAAAGTAATCACTCCCCTCACCCGCAGGCCTGCGGGGCCCGAAATGCTGCGGCCTACACCCCGACTCCGCCCCCTCCCGCCACGTACGATCCATGGGGGCCACCATCTTGGAAAATCTACACCACACGGCCGGCCACGTGTGACTCATGGGGGCCGCCATCTTGGATGCCATCTTCCTCGCTGCCCGCCACGTGCGATCCACGGGCCTGACCTGCATCTCCACGCTCGGACACCTCATCGGAAGAATACGACTATGAACTCAGACGGCAGTCATTACGGGGCCACTCCAGCACAGCTGATCGAGCCGCCGACTACCCGCAGCGACTCAGCGCAGTCACTCTGGACCAATCACACCGAAGCATCTGCGAAATTCGATGGCAGAGGTCCAAATCAACGGGTACAAAACGCCATGCCTCTTCGACACTGGGAGCACTGAGAGCTTCATACATCCAGACCTGGTAAGACGCTGTTCGCTCCCCGTTTTCCCCGTGCAGCAAACTATCTCGCTCGCTTCAGGCTCCCATTCGGTCCAGATCCAGGGGCGCACCGCCGCGACACCTACAATCCGAGGTGCTAGCTACTCAAAATTCAAACTCTACGTTTTGCCCGACCTCTGCGCGCCACTCTTATTAGGCCTAGACTTTCAATGTAACCTCAAGAGGCTCACCCTCAGCTTAGGCGGTCCCCTGCCCCCACTCACTATCTGCAGCCTCGCTACGCTGCGAATCCCCCCCCTCCGCTCTTCGCCAATCTCACAAAGGACTGTAAACCCGTAGCCACTCGTAGCAGGCGGTATAGCCTGCAGGATAGGGTATTTATCAGAACAGAGGTCTGAAGGCTTTTCAGTGAGGGGATTATAGAGGCCAGCAATAGTCCCTGGAGAGCTCAGGTGGTGGTCGTTAAGACCGGGGAAAAATTCCGCATGGTTGTCAACTATAGTCAGACCATAAATAGATTTACGCTCCTCGACGCGTATCCCCTCCCCAGGATTGCAGACATGGTAAACCAGATCGCCCAGTACCGGCTCTTTTCCACGGTGGATCTGAAGTCTGCATACCACCAGTTCCCAATCTGCCCGGAGGACCGCCACTACACGGCATTCGAGGCCGATGGCCACATCTTCCATTTCCTCCGGGTCCCTTTCGGCGTCACTAATGGGGTTTTGGTGTTCCAACGAGCAATGGACCGAATGGTGGACCAGTACGGGCTGCGGGCCACGTTTCCGTACTTGGACAATGTCACCATCTGCGGCTATGACCAGCAGGACCACGACGCCAGCCTCCACCGTCTTCTCCAGACGGCACAGAAACTGAATCTCGCGTATAACAAGGAGAAATGCATTTTCCGTACAACCAGACTAGCCATCCTCGGCTATGTCGTGGAAAACGGAGTCCTGGGCCCAGACCCGGACCGTATGCGCCCCCTCTTAGAACTCCCCCTCCCCCATTGCCCCAAGGCCCTCAAACGGTGC
Source organism: Scyliorhinus canicula (assembly GCF_902713615.1). NCBI lineage: Eukaryota > Metazoa > Chordata > Chondrichthyes > Carcharhiniformes > Scyliorhinidae > Scyliorhinus > Scyliorhinus canicula. The sequence continues at coordinate 201,851,967 of NC_052147.1, forward strand.
TTGGGTTTCTTTTCCTACTATGCCCAGTAGGTCCCTCAATATGCGGACAAAGCCAGCCCACTCTTTAGGGCCACACGATTTCCCCTGTCAGCCGAGGCACGCCAGGCCTTCGACGGCATCAAGGAGGACATCGCCAAAGCGGTCATGCGGGTGGTGGATGAATCCACCCCATTTCAGGTAGAGAGCGACGCCTCAGAGATAGCTCTAGCAGCCACGTTAAATCAGGCAGGGAGACCAGTCGCATTTTTCTCCCGTACCCTCTCCACTTCAGCACTCCAACACTCCTCAGTTGAGAAAGAAGCACAAGCCATTGTGGAGGCTATCCGTTACTGCAGGCACTACCTCGCAGGTAGGAGGTTCTCCCTCATCACCAACCAAAGATCGGTTGCCTTCATGTTCGACAACTCGCAAAGGAGCAAAATTAAAAAGACAAAATTCTGAGGTGGAGGATCGAACTCTCCACCTACAATTACGACATTAAGTATCGACCCGGGAAGCTCAACGAGCCTCCGGATGCCCTATCCCGCGGGACATGCGCCAGCGCGCAGAGCGACCGATTGAAAGCCATCCACAATGACCTCTGCCACCCGGGAGTCACCGGGCTCACCCACTACATCAGGGCCCGAAACCTGCCTTTCTCAAACGAGGAGGTAAAAGCGATCACCAGGGACTGCCCGATCTGTGCGGAGTGCAAACCGCACTTCTATAGACCAGACAGGCCCCACCTGGTCAAGGCTTCTAGGCCCTTTGAACGCCTCGCAATTGATTTCAAAGGGCCACTCCCCTCAACTAACAAGAAAGTTTACTTTCTAAACGTCATAGACGAGTTCTCCCATTTCCCATTCGCTATCCCGTGCCCCGACATGACCTCCCACACAGTCATTAGGGCCCTGCATAGCATCTTCACCCTGTTTGGTTTCCCCAGCTACGTACACAGCGACCGGGGTTCGTCCTTCATGAGCGACGAGCTGCGTCAGTACCTGCTCGAAAAGGGCATTGCCTCGAGCAGGACTACCAGCTATAACCCCAGGGGGAACGGGCAGGTGGAGAGGGATAACGCGACGGTCTGGAAGACCGTCCTACTGACCCTCCGGTCTAGAAAGCTCCAAGTCTCCCAGTGGCAGGAAGTCCTCCCAGACGCGCTTCACGCTATTAGGTCCCTTTTGTGCACAGCGACCAATCAGACCCCTCACGAGACGCTCTTCATTTCTTCCAGGGGCACGACCACGGGCGTCTCACTTCCGGCATGGCTGAGGACACCGGGCCCCGTACTTCTGAGGAAACACGTCAGGGCGCACAAAACCGACCCCCTTGTTGAAAGGTGCGCCTGCTCCACTCCAACCCCCAGTACGCAGTCGTCGGGTTCCCTGATGGCCGTCAGGACACTGTATCCCTCCGGGATCTGGCACCCGCCGGATCCAGCGCCCCCTCTACCCCCACAGAAGGACCTCTCACCCTACACCCCATGCTGCCACCCCCTCGCGCTCCTGAGCCCGCTCCACCAGTTCTGCGCAACTGCGCCGGCCAGCCCCCAGCGCCCCCAGTCCCCGGTCGAACCAGGAGAGTATGAAGCTCAGATACAACCCTCCCTGGAGTCTGCCATCGTACCCCAGCACACAACACCCATCCAGCCACCGCAAGAGGCTGCAACCCCGGTGCTCCGCAGATCACAGCGGACAATTCGACCACCGGACAGACTGACTTTGTAGACCACCACCCCCGCCGGACTTGATTTTTTTGCAGGGGGTGAATGTGGTGAATGTAACATGGTAATTCACACTATATCTTTGTAAGCGCAGTAGTGTTATCCGACCACTAGGGGGAGTAGCTCGGGGAATGCTCTGGAGCTTGTACAGGGCTCCACCCTTGGCTCCGCCCACGACTCCTCCCCCTAGTGCTGCTTTATAAATACCCTTGTCCAGAGTCAGCCTACAGTTCACTGAGAGTTCATCAACGGGTAACAGGCTGGCTCTGTAGTAAGTAGATTAAAGCCTATATTCATATCGGAAACACGTGTCTGGTGAATTGATGGTTCCATCACACCAGACTTCAGTTAGTATGAATTCTGTTGAGATCTTTTACGGACGTAAAAGGTGAATTTCCTTGGGGTAGGCTAGGAAAGTAAGAATGTGAGCAGAAATGTCTGCTCATTGTCCACTTCCTGCAATTGGAAAAAGACTAGAGTTAAAAATTTTTGCAAAATTCAGATACAGTCTGGTTCCATCTTGTTTTCCAGCCTCTTGAATTCATTTGTATTTTGACTGGAATAAAAACTTTGGACGGGATTCTCCGCCAGTGTGATTCTCCATTTTGCTGGTGCCTGGGGGTTTCAATGGGAAACCCCATTGACCAGCCGGTGTAATTGAGCATCCCACCGGCGGGTCGGGGCAGAATTATGGTGCGGCGGGGCATAGAATCCAGCCTTTAGTCTATCCAAAGTTGACCAGACAATAGTTCTTCCTACATGAAGCCACAAGAACATACTACTATCAAATAACAAAAGTCTATTATTCTTGAAATGAATGACAATAAGGACGTAAAAAGCTGTGTTACAACCCTATAATTTTTTTCAAACATTTGCTCTCAGTATTTGAGTCCACTTTGAAAGCTACACAACTGAATCAGTGTGACTATGAAATGGATAAAAATTCAACATTGCAGGAGCATGAATGAAACATAAAATTCCATTTGATTTTGCTCATTTTTTTAATGATTAACTTTCTACTATTTTGTTGAAGAACTGATATTGATGGTGTTATTGAACTAATAGGAATAAGTGAACTTGACTATGAAGAAGCTTAAATAACAATAGTGGAGATCAGTCATACATCCAAGGAAAATTCCACAACTGCATGTGATAATTCAATACTCTTACATTGTTAGAGATCAGTGGCGATTGTATTTCCAAATCCTCCAGTCATGGTATTTGCAGCTCAAAATATTCAGAAAGAAAACACAGGTAGCAACTTCACTCTACTCTCTCGCGTACTCTCTTGTGTCTTCCATCTCCAATTAACAGAATCGCAGAAATAAAAAAAGGTAAAAACAACAGAGTGACAACACAAACTGCAATATAATAATAATCTTTATAGTCACAAGTGGGCTTACATTAACACTGCAATGAAGTTACTGTGAAAAGCCCCTCCACCCATACATTCCAAACACTGGCACCTGTTCGGGTGCATTGGGGGAGAATTCAGAATGTCCAATTCATCTAACAAGTATGTCTTTTGGGACATGTGGGAGGAAACTGGAATGCCCGGGGGAAACCCACGCAGACACGGGGAGAACGTGCAGACTCCGCACAGACAGTGACCCAAGCCGGGAATCGAACCTGGGACCTTGGCGCTGTAAAGCAACGGTGCTGACCATTGTGCTACCATAAGTTTGCACCCAATCGTGCCCTTTCTTGAGCCAGGTGTCCGCTATCGCACAACATTATAATTCCACGTGGCAATCTATGCCTGTAACTCACCAATCCTATTTACTATACTCAGTGCATTCACATCCAACCAGTGTAACCTTGATTTAGACGTCATTCATTTCTTTCTTACTCCAACTCTGTCCTTCAGCTTAATATTCTCTGAGGTACTCCTCAGGTTTCTAGACTCCTGACCAGCTAGTTTAAATCCTCTCCAACAGCACTAGCAAATCTCCCTGTGAGGATATTACTCCCGGTTCTGTTAAGGTGTAACTTGTGCAGCTTGTACAGGTCCCACCTGTCCCAGAGACAGTCCCAATGCCTCAGAAATATGATGCCCTTCCGACTATACTAATTCTTTACCCATGTGTTCAATCACTCAATCCTCATATTCCCATGCTCACTGGCAAGTGGCACTGGAGCAATCCTGAGATCACTGCTCTAGACGTCCTGCTTTTTAATGTCCTTACTAACTCCCTAAAAATGCCTGCCCTCTGATTAACAAGGTTTTTGAGGAATTTTATGAGAGGTTGTATAGGTCAGAGCCACCCGGGGGAGATTGTGAGATGCAGGAATTTCTAGATGGGTTGGAGTACCCGAGGTTAGGGGAGGGGGACAGGGCTTCATCAGAAGGAGCGATAGTGGAGCAGAAGATAAAGGATGCGATTTGGAGGATGCAGTCGGGGAAGGTGGCAGGGCCAGATGGGTTTACGGTGGAATATTATAAAACATTCAAGGATAAGCTGGCACCCCAGATGGTGGGAATGTTTGAAGAGGCGATAGGGAAGGGGATGTTGCCACAAACCTTGGGTAGACGTTGATTTCCCTGTTGCTAAAAAAAGATAAGGATCCGACAGAGTGTGGGTCATATAGGTCCATATCACTTCTGAATATGGACGCAAAAATATTGGCGAAGGTACTGACGGGTAGGCTGGAGGATTGCCTTCCGAAGGTGATAGGTGAAGATCAGACAGGGTTTGTGAAAGGGAGGAAGCTCTTTTCAAACATTAGAAGGGTATTGAACGTCATTATGGCACCGGCAGAGGGGAAGGAAACTGAGGTGGTTGTGGCATTGGATGCTGAGAAGACGTTCGACTGGGTAGACTGGGGGTATTTGATGGCAGTGCTGGAGCAGTTTGGAATTGGACCAAGATTTGTGAATTGGGTAAAGTTACTATATAAGGAGCCGAGGGTGAGTGTCCGCACAAACAATATAAGCTCGAGATACTTTTCTCTCCACTGTGGTACTAGGCAGGGATGTCCCATGTCCCCCCTACTGTTTGCACTCGCGATTGAGCCGTTGGCCATCGCATTAAGAAGTTTGGGGGTATGGAAAGGAATAGTGCGCGGAGGGGTAGAGCATAGGGTGTCCTTATATGCCGATGACTTGCTGCTGTAAGTGTCGGAACCGAGTGTGTCGATAGGGAGAATATTGGAGCTGCTTCGAGTGTTTGGGCCTTCTCGGGGTACAAGCTGAATCTAGAGAAGAGTGAGTATTTTGTGGTATCTCAGCCGGGTGTGGGGGCAGGGGTGGGGGGGGGGGGGGCTGCCATTCCATAGGGTAGGGACTCACTTCAGGTACCTGGGGGGGCTTCGCAGGTACAACATTTCTAGTTTGGTGAGGAGGGTGAAAGCTGATCAGGCAAGGTGGGATGGTTTCCCTCTGTCACTGGCGGGTCGGGTACAGGCGATTAAAATGAACGTGTTGCCACGATTTCTGTTTATTTTTCAATGCCTGCCGATTTTCCTGCCAAAGGCTTTTTTCAGAGAGATTGAGGGAAGGATTATGTTGTTCATATGGGGAGGGAAGGTGGCCAGAGTTAGAAAAGTGCTACTACAGAGGGGAAGGCAGACAGGGGGTTTGGGTCTTCTGAACCTGATGTATTACTACTGGGCGGCGAATGTGGAGACGGTGTGGAGTTGGTTAAGAGGGGTTGATTCCCAGTAGGTCAGAATGGAGGAGAATTTGTGCAGAGGGTCGGGATTGAAAGCACTAGCAACAGCGCGCTCCCGATAGCTCCGGGGAAATACTCAGGGAGTTCGGTGATCATAGCTTCATTGAGAATTAGGAGGCAGTTTCGCCAGCACTTCGGGTTGGGGGCAGGGTCAAGGGAAATGCCAATTTGGGGGAACCACAGATTTGAGCTGGGGAGGTGGGATGGAAATTTTCGGAAATGGGAGGAGAAGGGTATTCAGACAAGGGGATTTGTTTCTTAGGGGTCGGTTTGTAGGATTGAAGGAGCTGGAAGCGAAGTATGGGCTGGAGCAGGGAGAAATGTTTAGATACATGCAGAATCGAGATGTTGCTAGAAAGGAGATACAGAACTTCCCGGAGGAGCCGGCCTCCACATTGCTGGAGGAGGTGATGACGAGAGGGGGCCTGGAGAAGGGGGTAGTGTCAGCGCTCTACGGAGCTATTTTGGAGGAGGAGAAGGCACCGCTGGAAAGGATCAAAGCAAAGTGGGAGGAAGAGTTGGGAGAGGATATGGAGGAGGGGTTCTGGTGTGAGGTGCTCCGGAGGATGAATGCCTCCACCTCGTGTGTGAGATTGGGACTGATACAGCTGAAGGTGGTGTACAGAGCACACCTCACGAGGGCGAGGATGAGCCGATTCTTTGAAGGAGTAGAAGATGTGTGTGAACGGTGCAGGGGGGGGGGGGGGGGGCAGGGGCCCACTAACCACATTCATATGTTTTGGTCCTGTCCAAAGCTAGAGGATTACTGGAAAGAGGTTTTTAGGATAATTTCTAAAGTGGTGCACGTGAAACTGGACCCGGGTCCCCGGGAGGCCATATTCGGGGTGTCAGACCAGCCAGGGTTGGAAACGGGTGCGGAGGCAGATGTTGTAGCCTTCGCCTCATTGATCGCCCGAAGGTGGATCCTGATGGGCTGGAGGGCAGCCTCGCCACCCTGTGCCCTGGCGTGGCAGGGGGGGGGGGGGGGGGGGAGGTCTGTTGGAATTCTTGACTCTTGAGAAGGTTAAGTTTGAACTGAGGGGAAGGATGGAGGGGTTCTATAATTCATGGGCATTATTCATTATGCACTTTCAAGAACTGGATAACATCGAACATTAGTTGGGGGGGGTGTGGTGGGAGGGTTGATGGGGGTCATGGATGATTCCCGATTCCTTTTTGTCAGTTGTCTGTGAACATGTTACTGTAACATTGGAGTGGAATGATAACCCTTTGAGGAAACTCGACTGCGACTGATTTATGTCAGTGTGAGACAGAAATATTTCAGTGCACAAACTTTCTCAATTATTTGCACCAGTCCAGAGTTATGTCTGCCGAATTCCCATCTAGTCCATTAATAAGTGCAATTTACAAAAGGTCAGAAATGTGATCTTACTGTCTTACCACCAGCTTGGAGTCAATAATTTGCTTCAAAAATATGAGCCACAACAGGACCTGTCCTCTGATGCTTTATAGCACTGGTTTAGCATTTTTCATAATTTTATCTGGCAGAGACCCCAATGTATGTTCCTATATCTCTTGCATACGATCAGATTCTGTTGTATTATCGTGTTGCGCTTTGTGAGTGGAAGTCATGATTTGCAGGTTTCAAGCTTTTTATTTTCATAATATCAGTGATAAAATGGGTCTTTCAGAAGATTGATAGGAAATTCCCCATTGCCATCAGTAGGTTTGACTTAGAACCTGGTGTAATTTTTGGAATTGTATGCGGTTGACGAAACTCCATGCCAACCATTCACTTGACTGCCCTCACGTTTTATTCCCTGTGCAAAAGTTGCAAAATAACTACCGTGTGTCAGGAAATTATTCAAGCATTCGCCGACCAGTAACTGGGTGTACAAATGCAAATCACTCCTAATTTAAATCATGTAATTTCTCCTTATTTTAATCCATATTAGCAATTTCATGATCCATGTTTATAATAAATCTTACAACACCAGGCTAAAGTCCAACAGGTTTATTTGTAATCACTAGCTTTCAGAGCGCAGCTCCTTCATCCGGTGAGATCTTCACTCACCGGATGAAGGAGCTATGTCGGACTTTAACCTAGTCTTTTAAGACTTATTGCTGCGCCCACTCCAGTCCAACGCCGCATCTCCACATCATCATATTAATGTCAACCTGTCACGCCTGTAATGACATCATCCAGCCAGCCGTGGCGCTGAATAGCTCTGTTGAAAGGGAGATTGTGAGCAGGGCAAGTTTTTGGAAAACCAGTTACCACAATAATGCAAGCATAAGGATTCAAACAGAAAACAACTGACAGGAAGTAATGCAAGCTGTTAATCAGTGCCCACTGTAGTTCCTCGGGCAGCCGCCGTCACTAATTGTGTTCTGGAAAATTTTAAGTTTGAGATGAATGCTGCGGGTAAATATTGTTGTGAGGGTTTTGTTGTTCCGAGTGCTTGGCCAGCCTGGGTTTGCCGGCTGCTGAAGCAGACTTGTCCTCGTGGCCAGCATTCCTGTGGTGGCGGCAGACTCGCGCCCCCACAGTACACGCTGCTATACAGCTCCCTTTAAAAAAAAACACATCCCCCGGATTAAATAAAATATAACCCTGCCCCGTCAGTTTGGGGGACAGGCTGGCAGGGCTGAGGAAAGTGGCTGCACGGCGGCACTTTCATGTCTTTGTTTTGCTCACAGTTTGAAGTTTTGCGTTCCGAATTAGCCAGCTGCAAACATTACATCACTGACTGGAGCCCAGGGACCCGGATCCACTCCCTTAACTTTTCAGCAATGGGCTCGGCTCAAGTTTTAACAGGAAATGTCTGACCCTTCAGCTAGCCGGAAAGTGCAGACCGGCTGCCCGTGATCAGTGACCGGGCGGCGGCGGCTGCTGCTGCTGACAGGAGCCGGAGTGTGGCTGCAGACACTCACTGACTCAGCTGGAGCCAGCCGACAACTTTCAGCCTCTTGTCAGACCGAGGGGGTTCTAGGTGTGGCTTCTCAAAGAGCGTCTGCGGAAGTCCTCCGCTTACAGATGTAGGCACGGCTCGGCGAATTTTCAACTCTTATTTTCACTCCTGTCGCGGGGAAGATAGAAATATTTGTGAGTATTTGTGTCGTGATATGGGGGGGAGGGTCGCATAATGGACTGGGGTGGGGTGGGGCAAGGAATGGTTTTTACTGAGGCGTTAATTACATGACACGATATGTAGATTGCACCATTTAATAACAGGCTGTATGTCACTCCAGTGATGCTGTTGTCAAATTCAGCAAATGTTTTTGAAGGAGAACTTATTTTTAGGCTTTTAGATTTTCTTCATTATTGTTTCGTTCTGCTCCATTTGTCAGCAGAGATGAATATTTATTTTCATTTGAACGTTGCCATTTGTAAATTGACTTTCAAATACGGGAGTGGGCGGTCCCATTACCGGGCTGCTGGAGAACTTTGATGGTACCCACCACTTGAGTGCAACGTTTCCTGGCGTCCCTTTCACGCTAGGTTGTCCTGTCACCGCCCCAGGACTATCGTTACCTTTAGGCTTCAACCCAATTCTCTACCACCTCCCTCCCCCGCAAAATGCACGTTTCAAACCCTGCCTTTACTATTCAGGCTCCAATTCAATGGGAACTTTGTCAGGACACATATGCACGTTTCATCCCGTGCATATATGTGCACAGCACAAAACTTTACACAGAAGGTAAAGAAAAAATGATATTGTGAACGTTGGAACGTTTTTGCCCTCTGCGGGACGCTGCTTAAAGGGACACTCACTTGAGAGCTAATCCCAAATTTTTGATTCATTTAGATATAATAGCTTAATCTCAAATCAGATTCATCAAATTTTCAGAGTTTCTGCCGAGGGATTTTTATTTACCTGCTGGCACTGTGACACTAACACACCTTAACATTGGAGTAACAAGGTTAAACACACGTACGTATTATTTACGTAATATTAACCTTGTATAACAAAGAACAAACTTCAAGTAAAATATTTAACTTGTCCAATTTTCCCCTTTTGAAGTGCTTTTTCTTAATTTGCCTCTATTTTGTACCTTTCAAAATACTTTACTATTGATAGCATCAGTTGTCTCACTCAGTTTTCAATATGGGAGTCGCACAAAAAGCCACCCTCCACTTGTTTGAAAGTTTCTTTTTCCAATCCAGGCCTAATGACGGAAGAAACATGTCCTTTGGTGTGATTTTCTAGCATCAGATGATACTATCTTGTTAATTGAACCACTTGTTAGATTAATTTGTAACCTGTTAAAATGGCTTTTACATAGAGTTTAGTACTCCCACGTGAGGTATGACAGTAGTCGGATGTGCAATAAACCTCCTTTTACTCTGCCCAGTAATGAATCTGAGAGTGCTGTAACTGTATGGGTTCACTATTACAAGCAAGTCTTTACTGTTTCTGTGAGTCAGATTGAACTCTTAATACTAGTCTAATAGACAGGTTTGTGTACTCCGTCTTTACGATCCCAGGGTAGATTAAGACTGCACCAATTCGAATTCTCTTAGGCCAATATTCTGGATTGAACCCAGATTTCAGGTGCGTTCATTGAATTTTTCAACTATATTTCCCAATATGTTCGATTGGAGACCGTTAAGTGCTTACCGATGATCATATTTGTCAGAAAAAGGAAGGTTTTAACTAATTTTAGTTCCTGGTGATGATATCAAACCATGGTTGACTTTTAAAACAAGTACTGACTGACGTTGACCTCTGCTTGTTTAAGAAGTGAACCGTGTATTACATTTACATGCATGAGGTAAAGTTGTGCTAAACTCCATTTTCTGAATTATTCTCCTCACTACATGTCAAGACCACAATATTTTGTCACCATCAAGTGATTTGTTGACATGTACAAGGCAAAGTTGGCAGATTCATGTTTTGTATTTTGCCAAACGTTCTTTTCAGTGTTATTTCAGTTTTCTCCATGAATTTTATTGCTGCAAACATGGTTCTTAAGAGAAAACGTGCTTTCTCCTTGGGATTCATGGATGACATCTATGTTTCAATCTCTTTTTCTGGGCGCAGAAGGATGGGTGAGTAAATTTGCAGACGACACTAAAGTCGGTGGAGTTGTAGACAGTGCGGAAGGATGTTGCAGGTTACAGAGGGACATAGATAAGCTGCAGAGCTGGGCTGAGAGGTGGCAAATGGAGTTTAATGTGGAGAAGTGTGAGGTGATTCACTTTGGAAAGAATAACAGGAATGCGGAATATTTGGCTAATGGTAAAATTCTTGGTAGTGTGGATGAGCAGAGGGATCTCGGTGTCCATGTACATAGATCCCTGAAAGTTGCCACCCAGGTTGATAGGGATGTGAAGAAGGCCTATGGTATGTTGGCCTTTATTGGTAGAGGGATTGAGTTCCGGAGCCATGAGGTCATGTTGCAGTTGTACAAAACTCTAGTACGGCCGCATTTGGAGTATTGCGTACAGTTCTGGTCGCCTCATTATAGGAAGGACGTAGAAGCTTTGGAACGGGTGCAGAGGAGATTTACCAGGATGTTGCCTGGTATGGAGGGAAAATCTTATGAGGAAAGGCTGATGGACTTGAGGTTGTTTTCGTTAGAGAGAAGAAGGTTAACAGGTGACTTAATAGAGGCATACAAAATGATCAGAGGGTTAGATAGGGTGGACAGCGAGAGCCTTCTCCCGCGGATGGGGGTGGCTAGCACGAGGGGACATAGCCTTAAATTGAGGGGTAATAGATATAGGACAGAGGTCAGAGGTGGGTTTTTTACGCAAAGAGTGGTGAGGCCGTGGAATGCCCTACCTGCAACAGTAGTGAACTCGCCAACATTGAGGGCATTTAAAAGTTTATTGGATAAGCATATGGATGATAAGGGCATAGTGTAGGTTAGATGGCCTTTAGTTTTTTTTTTCCATGTCGGTGCAACATCGAGGGCCGAAGGGCCTGTACTGCGCTGTATCGTTCTATGTTCTATGTTCGCAAATGTAGCCACAGCTACACAGCATAGAATCCTGAGATTATTAGGCAGATGATAACGCAAGATAAAAAGATGATAGTCCCGAAAGGCACAGCAACAGTAATCGATGCACCATGAAAATCTTAGTGTTTCTCCTCCTCCCTGCTGCTTACCTTCACAAAGTTTGGAGATAAGGATCCAACAACCCAATTAATAATTAAATAAGGTCTTTAATACTGCCAGAGACTTAAAAATTTGGAACATTACATGTGCCTCAATTGTCGTGTGTGTTGAGATAAATGATGAGCCATTTGTATTAACGTATAGAGATGAGACCAGATTTCTCTTGTTGAAGTATGCTGGATGTTGACATAAATGCGTTCAAGGTAACTGCATAAGGCTGTACAAATATTTAATATACCCATTAGTGGTATCAAGAGAACCACCTGTTGTGTGAAAGAAGAGTATCCAGAGAGGGGGCAGAGAGGACAGAGTTTCATTCTATACAGATAACCTGCTCTTCCAGGTCTCGGACCCCCAAAGGAGCATGGAGGGATTATGACGCTCCTTAAAGAGATTAGAACCTTCTTGGGCAACAAACTCAACTTGTGCAAAAGTGAAATCTTCCCAGTGAACTCGTAAGGGAGAGGAACCGAGCTGGCGGGACTGCGTTTAAACAAGCCCAAAACAAATTCCATTACCTGGGCATCCAAATTGCCCGTGACTGGACACGGATCCACAAATGGAACCTGACTAGTCTGGTGGTGGAGGTGGTGGGACACACTCCCACTTCCCCCGACAGGCAGTGTCCATGCTCCTGCCACAGTAGCACAGTCATGGAACTAGCTAAGGCATCACTTTGGCTTCACCAAAATGTCCATCTGCAACAACCACAGGTTCACACCAGCCACATTGGACGCCAGCTTTAAGAGGCGGAGACAGAGCACGGCGAGACATTGACAGTTGGGGACCTCTACACAGACGACAGACTAACGGTATTAGAGGAACTGATGGAGGGGTCGCAACTGCTCAATGGGATCAAACTATTGACAGTTACAAATCAAAAACAACCTCATTTTAAAAAATGCATCACTAAGGAAATTGCACAACATCTATAAATGGATAGAATGTCAGATGAAAGACAACATAAATGTAAAGTAATGTACAATGGTAAAAATGGACAACTGTGCATACCTCTAGGAATGCTGTATAACTAGTTAAAGCTGATGTTGAAACACTGGACTCTGCACTTAACATTTCTAGTCAATGCAATGTTATTTTTAATATTTTTATTGGATTTTCACATCTTACATTTGACAATGTTTTCTATTACATATTTCTACCTCAAACTTTAAGTTACAGTGTTGTACCTGTGAATAGTATTTTACAGAAAGTAATGCGGGTGGAGTTCTGGTTTATACAAGAACGAAAAAACAAAAGAGATACATATTACAACAAAACAAAGACATTTAATAATAAAGTGACAAAAAGAGGAATTCAAACCAGTTTGCCCAAGTGTGAGCAGAATAGGCCCACTGTACATATTTACAGTTGCCTGCTTCATCTCTTTGATGGCTGTGTACTTGGCCTCTCTGGATCCTCTTCCAATTCTTTCCTGCTATGAGGGCGATCACCAGGGTGAATAGGAGTAGGGACAGCGGGCATACCTGCTTTGTGCCCCTGTGCAGCTGGAAGTATTTAGAGCTGGTGGTGTTGGTCCGCACGCTCGCTTTGGGAGAGTTATACAGGAGTTTCATCCAGGCGGTGAACCCCGCTCCGAGCCCAAACAGCTCCAGTACCTCGAGGGGGTACCTCCATTCGACTCTGTCAAAGGCCTTTTCAGCATCTGGGTGGGGTCATTATCATGCTCAACAGGCGCCTGGTGTTCGCTGTTAGCCGTCTACCCTTAACAAAGCCTGCCTGATCCTCTGGCTCGGTTACTAGTCTGCCATTGTTGTCCCTGATCTGAGCTATGTCCCTTATGGCTGCCTGCTTCCTCAGCTGGTGACCCAGCAGGCGGCTGGCTTTGACTCTGTGTTCGTAGCAGGTCCCCTGTGACTGGCGGAGATCAGATCAAAGATCATTTGTAGCTTTTTCCTCTCTGCCAGAAACTCTACGGTCGGGGCTTCAGAGTATTGCCGGTTCACCTCTGGTATGGAGTCGACCAGTTGCCTAGCCGCCCTCCCCTGCCTGTCTCTGCGTGCCTTATAAGCGATTAACTCACCCCTAATCCATGGCCTTCAGTGCCTCCCAGAACATGAAGGGTGAGACCTTCCCATTTTGCTTGTTGGCCACATACCTGTTTGTGGCTTGTGGTATTTTCTTGCAAAATACCTTATCAGCCAGGAGGGCCACGTCCAACCTCCACTGGGGCGTTGGGTATGACCCGTATCCAACCTCACATCAATGTAGTGTGGAGCATGGTCGGAGATTAAGATCGAGAAGAATTCCCCTCCTACTATCTGATTTCCCCACTATAAAGAAGTCGATGCACAAGTATCCCTGGTGTAATTGGGAGAAGAAGGTGAACTACTTCTCCCCTGGGTGTTTGAATCTTCATCGGCCAACTGCCCCCATCAGCTCCATAAATGCATTCACTTCTTTTGCAACATTTTCCCAGTTTTGGGGTTTGATCTGTCCGTCCGTGGGTCCTGTACAGTTAAAGTCTCCCCGCCCCTCCCCCATGATCAGTCGGTGGGTAATTATTTTGGGGATTTCCACCATGGTCTTTTTTATAAACCCCATGTCATCCCAATTGGGAGCGTACATGTTAACTAGGATCACTGGTCGCTGACCATAACGTACTCTCCCCCTGGGTCCATAACTGTTCTCATTGTGGTAAATGCTGTTCTCTTATTAAGTAGTATGGCTACTCTCCTAGCTCTCGTATCATAGCAAGAATGGTACGTCTATCCTACCCAGCCCTTTCTTACCCCAGTCAGTCCTTCTCCCTCAGGTATGTCTCGTGGAAGAAGACTATGTCAGCTTTCATACTTACCAGGTGGGCGAATCTGGATCTTTTCCCTGGGAAATTAAGTCCCCTGACGTTCTTGGAGATTATTTGGATTGGTGGGGGGGTAGTTTGTCATGAGATAAACCATACTTACCTTGTGGATTTGCCCCTGCACTCCGGGGTTTCCCTTTGTTCAGAGACCATCCAAGATGGCCGCGGTCACCGTACTCACCATGAAGCCAGCCCTCTGCGCTCAGAGGCTTCCATTTGCCCAGGAGCCCCCCAACATGGCCACTAACTATGAGTCATGTGGGTGAGCCCCTGGACTCTCGGGTTTCCTTTTGTTTGGGGACCCTCCAAACTGGTTGTTTGCGGTGCCATTATGCTCCTGTCACCATATGTGGCCTGTTGTAGCCAACCTAGAGCCTTTGCTCCGCCTCCCCCGTCCCTCTGTTTTAACCCCCTTCCTATAGTTGTACCCCCCACCCATCGGCAGCCCCCCTCTCCTCTGCGGGAGATGCACCACGCCCCCCGCCCCCACCTCACTCGTACCTCCTGGCGCTAGCTTTCCTGCTACTGTGGTGGCCCCCCTCCTGGGGTCGGTTATGAGCCTAACCTCACCTGCTATATGGTTTTCCCCTATTTATATCCTCCTCGCCCTCTGCTGTGCTTTGCCCCCCCCCCCCCCCCCCTTGCCCCTTCCTTCCGACATTTATGCTCCCAGATTCAGAGGGAGACATTTTAGTCCTGCGCAAAGTGTCTCTCTGATCAAGTCAGTCCCTTCGGGTGATCCTTTCACTGCTCTTTGTTGCTATTTTCCTAGCCCATTCTCCTGGGCAAATTTGTTTACGTCCGCAGGGATCATAGTGCTTCCTGCCCTGGAATGTGACCCAAAGTTTGTCTGGGTACAGCATCCCAAACTTCACTTTGCTCTTGTACAGAGCTGCCTTTACTCTGTTAAATTTCACCCAGTGCTTGGCCAGATCTGCCTCAATGTCTTGGTAAATCCTGATCTGGTGTCCTTTCCAGTTGCAGGTCTTTGTTTGCCTTGTGCCGGATTCTTTCCCGGGCCTGGTACCGGTGCATTTTGTCAATTATCGTCCTCGACTGCTCTCTAGCCTTGTGTTTTGGCCGGAGTAACTGGTGGGCTCTGTCTCTTTCTGGCGGGTTGGGGAAGCTATCTCTTCCCACCAGATTTCCCAACATCATGGTCACATAGTGTGTGGGGTCCCTGCCTTCAGTTCCCTCCGGCAGGCTCACTGTCCTTAAGTTATGGCGCCGTGACTGGTTCTCCTGGTCCTCTATTTTCCCGTTTAGATTTTCCTGCGTCGCCACCAACCTCGCTATCTCCGTCTCTAGGGTGACAATCTAGTCATTCTGATCCATTGAGGCTCTTTCCAGTTTCTCTATCTCTCTGCCTTGTCCAGGGCCATCTGCATGGTGGCCAGGGTCTCCGTGACCACCACCCTGACCGCTGCTTTAATGTCGGTCTTGATTTCCTCCTTGAGCTACCTTCCCTCTCTAGTGAGGAACCTCTTCCATCCACCCTCCGCTGAGGGGGAGCTCTGTGTGAGGTTTGCCAGTCCCCCTCATTCTGGTGCGGCTGGTACTTTGCCTCCTTGTGCATCCATTGTCTAGACTGCTGGTTTCCCCTGTTTCTGCCACTTTTTGTTTCTTTGTGGCCTCTGAAGCTACTGTTGCTTGGCATTGTCTCTTGTGCTGTTGTTAGGTAGGGTGAGGGGATACTTTTGTCCCTGTTTTAGCAGGCCATTTTGTGTAAAAGAGCCTAATTTTGGATTCTTGGGAGGAGAGCCACCTTTCATCTGTCCGCTCTTCACATCCCCATCACCAGAAAGAAACAGAACAATGTCAGTCAAGCATACAGAATGCTGGAGTATTGCTGAATTGGTGAAATGAAAATCGGTGGATATAATGAGGAAAATGTACATTGCTCTGTTCAGACTGCATCTTGTGCAGTATATCCAGTTATAGTCACCCAAGCATGCACAAATTTCAAATTCTCTGTTGGGAAACGAATAAGGCAATTGAAATAGAACCTGAGGGGATTCTTTTCGTCAAAAGGTAGGCTTAAAATAAATGATGTTAATTGACCAGAATAAAATTTCTAAGTTTATAAACAGTAAAGCAAAAGCTTGAGCTAGAGCATCACTGTATGGTAGTAGGACAATGTGACATAGGTTCACACAGGAAAATTTAGGTCACATGAGAATTTCTTCCTAAAACAAGCAATTAATGCATGGAGCAAACTTTTGGGTAATAGAATGCAATAGAAGTGAAAACCTTAGTTGTTCAGAATTTTCTTTCAAAGCAATGATTTAGACTTTGGAGGCATTATTATGAAGTTTCCAGATGTGGTTAATAGTGAGGAAGAAAACTGTAGGCTGCAGAAAGCTATCAATTGGCTGGTCAGGAAAGTGGCAAATGCAATTCAGCCTGGATAATCATAGAATTTACAGTGCAGAAGGAGGCTATTCGGCCTGTCGTCTGCACGGCCCTTAGAAAGAGCACCTACTTAAGCCCATGCCTCCACCCCATCCCAGTAACCCCACCTCAAATTTTGGACACTAAAGGGATAATTTAACATAGCCAGTCCACCTACCCTGCACATCTTTGGACTGTGGGATTAAACTGGAGCACCCGGAGGAAACCCACGCAGACACAGGGAGAAAGTGCA
This sequence comes from Scyliorhinus canicula, assembly GCF_902713615.1. Lineage (NCBI taxonomy): Eukaryota > Metazoa > Chordata > Chondrichthyes > Carcharhiniformes > Scyliorhinidae > Scyliorhinus > Scyliorhinus canicula. Next base: position 201,868,895 of record NC_052147.1, read on the forward strand.
GACTCCGCACAGTCACCCGAGGCCAGAATTGAACCCAGGATCCTGCAGCTGTGAGACAGCAGTGCTAACCACTGTGCCACCATGCAGCCCCTGAAGTAAGGCATTTGGGAAGGGGAAAACAAGGCAATGGAATGCACCATAAAGTGGTAGGATACTGAGAAGTGTTGAAGAACAGAGGGGCCTTCAGAGTGCATATCATCAGATCCCTGAAGGTAGCAGGACAAATTAATGAATGTGGCAGAGGGATATTTTCCTTTATTAGATTATTCGAGCAGAGATGTTATGCGGTAATTGTTTACAAATACTAATTGGGCCACAGCTAGAGTACTGTATACAGTTCTGATCGCCACAATACAGGAAATATATTCTATTTAGTAAAGTAATAAATTACATTCTAATTGACTGGCTGGCGGGATGCTCTGTTTTTCCGGCAGCCCGGGGGTTTCCCGGTGGCATGGGACTGCCCCACAATGGGAAACCCCATTGACCAGCTGGCGTAACGGAGTATCCCACCGGTGGGGTGAAACAGAAATGTGGCGCGGCGAGATGGAGAATCCAGCCCAGGTTTTCTAACACAAAACGTTTATGATGAAGACAATATTAAAATGTTTTAACTTCACACTTAAAAGAACAGCTTACAATTAGCCTTTAACATTACAAACGCCACCAAACCCCATTGCCATTCTGCATTTCCAGGCCAATAAAAATATTTTTGTCTTTGCTCGAGTTTTCCTAACTCCTAAATGACCCCTTGGGGGAACCCCGTGTGCTACCCGCAGAACCTCTTTCTGCCCAAATAATAAAACTTCTGCCCATTTCTCATCTGCTTGAATATGTAAAGGTCTCCACTTTCTCATTAGTATATTATTTCTAAAGTAATAACACTCTGGTGTACACTCTGATTCAATTTCCGTATATGCTTTCTGATACAACGGCTTTATCTCTGAGTCTTTCTGTGTAATTCAATCAACTTGCTTCAACTAAAGATATCCACTTCATCCACCCCTTGCTCTTGTTCTTTACTAACAATCTGATCAAGCAAGGTTTCTGACAGCTGAACCTCAGCCTCCCTAATTGCACTCCTCAAGTTCTCTTCTTCCTGTCTCAACTTGTGGCTTTTTGATCTCGTTATCACACAATCAGGAAAAACTCCTGGATATACATCTTGCAATATCGCAGTTGTTTGACTTTCCACTGGCCTTTCAACCACAGTAGGCTGCACTCCCATCTGTGACCCAGCTGAATAATTAGCGAGGATAAACTGTACCCCTGAAACAAGTTATTTTTCTATTATTCCTACTATCACTTCACTTTTCACCGGACTCTCTAATCTTAATTTACACAGTGGCACACTGCTGCTCACACCACTAAAACCACATATTACCACCTTTTCTGGCAATATTCTAAGTGGGGGGGCACGATAGCATAGTGTCTTATCTCCACACCACTATCATAGGTTTCCTTTTAACTCTGAGGTATACTTAACATCACCAACTAAACCTCCTTTGCACTGACCACCTGTGAATTTCTCATTTCCCCATTTTCTATCCTTCACAGATTGAAATTGATGTTGAAAATCTAATTTTGCTTTATGAACCAATTAAAAATCATTGGCCATTTCTGCTGTCTGTCTAGCAGTTTGCTCTTCCACATGAGTTCTAACTACTGCAGTTAGTGAATCTTTAAATTACTCTGAAATAATTATTTCCCTCCGAGCGTCATATGTTTGGTCTCTTTTAATGCTCTTATCTACTATCAAAATTATTTTGTTTAATTATGTGAATTCTATACGTGTCTGACCTGGTTCTTTCCTTGGTGTTCATATGCACTTAATATGGTTTTCTTCACCTCATCATAATGCCTTGATACCTTCTTTGATAGTGTTGCAAACATTTCACTAGCCCTACCTACCAACTTTGTTTGAACCAGCACTACCCACATGGTCTTTGGTCAATTCAATTGTTTAGAAACTTTCTCAAATGAGATGAAAAAGGCTTCCACATCTTTTCATCAAATCTTGGCAAAGCTTGAATACACACATAACCCTACTAAATATTTGACTAAAAAGTATTTCTTCTTCCTCAGCTTCTGCCTTTAGCTCCAAGCTTTTAAGTTGATGTTCTCCTTGCAGTACCAGTTCCGAAGTTCAAATTTACTCTTTCTCTCTTTATCCCTTTCTTCTTTCACTTTTTTTTAAATTTCTACCTCCAATTTCCTCCTTTCCAAATCCTTTTGAAAAGCCCTCCCTTTTCCTTAGCTTCTGCCATTGCCAATCTCTCCTTTTCCTTCTGCCATTGCCAATCTCTCCCTTTTCTGTGATGCAGCCAGATAGGATGTTCTCTATGGATTTGCTCGAGGTGTGATTGCATGAAAAATAGGGCTTTGGTATTTCTAAAACAAAACTATGAATACAATATTAAACTCTTTTACTTCAAAACTGAAAGGAACGGCTTACAATACCCCTTAGCACTATTCAATTTCAAAGTAAACAACAAAAAAAGAAACATACAGCTCTGAATCTATCTAAAAAGTAACATGGCATAGAGTAATACTTGCTTTATGAAACCGATTTGGCTCCTATTAGAAGACCTTCAGACTCCGGCTCTTCAAAACCTGATTCACTGGCCGTGTTTCAGCTTCTTCCTGGTCCCCAGAAAGACTGCTGTGCTTTACATGTTATTACTCTTTTATAACTATTCTACTGTGAGAGAATTGTGGACAGGGGGTCAGGCAGATTAGAATTCAGCTCCTCTCTCTCGCAAAGCTTCTCCAAAACCATTGCCTCTCTGCATTCCTGAGCTCCACCCAGCATTGACTTCATCTCTCCAAGCTGAAAACAAATGAACTCTGCAGGCTGCAAAGCTCATTAACTCCCCAGGGACTTCCCCATTCAAACCACATTGCTCTGGTCAATTTCACCTGCTGTTTCCTCAAAGTTCCCAGGCTTTTACAAAACAAAATCCCTTTCAAATGCGTGCCCACTGCAATCAAACGCACTATAATCCCAAGCTTTTAACCCTTAAATCATCCCAATATTTAGGAGCCAATATTCCTAAAATCCTCCATTCATCAAAAATGATAAGTTTCAAAACATTCATTTAGGTAAAGTTTGTATGGAATTATTTTCTAAAATGTTGTACATGTGAGATAAGAAAGAAAACTGCTATTGGACTGTTTGCACATGTGTATTTTGTGTTCCATAAAGAAAACAGGTTGTCCGTGAGAGTGTAATGACCCTTGTCCTTTGGGGGAAAAAAACGGTATTTTCTTTTGGAATGTTCTCTTTAATCCCAAAGTAAACTCGGCAGTTTTCTGAAAAGAATATAATTTGACTTCTTACCAAAAAATTCCTCATGTGGCCTATGGTTGCGACGGGGATGAAAACTAAAAAACGTGGAGGCTAAATTGAAAATGCATTCCATACATTACAGACACTGTTCAGAACACATCCTGGTGGGAAAAAAACGGAGAAGACTGGGAATAGAGCAGGGACTGTGTTACATTGCGAGTGTGCAGTTGGAAAGGAGAGATTTAGAAGACCGGGACAGCAGGGATTGTGGATTGGACAAGAAAGATGTCTACTGTTTCAGCTTTGCCAGAGCCATGCAGATCATTTAAAGGGATCTCTGGGAATGCTGTGTCATCAGGACTGTTGTGAAACTAGCTGGACAGGTTCTGCAAGGGTGTGAATCTGAAAGTTATTCACAAGAGCCATTAAGTAATGTGCTGGAAGATGAATTTTGAAGACTGAGATTTCACGTGGTGCCACATATGTTTTGGGAAGTGATGTGAATGCTTGTAACTACATGAACTTTGTCTTTGTTATATTAATTATTTAAAGTCAACTTAAGGGAAAGTTTGACTATCAACTTTCTTTCTCAATTTTTTTTATTGAAAGATTTTCGTTTCATAGCAAACAAACGTATCACACACATCTGACTATCCAGTTGTTTCTACCAAAATAATAGAGATAAATATTATACATCTTTGAATTCAAGTCTGTTTCCAGTGTCCAATGACTACAATTTAAACAGAAATCCCAAAGGGTGCAGTAACTTTGTAGCAGTTAACCCAGAGAATGTAGTTCGGAACAGGCAGCAGGATGGGTATTAAAAGGAAACACAGAGCAGACAGACAATATTCTAACACTCCCATCTTTCACGTGCCTCGTCCAGTGGCCCTTGCATCTTCCAACAGTTGCCAAATATATGTCGGCGCGTTTACAGTCCCCTAATTTTCCTATGGTAACAGTCTATCCAGTAAGATGTGCCTAGGTAGCTGGGGTAAAGCTGTGGCCTCCTTGCAGAGCAAGTCTCGTTGCTGCAAGTACCGGAGATCATTCCATTTAGGGAGGTGGAGCTTCTCTGTCAGTTTCCCCAGGGTCGCTATTCTTTGGTCAATATACAGATCCCTTACTGTCAGCATTCCTTCGTCCTTTCTCCACATTTTGTAGGTGGCATCTATTTTCGCTGGGATGAATCTATGGTTTCTGTATATGAGGGGTTGCAACAGGCAAGTCACCAAGTTTGTAATGGTGTCTGAGCTGGTTCCAAGTCCTTAGTGTGGCTACTACCACCGGGCTCCTCGGGTACTTGGTTGGGGGAAATGGGAATAGGACGATGGCTAGTGCCCAATGGCATGTTCCAACGCAGAAGGTCTCCTCCATCTGCACCCGTTCAGTCTCCGGCTCTTCCAGCCACCCCGCACCCTTTCTGCATTCGCTGCCCAGAGGTAGAGTCAGAGGTTTTGTAGTGCAAAGTCCCCCGTACGTCGCCCTCTTTGTAGGAGGGTTTTGTGGCTCCTGGGGTTCTTTCCAGCCCACACAAAAGCCATGTTCATCCACCTTGATGGAGAAGGATTTGGGATGAAGATCTGGAGTAATCTGAATATGAAGAGGAATCTTTGTCTGCACTTTTCCTGCCATAGAGAGCGGGAGCGAGTCCCACCTCAGCAGGTCCCTCTTCACTTCCTCCACCAGGCTAGACAGGTTCCATTTGTGGAGCCGTGGCCAGGAATAGGCAGTCTGGATCCCCAGCTATTTGAACTTGGTTTGGGCCAGTTTGAATGGCAGTGTCCCCAACTCTGCTCCTCCCCCCTGGGGGTTCACCGGGATGATTTCTCTATTGCTTAGGTTTAGTTTGTATCCTGAGAAGGCTCTGAACTCCCTCAGGAGTTCCGTCATCTTCCACATGCCGGCTAGGGGCTTTGGGATTTAGAGGAGCAGATCATCTGCATAGAGAGAGACTCCGTGCTCCCTGTCTCCCCTCTGAATGTCTCTCTCTCTCTCCCCCCCCCCCCCTGCCAATCTGGGAGCGATGGCCAGTGGCTCAATCGCCAGAGCGAACAGTGGCGGGGACAGCAGGCACCCCTGCCTCATGCCTCTGTGCAGCTTGAACTAGTCAGAGCTGGTGGTGTTCATTTGTATGCTTGCCATGGGAGCACTGTACAGCAGTTTCAGCCATGAGGTGAACGCTGGCTCAAACCTGAACCGTTCCAGCACCTGCATGAGGTGTCTCCATTTTACTCTGTCGAGGGCTTTCTCTGCGTCCAGGGAGTTGATCACTTCTGGTGTCTCCTTCCTGGTGGGGTCATGATCACATTCAGCAGGATTCTGATGTTCACTGTCAGCTGTCTGCGCTTGACAAACCTGGTCTGATTTCCCGTGATTATTTCTGGCAAGCAATTCTCCAGTTGTCTTGCCAGAGCTTGCGCCAGGACTTTGGCATCAAGAGTGAGATGGGTCTGTATGACCCACACCCTGCCGGGTCTTTCTCCTTCCTCGGGCTCAATGAGATTGAGGACTGCACCAGCCTGGGTGCAGCATCTCTCTCAACAGTCAGTCATTGAACTTCTGCAGGTGTGGGGCCAGTGCTGTCGCAGACGTCTTAGAACATAGAACATAGAACAGTACAGAACAGGCCCTTCGGCCCTCGATGTTGTGCCGAGCAATGATCACCCTACTTAAACCCACGTAACCCGTATACCCGTAACCCAACAATCCCCCCATTAACCTTACACTACGGGCAATTTAGCATGGCCAATCCACCTAACCCGCACATCTTTGGACTGTGGGAGGAAACCGGAGCACCCGGAGGAAACCCACGCACACACGGGGAGGACGTGCAGACTCCACACAGACAGTGACCCAGCCGGGAATCGAACCTGGGACCCTGGAGCTGTGAAGCATTGATGCTAACCACCATGCTACCGTGAGGCTTCTTGTAGAAGTCCACTGGGAACCCATCTAGTCCCAGTGCCTCCTTTAAGTGCATGGAATTGATGCATTCCATGATCTCCCCCAGTCCTAACGGTGCTTCCGATCCCTGCATCTTTTTCTCCCCACACAGCTGATATTTCCAGCTCATCCAGGAACTGTTTCATCTTCGAATCCCCCTCCGGGGGCTCAGAGAGGTACGGTCCCCAGTAGAAAGTTGGAAAGGCTCCGTTGGTCTCATCTGGAGCAGTGACCACCTAGCACTCCCTTTCTTTGACTGTGCTATCTCTCTTGTGGCTGCCTGGTTTTGCAGCTGATGTGCCAGCAGGCGGCTGGCCTTGTCCTCGTGCTCATATAAGGTCCACTATGCCTGGTGGAGCTGGTTCACTGCTTTCCCAGTGGAGAGCAGGTTCAATTCCAATTGTAGCTTTCCTCTCTGCCAGGAACTCCATCACTTCTCAGAACTCCTTGTTGGTGAGGAGGGCTGTGTCCAGCCTCCGTGGGGGTGCTGGGCCCGGCCCCTATTCAACCTACTTCCATGTAGTGTGGTTCGTGGTCCGAGATTACTATCGCGGAATATTCTGCCCCTACCCTAGAAGCACCGACTTACCCATTACAAAGAAGTGTCCCCCCCCCCCCCCCCCCCCCCCGGCTTCATGAAGGCGATTAGTTCCTTGCCATTCCTGGTTTAGCGCACGACCTAAAGCCGAACTTGTCTGCTTTTAGGTCCCTCATGATAAGTTGGAGGGATCTCTGCCACAGTCTTTTTAATGAACTTGGTGTCATCAGAGTTTGGGGTATATATGTTTACTAGACCCATTCTAGGACCCCGCTAAAACTTATGCAGGGTCTAAGTCAACCCTCGGGCTTTTAAGATGAGCGCAGACTCTGGATCTTTTCACTGGTCCATTGAGTACCCTCATGTTCCAGGTGACCGCCCTGATGGCGGGTTTCTGTCTCCTTTCCACCACACCCCCTCCTGTGGGGTCAGCCATATTTATCTCATGGATGTGCCCCTGCACACCTGGGGTTTCCCTTTGTTCATGGACTATCCAAGATGGCCTTCCTTCCTCTTTCCAACCAACTCCACATGCAACCTCGTTGTGACCAGCATTCTACCCTTCTCCGCACACTCATTCCCTTGGCTCTCATTTCTGACCCCTCTCCTTTCCTCCCTCTCAGAAGATATACCGTGCGCCCCCCGCCCCTCTTTTTACTCCCGTGCACCAGTTGGCTCCCCTGGAAAATGGATTGTTTTGTTCCGAACCCATCTAGTTACTCTAAGTCCATATTGTTTTTTGTCTCGCCGCACAATTTTTTCCCAAGCCCATTCTTCCGTACAAACTCGTTCGCTTTCTCCGGTGCGTCGAAATAGTGTTCTCTGTCATTATACATGACTCATAGTCTTGCCGCGTACAACCTGCTGAATCGTGCCTTGTTTTGGAACAGTGCGGTTTTGGCTGCGTTAAATTCTGCCCATTGTTTGGTCAGATTGGCTCCAATTCCTGATAAATGTAGATGGTGTGTCCTTCTCAATGCATGACCATCTGTTCCTCGACCACTTCAGGACCCATTCCTTGCCCTGGAATTTGTGGAGTTTTGCTATTATTGCCCGTGATGGTTCCCCTGGCTTAGGATTTTGTCTGAGTGACCTACAGTCCAGGTCCATCTCCTCCCTGACCAGTTTTCCGAGCAGCTTTGAAACAAATTCTATTGGATTCCTACCCTCAGCACCCTCCGGTAGCCCGATGATTCGAAGGTTCTGTTGGCGTGACCTGTTTTTCGCCTACTTTCCCCTTTTTATTTTCTTTCCACAGGCGCTGGAATGTGGCGACTAGGGGCTTTTCACAGTAACTTCATTGACGCCTACTCGTGACAATAAGCGATTTTCATTTCATTTTTAATTTCATTTCATTTCATCATGGGATTCTATTCCTTTGCAAAGTTATCTGCCGCTACAGGGATCATAATGGTATCTTCTTTGTGTTAGTTTGATCAAAGTTATAAGAGTCTCAAGCCAGCTAATTATTTCACCTGTTTTATAAACTGAGAAGTTAATTGTCGAAGGTACAAGCGATTAGCAAAATAATTCTAATTTCTAACCACTTGCAATTTGAACTGGGCGCTATGTCAATGCTGGCCCCAGTTTGTAGAGACCATTGTTTTGTGCCGGCGAATTTGGACTCATCCTTTGGGGCTTTGAGGGAGGAGGGGTTAGAGCTTTGGTGATTTGTTTGTAGGTGCTAAATTCGCTAGTTGTGAGGAGTGGCTGGAGAAGTATAAGCTCCCTAGAGTCAACCGGTTTGAGTACTACCAGGTGCAAAGCTTTGTGCGCAGCGAGGTCCCTTCCTTCCCTTTGTCCTCCCCTGTCCTCGTTGATGGACAGAGTTCTCTCGGTGGTTGATGGAGGAGAGGATGTCGGAGATCTATGGCCAGCTGGTGTCGATGGCGCAGGTCCTATTGGACGAGATTAAAAGGAAGTGGGAGGAAGAGTTGAGTCAGGGGTCTGGAGTGAGACTCTAGATCAGGGGTGGGCAAACTTTTCCGTGCAAGGGCCACATTCAGAAATTCACAATTTTAAAGGGCCGCATAGTATATTAAGTAAAATAATTACTTCACCCGGTTATGATTCTGGGCGCCTCATATAGAACATAGAACAGTACAGCACAAAACAGGCCCTTCGGCCCTCGATGTTGTGCCGAGCAATGATCACCCTACTCAAGTCAATGTATCCACCCTATACCAGTAAGTAACCCAATAGCCCCCCCCCCCATTAACCTTTAAAAAAAATAAAAACAATTGTTAAAAAATTTTTTTTAAATTGTTTTTTTTAAATGACTTGGTGGGCCGCATAAAGACCTTTGGCGGGCCGTAGTTTGCCCACCCCTGCTCTAGATAGAGTCCACTCCACCTCCATGTGCGCTAGGTTAAGCCTGAGTCAATTAAAAGTGGTGCATTGGCCACATTTAACGAGGGCAAAAATGAGTGGGTTTTTCGCAAACATAGCGCATAGGTACGAGCAGTGCTCTAGGCGCCCGGCACACCACACAAGCATGATCTGATCCTGCACTAAGCTTGTGAGTTTCTTATCATAGAATTTACAGTGCAGAAGGAGGCCATTCGGCCCATCGGGTCTGCACCGGCTCTTGGAAAGAGCACCCTACCCAAGGTCAACACCTCCACCCTATCCCCGTAACCCCACCCAACACTAAGGGCAATTTTGGACACTAAGGGCAATTTATCATGGCCAATCCACCTAACCTGCACATCTTTGGACTGTGGGAGGAAACCGGAGCACACGGAGGAAACCCACGCACACACGGGGAGGATGTGCAGACTCCGCACAGACAGTGACCCAAGCCGGAATCGAACCTGGGACCCTGGAGCTGTGAAGCAATTGTGCTAACCACAATGCTACCGTGCTGCCCACCAGAAGGAGTTTCTGGGTCTCCTTCACCGTGTTGAGAGTTCATGGCGTTGATTTGGAACCATGCTCTTTGGTGGCTATTTTTGGGATCTCAGGTTTACCGAAGTTGCAGACAGAGGCGAATGCTCTTGCCTTAGCTTCCTTAATAGCCCAAAGGTGAGTTCTGTTTGGTTGGTTCAGTGACCTATGGAGTTTTTGCAATTGGGTAGGTTGGGGGGTGTTGCCGGGGGGGGGGGGGGGGGGGGGGGGAGAACCAAGTATGTGTTGAGAGGGTCGGCTGAAAGGTTCTACCTGAGGTGGCAGCTGTTTTTTTCTATTTCGGGGAGTTGGTCATATGCTAGGGGGTGAGGGGGGTGTAGGGGATTGGTTCTTGTTTCTTTTGGGTTTGTGGGGGGTGGGGGGGTGGAAGGGTTGAAATATTGTTAACTGTTGTACGTATATGGATGTAAAGATGTTAGATTGAAAAATTTGTTAATAAAAATAAACATTCTAACCACAATGAGATTGAAGCAGGCAGACTTTCACCTGGCATTTTGTTGTGTTGGAGACTGGGATTAAGATGGGCATGATGGTGATTTTTTTTCCATTTCCAAGTGTGATGCCAGTTTCCCAACTCACTTCCGCCTTCCACTGCTTTTGGTGGAGGTGTGTGCAGAACAGTGTTGTGGCAATCTGCTGAAAATGGCATGTTAGAATTGAGGCGGTGGCCGAGCCAGTTGAAAGTTTGTTGCAGGTATTGATGCGATTTTGGTGGTGAAACATGCTGGGTCAGCAGAGCAGCACATCCCAGGAGAGGAGCTACCTGCACAGTGGGGAGCTGTTCATTCCTGAACCTGCAGAAGTGGAAGAAGGAGTAGCGAGCAGTTGATGCATTGGCCATTGCATGAGTAGAGCTTGCAGAGTATTTTAATTAGAGACACTGGTGCATTTGTGGAAAAGTACATCTGCAGGAGTCAGTGGGGCACTGTTGGGAGCTCAGGCAACCATTGGCATGCAGCTGATGACAAGCAAGGCGGGGATGTGTCATTACAAGGGCTGGCAGCAGACCAGACTGGCATATCGTAAGTAGCCGCCATCATAGCATCAAGAAGATGACAAATGTGTCGTATGAGAGGGCATCAGACCATGAACATTCCCGCCCAGAACCTTGCAAATTTTTCACAACCCCAAAACATATGCACGTGATTCGCTGACCACCGCCCACACTTCTCACACTCATCTGCTACCCCCTGAAAGAACCCACTCATTCTCGCCCTAGTCATATGCACCCTGCGCACTAAACTGTATCAGGCTCATTCTTGCACGCGGCGGTCCCGTTTACCCTACGTTGTGCCTCACTCCATACTCACAATTGATCTGCCCTCCCAACTCCACTTCCCATTTCTCCTTGATCTTCACCACCCGCTCACCTCCCTGCTCCATCTGCCGCTTGTATATATCCCAAATTATTCCCTTCCCTTCCACATCCGGAAGCAGCAGTCGCTCCAGCAGGATGTATCCAGGCAACCTAAGGAATCCCCTTCAGACCTTTTATGCAAAGTCCCTAACCTGCAGATACCTGAACTCACTCCCCCTCAGCAGCTCTACCCTCTCCCTTAGCTCCTCAAGACTGGCGAACCCTTCCTCCAAACACAGATCCCTCACCTTGACCAGCCCCACTTCCCTCCACCTCCCATATACACTATCCATCCACCCCGGCTCCAACCCATGATTCTCACACAGCAGCATTAACACAGACATTCCTTCCAACCTAAAATGCCTCCTCAACTGATTCCAGATCTTCACCATGGACTGCACCATTGGGCTCCCTGAATACCTGCTCGGAGCTATCGGCAACGCTGCCGTCTCCATAGCCCTCAAACCAGACCCCTCAAGATTCCTCCTCCATCCTCACCCACTCCACTACTCCTCCTTCCCACCACTGCCGCACTTTGTCCATATTTGCCGGCCAATAATAATGAAGCAGGTTCGGCAACTCCAACCCCCTCTGTCTCTGTAGCAGGATCCTCCTGACCCTCGGCACCTTCCCCGCCCATACGAAGTACAAAATGATCGTGTCCAATTTCCGAAAAAAGACCTTTGGTATAAAGATCGGGAGAGCCTGAAAAATAAACAAGAACCTTGGCAGAATATTCATTTTCACCACTTGGACTCTCCCCGCTAACATCAAGTGCAGTGTATCCCACCTCTTAAGATCCTCCCTGGCTTTGTCCACCAGTTTCATTAAGTTCCAATTATGGAGCCCCATCCATTCCCTCGCTACCTGAATCCCCAAATATCTAAACCGATCCCTCGCTCCATAAATGGCACCCCCTCCCTAAATTAGCCCGCTGTCCCAGCTCATTCATCGGGAAAGCCTTGCTTTTCCCTATATTCAGTTTCTACCCCGAGAACCCTCAAACCTCCTCAGCAGGCCCATAATCCTTCCCATACTCTCCAGAGGATCCAAAACATACAGCAAGAGGACTTCAGCACAGAGTGAAACCCGATGCTCCCTCTGTTTTTTCCCCCCCCCCCCCCCCCCAATCCCCTGCCACTCTGCCAACCCCCTGATAGCCATCGTCAATGGCTCTATGGCCAGCGCAAACAGCAACAGCGACAGCGTGCACCCCTGCCTCCTACCCCAGTGTAAGCCAAAGCATTCTGAGCTCATATCATTCGTCCTCCCACTCGCCCTTGGTGCCGCATACAGCAACCGCACCCATGCCACAAATCTCAACCCAAACCTTCCCAAAATTTCAAACAAGTACCGCCACTCCACTGATCAAATTCCTTCTCCGCGTCCATGGACACCACCACCTCTGGTACCAGAGCTCCCAACGGCTTCATCACCGCATTCAACAGCCGTCTTATATTATTCGCGAGCTGCCTACCCTTCACGAAGCTTGTTTCATCTTCTGCAGCTTCCCCTGGGACACAATCCTCCATCCTCCCTGCCAACAACTTAGCCAATACTTTCACATCCGTGTTCAACAGTGATATAGGCCTATATGATCCACATTCCACTTGGTACTTCCCCTTTTTCGAGATTAGCCTGATTGCTGCCTGCATCATCGTCTCCGGCAGCTCCCCCTTCTATAGCACTTCATTAAATGCCCCCAACCGATATGGTGCCAGATCCGTCGCAAATTCCTTATTTTTCTGTCGGGTACCCATCTGGCCCTGGAGCCTTCCCCGACTTCATACCCCTGATACTATCCAGCACGTCCCTCAGCCCCAGGGGCTTCTCCATGCCTGCTTCTTTGCTTCCTCCAACTGGGGAAATTTCCCCCCCCCCGGGTCCGCCTCGTAAAGCTCGTAAAATCCCTGGTAGTATTCCCTAAACACCTCGTTTGTCTTCCCCCAGCTCCGACACCACATCCCCAGCCCCAATCTTTTCTCCTTACAGATGCTGCCAGATCTGCTGAATATTTTGAGCATTTTCTCTTTTGATATCAATGCTCCATTGTCTGTAATGATCCCGCTTTTGTCTTTATTAACCATTCTCCTTTTTACAAAAGTATAGAAATTTTAGTCCGTTTTATGTTCTTCGTGAGATATTCTATTTTACCTATGACATTGTGGAATGAATGGACTCCATTTTCTGCCCAAACTTTGCACTGCCACAGGGAACTCCAACATTTGCGCACACACCTCCCATTGCTGCTCCAAAGAGGCTTGCTTGGTGTGTGATTTCCCAGGCTCTGCATCTCTGACCAGCTGAGCATGGCTGGAGCAATCTTCCAAGTGTGGGCTGCTTGCAACTACCTCTACCTCCCTCACCGCCTCCTGCTCACATGTGACGTGCTGGTCACCTTGTGCTACCTGTTCTAAATTTTGCAAGTGTATTTCTGTACTGCTAGGTGGTGTATTTGACCGATTTGACAATGCAGACTCGGATACATTTTCCTCAGAACTTGCTGATGTCACGATAATATACCGAAGCTCTCCCTCCACAACTAATTAGAAAATCCCACCTCAGTTTTTAGTTGATTTTGCAGAGCTGCAGAAGCCCAGAACAGCTTGGGCATTGATGAGGTTTCAACAAATAAGACTGGAGCTCCACCCTCATCACATGGAAATGGGAACATGCTTTCATATTTTCACAGTCTGACACCCATTTCATCCTCACCAATTTCCTGCCAAGCTGCTGTCATGGCAATTTCAAGAGCTCCCTCCATGGATGTCAATACGGCAAGAAGTGCCACTCCTCCACCAGATCGACCCCTTCTTCATTGATGTGCTCTTTCATCAGCAAAGTCAAGAGTGAGAGAGTTCAGATCATGTTGATCTCCCTCATCACATCCTGTGGTTCACTCACATGTGATGTCCGTGGCTTGAGAGTTACCTCCTTCAATAGTGCTGAGGAGTGCATTAGGGCGCACATATCCTCACTGTTCCTGAGCGCTATGTGCCTTCAGATTACTCTATACGTTGTTGGTGACTCCAGAACTGAATGCCTGCCTGGGTGCAAAATTGCACTCATTTGCCAGACTGCAGAAGATTGACGAAGCGCTTCCTGCACTACCCACACACACTGTTGACCACAGTGCGGGTGCTCACCTCTTGGACCACCAACATCCATGCCTGCTGGTTCTGACTGGCTGGCTGCCTCCTGCCGCTGTGTAGAACTGGTTGCTTTGTCTCTAAAAGCGCACTTGCAAGGAAGTGTATCAGTAAAGCATAGGCCGCCCGCCCTAGGCACACTTACCCCATCAGCAGAATACCATTATCCATGATCATAGTTGCCCACATCTACATCCCACTACCTCCAGTTGTCCAAAACCCCTAATTGAACAGCAAACTCAACATTGACCGACCACCAATTGGTTACCGCCTTCAAGATAGTGTCAGGTATCAGGATCCTAACCCTGGAATTAAAATCCAGACTGTTTTGAGGGTAATTAAGGGTAGTAATGGGAGTAGTATGAAGTAGAGAAGCTGGTGAGAAGTAATCGGGGATGCAATAGAAGTGAGGGAAAATTTGAATTGTATGGGGGAGGGATAGGAAGAGAACTATTTTTTTCCTGCAAATGCTATCCCAAATGCAGTTACAGGCATTGCTGGCTTCTCACCCTTTCATACACTGCCACGCACCACTCCCATGCCTGATAGAAAAGGAAAAATGACCGAGAAGCAGGAAGGGAGAGAGCAGACACACAGTTAACGAGAAGCACACAAAAGGAAATGGAATGCAAGAGAAGGTAGTAATAGAGCAATACCAAGATAACAAATATCATTGATAGAGAGTAGTTAGGATCCAGGAACAGTCGTTTCGACGAAGAAGGGGGGAGTGGGAGAAGAGAGAGAGAAAAGCGAGATGGAAGCCAGAGATGGTGTTCTGGAAGTGAGGGTGGATATAGACCAGTGTTCTTCAAGTCGGGGGCGCGACCCGTGGGTGGGTCATGGACGGGTGTCGGGAGGGTCGCAGAGCCGTTGTCCGCGGCGTTCCCGATCTCACAAATCCCCATGCAGCAGCCGGCTTTTCATAACGACTGCTGCAAGCGGCCTTTAAAATGGCCACAAACATGTTATTTTTTTTTAAAAAGTCGGCCGCATTGCACATGCGCGCACAATGATCGGCGCGCATGTGCAATGCGGCCGACTTTTTTAAACATGTTCGCAGAATGCGGATGCATGCCGATAATCAGGCACGCACACGCAGTGCGGTCGCTATTTTTTTAAATGGTTGCAACTTTTTGGTTTAAAAGTTCTGTAGTGGTATTTATTCATTTACTTTATTCAGTTAATTTTTATTTCTTTCATTTATTTTATTCATTTTTTTTACAAGTTCGGGGGGATTTTATTCATTTTTTTCATTTATTTTTTTTTACAAGTTCGGGGGGGGGTTTACTAATTTTTTTCATTTATTTTACTCATTTGTTTTTTACAAGTTGGGGGGGGGGTTTATTTGATAAAAATTTACAGGAAAAATATGCAGTACTTTGGACAGATGGAGACTCCATGCTTTCCGACACCGGAAGGCTTTATCTTCATCCAATAGGTTCCATTGGAGGAGCGTGTAAGAGGGCCAAAGGGACTCAAAACCATTTCCTCCATTTTTGTCAGCAGCAAACAATGTAAGTAAAAATGGTGGGTCGCGCAGGTCGGCCGGCGTGGGTCACAAAGGTCGGCCAGCGTGGGTCGCGAAGGTCAGCCGGCGTGGGTCGCGCAGATCGGCCGGGTTGGGTCCCGAAGGTTGGCCGGTTGGTAAAAATGGGTCCCTGGAAAAAAAGTTTGAAGAACACTGATATAGACTGCATAGTTTTATGGAGGAGGAGAGCAATTTGAACTTGGTGTGGGGAAAGAGGGTTGGGGGGAAAAGAAGAATGAGTTTGAGATTGAGAAGTGTTATAAGTTGTATTGAGGAGGAAGATTGCCATATGAATTAGGTAATTGAAGTGACTGAGAGAAGATTGAACAAAGAACAATACAGCACTGGAACAGGCCCTTCGGCCCTCCAAGCCTGCGCGGATCATGGTACCTGCCTAAACTAAAACCGAATGCACTTAGAGTCCGTATCCTTCCATTCCCATGCTATTCATTATTTGTCTAGATGCCCCTTAAATGTCGTTATTGTACCTGCTCCCACCACCTCCCCAGGCAACGCATTCCAATTATTTATCACTCTCTGTATAAATAACGTGCCTCGCACATCTGTTCTAAACTTTTCCCCACATACTTTAAACCTATATCCCCTAGTACTTGACTCTCCTGACCTAGGAAAGAGTATCTGGCTATCCTCCCTGTCCATGCCACTCATAATCTTGATAACCTCTATCAGGTCGCCTCTCAACCTCCGTCGTTCAGTGAGAACAGACCGAGTTTATCTAACCTTTCCTCATAAGCAATGCCTTCCATACCAGGCAACCTCCAAATAAACCACTTCTGTACCCTCTCCAAAGCATCCACATCTTTCTGGTAGTGTGGCGACCAGAATTGTACACAATATTCCAAATGAGGCCTAACTAAGGTCCTGTACAGCTGCAACATGACTTGCCAATTTTTGTATTCGGTGCCCCGACCGTGACCACCTTAGAATCATAGAATTTACCGTGCAGAAGGAGGCCATTCGACCCATCGAGTCTGCACCGGCCCTTGGAAAGAGCACTCTACTTAAGCCCATACCTCCACCCTAAGCCCCGCAACCCTACCTAACCTAGGTCCCGGGGATTTATCTACTTTGCTCTTTAAAACGTCCAGCACCTCATTCTCTGTAATAAGTACACTTCTTAAGACATCACTATTTATTTCCACAAGTTCCCTTACATCCATGCCTTTCTCAACAGGAAATACCAATGAGAAATATTCATTTAGGGTAGCACAGTGAGTAGCACAGTTGCTTCACAGCTCCAGGGTTCCAGGTTCGATTCCTGGCTTGGGTCACTGTCTGTGCGGAGTCTTCATGTTCTCCCTTTGTGTGCGTGGGTTTCCTCTGGGTGCTCCGACCTTATCCACATATGTTGCCACTTTCAGTGATCAGTGGGCATGCACGCCTAGATCTCTCTGGCTGTCAGTACTCACAAGACTTCTACCATTTACTGTATAATTCCTACATGCATTGGACTTTCCAAAGTGCATTACCTCACACTTGCCTGGGTTAAACTCCAAGTTTATTGGAGTTTAATTGGGTACAGTATCGGGCAAGGGAGTTTTGGAATAAGGAAGCGATGTTTGAGGAAACGATAGTCTGGTTGGTCAGCTGAAAATTCAAAGCAAAATGCAATTATTTTGATTTTTAAGTATAGAAGTGCAGAATGCGTCAAGATAATTTCCTGAGGAACTATCCCATTGACCTCTGTAGAAAGGTACCAACAATTTTAACTCCAAAAATTCTAATTTTTTCCTTTGTGCTTTTGTGTACTTATTTTTTTTTAGCCACCAATGCAAGTTAAATTATATTTGGAAAACAAGTGTTACAAAATTTGCATATGTGCTAGTTTCCATAGACTTATAATCAAGTCATTTTTTAGATGCTGGTCAACATTTGCTAGTTTTCTAGACTGGCACACATGAATATATTATTATTCCCATGTTTACAGTATTGCGGAAGAGGAAAATAATGCAGTTAACAGAACTGGGTGTAGCCCTGTAGTTTAGCAACTATGGACATGATTAGATCTGTCTGTACAGAAGAATTTGGGTAGAGTTAGTGGTGGGAGTTTGGCAATGTGGGGTTTGAATCACTGTTTATTTATGACATATGTCAACAGTGAAGGGATAAGAGGGTAAATGTCTGATGGCATTGGAGGGGAAACCTGGGTGTTAGAGCATTATTTTCTCAGAGAAAAACAGAGCTGGAAAAAACAGATGCCTGGCCAAGAGGCGGCATGGTGGCACAGTGGTTAGCATTGATTTGTGATTTGATTTTGATTTATTTATTGTCACATGTACCGGTGAAAAGTATTTTTCTGCGGCCAAAAAAATGTACACAGTATGTACACAGCAGACAAATTAGTTTAGTAGATACAGTGAATATGAAAAAGCACACAGTACATCGACAAATAAATAATTAGTTACAGTATGGAACAAGGGCAAAATGACAAAGCAAATACGACATAAGCAAGGGCAGCATAGAGCGTTGTGAATAGTGTTCTTACAGGGAACAGATCAGTCCGAGGAAGAGTCGTTGAGGAATCTGGTAACTGTGGGGAAGAAGGTGTTCCTAAGTCTGATGTCCGGGTCTTCAGACTTCTGTACCTTCTACCTGATGGAAGGGTCTGGGAGAAGGCAATGCCTGGGTGTGAGGGGTCTCTGACAATGCTGTCTGCCTTCCTAAGGCAGCGGGAGGTGTAGACAGAATCAATGGGAAGGTGGCAAGCTTGTGTAATGCGTTCGGCTGAGTTCACCATATCAAGCTGTGATGCAGCCGAATAGGGTGCTCTCTATCGCACATCTGTAGAAGTTTGTGAGAGTTGATGCAGACATGCCGAATTTCTTTAGCTTCCATAGGACATAGAGACGTTGGTGGGCTTGCTTAACTGTTCAATAAACGTGAGTGGACCAGGACAGTCTGTTGGTGATGCTGACCCCCAGGAACTTAAAGCTATCGATCATCTCCACTTTGGAGCCATTAATGTAGACAGGGTGGGGGGGGTTACACTTTGCTTCCTGAAGTTAATTATCAGTTCCTTGGTTTTGCTGACATTGAAAGAGAGATTGTTTTCGGTACACCATGCAACCAAGTGATCCATCTCCCTTGCTGCCTCACAGTGCCCTTTAACCCCTCACCGAAAATAGTTTACAATTACCCTTTACTAAATACAGTAAATGCAATACCTTTACTCGGTATCTCTATCCCCAATGAAGCATCAAAAAAGAAAAAACAGGTCTCAATCCATCCTACATCCGAATGGCCACAGGGTAATAGCTGCTTTCCAGAACAGATTTGGCTCATATTAAAACCCCTGCAGACTCTGGCTGGATGTCTTCAAAAAGCTGTTTCAGCTGGTTTATTTCAGCTTCCCCCTTGTCCTCCGACATGTCTGCCCTGCTTTAAGAAGTATTTATAATTTTTACTCTGAGAGCAAGGCTAGCCAGAACAGTACTCTACTGAAAGTGCAAAAGACCTTACTTGTGATCTAAAAGCACTGATTTCAAATTTTTTTTTTCTCGGAATACTCTTTTATCAACCCGCCGACCTTCGTGACCCATGCCGGCTGACCTTCGTGACCCATGCCGGCTGACCTTCGCAACCCACACCGGCCAACCTTCACAACATGCCATTATTGCTTACATTTAATGCAACAAATGAGCCTGCTTGGTCCTCATGGTCTCTCTTGCTGCAATATTAAATTTATGCTAAGGACTTCAGCTGACAAAGGTTTGTTGACTCGCCATGCTTAGTCAACATATTCAAAAGCAACTCCCAGCTGAGTTATTCTCTCTTCCAACCTCTTCCATCAGGCAGAAGATGCAAAAGTCTGAGAACACGGACTAACAGATTCAAAAACAGTTTCTTCCCCGCTGTTACCAGACTCCTAAACAATCCTCTTATGGACTGAACTGATCTCTCTAGGCATCTTCTCTATTGTACTCTGGATACTTTAATCAATGTCTATGTCCATGAATTTATATTGTGTATTTATCGTATGTTCTATGTTTCTCCTGTAGGGAACAATCTGACTGGACTGTACGCAGAACGATATTTTTCAGTGTACCTCAGTACATGTGACAAATCTAAATCTTCAAATGCATTTGCAATTTTGAGAGTTTTAAACTTTCATTTGCCAGTACCTCCCTGCATATAACACACCTGGTCTGTACTCGTTGGAGTTCAGAACGATGAGGAGTGGATCTTATTCAAACTCACGGGGTACTGAGAAGTCTAGATAGAGTGAACAGGGAGAGGATGTTTCGACTAGTGGCAAAAACTAGAACCCAAGGACACAGCCTCAGCCTGAAGGGACAATCCTTTAAAACTGAGGTGAGGAATTTCTTTAGCTAGAGGGGGGTAAATCTGTGGAACTCATTGCCGCAGAAGGTTGTGGAGGCCAAATCACTGTCTTTAAGATAGATAGGTTCTTAATTAATAAGGGGACCAGGGGTTATGGGGGGAAGGCAAGAGAATGGGAATGAGAAACATATCAGCCATGATTGAATGGCGGAGCGACTCGCTGGATCCAATGGTCTAATTCTGCTCCTATGCCTTATTGTCTTTTGGGCTTTGCATTGGCACAATTAACAAAGCCATACTTCAAGAAATCATCTTTATACTGCTTTGTTCCTGATGTCAGTTTCTTCTTAATGGGTTGTTCACTCGAGGCCCTGGAGCCCAGTATACAGCTCACACCAGCGCTGCTTTGTCCTGCCATGGACTCTCCTGTGAAGCTCTCTCCAGCAGATTCCAGTGTGAGATCCTGGCCTGTTTGTGCCTCTGACCCTCTCTTCTACATCTTCAGTTGCTCAAACAGCCCTGTTGCTTGATTTCTAGCAGCTTTCTAGAAATATCTCCTCCGTAATTTTGTGCCCAAAGAGGGACATGCAGGGCGAGTGCTGTCTGTGTATATGCCGGGTGTGACCTTCTCTCTGCTACCGCTTCTGGCGGATAGACTCCATTGTTCGTTTTAAAGGCCGGTCATGGCCAGCATTTTCGACTTAAAATCCGGTCACAGTCGGCATTCTTTTTATCATTTGAAAAGATCAGGTATTGGAAATAAAGTTTCAAAGTTTATGACTTTTTACTAATGAAAATTAAAGCAATTACAGTTGAACATGTGCATCCTTACATTTACAAACTTTGTTTTAATATATTCCCATTTGGTATCGATAAAAGTACAACCTTAGTTTTTACTTTGCAAACTATAACTTTAGACAAGTTGAAGTTATTTATCACACACAATGTTGCAATATTTCTTACTGGTTACAGTGTATTTCACTCTTTAGATGTCCATGTCATTCCTTTTCCATTCTCACCAAAGGCATTTACTTCCTGGTTTTCAGAGAGTGATGACACAAAGTGATGACTGTATAGGTTTCTTCCAGTGTTGACATGTGTCAGCCGTATTGACTGGCCTCATTTGACCGGTATTCCTTACTGATAAACTTGGCCTGGCTTTTCCTCTCACTGTCACTATTGTCAATTGCATTCAACCCAGTCACAGACCGCTGACCGCTTCCAGACCCATACTTCACGATGTGGGAGTGCAAGCAGACATTATGCTGGCCGTTGAACAGCTTGACCATGGGGCCGTAGGTCGCACATTGCCGACTGGTGGTAGGGGCAAGCTGAACAGAGTGCAGAGGGCGAGCACCAGAGTGGAGCTCCAATCTGGGGCCACCACCATTAACATCGGGCACCCACCTTGCCGCCAATCACCCCCAGCCCATGCGCACATGGTGACCACACAGCCCAGCCTTGTGCTGCCCTGCCCCCTCGAGCCAATCTGGGACTGCCCGCGCGCGGACAGCATTCTTATTCTTAAAAGCCAGTCTCGGCCGTTGGACACTTCTTCCTGTGACCGGAAATGCTGCAACCCTCCTGACACCCGCCTGCAACCCACCTGCGGGTTGCGACCCTGTGTTTAAAAAAACTCTGATCTAAAGGGTAACCAGATCAGAGCTCAACTCCAAAATAGTTCTCAAAAGGTCTGAATACTATGGCTCCACCCAGCAATTACATTATCTCCCCAAGCTGAAATAAAATTATCACCCAGGCTGAAAACACAAACTCCCCAGGGACTTCCCCCTAGTGAAACAGCAGTGGATTAGTCCAGGCTTCCATGATGGTCAATTTCATCTCCGGCTCTTAAAAGCTTTCTGGCCTTGCAAAGCAAGATTATTTTTCAAACGTGACTACTGCACTCAAACACATTCTAACTCAGACTTTTATGGACGGCACGGTAGTACAGTGGTTAGCACTGTTGCTTCACCGCTCCAGGGATCTGGCTTCAATCCTGGCTTGGGTCACTGTCTGTGAGGAGTTTGCAAATTCTCCTAGTGTCTGCCTGGGTTTCCTGACAAGTCCCGAAAGATGTGCTGTTAGGTGATTTGAACATTCTGAATTCTCCCTCTGTGTACCCAAACAGGAGCTGGAGTGTGGCGAAAGGGGATTTTCACATTAACTTCATATCACTGTTAATGTAAGCCTACTTGTGACACTAATAAAGATTATTGTTCTTCTTATTATTAATATTAACCATTAATATTTATAATCCAAAAATCAAAAAGCCTTCATTTGTCAAAACAGTAAATGGTGCCCGGCCTTCTAGCCTGCCAGCCTCACTATCCGGCAACACCCCCCCCCCCCCCCCCCCCCCCCCCCCCGGTCTCTTTGTTGCCACCTAAGGAGAAATCAGGTCCCAACTCCACCTGCCAACACACAAATTGAGCAGGAGTTGGGATAATTCCAGACTCCTGACACCTGCCTCCATGACGGAAATGCAGCCCTGCAACACTGCGAAGCGATCCCAATAGGTATTTAAGCCAATAATGAAATCCAATTGAATAAAACTTTGATTCTTTAAATACACACTCCGCGTGGTTGCTTCAGAGAAGCATTTTTTCAATAATATAATACAACAAATGTGTTGCTATTTTCATTGCATTGATCAAGTCATTTTGGTGCTGGGACTTTCCAGTAAATTCTGCATTAATAAGCTGCAGAAATGTGTTGATGACTTCACTTCTGTAGAAGTTCAGGTGAAATTAGTAAGTGTATACAAATCAAATTGACACCAGCCTCATCTAGCAAATTGGCTTTATATTTACAGAGAAATCTTAGCACTAACGTCGGCACCCAATGAAGCAGCATGGAATAGAGTGGAGCTGTGCTTTTTCTTAATGTGGAAAAACGAATGTCATGAATAAACATTAAGTTGCTACTTCCAAGATATTTACATGCAAAGCTTTATTTAAGTGGACAGTATTTCAGCATTGAAGTCTTGGTTGAGGATTGCAGGAGCCACATGGTAGATTGTTAAGCAAACATGGTCAATAATCAGGAACAGAGGTCCCTAAAACAAATGCAGAATTTGCATTCTTCCACTTAACTGGACACCCACTGTGTGATTGCAACACTGCAGATCAAACTTCTAACTCTCATTGAATTTTAAATACTGACTGGGGTGATGGGAATGGGAGAAAATTGATGTAAATCAGAGGGAGCTTAAAGATCAAAATCATGGTTTTTCAAAGTGCGGGTCGTCATCCCCGGTGGGTCACAAGTGGGTGTCGGGATGGTTGCGGCGTTCCCACGGTGGTCTCGATTGCGGGAAAAGTGCCCAACGGCCTCTTTCCGGCATTTTTATTGTGAATGGTGACTGCTACCGCCTTTTAAATGAGATGAAAATGAAGCTGTGTGCAGCTTCCGGCCAGAAACTGCACTCGTGAGCAGAAACTGCACATGCACTTGACGGCAAGCGCATTGTGTGTATGTGCTTTTGGTGCCAAATCACGGAGGAGAACCTCTTCCAATTTCTAGCTGCTGGCAAGTAAGACAAAAAGACTATGAAGATAAATTATTTTCTTAACAAGAACGCGAAGGCCAGAGACACACATAGGCAGAGTACCTACTGGCCAGGATCTCGGATCTGAATCTGCTGGGGGAGAGAGCTACTTGGGAGAATCCAGGCCAGGACAGAACAGTGACAGTGTTCACTCTGCTCCAGCGCCTCTGGTTAACAGCTTACAAAGAACAAACCTAATTCCGGGACAAAGCAGTGTCATGATTTTTTGAGGTATAGTTTTGTCAATTGTGCCGATGCAAAGCCCATGTGTGTTATATGCAGGGACGTACTGGAAATAATGAGAGAAGTTTCAGATTTTGAAAGAGAAGTGGTGGGTGAAAAAGTCCCTTTGACGTTCAGACCCCAGAGTGTATTATTAACTTGCAGCTGACTCCATGGTAGCACAGTGGTTAGCACTGTGGCTTCACAGCATCAGGGTTCCAGGTTCGATTCCCGGCTTGAGTCAATGTCTGTGCGGAGTCTGCATGTTTTCCCTGTGTCTGCATGGATTTCATTGGGGGTTTCCTCCGGGTGCTCTGGTTTCCTCCCATAGTCCAAAGATGTGCAGATTAGGCAAATTGACCATGCTAAATTACCCTAAAGTGTCCAAAAAGGCTTTATTGGGGTTACTCGGTTAGGGGGGTGGGATGTAGGTGTGTACTTGGGTAGGGTGCTCTTTCCAAGGGCTGGTGCAGACTCGATGGGCCAAATGGCCTCCTTCTGCTTTGTAAATTCTATGATTCCGAATGAAAAGACTACGCTGCTGTACCTGATCTGCACATTAAGAACAGGTCAAAAGACCATGAGGCTGTCAGATCTCTGCAGTAGCATCTCCCAGGAATATCTAGTGCTGAGTAAAATGAGCATTTTGTTGCCACTGTTCTTCACGGCGACCTACATGTGCGAAGTTGGATTTTCCGATTTCACAAAGCTGAAGACAGCACAAAGGAACTGGATGAAGTCTGCACCTGACATGCACATTGCACTCGCCTGTGAACCTGATTGGAGTGAGATCGTGAGGACCAAGCAGGATCCCCTGTCACATTAAAGGTAAGTGAATGTGGAGTGGGTTGCAAAGGTCGACCGGTGTGGGTCGCGAAAGTTGACCGGCTGGCAAAAGTGGATCTCTGGAAAGAAGTTTGAAAAATACCGATCTAAATGCTCAGCAAAACATTGTACTACAAGAGGGGAGGTTGCATATATTGAATCTTGAATGTGCATAAATAACACCATTACCAGTATAATCTATATTTGTCACAAATCTGTAGCACTTGCAGTAAAAGAAACAGATAAATACTGAGACTGCATGAGGACATAAATTTCTAAAATACCTTTAACATAGAAACAAGTTTCACTGATCAAAATCAGCACTGAGCCAAGGGAAATATTAGGAGAAGTGACCTATGCTTATTCAGAACTGGGTAATAGAGAGGAGAGAGATAGAACAATTAATGAAAGGAATTTCAGATTTTGAAGCCTCTGGTTAACAACCGACAAAGGTTGATGTGACTGTTGGTGGTGGGGCAAATGGATTTGTGGGGACCCAACAGGCCACACTTGGGGGAACATTGATCTGCTGGAGCAGGGTTCAGGGTTTACCAAACCTTTTGAGCCGCAGAACCCGGAGTGATCTCCCAAGACATCGAGGAAGCCAAGCATTCTAAAAGCCGTTGCCCCCTTTTTTCAACAAAATAGAACATAGAAATCAAATGTAAGCAAGTCTTTTATAGCTGTATCTATTCATATATTAGGAAGAGACACACATCACAATTACATTCGCCAGCTACATGGCCCCCTCACACTAACTACTAACACACTGGCCAAGCCACCATCCAGTGGCCTCTTTGCATTAACCCAGCATTTTCTGTTTGCATTTCAGATTTCCAACATCTGCAGCTTTTTGCCTTTATTTCAGGTGCCTATGATGCACTAGTAATATGTTTGCAGGATTGACCTATATTTGATCCTGAATCCTCAGTTCTGAGAAGGATAATAACCAGATATAAACTGGATCAAAATCAATGCCACAAGTTGTGTTCAATGTAAGTTTTGATTTCATTGTTACTTTAGCGGACCTTAGTACAGAGGCTATAATATTTTAGGCTGTAGAAGATACTAAATGATATTAAACACAAATCTACAGCTGACTTCCAGTGGCGGCCAAGGAGTGAGTGGCCACACACAGGGTGGCTCCGGCTTGAAGGCATTGGTTTTGGGCCTCTTTTCCCGAGTTTTGGGCAGTTTTGGCAGAAATGCTGTGCAGAGTGTGTAGGGGGAGAGGTTCACCCCTGGATGGGCATGTGTACGGGTTATCAAACTCGGCAGCAGACTTGTGGAAAAACCTGCCAAAAGAGTTGGAGGAGGCTCATGGCGCAGTATCAAACACAAAAATGGCGGAGGGGGAAGTGTCATCACCGGCTGGAAAACTGCAAATGGAGCAGTTGATGAGTTTCATCATGGAGGAATTTTGGCTGCAACGAAAGGAAATGCGGAACAACTGGTCAAAGGCATTTGAGGGGACAGTGGCACTCTTCGCTGGACCCTGTAACGGGTGCAGAAGTCCCTTGAGATGCAGGGGATGATGATCCAGGAGATGGAGAAGGTGGTGTCCGACCAGAGTGACCCTATTGTGTCGTTGGAGGCAGAGGCAGTGATCCTAGGGGAATATGTGTAAGTTGCTGCAGGCGAATGTGGAGGACCAGGAAAATTGTTCCAAAATCTGCAGATTGTGGGCCTTTTGAAGGGATTGGAGGGAACGAGTGCAACGTGTTACGTCACAGTATTGCTGACCAGCTTGGTGGAGGAGAAGGTATTGGACAAGGCCCCAGAAGTGCATCGAGCCAATAGGTCCCTGTGGCAGAAGCTGGTCCCCCTCCCCACCCCACCTTTATCGGAGCTTTTTGTTTTTCTGTGCTTTTTAAAAAATTTTTTGGAGTTTTTCTGGACTATTTTGTGGATTTTTTTGCTGTAGTTTTGTACTTTTTGCACGTTGCATTTGTGAATGGAAATTTAATCGCAGGGTGTGTGGAGGATGGTGAGTCATTGGAGGGTGCCTTTGGGTGGGAGTTGCCACTCTAGCAAGAAATGCTAGTTAATGGAAGTGGTGGGGGTGGAGGGGACAATGGAACGTGGCAGTTTTATGGAGGATGTTTGATCATGGATGGGGTGGGAGACCATCTTGGGTGGGTCCAGTTTAGATTGGGGATGGAGAGGCAGCGCCTAAGGGTGATGATGGTGGACACTAGGGGGAAGGGAGGAGGAAGCTTCTGGTGAGAATTGTGACATGGAAAGTCCGCAGGCTAAATGGGCCAGTTCACACACCTGAAGAGTTTGAGAGCAGAGGAGAATTTACCTTTTGTGTAATGGAGTTGAGCTTGGATAGGTCGAGCCCTAAGTGAATGGGAGGTCGAGAATGGCGGGAGAGCTGGGAGGGTTTATGGAGAGGATGGGTCGGTGGATCCGTGGAGGTTCGGGCACCTGGGTGAAAGGGAGTATTCCTTTTTCTCCATGTGTATGGGGTGTATTCCAGGATTGACTTCTTTGTAGTGAGCTGGGTGGTGCTGATGGGTGTGGTAGAGGCGGAGTATGTGAGAATAATGATTTCGGACTACACCCCACATTGGTTAGATGTGAGACTTTGCTCAGGACAGGCACAGATGCTGGAGTGGAGGTTGGATTTGAGATTTTTAGCCGATGAGGAATTCTGTGGGAAGGCCCATAGGCATATGATGAGGATGGAGGAACACCAGTGGTTATTGGAGGAGATAGGTTAGCTGGACAGGAGATATTTGGCAGACGCCACAAAGGAGCTGTTGGCAGAGCGAAAGATGTTGCAGGGGCAGTTTGACTGGTTGATGATGGGAAGGTGGGTGAGTCAGTTGCAGTGGGCGAGAGGGGGGGGGGGGTGCAGTATGAATATGGAGAGAAGGAGAGTTGTATGGTGGCCCGCCAGCTGCGACATCAAGCAGCGTTGAGGGAAATTCTTCAGGTGAGGGCGGAGAGGGGGGAATGTGGTGACAGACCCAGAGAGGATAAATGAGATGTTTAAAGATTTCTATGAGGGGTTGTATGAGGCCGAGCCGGCGGATATGGGGCAGTTTCTGAATGGGCTAGATTTCCCAGAGTTGGAGGAGGGAAGAGGCAGGCGCTGGAGTAGTCGGAGTTAAAGGAGGTGATGGACCATTGGCAGAATGCAGATGGGGAAGGTGCCAGAGCCGGATGGCTTCCCAGTGGAATTTTAGAAGCAGTTTGTGATGAAGCTGGCACCCCCACCTGTTGAGCATGTTTAATGAGGCGATGGAAAAGGAGGAGCTGCTGGCTCTGCCATTTTAAGGTGGTAAGGGAGCGGGTTCAGTATCTGGGGGCCGAGGTAGCGCATGAGTGGGCCACAATGCATAGGTGGAACCTGACAGGGTTGGTGGAGGTGATCAAGGGGATCTTAAGAGATGGGAAGCACTGCACTTGACATTCGTGGGGAGGGTGCAGAAGGTGAAGATGAACAAGCTGCCAAGGTTTCTGCTTGTTTTTCAGTCCCTCCTGATTTTTCCTGCTAAACCCTTTTTCTGGAAGGTGTATGGGCGGGGAAGGTGCCGAGGTGAAGAGGGCTCTGTTGCAGTGGGTTGCGGTTGGCAGGAATCATAGGTTTAAGCCGGGAGCGATGGATGGGGTGTATAGGCGGTGAAGGAAGTAAGGGTCGGAACAGGTCAGGGCAATGTTCTCGGAGGGAATGTTTGCGGGGCTGGAGGAGCAGTGGGAGAGGTTTGAGGTACCAAAGAGGAATGAGTTCAGGTGTTGGCAGGTGTGGGACTTCGGGCAAAAGGAGCTACCTTCATTCCCACAATTACCAGAGTACACGCTACTGGAGAAAATGCTGCTCCCAGATGAGGTAGGGGAGGGCAGGTTCAGGGATATATACGAGTGGTTGGGAGAGCACGGCAAGGCTTTTGTGAAAAGGATCAAGCAAAATTGGGGAGGGAGATAGGATGGGGACTCTGGTGTAAAGTGATGCGACGAGTGAACTTGACCTCCTGCTGTGAAAGAATGAGTTTGATACAATTGTTTCCAATAAATTTAGAGTACCCAATTCATTTTTTCCAATTAAGGGGCAATTTAACGTGGCCAATCCACCTACACTGCACATCTTTTGGGTTGTGGGGGCGAAACCCAAGCAAACACGGGGAGAATGTGCAAACTCCACACAGACAGTGACCCAGAGCCCAGATCGAACCTGGGACCTCAGCGCCGTGAGGCTGCAGTGCTAACCCATTGCACCACCGTGCTGCCCTAAGTTTGATACAATTTTAAGGTGGTGCAAATAGTCCACCTGACTCAGGCTCAGATGAGTGGGTTCTTTCCAAGAATGACAGATGGATCCGGGAAGTGTGGGTAGGGGCCAGCGAATCATGCCCATATGCTGTGGGTTTGTGAGGGGTTGGAGTGCTACTGGGAGGTGTATTTGGGACCCTATGGTAATAGGGTTTGAGGTAAAACTAGACCCTATGTGGTGATCTTTGGGGTGCCGGAGCTTCTGGAGGTAAAGGGGGCTGATGTTGTGGCCTTCGCCTCTCTGATTGCCAGTGACTGATTCTTTTGAATTGGCGGTCAGCTACGCCACCTTGGCTGGGGTTTCATGAGTTTCTCCAGTTGGAGAAGATCAAATTTGCCATAAGAGGGTCGGAAGAGGGCTTTAAGGTAGTGTGGAGGCCATTCATGGCTATATTTGAGGAGCTGTTCATCGCGGGGAGAGGGGAGTGAGGGGACCAAAAAGGGGACAAATGTACAAACTGTATACTTCGGTATAGAATTCATGTTATTGCTTGTGGTTGGAATAAAATATATATTTTAAAAATCTACAACTGTGCTTCAAGTTCAGTGATAATAGTAAGGAGTAAATATAGGTTCAAACTGATGAAGTGGATAATTTATTTATTGGGAAGAATTCGTGCAAATCGTAATTTTTTTTAATAAACATTTTATTGAGGTATTTCTTTGGACACACAAATCATAATTAACACTTGCAATAGACTTGGAGGTAAGTTAATGGAAGAAAATCTTAGTAATACTGTAGAGCAACCAGTTCTATACTCGAGAGTAAAGTATGGGGGGAGGACGGAATTGTGGTTTTACTTTTTGAACTGATGTCTGAACTAAGATGGACAAAGTTGCCATCCTCATCAGTATTTATCTTGTGATCAGGGTGATGACATACGAAACAGGAAGCAGTGGCTGACAAGAAACGTAAAATGGTAGCATCAGAGGGACAAAAGGCATCCTAGTCACCGCACTAGAACACTAAAAATGTCTTGAGCTGAATTTATATTTTTGCTTACATGTGAGGTTCATGTTGCTGCATATCTGATGACACTTAATACCATTTCAGAATTTTTACAGAAGTATTTGCAGATCCACAGCTGCATGTCAAAGAAAGATAAAATGTGAACAATCTATGAAGATCAACAAGGCACTTCAGATGGAAATTAGATTGTCCCTAATAACTTGCATTTAATTTATTCTATCCATAGCCAAACTTAGTTTAATGATTCACTAGATCTTGCTCCTTGAATGAAATAGTTTCACATGTCCTATTTTTGGATTTATTACAGAATTGGCTGCATTTCTGTCACATTGCCTGGAATAGTTATCTGTGATTCAGCACTGCATTGAAGCTTAATCAGTATTCTCAACTCTTGATTGCATCATTCATTGAGCTGTACCTTCTGTAATTAGAGTCATAGAGGTTTACAGCATGAAAACAGGTCCTTCGGCCCAACTTGTCCAAGCCACCCAGTTTTTAACCACTAAATGAGTCCCAATTGCCCGCATTTGGCCTATATCCCCCCCTATACCCATTTTTCAAACATAACTGTCTAAATGCTTTTTAAAAGACCTTCCTCTGCTACTGCCTCTGGCAGCTCATTCCAGACACTCACCATCCTCTGTGTGGAAAAAATTGCCCCTCTGGACCCTTTTGTATCTCTCCCCCTTCACCTTAAAACTGTGCCCTCTAGTTTTAGATTACCCTACATAGAACATAGAACATAGAACAGTACAGCACAGAACAGGCCCTTGGGCCCTCGATGTTGTGCCGAGCCATGATCACCCTACTCAAACCCACGTATCCACCCTATACCCGTAACCCAACAACCACCCCCCCTTAACCTTACTTTTTAGGACACTATGGGCAATTTAGCATGGCCAATCCACCTAACCCGCCAATGTTTGGACTGTGGGAGGAAACCGGAGCACCCGGAGGAAACCCACGCACACACGGGGAGGACGTGCAGACTCCGCACAGACAGTGACCCAGCCGGGAATCGAACCTGGGACCCTGGAGCTGTGAAGCATTTATGCTAACCACCATGCTACCGTGTTGCACCTTTGGGACCTTTGGGAAAATATGTTGACTATCTACCTTATCTATGCCCCTTATTATTTTATAAACCTCTGTAAGATCACCCCTAAGCCTCCTACACTCCAGGAAAATAAGTCCCAATCTATTGAACACCTCCTTAGAACTCAGACCATCAAGTCCCGGTAGCATCCTTTTCATGCACTCTCTTTCTAGTTTAATAATATCCTTTCTATAATAGGATGACCAGAACTGTACATAATACCAAGTGTGGTCTTACTAATGTCTTGTACAAATTCAGCAAGACATCCCAACTCCTGTATTCGATGTTCTGACCAATGAAACCAAGTTTGCCGAATGCTTGCTTCACCACCCTGTCTACCTGTGACTCCACTTTCAAGGAGCTATGAACCTGTACTCCTAGATCTTTGTTCTATAACTCTCCCCAAAACCCTACCATTAATTGAGTATGTCCTGCCCCAATTAAATCTACCGAAATGCATCACCGCACAGTTATCTAAATTAAACTCCATCTGCCATTCATCGACCCGCTGACCCAATTGATCAAGATCCTGTTGCAATCCTAGATAACGTTCTTCACTGTCCACTATGCCACTAATCTTGGTGTCACCTGCAAGCTTAATAACCATGCCTCCTAAATTCTCCTCCAAATCATTAATATAAATAACAAATAACAGTGGACCCAGCACTGATGTCTGAGGCACACCGCTGGTCACAGGCCTCCAGTTTGAAAAACAACACTCTATAACCACCCTTTGTCTTCTGTCGTCCAGCCAATTTTGTATCCAGTTGGCTACCTCACCCTGGATCCCATGAGATTTAACCTTGTACAACAACCGACCATGAGGTACCTTGTCAGAAGCCTTGCTAAAGTCCATGTAGATAACGTCGACTGCACTGCCCTCATCTACCTTCTTGTTACCCCTTCAATAAACTCAGTCAAATTTGTGAAACATGATTTTCCACTCACAAAGCCATGCTGACTATCCCTAATCAGTCCTTGCCTCTCTAAATGCCTGTAGATCCTGTCTCTCAGAATACCTTCTGACAACTTGCACACCACAGACGTTAGGTTTACCGGTCTGTAGTTCCCACGTTTTTCCCTGCAGCCCTTCTTAAACAAAGTTACAACATATGCTACCCTCCAATCTTCAGCCACCTCACCTGTGATCATTGAAAATTCAAATATCTCTGCTAGGGAAATCTGCAATTTCCTCCATAGCCTCCCACAACGTCCTGGAGTACATTTTCATCAGGTCCCAGGGATTTATCCACCTTGATGCGCGTTAAGACTTCCAACACCTCCTTCTCTGTAATATTTACACTCCTCAAGACATCACTATTTATTCCCTCATGTTCCCTAACATCCATGCCTTTCTCAACAGTAAATACCAATTAGGATCCCATCTCTTGTGGATCCGAGCTGGTAAGACAGTGGTTAGCACTGTGGCTTCACAGTGCCAGGGTTCCAGGTTTGATTTCTGGCTTGGGTCACTGTGCGGAGTCTGCACATTCTCCCCGTGTCTACTTGAGTTGCCTCCGGGTGCTCCGGTTTCCTGCCACAAGGTCTGAAAGATGTGCATGTTAAGTGAATTGGACATTCTGAATTCTCCCTCTGTGTGCCCGAACAGGCGCCGGAATGTGGCGACTAGGGGCTTTTCACAGTGACTTCATTGCAGTGTTAATGTAAGCCTACTTGTGACAATAAAGATGATTATTATTATTACAGATGACCTTGTAGATCCTTGAGAGGCCATACTCTCTCACTTGTTACTGTTTTGACCGTTATGTATTTGTAGAAGCTCTTTAGATTCTCCTTTGCCTTATCTGCCAAAGCAATCTCATGTTCCCTTTTAGCCCTCCTGATTTTTTTCTTAACTCTACTCCAACAACTCTGGAATCTTCAAAGGATCCACTTGATACCAGCTGCATATGCCTCTTTTTTGACCAGGGTCTCAATATCCCGATTCCCTACTTCTACCAGCCTTGCCCTTGACTCGAACAGGAATGTGCTTACCCTGAACCCTGGTTAACACACATTTGAAAGCCTCCCACTTACCAGCCGTCCCTTTGCCTGCCAACAGACTCCCCCAATCAACTTTTGAAAGCTCCTGTCTAATGCCATCAAAATATGCCTTGCCCCAATTTAGCATTTTAACTTTTGGGCCAGACCTATCATTCTCCATAACTGTCTTAAAACTAATGGAATTATGGTCACTGGTCCCAAAGTGATCCCTCACTAACAAAAATAATCTCAGTTTTATACAAATTCATAACTAGGTGCTGTTGATCTTTTGCAGGCCTATTGGAAGAGGCACAGACATCAAAAAAAATAGAAAAGTGTTGATGTTGCAGAGTTTACAAACTAAGAACAATGTTGAAGCTCTTAAGTTCCAGATGCAGCTGTTTTTTTACTCCTGATTGTGACCAAATATTTCCTAGAATCGGAATGATATAAACCAGAAGAAAGTCGTTTGGTCTGTTGTGCCCATGCCAGCTCTTTAAAATAGCAATCCAAATAGTCCCATTGTTCTGCGATTTTTCTCATAGCCATCCAGACCATACTCCTTCAAATATTGTAATTATTCAATACCCTTTTTGTAAGTCATTATGGACTCTGCCATCACTACCTTTTCATTTCCAGGTCACCATAATTTGCTGTGTAAAAAAACAAAAATGTATCCTTATTTCACCTCTGGTAGTTTTACTAGTTACCTTAAATCTGTGCCCTCTAGTTACTGATCATGCTGCCAGTGGAAACAGTTTCTTCTTATTTGCCCCATTAAAACCATTTATCATTTTGAACTTCTCTTCAAAATCTTCCCTTAGTCTTCTCTGCTATATTTGTTTTGTACGTAACTGAAGCTCCACATCTCTGGTATAATTCCACTAAATTGCCTCTGCATCCTTTCTCAGACTTTGGACATCCTTCCTAAAGTGTAGTGCCTGGAATTGAAGAGACCAAGAGTAGCTGCCAAATTTGTTGCAGAGTGGGTAAAGATACTGCAGATCATCTATGCCTATGGTCGTCGGTTTAGTTTTGGCACAGAAGTGAATCAGGTTCAAATGTTTTCCAGATTTAAAAAAATATTTGCACTTAACTATTTCCATTTTGTACTTTCCTAGATTTTCTTTTGACTTGATTTAAATTCTTAATTTGATATTTTATGTTTAAAGCCAGTCAGAAGTTGTATTTTACACTTTGCGTTGTGGTTGCGAACCATAATGAAATTGCATTCATAGCAATGTAATATAATGTGCAGGCTTTCAGTGTTCAAACTAATTTAAATGGATAATAGGAATAATATTTTTGTTGAGACGCCATCACAATAATTATTCCACAACTCTGTTTATGATCAAGGTCCGTCGAGAAGCTGCAAATGAAATCAGTGATTTTTTAAAAAATCTCTCAAACCGCCAGAAAATAAGTGGACTTTACAGAAGTTTTCTGAAAATTGGCTGGATTCAAAAACATTTAGAGACCATTATCTAAATAAATAAATAAATTATCTTTATGCGTGTCACAAGTAGTGAAGTTACTGTGAAAAGCCCCTAGTCACCACATTCCGGCGCCTGCTTGGTACACTGAGGGAGAATTCAGAATGTCCAATTCACCTAACCAGCACGTCTTTCGATACTTGTGGGATGAAACCGGAGATCCCAAAGGAAACCCACGCAGACATGGGGAGAACATGCAGACTCCACATAGACAGTGACCCAAGCCATAAATCGAACTTGGGTCCTTGGTGCTGTGAAGCAACAGTGCTAACCACTGTGCTACCATCTACAAGCTCGCAGCAGAATTTCTTTGTTTCTTTGTAGGCTTTTTCTGCACACTGCCCGGTTATTTGTTATATTTTCCTGAAGTGCATCCATCATTTATTTGTGAATTTCCTCTACACCACCTTGATAAATTAAGAAATTATTTATTTGCTATATTTCTGGTACAAGAAATAAATTTCTGTGAGGTCAGCTGCAGAATGTATAAAGCTATTATATATTGGTACTATGATGTGGAGATGCCGGCGTTGGGAATGGGGTGATCACAGTAAGAAGTCTTACAACACCAGGTTAAAGTCCAACAGGTTTGTTTCGAATCACTAGCTTTCAGAGCACAGCTCCTTCCTCAGGTGAATGAAGAGGTGGGTTCCAGAAACATATATATGCAGACAAAGTCAATGATGCAACATGATACTTTGAATGCGAGGCTTTGCAGGTAATTTAGTCTTTACAGGTCCAGGAGCAACTGGAGAGAGTTATATTGGGAATAGAATATATTAGTACTTGTTTTGAAAGACTACGCTGTCAGTAATCATGCTGAGGTAGATCTGAGCTAAACAACCATAGCATCTAAATTGTGTTTCATGGAATAAGAAATTGACCAAAACTAGTACCATTATACCACGAGATGGAGGAGAGGACTATAATAGAAAATTGAAGACAATAAACTTTAGAATGCATGAGTAATTGGCAAATAAACTTCAATGTGGATAAATGTGTGTCAAACATTTTGGTGGGAAGAATAAACAGGCTACATGCAACTTGGAAAACAAATACCTAAATGGAGCAAATGAGCAGAGGGATCTGGGAGTACAAGTACACAAATCTTTGAAAGTGGCTATGCAGGTTGATAAAGTTCCTTTGTTTAAAAAAACAAAGCACAGCGATTCCATTTTTAGAGGGATAGATTGAAGGTTAGGGAGGTGATATTAAACTTTCTCCTGTTACAATCAGGCGAAGAGGAGTCGAATGGCTCCCTTCTTTTCCCATTTCTTGTTTGACCGCAACAGATTGAAAAAGAGATCTGCTTGCAAATTAAATGAGTGTTTGACTGTTTGCGTGCTGAGACTATAAAAGTCACAAACCGGTTTTCTTGAGTTTTAGAAAAAAGAGGGAATCCTATGTATTGGCTGAGATTCTCTGGCCTCCAAGCAACATGTTTCGCAGTGGTGGGAGGAAGCCTGCCGTTGGCAAGCGGTGGAATCCCACCACTGTCAATGGGATTTCCTATAGAATCCACCCACGCTGCCAGGAAACCCGCTGCGAAGGCGGACAGTCGGCAGGACCGGAAGATCCAGCTGGTGTGAACTGCTGTAAGATCGCGCCCATTGTATTTGAGCCAGTCCAAGTAAAATGATAATGCTCTAGCTTTCACACACAAACAAACCGATTACAGAGTGGGAGGCTCGATTAAGCAACTTAAAGTTCAGTCGAGTTAAAGGATATATGACTCTTGAAGGTTGGTTGAGGCCTGAACAATTGCTGTGCAGAGATACTGTAGTGTGGTTTTAGAATGAACCTCCAACATGAGTGATGATTATCCATCTTGTGGTTCCATGCCAGACTGCAGGCATGCTGCCACGAGTGCACTGAGGATTGCAGTGCTGCTCCTGCTCTTGAAGGCTGCTGTGGAATGTCGGCAAGATTCTTGAAGCTGCACCATCTCTACTTATCCCATAACAGAAAGGCCACATGCTCCCGAGGCTGCCACACATTCCAAGCGTGAGGACAGCATTTTTTTTTTAAACTTAGAGTACTCAATTCTTTCCTTCCAATTAAGGGACAACTTAGCGTGGCCAATCCACCTACCCTGCACATCTTTTTGGGTTGTGGGGTGAGGCCCACGCAGACACAGGGGAAATGTGCAAACTCCATACAGACAGTGACCCTGGGCCGGGATCGAACCTGGGTCCTCGGTGCCGTGAGGCAGCAGTGCTAACCACTGTGCCACCGTTCTGCCCTGATTGAGGACGTCATGATGTGAGTGTGAAATTACTGATTCTGAGATTGATTTGATGAATTAAAGGTGGTAAGGTGGACCCAGCATGGTTGGCATTGGTGAACAAGGCTCTGATGAGCTATTCTTCACCATCCTCCTGGTGACTGTAAGCATCTCGTGCACACCTGCCCATGCTATGGCCTCTTCCTGTGGAGCCTCCACTTCCTCATGCTCACTGAGCTCATCCCTCTCGACGTCCACATCATTGGCGGAGGGAGAACATAGAACAGTACAGGCCCTTCAGCCCACGATGTTGTGCCGACCATTTATCCTAATCAAAGATCAACCTAACCTTCACCCCTTCAATTTACTGCTGTCCATGTGCCTGTCTAAGAATCGCTTAAATGTCTCCAATGACTCTGACTCCACCACCTCTGCTGGAAGTGCATTCCACACACCCACCACTCTCTGTGTAAAGAACCTACCTCTGACATCTCCCCATACCTTACTCCAATCACCTTCAAATTATGTCCCCTCATGACAGCCATTTCCACCCTGGGGAAAAGTCTCTGGCTATCCACTCTATCCATGCCTCTCATCACATTGTACACCTCTATCAAGTCACCTCTCTGCCTTCTTCGCGCCAGTGAGAAAAGCTCCCTCAACCTTTTTTCATAAGACATGCCCTCCAGTCCAGGCAGCATCCTGGTAAATCTCCTCTGTACCCTCTCCAAAGTATCCACATCCTTCCTATAATGAGACGACCAGAACTGGACACAATATTCCAAGTGTGGTCGAACCAAGGTTTTAAAAAGCTGCAGAAAAACCTCGCTGCTCTTAAACTCAATCCCCCTGTTAATGAAAACCAACATACCATACGCCTTCTTAACAACCCTATCAACCTGGGTGGCAACTTTAAAGGATCTATGTACGTGGACCGCAATACCCCTCTGTTCCTCCACACTTCCAAGGATCCTGCCTTTAACCCTGTATTCAGCATTCAAATTCGAGGGCAGATCATAGAATTGATAGAATGTACAGTGCAGAAGGAGGCCACTCGGCCCATCGAGTCTGCACCGGCTCTTGGAAAGAGCACCCCACCCGAGGTCAACACCTCCACCCTATCCCCATAACCCAGTAACCCCACCCAACACTAAGGGCAATTTTGGACACTAAGGGAAATTTATCATGGCCAATCCACCTAACCTGCACATCTTTGGACTGTGGGAGGAAACCGGAGCACCCGGAGGAAACCCACGCACACACGGAGACTCCGCACAGACAGTGACCCAAGCCGGAATCGAACTTGGGACCCTGGAGCTGTGAAGCAATTGTGCAATCCACAATGCTACCGTGCTCAATGTGGGCTCTTCCATCTCTTGTCCTATTAAATCATCCCCTCCTTTGGAGCCAGTTTGTGTCGATCGTAGCAAGCCACAATGAGGCAGGAGACTCACTTGGGAGAGTACTGGAGAGCACCACCTGACCTGGTAAGGCATCAAAAATGCATCTTCAAGATGTCAATAGGCATGTTGCAGATGAGCTGCATTATCCCTCGCCTCTGAGGTACTTTGTGGCTGCCAAATGGGCGTCATTGGCCACATGTTTTGTTGGTCGCCTTTGTCTCCAAGGAGCCAAACATGGGTGTGCTGAGGGCCCTCAAAGATCTGTGGCACCTTTGACTGATGCGAGATGTACATGGTGTGTGAGCTTCCAAGTTATCTCACTCATATCAGCATTATTTACCTCCGGTGGTTTCAGACCAGCTGCACATCCGAGTGGAACCTTTTCCTGCTGATAAATTAAGTGGCTTCTGTCAAAAGTTCTTAAAGCCACATGAGTGCAGTCAATGCTACTGTGCACTTGTTGGAATCCTGGGATTCCTACAGTGGCAGCCTAGCTGGTTTCATTTCTGGAGCAACGGGCATAATAGTGCCACTTGCTAAATAGGGCACCCATAATCTCGCTGATGCCTTTGTTCTTGGGAAATTCCTCCTGTGGTCCCCAGTGGGGCCATAGAATGAGCCACTTGCAAAGAGGTTCAGAGCAGCTGTCACTTTTTGAGCCACTGGCAATAGATGACCTCTAGTCCCTGCAGCACCAACTCTCCCAGAAAATGTGGCAGATGTGAACCACCATATTCCTCAGATGACCCACAAGTTCACTGTTTGACATGAGCCCAGAGAGCGCTCAGATATCAAATTTTATTATATGTTCTCAGTTGCATCATTGGATCAGCTTGCCCCCCACGCATCCCCGATTGTCAAAATCCCTCCCACTGTGTTGGAAGAGCATCATGTGCCGGTTTCTCTCCTTGATCCCATCATAATGCATAATAAGGGACAAAGAAATGGCTGAGCAATTGAATACATACGTTGGTTCTGCCTTCACAAAAGAGGATACAAATCAGATCCCAGAAATGCTGGAAAATGAAAGGTTTGTTGAGAGGGAAGAACTGAGGGAAATTAACATTAGTAGAGAAATTGTGCTGGGAAAATTGATGAGATTGAAGGTGGATAAATCCCCACAGACTGTTAATCTGCATCCCACAGTGCTTAAAGAGGTGGCTCTGGAAATGGTGGATGCATTGGTGGTCATCTTCCCGGATTCTGTAGACTCTGGAACTGTCCCTACAGATTGGAAGGTAGCTCACGTCACTCCGGTATTCAAAAAGGGAGGCAGAGAGAAAGCAGGGAATTATAGACCAGTAAACGATAGTGGGGGGAAAAGCTTGATAATGGATTCAAGGACTTTATCGCGGAACATTTAGAAAGTAGTGGCAGGATCTGTCAGAGTCAGCATGGATTTATGAAGAGAAAATCATGCTTGACAAATCTGTTGGAATTCTTTGACAAGGGGGAGCCTGTCGATGTGTTATATTTAGACTTTCAGAAGGTGTTTGACAAAGTCTCACGTAAGAGATTACTGCTTTAAATTAAAGCACAGGGAATGGAAGGAAATGTATTGAGGTGGATAGAAAACTGGTTGGCAGAGAGGAAAAAAAAGAGTAGGGTTAATGGGTCCTTTTCAAATTGGCAGGCAGTAACTAGTGGAGTACCACAGGTGCTGAAACCCCAGCTATTCACAATATAATGAAAATGAAAATCGCTTATTGTCACGAGTAGGCTTCAAATGAAGTTACTGTGAAAAGTCCCTAGTCGCCACATTCCGGCGCCTGTTCAGGGAGGCTGTTACGGGAATCGAACCGTGCTGCTAGCTTGCTTTGGTCTGCCTTCAAAGCCAGCGATTAGCCCAGTGAGCTAAACATATATATTAATGATTTGGATGAGGGAACAAAATGTAACATCTCAAAGTTTGCAGATGAACCAAGTTAGGTGGGAGGGTGAATTGTGACAAAGTTGCAGGGATCCTACAGCAAGATCATGACAGGTTGGGCGAGTGGGCAAATCAATGGCAGATGCAGTATAATTTGGATAAAAGTGAGGTTATTCGCTTTGGAAGCAAAAACAGGAAGGCAGATGACTACCTGAATGGTTATAATTTGGTAGAGGGGAGTGTGCAACGGGACCTGAGTGTCTTTGTGCACCAGTTTCTGAAGGTAAGCATGCAGGTGCAGCAGGCGGTAAAGAAGGCTAATGGTATGTTGGTC
Source organism: Scyliorhinus canicula (assembly GCF_902713615.1). Taxonomy (NCBI): domain Eukaryota; kingdom Metazoa; phylum Chordata; class Chondrichthyes; order Carcharhiniformes; family Scyliorhinidae; genus Scyliorhinus; species Scyliorhinus canicula. The sequence goes on from NC_052147.1 coordinate 201,909,159, forward strand.
TTTATTGCGAGAGGCTTCGAGTATAGAAGCAGCGATATGTTGCTACAAATATACAGGGCCTTGGTGAGGCCACACCTGGAATATTGTGTGCAGTTTTTTTCTCCTTTTCTGAGGAAGAATGTTCTTGCTCTTGAGGGAGTGCAGCGAAGGTTTACCAGACTGATTCAAGGGATGGCGGGACTGTCATATGGGGAGAGATTGACTAGGTTGGGATTGTTCTCGCTGGAGTTCAGATGAATGAGGGGGGAACTCATAGAGACTTATAAAATTCTAACAGGACTAGACAGGGTAGATGCAGGGAAGAGGTTACCAATGATGGGTGTGTCCAGAACCAGGAACCACAGTCTGAGGATTCAGGGTAAACCATTTTGAACAGATATAAGGAGACATTTCTTTACATAAGAGTGGTGAGCCTGTGGAATTCATTACCACAGGAAGTAGTAGCTGCTAAAACTTTAAATATATTCAGAGTTGGCTAGATATAGCACTTGGGGAGAATGGGATCAAAGGCTATGGGGAGAAAACAGGATTAGGCTATTGAGTTGAATGATCAGCCATGATCGTGATGAATGGCGGAGCAGGATCGAAAGGCCAAAAAGCCTCCTCCTGCTCCTATCTTCTGTGTATGTATTTTTGTATCTATGTATAATTGTTGTTGATATCCCTGTCCTCCCTGTTTGATGCTGATGCCTGATGCTTCATGTGGACCTGCAATTGCAGATTTGCAGAAGGTGCAACAGCTCCCCTTTGCTCCTCCCTCCTCACCGTTCAAGGCCCCAAATACTCCTTTCAGGCTAAGCAGCATTTCACTTGCATCTTATTCAATTTGGTCTATTGAATTTACTGCTCCCAATGCAATCTCCTCTACATTGGGGAGACTAAACGCAGACTGGTGACCGCTTTGTGCAATACCTCACAGTCTAGAAACATGACCTTGGTCTTCCTGTTACTGACTCCCTCAACTCAGCACCTTGCTCTCATGCCCACATGTCCATTCTTGGTGTGCTGCAATGAAATCCAACACAAACTAGAGGATCAGCACCTCGTTTTCCGACGAGCCCTCAGGGCACAGCATTAAGTTGAACAACTTTAGTTCAACCATTCTCCTCCATCTTAAACCCTTTGTATAACTAGCCCACACATTTATTGTTATCTGTTTTCTCTCCCTACATATGCTGCCAGACCTGTTGAGTTTTTCTTGTTTCGGACTGTTTGCAAACAAGGTGTCACATTTTATACCAAGGTGAGCTTCCAAACACACATCCGTGTCACCTATTCCCACCTTCGAACCATGGCTCCCACCTGTCCTCCCTCAGCTCCCCGGCTGCTGAAACCTTCAACCATGTCATTGTTACCTCTACACTTGACTATTCCAATGCACTTCTGGCTGGCCATGTTCTTAGCTCTTGCCAAGTTCCATTTACTCATCACCCCTTTGTTGGTCTGCCGACACTGGAGCCTGGTTAAGCAGTGCCTCAACTTTAAAATTCTGTTTCTTGTTCATTATTCTCTTCGTGGTCTCGCTTCTCCCTCTCTCTGTAATTTCCACTTCCAGCCCTCCCATGATATTTGCATTCATCTAAACCTGGCCGTTTTATTTAAATTGTTCCACCTTAGGGAGGAACTGAAAGAAATCAGCAATAGTAGAGAAATGGAGTTGGGGAAATTGATGGGATTGAAGGCTGAGAAATAGTGGATGTATTGGTGGTCATCTTCCAAGATTCTATGGACTCTGGAACAGTTCCTACAGATTGGAGGGCAGCTAATGTAACCCCACTATTTAAAAAGGAAAGTAGAGAGAAAAACAAAATTATAGACCAGTCAGCCTGACATTGGTAGTGGGAAAAATTCTATAGTCCTTATAAAAGATTTTATATCAGGATACTTGGAAATCAGTGGCAGAGTCGGACAGAGTCAGCATGGATTTATGAAAGGGAAATCATGCTTGACGAACCTACTGGAATTCTTTTTGAGGAATTCTTCTGAGGATGTGACTAGTAGAGTTGACGAGGGGGAGCTAATGAATGTGGTTTATTTGGACTTTCAGAAGGCTTGCAACAAAGCCCCACATAAGAGATTAGTGGATAAAATTCAAGAGTATGAGATTAGAGGTAGTGTACTGAGACGGATAGGAAACTGGCTGGCAGCAAGGAAACTAAGAGTAGGGATAAACAGGTCTTTTTCCGAATGGCCGGCGGTGACTCGTGGGGTACCACAGGGATCAGTGCCGGAACTCCAGTTATTGACAATATATATTGATGATTTAGATGAGGGAACTAAATGTACTATCTCCAATTTTGCAGATGGCACAAAGCTGGGTTGGAGAGTGAGCTGTGAGGAGGATGCAGAGATGATTCAGTTTGATTTAAAAAGCTGTATGAGTGGGCAAATGCATGGCAGATGCAGTATAATGTGGATAAATGTTAGTTATCCTTGTACACCAGTCACTGAAAGTAAGCATGTAGGTGCAGCAGGCGATGAAGAAGGCAAATGGTATATTGGCCTTCATAGCGATAGGATTCGAATCCAGGAGCAGGTATATCTTGATGCAATTATACAGGGCCTTGGTGAGACCACATCTTGAGTATTGTGTGCAGTTTTGGTGGTCTTATTTGAGGAAGAATGCATTTGCTATAAAGGGAGTGCAACAAGGGTTTACTGGACTGATTTCTGGGATGGTGGGACAGATGTATGTGGAGATATTGTGTTAGTTAGGATTATATTTTCTGAAGTTCAGGAGAATGAGGGGGAATCTCAAGGAAGCCTATAAAATTCTAACAGGATTGAACAGAGTGGGTGCGGAAAGGATGTTCCCAATGGTGAGGGAGTCCAGAACCAGAGGTCACAGTGTGAGAATATGAGGTAGACCATTTAGGACTGAGATGAAGAGAAAATCCTTCACCCAGATATTGGTGGGTCTGTGGAATTCGCTACCACAAAGTAGTTGAGGCAAAAGTATTATGGGCGGTACCCCCCCCCCCCCCCCCCCCCCCCCCCCCCCGGCCTGGTGGGAGAATCGCTGGGGCGCCGCGCAAATTGTGCCACGCTGCCCCAACACCCGCACGCAATTCTCCCCCCCCCCCCCCCCCCCCCCAAACCGTGAGGTAACCGCGCATGCGCTAGTTGGCGTCGGCCCAACTGCGCATGCATGGGACCCAAGGTGCGCGGCTTTTACGCAGCGCCGGGTCTCTGACGCCACGCCGAGGCCCGGCCTGTCCCCGTAAACCACGCGATGCCCCTGCCAGCCCCACGGAGGGGGGAGAATAGGGGTCTGGGAACGGGCGCCGACGCCAGAGTAAAACATTCCAGTTTGTACTCCAGCGTCGGCACTTAGACTCCCGTTGGGAAAATCCCGCCCTATATGTTTTCAAGAAGGAGTTCGATATGGCTCTTTGGGTGTTGGGTGAAAGGGATCAAAGGATCTGGGGGGGGGGGGGGGGGGGGGGGGGGGAGTGTGGCCGGTGGGAAGAGGTGGGAACAGGCTATTGAGTTGAATGATCAACCATGATCATCATAAATGGTGGAGCAGGCTTGAAGGGGCAAATGGCCTACTCTGCTCCTATTTTCTGTGTTTCTATGTTTTATTGCATTGAAGATACTGCATAAAATACACATTGAGGTCATTGTTGGAGTGTGGAACATGCCACCACAGGGAGTGGCTTAAAAGACTAGTATAGATATATTTAAGGGGAGGCTCTATAAACATGGGACAAAGGAATAGAAAGATATTTGTGAGAAGTTTGTGTGGAAACTTGTGTGGAGCATAAGCACCAATTAAGTACAAATCTGCCCCTATTCCAGATCCTCCAGCCTGAGTGGTTGATGGTACCAGTCGCCACAATAAGATCCTTCTCGCACAGGTTAATTAGTAAAGGATCCTCCCAGTTGAATTCAGCTGAGTGGTCTACGAAGTTTGCAATGCCATTAAATCTAACCAAAGACTTAAATCCAATAATATGTGACTAATAGTTTGAATCTATACACACCATTTAAACTGAAGGTTATAACTTGTGAAATACTGCTGTACTTCCTACTTGGGTGATGTCCAACAGGCTGAATGAGTTATATGTACGACTCACTGACAAATTATAATCCAGTGTGACATGGATGTACATCGCACTTGAACTCTTACCTAGTTTGAGTTTTGCACTTTATTTAATTGTGCAAATCCTTACATGATCCTCTTCAAGTTTGGATGCTTGAGAATAAAATTGAAATCACAAATAAACACACATGCCTAAGAAAATAGAAGTGTATATTGGGATAACAGGTTAATACTCGAAAATCATAGAAATATTAATAATCACTTATTGTCACAAGTAGGCCTCAATGAAGTTACTGTGAAAAGCCCCTAGTCACCACATTCCGGCACTTGTTTGGGGAGGCTGGTACAGCAATTGAACCTGCGCTGCTGGCATTTTTCTGCATTGCAAGCCAGCTATTTAGCTCTCTGTGCTAAACCAGCCTAACAAGTCAACATTTGAAAAGAGAAAGCTTGTTTATTATTTCAGGCCAGACTGTTCATCTGAAGCAAAATGTTGCTTTATCCTGGAGAAACTCAGCAGGTCAGGCAAGACCTGTGGGTGGGTGCAGGCAGCCAATGTTTCAGATCTTGAGACCTATCTTCAGGACTAAAAGCTATTTCAAATAAATGGCATTTGAAAAGAAATCAAACAAAGGAAAGAAAAAATAACAGACAGAAAAAGAAATAAATGACTTGGGTGGAGAACAGGAGATGCTTAAAATGGCACAAGGGCTATTATTAGAAATCAATAATGAGAGAGATTAAAGACCCATCATACATTCAAAGGCTAGGATTTTATGTGACCCCCCTCCTTGGCTGGGATGGTAGGCGGGGTTGAAGCTGACCCAGGTAAAGTGCCTCCTAGGGTGCAGTTACCTTATGCCCATCGGAAGCCCACCCGAGGTATTCTTCTACACGCTACTCACTCTATGCCACTCTCACACTCGCCCAAGTGGCCACCCTCCCGGTCGGTGATGCTGTTGAGATAAGGCAGCTGTCGGTCATTTTATTGGCCACCAGCTCTAAGAGGGGAGATTTCCTCCCCAGTGGAGGCAGAAGGCTGGCCTCAAACCAATGGCTGTAAACTGGCTCCAAGGGGGGTGGGTGGGAGGAGGGTGGGGGGGGGGCTTGGCCACTACCCGTTTCATAAAATTCAGCCCAAAAGTGTGAGTGACTAAAGGATAATTGAGGACATTTTCTCTCTACATTAATGCATTGTACTTGTAGTGATTTAAGGACTTTTAAGAAATGGTGAGGGGTTTTGTCGGAGCAATTTTGGAGGACTGATGATTCTCTGTTCCAGAAAAATTGAGTGACAATCAGCAGGTAGTCGAGTAATAGCCCAGAAAAAGAATGGGAGGTAGGAAGCAGTGGGCCCACAACAAAGGAGTGCGCATACTTTGAAACTTTGTCAAGTCCACTCGCGTATTACTTGGTCCGACTGGTTGTCCACCTGGTTTACAGTGAGACAGTAATGTACCCAACTACTTAGAATGTACTTAATATTTGAGTATTCACCTGAATATTTATAGACGCTCTTTTATGTGAGTGATTTGCAACTCGATTTTACTTATTTGCTCAGACATGTAGACTTTGCAGATGACCGAACCTGAAAAAAGAATTAGAGGAAATTGAACGGCTTTCTGCTGTGTAGTAAGCTGTCAAAAGGATGTTGGCTGCTTCCTTTGTGGATCAAGTAACTTAGCAAAGAAACTTGAACTTCAAAAAATACTCTTGCAAAAATAGAGGAAATATAAGTTCGATCTCTCTCAGCAAAAAGTGTATGAGAAAAATGACTCCGGCTAAATATATTTTATGTGTTGATGTGAAAATAAAAGACTGTTCGGTTTTGGTTCAGCTATAAATACTGCAGTCACAAGCACTGCTGTTTCTATTATAAGTTGCAGTTTTAGAAAACTGGTGAATCCTAGGAAGGCTATTGTTTTTGAATCCAGGAGATTAGTGAAGATGGTAAAATATAAAAATAATGATCAGATATTAAAGAAAAACAAATATTATTTTAGAACGATACTTATCTGCATGTAACGCCGGCATTCCAGCAGTGGTTGTACTTCAAAAGCACTTCTTTAACTGTAAGTTGATTTGGGATATTCTGACAGGTCATGAAAGGCACTATATAATTTGAAATAAGTGGTATAGGGTATATGGCAGGAACTATCGATGCATTTCTATGACGAGTTGTAAAGGCTTTTATTTTTGGGTCACCGTTACGTTTTCTGTATGTAATTTTGAAAGGTGGAAACGAGCCAATAGTGTTGTTACACCGTGAGCTTAACCACTGTTGTGAGAGCACTGATCTCAAGTGAGGTGCGTTGAGGAAGTCTGACATTCAACATACAGCTAACAGGAAGCAAGCAGAACAAATTTCAGGGAACTGTACAAATTTAAAGCTTTTGAATTAGACAAACATTCTGAAGGTAAGCAAAGTAAATTTAAACATAAAACTGTGATAAATAGTCAATTTGGTACTTCCAATGCTTCAGTGATTAGTATTTGTAGCCAATCTAAACCTTGAACTGTTTAAAGGTCTGCAACAGATGAAGCTTTGGAGGACAGAGTACTCTAGTTAAAACCACAAGCAATTTGGAGGAACTGAAACATGAATGTAGCATTGAAGTTTGCTGCAGCTAGTAGCCATACTCAACAAAAAGAGGTTGTGCTTTAGAAGTTATTTTGAAAAACAAACATGCAACAACGGTCTTTACCATTTTTGGAAGAATTTATCAGAAACATTAATTTGAAAATCAAGCCTGCTGCTTCTGGTTCGTACAGCATTTTGAGTAACATTTGAGATGGATCAGTACAAAAAGCACAAATCCTACATTGTATTGTGGCTTTCTTCAGCAGGAATTTATTGTGCAATATACTTCTGGATTTGCAGTACAAATACAAGAATCCTTTAAAGCATTTATTTAGAATGCTGATATGGCAAATAATACAATGCTCAGCACTAGGGAAACACTGAATTGTTATTACAGGAAGTAAGCTTGTTATACCCATATTTAATTTTCAGAACAAAAAATTGAATCAAAAACATCAATACCGTGTTAACAATATTTAATGACATTGCTGGAGCACACATTCGATTTGAAGAAGTGCGACACTGGTCCATTTCAATAAACTCTCTCAACAGGAGAAAATACTCTGTTCAACCCTTTCGAATAAAGAAAGATTTCAATAGGTTTTTAAATGGAGTATTTGTATTTAATTTTTGAAGTGCTACTGAATATTTTAAAAATAATCTCTTTCAGTAGCTTATTTCTCAATTAATGATTTTGAAAAGTATAAACTCCATTCTTCATATAGGTTTTCTGTTGTAGCAGGCACAATTTAAACAATTAATGTATACACATCATCAGGGGAACAGCCAGTTGAAAATTGGTGAAATATGAGAGGGTCGGTACAAGGGTTCTTTAGGCGGTGTCAACGTTTTCTCGACTTTCTGGCTCAACGATAGGGTACGGGGACAGTAGCAGCAGCAACCCGGGGGGGTGTGGGGGAAGGAGGAGGGAAAAGGTGGGGGAGGGAAAAGGTGGGGGAGGGAAAAGGTGGGGGAGGGAAAAGGTGGGGGAGGGAAAAGGTGGGGAGGGAAAAGGTGGGGGAGGGAAAAGGTGGGGGGGCGGACGATGACTATGTTTGTTTATTTAATTTAAATTTATTTTTAAGTTCTTTTGTTCATTGGGGTTGCGGGGTGGAGGATGGGATACATGCGTCGATACGGTCTGGGGGTGATACAGTTATTATGGGTTATTTTGTTGCATTTCATTGTTTGTCATTACGTTTTATATTTTCTGTAAAAAATTCCAATAAAAATTATATTTAAAAAAAAAAAAAGAAAATTGGTGAAACATAACTTGGTTATAAAATGAGGGGGTGTGTGTTGAGAATTCTAAACTTTTTAAATATCTTAATTGTATTAGCAGCAAATGTCTTAAATTATTGAAAGCCAATGACTCCATATTAAATTGACTTCATTATTATAAAGGAACATGAAGCTAGTACTTTGGAAGTGTCCAACTCAATATTTAACATAACTTTATTGAAATTATTGACTATTAGTTGAGTACGTTTATTGGTCTATGAAATTTCAGTATCGGGGGTTGTTGAGACAGTGTATGGAGTATATGAAAAATAAAACTTCAGACAGCAATATGTAGCTTCAATATGCTCAGCTTGAAAATACTGTTTTTAATGAAGAAGTAAGAAGTTCTTTTCATTGGTGTCATGGGTGAAGGCAATAGAATTTGAAGGGATTAATTTTTGTATGTTAGTGTAGTAGTGACATCCACATTGGTACTAATACGTCTGAGCAATTTTAAGAAGTGGAAGAAAGCTGGAGATTTATCTTTTATATAAAGCAAAAGTATGGGAATTGGAATGTGTGTGGGTTTTTCAGCAAAGTGCTAACGTAAGCGTAAGTTCAGTGTTTTTCCTAAATACTAGCTGATTTAGCAACTGTGCTGAAAGATCTGCATGCTAAATTCCTTGTGCTAAACAGGAAATATGAAAAATGTGACTTTTGAAGCCTGAAGGCTTTGGAGACTTTGCTAGTGGACTAAAATTGCTAACCTGAAGAGAGAATTATTTTGACTAGCATCTATTTTTAAAAATATAAACAAATATGAACATGATTGGTATTTAAAGTTGTACAGTCGCACTTGTCTATCCATTTCATCAGAAGCAAAGATTCTTTAGATTTACAGATACTGAGTACTTACTGGCTGTACAATATGCTCTGTTGGTCAAACAAATCAAAGTGACATTGCTTGAAATGTAGGGGTTGAGAGCCCATAACGGAAGTGTCTGAATGGAAATAGTGCTTCCATTTTGTCTTTCATAATTGCTGAGACGTGATATTGTTTTTAAGAGCATTCAAATTTAATACTGAGTTTACAAAATTATATGTAATTATGTTATCAAAATTTACTTTAATGCAGAAAATCTCAGTATCACAAATTATATAAGAATTAGGATTATATAAAAGTCAACACATTAATAGTTTTGCATGTACTCCCCCTGTCTGCATGGGTTTCCTCCGGGTACTCCGGATCCCTCCCACAGTCTAAAGACCGTTTAGGTGGATTGGCCATGCTAAATTGCCCTTGTGTGTCCAGGGATGTGCAGGTTAGGTTATGGGGTTACGTGAATAAGGGGGAGTGGGCTTGGATAGAATGCTCATTCGAAGGGTTGGTGTAAACTTGATGGGCCGAATGGCCTCCTTCTGCACTGTAGGGATTTTATGATGTTTAAGTGTTATTAATTGTGGATGCAAGTAATTATAGAATCAAGGTAAAAGAAGGAAGCTGCATCACCAGATGGGATTTAGTTTTTAAGCAATGTAATAATATTTACCTTAATAGAATTACACTGTAGCTTATAAAGGAACAATGCTTCACCTTGACATTCAAGCCATGCATTGTATGTTACATGGTATAATGTTTATGTCCTTTTCAGACCGCATTTATCCTATTCCAAAATTCTAATTGTGACCAGGAAAGATTAATCTATCAATTTGATCAACATTTTTTTCTTAAATAAACTTTTGTGATAAGGGTCAAACACAATAAATGGAGAGATCATTATCTGCAGTTGTCAGAGACTGCTTTCCTGAAGTTCCTGGTCTCTAGGAAGGGAGAGAGCCTGGGAAGTGAAGAGAGAGAACCACACAAAGAAACAAGGGAGACCCGATGAAAAATTCAATTCATTGGACTAGCATTTGTATAGCTGCATTTGGTCTAATTTACAAAATATTATTTAATGTTTTCAATTATTTTCAGAATCTACTTCAATCTACCTAGTTCAAATCAAATGGCTGACGTGACATAATTTATCAAATCGATAAATATATAAGCTAACATGAACTTTTCCGAAATGAAATGTTGTAAGTTTGATGTCCACAAGTGACCAGCATTTATTTTCTCTGACGTGAGTTTTGTCAGTTCTGTGCCCACTCATAATTATGACATGGTCTTACATCTGATAGCCTGGCTGGGTTTGGGGGGATAAATGCTTCCTGACTGTAAAATGCAGAACTGTATGAGGAAAGGTTAAGAAAGTTGATTTTGTTGTTGTTGCAAAGAGGAAGTTTTGAGCCGTTTCATTTCTATTTAGAACTTTTATTTGAAGGATTTAGTATTACCCAAAAAACAAACGTTTGGATGTCATTTTTCAATCCAGGGTTATGACATAAGATAAATTTAGATTGTGGCGACTTTAAAACCTGCAGAGTTTACTTAATTTCCGAGAATGAATTTTTAGTGTTCAGTCAGCTGTACTAAAGGAGAATGTTTTTTCATTTTACAGTAGTTTTAACAACTTAATTTCTCAAAATTATTCAAACAATAGCTAGAGATCAAGTTGCAAAAGCATAATTCAGTTAAAGGTTACATGGAGCAATTTGAGGGCGAGAAAAGTATGTGTTTCAGAGTGGAAATAATGAGAAAATGTGGTGCTCTGATTTTAAAGCCTTATTTTTTAGTTTTCTTTGATAAACAATTTTTTAAATAAATGTTTTTATTGGGTTTTTAAACAAAGTATATTCAACTCTGTACAACTGGAACAATTATTTGCAACACATAAGTAGGTGACTGTTTGGGGGGGGGGGGGGGGGGGGAAGGGGGGTGGAGACTGGGAAGGTAAATATACAGTTGGGTGCCGGAGAAAAATTACAGTGGGCAATACTCGAATGGGTTTGGTGTTGGTGTTGTCACATGCTTGTCCCGGACGGATCTCGCTGCCGTTGTCGTCTCGCGCTCACCTCCGCTTCTACCATTCCTCCTGTCTTTCGTCTGTATTCTCCTTGTTCTTTATTCCTGGAGATGCCAAGTTTGTTATCGTATCCCATGCCCTCCTTCTGGCTGTCATTTCCCTGCCTCCTCCCCACCTCCCTGTTTCTGCTCGCTTGTTCCCTGTCCCTTCCCTCCCGCCCCCTCACCCGCCCTCCTGTGGTTCGCCTTTCTTTCCTCTTAGGTTTAGCTGTCCCCTCCCCCTCTCCCAGTCTATTTCCCTCTCATGCTTTGGCTACTTTCCCCTGATTCTTGGCTACCTGGATATTCTTCTGCTTATTCATTGGCAACAAACAGGTCCCGGAACAATTGGGTGAATGGCTCCCACGTTCTGTGGAAGCCGTCGTCTGGGTGGTGCTGCTGACCGCCAGCCGAACAGGATTCTACGGCGGGCGATCAGGGAGGCAAAGGCAAGGGCGTCCGCCCTCCTCCCCAGGAATGGATCTGGCTGGTCTGAAACCCCGAAGACCGCCATTGCCTCGAAGAAGGCTGTCCAATACCCCGCAAGTGTGGGGCAAGACCAGAACATGTGGGCGTGGTTGGCCGGGCCTCCTTGGTACTGTTCACATCTATCCTCCACCTCCGGAAAGATCCTACTCATACGGGTTCTTGTTAAGGGGGCTCTATGTACCACTTTTAGCTTTGTCAGGCTGAGCCTTGCGCACGTGGAGGTGGTGTTGACCCTGTGTATGTAGTGCTTCGCTCCAGAGTCCCCATACTATTTCAATCCCCAGGTCCTCTTCCCATTTCTTTCTTGTTGCGTCCAGTACGGTGTCGGCCCTCTCTACTAGTCAGTCATACATGTCACTACAGTTTCCTTTATCTAGTATGCTTGCGTCCAGTAACTCTTCCAGTAATGTCTGTTGTGGGGGTTGTGGGTACATCCTTGTCTCCTTTCGTAGAAAGTTTTTGAGCTATAGATACCTTCGCTCGTTCCCCTGGCCAGCTGGAATTTCTCAGTCAGTTCGTCCAGTGTTGCGATCCTGCCGTCCGTGTACAGGTCCCTGACTGTCAGTGTCCCCCCGTCCTGCCCCCACCTTTTGAAGGTGGCGTCAGTCAGTGCTGGTGTGAACCTATGGTTGTTGCAGATGGGAGCTTTGTCCAACATTTTGGTCAGGCCAAATTGCTGCCGAAGTTGGCTCCAGGATTGGAGGGTGGCTATCACCACCGGGCTGCTGGAGTGATTTTTGGGTGGGGATGGAAGTGCTGCCATGGTGAGGGCCCGGTGGGAGGGCCCCATGCAGGAGGCCTCTTCCGCACGCACCCACTCGGCTTTGTTTGATAAACGTGAAGTGTATTGATTTGGGCTAATATTTTATTCCAGTGTAGTACATAGCCGATTCATTAGGAGGTTCTGAAACAGCCTGTTTTCTTATGTGGTTTAAAAATCTGTGGTCCCATAAATCTTTCCACATTGCAGATATTTTGTAAAAATTCTACTTTTTAAAATAAATATGTTTTTGATGATTGTTATATTATCGAATTCAGTGCAACGGTTATTAATTCCACTACTGTGCAATAAACACATTTTTGTCTATAGGTACACCAAAGGTTGTGGTCAGGGCAGTGGTACTCCAAATCTTTAGGCCACAGAATAGTTGGGCACAGTTCATCTTCTTCCCTGCACCAAATCCAATTCTTGCCAGTCAATGCTGAACATCCATGTTTGATGCTGACAAGGAGAATTTTGTACATTTGTGTGTATCAATCGTGCAAAGTGTGGAAAGACAAATGATTCTATTTGCTTTAACCTCCACGAGGACCATGGGGAAACAATCATTGATCTCCCTGTGGGGCTCCTAGAATACAAGCTCCCTAGGTCGGGGGCAGAGGCCAACCACCTGGGGCTCGTTAAGGCAGGGGATAAAAACAGACCCAACTTGGGGCCTGGTCAGAACTATCCTCCCAGCAAGATCTGCACTGAGTGAGATGCTGCGCTAAGCATGTAATTGTAAATAGGTAAATAAATTCACCTTCGCTCAGGAACATGAACCCGATGTTAACCATGAACATTTGACTGCTGCATCTCGGCAAGGTAGAATCGTAGTCTTGGAACATTGGTCCAGGACTTACTTCTGAAGTTGTTGTCGTCATGGTATTTATTGACAAGAACTGGGAATTGTAGCGAAGAACTACATCAATGATCTAAGATGATTTGTGCATATCGGAATCTTTTGGAGATTTTTTGTTTTCATTCATGGGATGTGCGCATCACTGGTGAGGCCAACATTTATTGCCCATCGATAATTATCTTTTGAGAAGGTGGCCGTGTGCTGCCTTTCTGAACAAACTGAAATCCATGTGCTGTTAGGAAGTGAGTTGCAGGATTTTTGACCCACTTTCAATGAAGGAACTATATAGTTCCAAGTCAGGATGGCTTGTGACTTGGTAAGAAACTTGAAGTTGGTGTGTCCCCTACATCTGCTACCCATGTTCTTTATAGATGGTAGAGGTTACGGGATTGGAAGGTGCTATTGAAGGAACCTTGGTGACGTGTTGCAGTGTTTCTTGTAGATGGAAAACACTGCTGCCACTGTGCAAAGGTGGAGGATAGGATGCTAATCAAATGGGCTGCTTTGTCCTGGAAATTGTCATGCTTCATGAGTGCTAATGGAGCTGAACTCATCTAGGCAAATGGAGAGTATTCCATAACACTCTTGACCGACTTTGGGGAGTCAGGAGGTGAGTTACTTTCTGCAGAATTCCCAGCCTCTGACTTGCTCCTGTAGCCAGATGTAGCTGGTCCAGTTCAGTATCTGGTCAATGATGACCCCCAGAATATTGATTGTGGAGACTGTCAGCCAATCGGAGGCCAGCAGCTCTTCTTTACTCAGCAGAGCCACCAGGAAGGCGAAGACTGCAGCCAGTACTACACCCATCCGAGGCCTCGGATTGAGGAGGGACTCGTGCACAGGTGAGTGATTGCACTCAGGAATTGCAGGGGAGAGGTATGTCAGCAAAGGCAGGGATATGGATCACCGCTGACCTCATCCTGATGATGGGTCCCTCAATCAGGCAATGAGTGTCTTTGAATGAGGGTCTGCCAGCTACCCACCACATCCCGAAAACCCGGTAGCTTGCAAGTGAGTACGCCAAGGTTTGCTAATCATGCTTATCATTTGACAAGCTGATTACCCACCCGTGGCTTGAAACCAGCAGCAGTGGGATGGGACCCTTAAGTGGGTATTAATTGCCTGCTTATGAGCCTCAATTAGCAGAAGGAAGGTCTTCCGTTGGCCTTTCAGCCACAGATTAATTGGGAGGAGATGGAGCAGTGACGGGGTTGCCTCCCGCCAGATTAGATGCCACCGTGCCACCAAATGGTAAAACTGGGCAGGATTTTTCAGATGTCAGGGCTTTTTGCCCCACCACCTGAAGAGTTGGAATGGAATGTGCCCCCACTGATGACAGTAGCCCACAGCCGTTTAGTGGTCTGAGGAGCATCAATTTGCTGGAAACGGGACTTTGGTCCCTCACTCGGATGAAAGTCCCTCCTTGGTGAGATCAGAGGGAAGGGAGCATCTGCCAGGGGAGGGGGAGGGAGGTGCACAGACCTCGGGTGCTGTGTGCCCAATGTGGAAAGGGGGCCCTTGTGGGATGTGCCCTCTCTCTTCCCATCTGAGGCCCAAGCAGGGTGACCTGCCAGTCTTTACCCCACCCTTGAACCTTTTCCAAAAGCCTCAAAATTGAGGTTAGGTGGGAAGTTAGGGGCTAGTTTAGCTCACAAGGCTAATCGCTGGCTTTAAAGCAGGCAAGCAGGCCAGCAGCCACGGTTCGATTCCCGTACCAGCCTCCCCGGACAGGCGCCGGAATGTGGCGACTAGGGGCTTTTCACAGTAACTTCATTGAAGCCTACTCGTGACAATAAGCGATTTTCATTTTTTTTTCCAAGTGCCACTTAAGGGTGTCAGCTGTGGTGAGGGCAGGCCGCCAAAAGGCCTTGCCTGATCTAGGTAAAATTGTGGTCCGATCGGGCGTGGAAGGGCAGCCAGGAGGCAACCCAGAAAGACTATGCCCCACCCCATCTCCATCTTCAACTCACTGGTGAGGGACAATAAAATCCCGCAAAATTCATTTGCAAATCTTATGGCTCCTATTCCTCAACCGGTCTTGATTTATAATTTTTAATTATAGGGTGGCACGGTAGCACAGTGGTTAGCACTGTTACTTCACAGTGCCAGGGACCCGGGTTCAATTCCCAGCTTGGGTCACTGTCTGTGCGGTGTCTGTATGTTCTTTGTTGATCTTTGAGCTTCCAAAAAATGTTTTCAAGTGGTTCAGAGTCCTTTTAACTTGTTTATTATTAATTACGGGCGGCACAGTGCTTATCATTGCTGCTTCACAGCGCCAGGGACCCAGGTTCATTTCCAGCCTTGGGTGACTGTGTGGAATTTGCTGTCTGCATGGGTTTCCTCTGGGTGTTCCGGTTTCTTCCCGCAGTCCAAATATGTGCAGGTTAGGTGGCTTGGTCAGACTAAATTTCCCCTTATTATCCAGGGATTTGCAGATTGGGTGGGGTTATGGGGATGGGGTGAGTGAGTAGGCCTTGGAAGGTGCTCTTTTGGAGTTTGGGTGCAGACTCGATGGGCTGATTGCCCTCCTGCCACTGTGGGGATTCTTCTATCTAAACCTGTCAACAATATTGACTGTCTGATTCCTTCCTGGGTTTTGAACTCCAACACCAAGAGTGGGAAAAGCATTCCACAGGACAGGGCCTCCAGGTGAAGCCAGGATTCTTCGCTGCAGCAATTGGAACTAGGAGGGAGGAATAATGCAGTTGATTTGACTTTGCGATGTGTTGCAATGTTAAAAGGTGCTATATAAATGCAAGTTGTTGTCAATTGTAGCAGGCACCACCTAAGTGATTGGGATTTGAATCCATACCATTTGCCAAACCTATGAATGCGTTAACACTGAAAATCCCCGAGTCACCACATTCCGGCGCCTGTTCGGGTTCACTGAGGGAGAATTCAGAATGTCCAATTCAACTAACAAGCATGTCTTTCGGGATTGTGGGAGGAAACCGGAGCTCCTGTACACGGGGAAAATGTTCAGTCTCCACACCGACTTGTGACCCAAGCCGGGAATTGAGCCCGGGTCCCTGGCACTGTGAAGCAACAGTGCTAACCACTGTGATACCGAGCCACCCTATAATTAAAAATTATAAATCAAAACCGGTTGAGGAATAGGAGCCATAAGATTTGCAAATGATTTACTAACAGAGACAAATCAAAATAGTGCTTTCATTGCCCCAGTATTTCTCAGATAATAGATGAATTTTGGACCAATAGAGTGAGAACTTGTTGGATTGCGAGTTTTCTTTAAGAAATGTTGACTAACTAGGAATGGAAAGCTTCCAAAGACCAGAAAAATCCCTTTGTTTGTTCCAATTTACCCTTTCAGTTTGTATATCTTGTTCCAATTGCTCAAAATAAAAGGATGCTTATGATGGGTTGAAGTCAAATACTGAGTCAGAGGGCTGTTTACTTGTCTAATTGCCGGAGTCTTTGTGGAACTGTTGCAGAAATAATGACAAAAGGGCAAGTTTAGCTGGTTGACTGGTTTAGCTCAGTGGGCTAGACAGCTGGTTTGTGATGCAGAGCAAGGCCAGCAGCGCGGGTTCAATTCCTGTACCAGCTGAGAATTCTGAATTCTCCCTCTGTGTACCCGAACAGGCGCCAGAATGTGGTGACTAGGGGCTTTTCACAGTAACTTCATTGCAATGTTAATGTAAGCGCCTACTTGTGACAATAAAGATCATTTACATTTACAAGTGATGAAGTGGCAGGCGTGGTGATGCTTGATGCTATAGCTGCAAGCGTGCATATAGGCAGCCTGGACCCTGATTTTTGGTCATAGAATCGTATTGGACAGAAAAGGCCCTTCGGCCCATCTAGTCTGCACAAACAATAACTACTCCTAATCACACGCTAATCGTACTTACCAGCAATTGTTCCATATCCTTGAATGTGATGGTGTTTCAAGTACTCATCTAAGTGCTTTTTAAAGGTTATAAGGTTTCCAGGTAGTGCATTCCACAATCTCACCACCCTTTGAGCGAAAATGTTTTTTATCAAATCCCCTCGGAATCTCCTGCCCCTCACCCTAAAACTATGCCCCCTTGTGATTGACCCCTCAACCAAGGGGAACAGCTGCTTCCTATTTGCCTTGTCCATAACCCCTCATAAGCTGATACATCTCAATCATATTTCCCCCAACCTTCTATACAGTTCCAACATAACCTGTTTGCTCTTGGTGTTGACTGTTTGAAGCTGCATCATCATTAGTTGAAGTGCATACATAGAAAAGCAACTAGAAAAGTTGTCCTAAAACATTGATTGTTTCCTGGCAGCTAGTCAACTAAGCACAGCATTATAAAACAGGCAACAAGAAAAACAGAACTTGCATTAGCTTCATGAAACATCGGTTCTCATGGCAGAAAAGATAGAGATGGACCATAATGGCAAAATGTGTTGAAGAATTTCAGCTGGCTTGGAAAAATATCAGTATTGTTTCTGTGAATGAAAAGAGGCTGGCCAGAAAGGGCTTCCAGCACCATTGTGTGTATGAATGGATCTAAATTAATTTTTACCAAGCCATTTCCCCTTCCCTGTCTCTCCATTGTACAAGAAGGTTGCCAAACTTTAATGTGTAGTCCATGAAGAAAACTTTTTGCAATCTTAACTTTATGGTACTCATTTGCCACATCAGTGGTGCAAGCTTGCTATCCCTATAGTTCGAAATAGAAACAGCTAAAATAGAGCAGGAGTATCCCAAAGCCCCAAATCACTTGAGCAGCCCCATTATGTCCCCCACCATGGCAACTGGGTTGGAAATATATGGCAAAAGGTCATCAGCATACAAGGATGCTCTACCCACCCCTACCTCACTATCCCCTTCTGCTTATCCAAGCTCCTCAGTGCAATGGCAAAGGGCTCTATCACCAGCACAAACAAACGGGGGGGAGACATAGGACACCTCGTCCTCGTCCCTATGCAGTTGAAAATATCCTGAGTTTGCCTCATTTGTATGAACACTCGCCTTCGGTTTCTTTTTTTAAATTTAGAGTACCCAATTCATTTTTTCCAATTAAGCGGCAATTTAGTGTGGCCAATCCTCCTAACTTACACATTTTGGGTTGTGGGGACGTAACCCACGCAAACGCAGGGAGAATTTGCAAAGTCCACATGTGGCCCAGAGCTGGGATTGAACCTGGGACCTCGGCGCTGTGAGGCAGCAATGCCACCGTGCTACCCCTTGCTTTCGGTTTCTTATGCAACAATTTAACCCATGTCACAAACTTAGGCCCAATTCCAATCTGTTCCATCACTGCAAATAAATAAACACTCTACTCGATCAAAAGCCTTCTCCGCATCTAGTGCCACATTTATCTCCTGCTCCCCTAGGCCCCCCCATTCTGATGGGGTTCATGATTTAATTCTTACTCTGTTATTGAAACAAAGAGAACGATAGGGAAATATAAATGAATGACTGAATCCTGCTACATGGAAGCCTGAAAAATAGAAAGGGGTAGGGAGGGAAAACCACCCAAGTTCTGGAATGGAACAAAACTCAAGCTTTCTAATCTAGAAGACTTGTGTTTCTGTGGCAACTGGACAGTTTTCCAACATGACTTGGACAATATTGTGCATGAATAACTTGAGCTGTACCTTTGGAAAATGATTGTGAAGATTACTAGTTTACTGGTAGCTTTTCTAATCGTTTGGGATTCTATTTCTGACTTGTAAATTTTCAGTGATATTGTAGATATTCAGTGACAACTGCACAATGATTTTTTGGCGGAAGGAGGGGAAAGAGTATTGCATCTTATTTTTTGTTCAAGTGAATCAGCACTTGTGAGACATGATTCAAATGTATTTTCCCAAACACCTCCCATGTATCATCAAATGTGTTAGAAATCATTCTAAGAACGCCTGGCTAAATGGCTGTATCTTCTATGGTGTTATCTTCCTTAAACGTTAAAAATGTCAGTAACCCAGTTTGTCATCAAAATTATAGAAGTGATTTTGCCCTCCTCCATTGTATAATTTTAATCAGACAAGAAAATGAAATGAAAAACTAAACTGTAATTGAAAACATAGGGTATGTTTTTGTTCAGCATATCTTTTCTACACGATGTGAATTTCCAGTAAGCGGATTTTTCTAAATTTTTAATCCAATGCTGCTTCAGATTAATTGATTTTAGTATTACAACTGATTTAATTAAACAAAATTTAATTTGATTGTAGTCAAACTTCCATTTCTTTGTTGCCTTGTGGATAGCACAATTGCTTCACAGCTCCATGGTCCCAGGTTCGATTCTGGCTTGGATCACTGTCTGTGTGGAGTCTGCACATCCTCCGCGTGTGTGCGTGGGTTTCCTCCGGGTGCTCCGGTTTCCTCCCACAGTCCAAAGATGTGCAGGTTAGGTGGATTGGCCATGATAAATTGCCCTTAGTCTCCAAAATTGCCCTTAGTGTTGGGTGGGGTTACTGGGTTATGGGGATAAGGTGGAGGTGTTGACCTTGGGTAGGGTGCTCTTTACAAGAGCCGGTGCAGACTCGATGGGCCGAATGGCCTCCTTCTGCACTGTAAATTCTATAATTCTATGATATCTATGAATCGAATTAAGATGCACAACAGAACAAAAATGATTAAGGAATTTAAGAATAGTTTTAAAAATCTGCAGCTGTTTCATATAACCAACTGGATCTTTATGGTGGAATGGAGATCTTGTAGACTGCTGAATTTTGTATTGTGCATTTAACGGGTTCACTGCTTCCCTTTCCGTTATAAAAGCTGTTACACCATGTGCAGAAGCTGCATTAATCACCATACTATTTTGGTCTTTTGTGCAATTCTATGACTCATAATGGAGTGATCGGAATTTATGCAAACAGTGTATCCATCACCTTATTTCAGATGTTGCTTGTTAATTTTTCAGAAGCTGAAGTAATTCATTAGTTTTCTCTGAAAAAATAATTCTGTTTCAAAATTGTGGGCAGCTGCAATGGTTAGCCCTGTATATTCATGGAAACATGTTTGCTGAGTACTTTTCAACTGAGATTCTCTGTGAAAGGAGCAGGCAATCTTTAAACTTGGAAATCAGAACTTTTTCTCTTGAAGTGAAATTGACGCTGTTGGCGGTACAAAAAAATGACTTTTAAAAAAGCAACTACAACCCCATTGGCTTTAGTGCATCACAAAGTTATGCGGTTTATGTGCTATTCCTGCTGTAAATTTTGGGATAAAAAGTAAAATTGTTTTAATTTTAACCTACCTTCTCTCATCTATTTCTCAATATTAGCAGTTTAGTAATTTGAGTTGAAAGTCCAACAATTATATAAAGTTTGAACAAGTTGAATTTTTTTAAAGTTATCGTATATTGAAGATTACATGTACATATAAATTAACCAGAATTCCACTTACTTTTTGACTCCAAAAATAAGCACATTGTCAGAGACATTACTATTATATAGATCGACTTGCTACTGCAAGTATAATTTGAGGCATTGTAACCCTCTTCGTACTAGCACATTGACAGCAAAGTAACAGCAAAAATGAACAGTTAACATTAGCTGGCTCCACCATCTTTACTGTGGCTGCAGGAGATTGGGATCTGAGCCACCTATAAAAGAAAGAAATATTCATCACTGCCAAGATAAGCAAAGTGTGGCCAGAATGATGAAAGTCACAAATGCAACTTTAGACAAAGATTTGCTCATATATGACATATTTGTGACTTTTGAGCTACTACGCGACTGCAAAAACATATCCTGATCTGTTTTTGGTGATTCTGCTTCACTGTTAAAACGGAGATGTAAATACGATATAATGGCCGCAATAGGAGCTTTTCAAAGTTAGCTCCAGAGGCAGTACTTACATGTAAGTGCACTGATACATCAGCTCACTGTGCTGTGGAGGATGGGGCAGTGTCTTGCATTATTTATTGAGTTTTCAATCACAGCAATATTACCGGGAGGTTTCTTCAGCATTTTGCTTGCAGGGCGAGGGATAAAATGGTCAGATATGTCAGTTTTCGGCAATTATATCAGATTGGCAATGCAGAAACTGATCCACCTTTTTCATATAAGACGTTGCAAGAAGGGGGCATGAAAATATGAAATAAATGAAACCTTTGGGTCTGCCATGTAACTGTTGTGGGGGCGGGGGGAAACAATGTCTCATCTCCATTTTACTCAATATTATATAAAGTTATTAATCTACATACATGTATCTGTAATGGGGAACTGATAATACTTCTTGGTTTATTTTCCAATGACTGCATATACTTGGTTTGTGATGAAAACAAATGTCACAAAAACGATTGACAAATCGGAATCCTAGACCGATTAATTCAGTTTTAGCAATCTGGATGGATAATTTTTAAAATGTATACACCCACTACCAAGCTGCTGCTTTTAAATACTAGATACATCAGAATAAGTGCTAGTTAGACTACGTGTATTGTGTATTAGTTATGAGGTAGGTAGGTAAAAAGTGATTCTTGACTTAATCTGAAAATTTGCAATGTCCATTAGAATTTGCACAAAAAAACTTCACCTTCCCTCTGTTTTATTCCGATTATTTGGTGAAGGATAGTTGGGAACCAATAGTTACAGTTTATAACATTTATTTAGAGTTACACACTACACACAAACGCCTCCTAATCCAACAGGTACAGTTTAAAATTTTGCCCATTTATTTGGGCTGAAGGGAATCCACACTTGATGTTCTCTGCCTGCATACAATTAAACACAATTAATTCCATCCCTTTACCCTCTGGTGTGGATATGACTAAATTAGTGCATAGTGCAACCAGTCGCTGACTGAAGAAACTACTAGGAAACTGAACAACCAAGGGTCATTGTTTTTTTTTGTTTTATGAATGCAGTAATTGAATTGTAATGTTGTTTACAGTACTGCACTACATTTTCCTGTTTTATTTTGAGAATTGCATTTATATTGTGGCTT
Organism: Scyliorhinus canicula; assembly: GCF_902713615.1. Lineage (NCBI taxonomy): Eukaryota > Metazoa > Chordata > Chondrichthyes > Carcharhiniformes > Scyliorhinidae > Scyliorhinus > Scyliorhinus canicula. The sequence goes on from NC_052147.1 coordinate 201,930,963, forward strand.
TTACAAGCTCAGGATATTCCAAAGTGCTTCACAACCTCCTGAAATACTTTTGAAGTAGTCGTCTTATGTAGGCAAACACAGCAGCCAGTTTGCACACAGCTAAGCAGTGGGACCATTGAATACACAATGTTTTAGGAATGATGGTTGTTGACCAATTCTGGCCTTGACACTGGAAGGACTTCCCTTCTCCATGTCATCACTAATGCCCATCTGAGCAGGCAAATTAGACTTCAGTTTTACATCTCATCTGGACCATGGCACCTCCGATGACCTATTCTAGATTGTTGCTGTATGCACTTTGCCTTTGCTTTATATAGGCTACCATGCTTGCCTGCATAAAAATGATTTAACTTCTCAACTGATTCATTTGGTTGTGAAGTGCTTTTGGATGTCTTAACAATGTGATGAGGCACTATGTAAATCCAAATTCTTTTTAAATAGGAAATGCACGTTTCCTGAGTGGGTGAGAAGTGCACTTGATACTTTACTTCTGATGCACCGACCATAAGTTACATTTGACAGAGAAGGAAAGTTGGCTTCTTAAAGATAACGGTCGCTTGCTGTAACCAGAGGTAATGACATCTCCTGCATAACCTGCCATATTCTAGCAGACACATAGATCAAGCAGATTCATTTATTAACAAATATTTTGGATGCTAAAGCAATGTTTTATTGGGTAATTTTCAGATCACTAATAAAATGCCTCAAAATAAGTCTACAGAACGATAGTGACATGCATCACAGTGGTCATTGATATGTATATGGATGAGTTATAAAATTTTATCTTCCATAAAAGAGTAGGAAGTGAAGTTGTAAAACCAGTAACACATTAGCTGTTACTCAAAAATAAAATTTGCTTGAGGAACCAATTTCCCAGTTGTTTAAGCTGCAAGTTACAGAGAAACCCTGTGGAAGGAAATTTTTCGGAGGTATTTCTTTTTTTTTATAAATAATTTTTATTGAAATTTTTACAAAATACAAAATATAAACATCTTGACTCTATTAACGTACAACCGCGGTAACACCCCATCAACAATGCCCCCCAGCTTCAAGAGCAACTTCAAACAAAAGGAAGAAACAAAAACAAAGAAAAAGAGAAAAGAAAAAAAAACAAACAAAGGAGAGAGATAGCACCCTCCACAAACCCTTGTGCACAGTTCTCCCTGTGGGGGCCTCGCATCCTTCCATTGGAGCAAGATCCTCCGCCGGGCTACTAGGGACGCAAAGGCCAGGACCCCGGCCTCTATCGCCTCCTGCACTCCCGGCTCCACTGCAACCCCAAAAATTGCGAGTCCCCAGCCTGTCTCGACCCTGGATCCCACCACCCTCGACACCGTCTTTGCTACCCCCTTCCAAAACTCCCCCAACGCTGGGCACGCCCAAAACATATGGGCGTGGTTCGCTGGGCTCTCCAAGCACCTAGCACACCTGTCCTCGCCCCCGAAAAACCTACTCATCCTTGTCCCAGTCATGTGGGCCCTATGCAGCACCTTGAACTGTATGAGGCTAAGCCTCGCACAGGAAGAGGAGGAATTCACTCTCTCCAGGGCATCCGCCCACGTCTCCTCCTCAATCTCCTCCCCCAGCTCCTCTTCCCACTTCCCCTTCAGTTCCTCCACCGAGGCCTCGTCTACCTCCTGCATTACCCGGTATATGTCCGAGATCCTCCCTCCTCCGACCCACACCCCCGAGAGCACCCTATCCCGCACCCCTCGTGGGGGCAGCAAGGGGAACCCCTCCACCTGCTGCCTGGCAAACGCCCTCACCTGGATATACCTAAACATGTTCCCCGGGGGGAGCCCAAACTTCCCCTCTAACTCCCCCAAGCTCGCGAACCTCCCCTCCACAAACAGGTCCCTCAACCTCCTAACCCCTGCCCTGTGCCAGCCCAGAAATCCGCCAACAATGCTCCCTGGGGCGAACCGATGGTTCCCCCGTATCGGGGCCTCCATCGAGCCCCCCATTTCTCCCCTGTGCCGTCTCCATTGCCCCCAAAATTTGAGGGTAGCCGCCACCACCGGGCTCGTGGTATACCTTGTTGGAGGGAGCGGCAACGACGCCGTTACTAGCGCTTCCAGGCTCGTGCCCACACAAAACGCCGCCTCCATCCTCTTCCACGCTGCCCCCTCCTCGTCCATTACCCACTTACGCACCATCGCTGCGTTGGCCGCCCAGTAGTACCCACAGAGGTTGGGCAACACCAGCCCCCCCCTATCCCTGCCTCGTTCCAGGAACACTCTTCAAACCCTTGGAGTCCCATGCGCCCACACACAACCCGTGATACTGCTGTTGACCCTCCTGAAAAAGGCCTTTGGGATAAAGATGGGGAGGCACTGGAACAAGAACAAAAACCTCGGGAGCACCGTCATCTTAACGGACTGCACCCTCCCCGCCAGTGACAGCGGTAACATATCCCACCTCTTAAACTCCTCCTCCATCTGCTCCACCAACCTTGTGAGGTTGAGCTTGTGCAGGGCCCCCCAACTCCCAGCCACCTGGACCCCTAGGTACCTGAAGCTCTTCCCTGCCTGCTTCAGTGGGAGCCTACCAATCCCCTCCTCTTGATCCCCCGGATGCACCACAAACACCTCGCTCTTGCCCAGGTTCAGCTTATACACCGAGAAACCCCCGAATTCCCCAAGGATCCTCATCACCTCCGGCATCCCCCCCACTGGGTCCGCCACATACAGCAGCAGGTCGTCCGCGTACAGTGACACTCGATGCTCCTCCGCACCCCGCACCATGCCCCTCCAGTTCCCTGACTCCCTCAATGCCATGGCCAGGGGCTCAATTGCCAACGCAAAGAGCAAGGGGGACAGGGGGCACCCCTGTCTCGTCCCCCGATGCAGCCGAAAATACTCCGACCTCCTCCTATTCGTGGCTACACTTGCCATCGGGGCCTCGTAGAGCAGCCTCACTCACCGAATAAACCCCTCCCCAAACCCAAACCTCTCCAACACCTCCCACAAGTACTCCCACTCCACCCTATCGAAGGCCTTCTCCGCGTCCAACGCCACCACTATCTCCGCCTCCCCTTCCACCGCCGGCATCATAATGACATTGAGGAGTCTTCGCACATTTGTGTTCAGCTGCCTTCCCTTCACAAACCCCGTCTGGTCCTCATGTATGACCCCCGGCACACAATCCTCTATTCTAGTGGCCAGGATCTTTGCCAGCAGCTTAGCGTCGGCGTTCAGCAACGAAATCGGCCTATATGATCCACACTGCAGAGGGTCCTTGTCCCGCTTCAGGATCAAGGAAATCAGCGCCTGCGACATAGTTGGGGGCAAAGCCACCCCCTCCCATGCCTCGTTAAAGGTCCGGACCAACAGGGGGCCCAACAGGTCCAAATACTTTTTATAAAATTCCGCCGGAAACCCGTCCGGCCCTGGCGCCTTCCCCGACTGCATGCTCCCAATCCCTTTGACAACCTCCTCCAACTCGATCGGTGCCCCTAGTCCCTCCACCCGCTCCTCTTCCACCCTCGGGAAACGCAACCTGTCCAGGAAGCGCCCCATACCACCACCCTCCACCGGGTGCTCAGAGTGGTACAGTTCCCCATAAAAGTCCCTGAAGACCCCATTGACCTCTACCTCCCTCCGCACCACCTTCCCAGCGCTATCCCTCACTCCCTCAATCTCCCTGGCCGCGTCTCGCTTCCGGAGCTGGTGCGGCAGCATCCTGCTCGCCTTCTCCCCGTGTTCATACACCGCCCCCTGTGCTTTCCTCCACTGGGCTTCCGCCTTTCTGGTCATCAGTAAGGCGGTCAAATCTGGTCTGAAGGCTACACCTCTCCCCCAGCAATCCCTCCTCCGGGGCCTCCGCATATCTCCTATCCACCTGCACCATCTCCCCTATCAGTCTTTCCCTTTCCCTCTGCTCCCCCCTCTCCCTCTGGGCTCGGATGGAGATCAATTCCCCCCTCATCACCGCCTTTAATGCCTCCCAGACCGTCCCCACCCGAACCTCCCTGTTATCATTGGCCTCGAGGTATCTCTCAATACACCCCCGGACCCTCCCGGCCACCTCCTCCTCTGCCAGCAGCCCCACCTCCATGCGCCAGAGCGGATGTTGGTCCCTCTCTTCCCCCAGCCCGAGGTCCATCCAGTGCGGGGCATGGTCCGAAATGGCAATGGCAGAGTATTCCACTTCCTCCACCCTCGGCACCAGCCCCCTGCTCAGGACAAAAAAGTCAATCCTCGAGTAGGCCTTATGTACATGGGAGAAAAACAAGTATTCCCTGGCCCTTGGCCTCTCAAACCTCCAAGGGTCCACCCCCCCCCCCATCTGGTCCATAAATCCCCTCAGCACCTTAGCCGCCGCCGACCTCCTACCCGTCCGGGACTTGGATCGATCCAATGGGGGATCCAGCACAGTGTTAAAGTCTCCCCCCATGATCAGGCCCCCCACCTCCAGGTCCGGAATGCGGCCCAGCATACGCCGCATGAACCCCGCATTGTCCCAATTTGGGGCATAAACATTCACCAACACTACCCGCTCCCCCTGCAGCTTGCCACTCACCATCACGTACCTCCTGCCACTGTCAGCCACCACCTTCAACGCCTCAAACAACACCTTCTTCCCCACCAGGATCGCCACCCCTTTACTCTTCTCGTCCAGCCCTGAGTGGAATACCTGGCCCACCCACCCCTTTCTCAGCCGGACCTGGTCCACCACTCTCAGGTGTGTCTCCTGGAGCATGGCCACATCCGCCTTCAGTCCCTTCAGGTGCGCAACTACTCGGGCCCTTTTGACCGGCCCATTCAGCCCCCTCACATTCCAGGTTATCAGCCGGATCCGAGGGCGCCCTGCCCCCTTCCCCTGCCGATTAGCCATACCCCATCCCTTGCCCACCCTCGGCCAGCGTCCCACGCTCTGCCAGTTTCCCACGGCGGCACCTCCCCCCCTCCAGCACTCCCTGCGTCCTCCAGCTCCTTCCTGACCGTTTCAGCAGCAACCCGGTAACCCCCCCCTCCCCTCCCCCCCAGGCTAGGACCCCTCCTAGCCGCGCCCCCCCCCCCCCCCTCTCTACAGCACTCCCGTGAGCCAGCTATCTTCTGCTTTTATGAGGTATTTCTAACAGACACTACCTCTATTGGATAAATTGATTTGTTTACAATATATTATGAACCAGCTGGATCAAAATTGAAGGTGGCTGCTTGAATGAATTTGATCTGTTCTATGGTATCTGTTGCTGCCATATTGATGCTATTGAATTGGTTGGTTTTGTCAAAGTTTCTTATTTCTGAGAACTTTATATACTTTGTGGGCCAATCAAAAGTGTTGCAGCTGATTTTTTTTTTCTTGCAAAGTGTACATTTAATGCATCACCATATACATTTAATGCATGTGCAATATTTCTGTGTAGACAGGTATACGAGACAACAAATTCCAAAATAAAATTAAAGTAATCTAACAGTCACCAAAATGGATAAATGGTGCAACTAAAATTGCATAAAAGAACAAAACCGAAGAGAAAGGGATAAGCTTGGAATGTGATTGGCAAAATACTAAACAAGCTTTGTGTTTTTTTTAAAATCCAGTTTTAAAATAAGACATCAGACTCGCACAGCAAAGGATGTTCACGGAAATAAGAGTTTTTGTTTTAAAGATAAAAATTGTTACAGCATTTGAAGATGTAGGCAAAACATTTGAGTTGCTTAATTGTTTTCCAGAAATATTTCTTAAGGTACAAAATGATGACTTCACGCGTAGGAAGTACAGTATTTCTAATAATGTTTATTGTCACAAGTAGGCTTACATTGCAATGAAGTTACTGTGAAAAAACCCTAGTCGTCACATTCCGGCGCCTGTTCGGGTACACACAGGGAAAATTCAGAATGTCCAAATTACCTAACAAGCACATCTTTCAGGACTTGTGAGAGGAAACCGGAGCACCCAGAGGAAACCCATGCAGACATGGGGAGAACAGTGAAGACTCCGCACAGTGACCCAAGCCGGGTATCAAACCTTGGACCCTGGGCACTGTGAAGACACAGTGTAACCACTGTGCTACCGTGCTACCCTTTGGGAAATTAAAGGTACTAAATAGTAACACATTCCCTGTACCGGATTACATAAATCTGGGGAGGAACTGTGTGGCTCGAGTCATGAAAGAATCATTAAGCACTGGAGAGGTTTCATGGGGTTAGAAGCCAGAAAATATTGCATCAATATTTACAAATGAGGGTAGGACTGACTCCAGCGATTTCAATTCCACTGTGTAACAAATTTATTTGAGTAAAATAATGGAACAATTGTGAAGAGAAGACTGGAGGACAAAAGGCCAGAATGAATTGAGAATTTAGAAATGCATAATATAATCAAGCAGAGTCATGAAGGGGAAATTATGCCTGACAAATTTATTAGAATTCTTTTGAGGTGGCAACGAGCAAGGTAGATGAAGGGGAATCAATAGATGTAATACTTGGGTTTCCAAAATGCGTTCAATAGGGTACCATGCAAAAGACTACTTAACAAGATAAGAGCCCATGGTGTTGTGGCAGTATCTTCACATAGATAGAGGATTGGCTAATTGATAGAAGACAGAGTTGGGATATGAGGGGCATTTTCAGGATGGCAACCTGTAAGTGCTACAGGGATTCATGCAGGGGCCACAATTATTCACAATATATATCACTGACTTGGAAAGGGAAATGAATGCACTTTTGCCAAGTTTGTGGATGATACAGAAATAGGTGGGCAGGCAAGTGGTGAAGAAGACAGAGTCTTCAAAGGAATATAGACAAGTTAGGTGAGTGGGCAAAAACTTGACAGATGGAATATAATGTGGGAAAATATGAAGTTATGCACTTTGGTAGGAAGAATAAAGGAGGTTAATATTATTTAAATGGAGAAAGACCTTTGAAAATTGCAGCAAAGAGGGATTTGGGGGTCCTCGTGCATAAATCACAAAAAACTAACATGCAAGTTCAGCAGGTAATTGGGAAGGCAAATGGAATGTTGGCCATTAGACTTAGACTTAGAACAGTACAGCACAGAACAGGCCCTTCAGCCCTCGATGTTGTGCCGAGCAATGATCACCCTACTTAAACCCACGTAACCCGTATACCCGTAACCCAACAATCCCCCCATTAACCTTACACTATGGGCAATTTAGCATGGCCAATCCACCTAACCCGCACATCTTTGGACTATTATTATTTCAAAGGGAATAGATTATAAAATATAGGGAAGTCTTTCAAAACAATAAAATGTGGAGATGTCGGCATTGGATTGGGGTAAGCACAGTAAGAAGTCTTACAACACCAGGTTAAAGTCCAACAGGTTTGTTTCAAATCACTAGCTTTCAAATCACTGCCCTTTCCTCAGGTGAAACAATACAAGGCATTAGTTAGACCAGACCTGGAATAATGTGAACAGTTGCGATCACTTTGTCTAAGGAAAAATTAACTGGCATTGGACGCAGTCCAGAGGAGGTTCACTAGGTTGATCGCGGATATGGAGGGATTTTCTTGTGAGGAAAAGTTTAAATAGATTGGGCCTGTACTCATTGGAGTTTAGAAGAATGACACATGACTTTATGGAGACATAGGATTCTTGGGGCTTGGCAAGGTAGATGCTAAGAGGATGTTTCCTCTTGTGGAAGAGTCTAGGACTAGAGGGCATAATCAAAGAATAAGGGGTTACCCAAAAGACAGAGATGAGGAGAAATTTATTTTCTCAGAGGGGAGTGCATCTGTGGAATTATTTACTGCAGAGGCTGCGTCATTAAGTATGTTCAAGGCTGTGATAGATTTTTAATCAGTAACGGAATGGAGGGTTATGGGGAAAAGGCTGGAGAGTGGCGTTGACAATGATATCAGATCAACCATAATCTAATTGAATGGCGGAGCAGATTTAATAGGTCAGGTGGCCTACTTCTGCTCCTATGTCTTATGGTCTCATACATAGAAACATACTTGGAAAATAGAAGCAGGAGGAAGCCATTCAGACCTTTGAGCCTGCTCTGCCATTCGTTATGATCATGTCTAACTATCGAATTCAATACCCTGATCCCGCCTTCCCCCATATTCCTTGATCCATTTAGCCCCAAGAGCTATATCTAATTCCTTCTTGAAATCTCTCAAAGGTTTGGCCTCAGCTACTTTCTGTGGTAGTGAATTCCACAGATTCACCATTCTCTGGGTGAAGAAATTTCTTCTCACCTCATTCCTAAAAGGTTTACCCCTTATCCCTAAACTATGACCCCTAGTTCTCGACACCCCCACCATCGGGAACATTCTTTCTGAATCTATCCTGTCTAATTGAATTTTATAAGTTTCTATGAAATCCCCTCTCACTCTTCTTAACTCCAATAAATACAATCCTAACCGATTTAGTCTCTCCTCTTATGATAGTCCCGTAATCCCAGGAATCAGCCTGGTAAACCTGCACTGCACTCACTCCATAGCAAAAACATCCTTCCTCAGGTAAGGACACTAAAACTCCACACAGTATTCCAGGTGTGGCCTCACCAACACCCTATACAATTGTAGCAAGACATGCCTATTCCTATACTCCAATCCTCTCATGATGAAGGCCCTCTCACGATGAACATACCGTTTGCCTTGTATACCTACGCACGTGCTTTCAGCAACTGGTGCACGAAGACACCAAGGCCTCGCTGAGTATCCACCTCTCAATTTACACCCATTCAAATAATAATCTGCCCTCATATTTTTTCTACCGAAGTGGATAACCTCACATTTATTCACGCTATACTGCATCTGTCGTGCATATTCCACAGTTCCCTTTCTATTCTTGCGCCAAATAGGAATAAAGAACATTTGGAATTCACCACCTATTCGTTCCTTGAATGTCTGCTATTGTCTGTCCATGGTCCTTCAGTAATGTTTCACGGTTCAACATAGCCAACTCCTGCATCATGCCTCATACCATCATAGTTACCTTTATTGAGATTTAGGACCCTGGTCTCAGAATCAACTACCTCACTATCCACCTTAAAAAAAAAAGTCTTATCATAATTACGGTCACTCATCCCCAAAGGTGTTCTCATAACAAGATTGCCAACTAATCCTTTTTCATTGCAGAACACCAAGTTCAAGATGACCTGCTCACTTGTTGGTGCCTCAACGTATTGGTCCAGAAAGCCATCCCGTATATACTCCAGAAATTGCTCCTCTATTGCACTGTGACTAATTTGACTCACCCAATCTATATGCCGATTAAAGTCACCCATGATCACAATGTTCCTTTATCACATGCATCTTGGTCAGCACGGTAGCACAGGTGGATAGCACTGTGGCTTCACAGCGCCAGGGCCCCAGGTTCGATTCTCCGCTGGGTCACTGTCTGTGCGGAGTCTGCACGTTCTCCCCGTGTCTGCGTGGGTTTCCTCCGGGAGCACCGGCTTTCTCCCACAGCCCAAAGACGTGCAGGTTAGGTGAATTGGCCATGATAAATTACTCTTGGTGACCAAAAAGGTTAAGAGGGATTACGGGGTTACGGGGATAGGGTGGAAGTGAGGCCTTAAGTGGGTTGGTGCAGACTCGATGGGCCGAATGGCCTCCTTCTGCACTGTATGTTCTAATGTATCTCTAATTTCCTGTCCAGGGCAATTCCCTACATTACCACTGCAATTTGGTGGTCTGTATACCACCCCTACAAATGTTTTTTGCTCCTTGGTGTTTCTTAACTTGACCCATGCAGATTCCACATCGTCTGTGCTAATATCTTTCCTCAATATTGGATCAATATCTCAAATCAACAATGCAACTCCACCACGTTTTCCTTTTTGCTTGTCCTTCCCAAAAAACGAACAGCCCTCAATTTTTAATTCCCATCCTTGGTCACCTTGTCTCTGCCATGTCTCCGTAATCCCAACTATATCATACCCATTACATCTATCTGCGCAACAAGTTCATCCATTTTATTTTGAATGTACTGAGTCTTGAGGTACAAAACCTTAAGGCTGGTCCTTTTAATGTTCTTTGTCCCGTCCTTACTATCTTTTATTGTCTCCTTATCTGATTCTGGCCCTTGATTTCTCTCCCTATCTCTTCACTTATTCTCCTTGCTGTCCTTTTGGCTTGTTCTTGATTCCCACTGCTCTGAACTCTTACATAGGTTCCCAACCCACTGCCATATTAGTTTAAACCCTCCCCAACCACTCTAGCAAGTACCTGGCCGCGCACGTCTGTCCGGTCCTGCCCAGGTGTAACCCGTCCAGTTCAATACTGGTCCTACCTGCCTCAGACCCAGTCCCAATGCCCCAGGAGTCTGAAACCCTGTCCGTCATACCATCTTTTCAGCCACATCTTCATCCTATTTATCCTGCTGTTTCTATCCTGATCTTGAGGAGTAACTCCTGCCATTCAAACCGCCTAGTTTCCTTTAAATAAATATCAGTAATGCAGCATTGAAATTTTCTATGAGGTAGTTTAATTGGAATTAGAAAAAAGCAATTGAAAAGTAATCTATAGATAGTTCATATAAACTTCGAAGGGTCGTGGTTGCTTGCAAAAGAGGATTTGGCGAGGGAACAAGAGAATTGGGTTGGACTACGTGGTTTGTGGAGAAAATCACCAGGGTAGACTGATTTAGCACATGGCCTGTGTCAGTGGATTTCTATGATTCTTAGGATACAAATAGTGTAAGGAAACTGAGAATGTGAATTGGAAGCATCTGGGTACTGCTTGTGGCTGCCTTTGCCTCAGCTCAGCTGTTGCTGCAACACACATTTGTGCCTTTTCGGCTTAACCCAACACATTCCTGACTGACCTTACATTTTGCACCCTCTGCAACTTTGAGTTCATCCAAAACTCTGATCCTTGCATCTTAATGTGCACCAAATCCTGTTCAACCTTGAGTTACATTAGCTTCAATTCTCATTGGAACACGAGTAGGCCAGTGGAACACGAGTAGGCCATTCATCTCCCCGAGCCTGCTCCACCATTCATAAGAACATAAGAACTAGGAGCAGGAGTAGGCCATCTGGCCCCTCGAGCCTGCTCCGCCATTCAATTAGATCATGGCTGATCTTTTGTGGACTCAGCTCCACTTTCCGGCCCGAACACCATAACCCTTAATCCCTTTATTCTTCAAAAAACTATCTATCTTTACCTTAAAAACATGTAATGAAGGAGCCTCAACTGCTTCACTGGGCAAGGAATTCCATAGATTCACAACCCTTTGGGTGAAGAAGTTCCTCCTAAACTCAGTCCTAAATCTACTTCCCCTTATTTTGAGGCTATGTCCCCTAGTTCTGCTGTCACCCGCCAGTGGAAACAACCTGCCCGCATCTATCCTATCTATTCCCTTCATAATTTTAAATGTTTCTATAAGATCCCCCCTCATCCTTCTAAATTCCAATGAGTACAGTCCCAGTCTACTCAACCTCTCCTCATAATCCAACCGCTTCAGCTCTGGGATTAACCTAGTGAATCTCCTCTGCACACCCTCCAGCGCCAGTATGTCCTTTCTCAAGTAAGGAGACCAAAACTGAACACAATACTCCAGGTGTGGCCGCACTAACACCTTATACAATTGCAACATAACCTCCCTAGTCTTAAACTCCATCCCTCTAGCAATGAAGGACAAAATTCCATTTGCCTTTTTAATCACCTGTTGCACTTGTAAACCAACCTTCTGTGACTCATGCACTAGCACACCCAAGTCTCTCTGAACAGCAGCATGCTTTAATATTTTATTGTTTAAATAATAATCCCGTTTGCTGTTATTCCTACCAAAATGGATAACCTCACATTTGTCAACATTGTATTCCATCTGCCAGACCCGAGCCCATTCACTTAACCTATCCAAATCCCTCTGCAGACTTCCAGTATCTTCTGCACTTTTCGCTTTACCACTCATCTTAGTGTCATCTGCAAACTTGGACACATCAATGAGATTATGACTGATCTGTTGCCTACTCTGATACCTGCCTTTGGCCCATATCCCTAATATCTTTGCAAAAATTTATCTATCTCAGATTTAAAATTAACGACTGATCTTGCATCAGTTACCATTTGTGAAAGAGAATTCCACATTTTGTGGGTAGATGTGCTTCCTACCATCTCTCCTGAATGGCCTGGCCCAATTTTTAAACTATGCCCCCTAGTTCTAAACTCTCCAACCTGTGAAAACAGTTTATCTTTATCTACCCTATCTTTTCCTGTTTATATATTTTTTAAAATATAAATTTAGAATACCCAATTCATTTTTTCCAATTCAGGGGCAATTTAGCATGGCCACTCCACCTGTCCTGCGCATCTTTGGGTTGTGGTGGTGAAATCCACGCAAACACAGGGAGAATGTGCAAACTCCACACAGACAGTGACCCAGAGCCAGGATCGAACCTGGGACCTCGGCACAATGAGGCAACATGGCTAACCCACTGCGCCACCGTGCTGCCGCTTCCTGTTTATATCTTGAAGACTTTGATCAGATCACCCCTTAACCATCTAAATTCTAGAGAAAGCAGCCTAATTAGTATAATCTCTCCTCGTAACTTACCCCTCAAATCCAGGTATCGTTCTTGTAAACCTTTGTTGCATTCCCTCCAAGACCAAAATATCCATCCTAAGGTGTGGCGCCCAGATATGCTCAGAACACTCCAAGTAGGGTTTAACCAGAGCTTTGTAAAGCTGCAGCATAACCTTTGCATCCTTATACTCCAGTCCTCTAGATTTAAAGGCCAACATTCCATAAGCCTTTGTGGCATTTTAAAGATCGATACCCTTGACCCCCAGGTCTCTTTGGACATCCATTGTATTTAGCTTTGTACCATCTAGGAAGTACCCTGGTCCATCCTTTTCTGGTTCATAATGGATATCCTCACACTTGCTTATATTAAAATCCAAGTGCCACAGTTTTGCCCATTCACCTAGTCTATCAATATCACTTTGTAATTTTATGCTGTCATCAACACTGTCTATAATGCCACTCAACTTTGTAATCAGCAAATTTGGATATATGATTTTCTGTGCCATTATCCAAATCATTAATGAATAATGTGAACAATTGAAGCCCTAACACAGATTCTGTGGGGGAACACCACCAGTCACATCCTGCCAACTTGAGTTATCCTATTATCCCTACTTTCTGCCGATTGTCACTCACCCAATTTCCCAGCCATGTCAATAATTTTCCCTAAATTCATGGGCTTTTACCTTGGTTAACAGTCTATTATGTGGAACTTTATTAAATGCCTTCTGGAAGTCCATATAAACAACATCCATAGACATTCCCCTGTCAACTACCTTAGTCACCTCTTCAAAAATTTCAATGAGGTTTGTCAGGAATGACCTACCTGTCATGAATCCATGCTGGTTTTCATGTCCCTCCCCCCAACCCTGCCATTTCTCTGTAGTTTCCTTAAGCTCTGCCTCTCTCATAGATCACTGCACTCTTCCAATTCTGACACCTCTACACATTAATTACACCACAATTGGAGGCAGTGTATTCTGCAGCTGGGGCTCTAAACCCAGGAATTACCTCCCTTATATTCTCAGCCTCTCTCTCCCTCTCTTGAGATGCTATTTAAATCTACCTTTTGATCAAACCTGTCCTAATATTTTCTTCCCACGAGCAAGCTGATTGTAGCACCATGTTGCAGGGGCGCATTCAAGTGGGGGAGTAAAAAGGAATTTAGGATTTTGCAGCTGAGAGCATGAGTCCTAAAGGCTGTGTTGCCTCTTTGGTGCTAGCATTAAAGACACCTCTTCAGGGCTGGAGAGGAACTTGTAGTGAGAGGAAAAATATCCAGTTATAGTGATCAAGGTAGGTGTCAACAACAGAGATAGAACTAAGAAAATGGTTCTGCTGGTGCCATATGAAAAGCTGGGACCAAGTTTAAAAATCAGAACCACAAAAGATTTAATTCCTGGATTACTACCTGAGCCAAAGGAAAGTTAGCACTGGATCAGTAAGGTCAAGAGTTGACTGCATGGCTTAAAGATTGATGTGGAGAAATGGGTTTCAATTTATGAGCACTGCCACCAATACTGGGGAAAGTGTTCTGTTGGGATACATTATGCTGAAGAAGCCATACACATCGTGGTCATCGGCGAGTTGCTGAGTCTCCTCTGCTCTTTCCACCCACCATCAGTTCTTTAGGTCGCAGGTTCTTTGAACATTGTTGGAACTAGTTATGGGTGGCAGGTTCAACTGAGGATTGGATTGGATTTGATTTATTGTCAGGTGTACCGGGGGACAGTGAAAAGTATTGTTCTGCGTACAGTTCAGACAGATAATTCCATACATGAAAAAACATAGGGCATACATGAATACACAATGTAAATACATAGGCACAGGCATTAGGTAGAGTGTAGTACTACTCCGTAGAGATCAGTACATTTAGAAAGTCGAAGAGAAAGGACAGATAATAATGCAAGCAATATGGGTAATGACCAGAGTATGACAGGAAGGGACAGAACATACGAACATAAAACTGAAAGAGCAAGTAGGGACAGATGAAAAAACAATAGTAAGAGAACAAATTAAAGGCCAGGTTAGCGGTGAGGCACCGACTGAATAGCTCTTTCTTCTCAGGGTCTTGAGTCCAGCAACATTGAGTCTCCTGCGGCAGAGTTTTTTCAGTCTGTGCCGGTTTGGGGCCAGGCTGATGGAGATGGACATGGCAGAGAGGATTAGCCGGTGGTCAGTCCAGCAGTCATCAGCTCCGGTCATGGTGAGGGTGATGCAGACATGGTCCCTTGCTCGGACGATGATATAGTCTATTGGTTGCCAGTGCTTGGAGCGGGGTTGTTGCCAAAGTCTTCTGCTTGTCCCTCTGGCGGAACAGGGTGTTCATGATGACCAGGTCATGTTCTAAACATTTTGTCAGGAGGAGAACTCTGTTGCCGTTTGTTTTCCCTACACCGTCCCTGCCTAACACACCTTATGAAAGGTTTGCACAATTCTCAACTCTAGCATTCAAGTCACAGAGGGGAATCAGATTGTCACCCTTTGGGATGTGGGACAGCGATTGGTTCAGCCTGGAGTAGAATGCCTTGTTTGTCTCCTCTGTTGCATCTAAGTTTGGAGCGTAGGCCCTGATGGCTCTAATGTGCTGCTTCTGGGCCAGGGTGAGCTGTAGGGTCATGCAGCATTCGCTCACCCCGCCGGGGGGGGGGGGGGGGGATTCATTGAGACATCCAATCAATTTGTTTTTTACAGTGAAGCCAACCCCATAGAGTCAACAATCTTCTTCTGGTTTGCCTTTCCAGAAGAAGGTGTATCCACCACCTTGTTCTTTAAGCTGGTCTTCTCCTGCCAGTCATGTCTCGCTCAGGGCGATGATGTCGATGTCAGAGTTCTCAGGCTATGAAGGCAGTGCGATGTTCAGGTCTGTTGCTGTTGGTGTTGACCATAAGGGTTCTGACATTCCAGTTTCCGAAATTCATTTGGGTAGGTGGAATTGGGGTGGAAGATGCCTGTGAATGGATTCTTTTAACATGCGGTGGTTGTTGCGTACCAACGACCTCGCGGTCCCAGTGGAGCGAGCTCTTGGTCCAGTGGCAAGGAAATCAGAGATGGCTGGAGACGAGGCTTTGCTGCAGCTTAGGATGTTATATGCCTTAACTGCTCTCTCCAGCTGTCCTGCCGCCTTCAATAATCTAAGCACATATTACACCCAGGTCCCTCTGCTCCTGCACACCTTAAGAATTGTACCCCTTATTTGTCCTGTTCTTCCGACCAAGGTGCATCATTTCCCACCTCTTCACATTGAACCTCATCTCCCACCTATCTGAGAAACTCCACCAACTTGTCTATGTTCTTTTGAAGTTCTACACTGTCCTCCTCACAGTTTATAATTCTTCCAAGTTTGTGCCAAGTTCACAAACTTTGAAATTGTCTCCCTGCATACTAAGGTCTAGATCACTGATGTATATTAGGAAAAGAAAGGGTCCTAATACTGACCCTTGGGGAACTTCACTTCAAACCTTCCTCTAGCCTGAAAAATATACATTGACCGTTACTCTCTGCTTTCTATTATTCAGCCAATTTTGCATCCACATTATTACTGTCCCTTTTATTACATGAACTATATTTTTTCTCAAGTCTGTTGTGTGGCACTGTATTGAATGCCTTTTGAAACTTCACGTACACCACATCAACAGCGTTGCCCTCCTCAACCTTTTCTGTTACCTTTTCAAAAAATTCCAGCAAGTTAGTTAAAGACTGTTTCCCCTTTAGAAATCCACGTTGGCTTCCTAATTAATCCATATTTTTCCATGTAACTAATTATATCCCAAATACATTTTTTCTTGAAGCTTCCCCACCTCTGATATTAAACTGACTGGTCTGTAATTTCTGGGATTACCTTTACCACCTTTTTTAAACAATGTTTGCAGTTTTCCAGCCCTCTGGCAGCTCTTGAACCTAGAGAGGACTGGAAAGGTATGGCTAGTATCCTGGCAATTTCCACTCTCACTCTCTTCAATATCCTTTTATGCATCTCATCCAGTCCCAGTGCCTTGTAAACATCCAACAGTCTATCCAACACTTCCTCCTTATCAGTTTGAACCCTTCTAGTGACAGAGTTTCTTCCTCCTGTCACCATGGCCTGGATAGCATCTACCTCCTTGGTAAAGACAGATGCAAAGTATTCATTTTACACCTCAGCCATGTGTAGATTCCTGTTTGGGTCTTTAATCAGCCCTACTCCTCTTTTTACCAATTACTTTTAAGGTGCGATTGAATACTTTGGGATTCCCCCTGGCTGCCAGTTTTTTCTCATAATCCCTTCACTTCTCTCATTTTTTTGAAAGAAAAGACTTGCAATGTTTTAAAAAATTAGCGGCAGATCAGAAGATTGGAAAATTTTAGAAATCAGCAAAGGATGATTTATAAAATAGAGAGGATTATGAATAAACCAGCACAAAATATAAAGATGGACATTGACCTTCGACAAATGTATAAAATGGGAGTGAATAGCTAAATATTAGTCGATTGGAGGGTGAGACTGGGGAATAAAAAATGGGAAACCAGGAAATGCTAGAGACTTTGGACAAATATTTTGTCTCTTTCTGGTGGAAAATTTGAAAAGCGCCTCAGTAATACTAGAAAATCAGAGATAAGATGAAGGGAGGAAGCTAAAACAATAATTCTCCCTGAAAAAATGTACACCTCTCATCAACCTCCCATGGTTCCTCATCACCTCCATGCCACCTTTATAGCCACCAGCCCCCCAAAAAATTAACTTTTAACTATCTAGCACAGTTCTTACTCCGACACACTTCACTGGTTAAGAAGAATAATTCACCAAACTCATTCAAAGCCTTTAAATCTCCTTAAGTGGTATCCCTTATAAAAGAAATGATCTTTCCTTTAGACCATGCATCGAATACAGCTAATCCTTTAATAGCCTCTTTGAACTGCCGATCAATCTATTAATCAAACTGCAAACTCGGGAACCCCTTTTGAGATAATTGTAGCTTTTGAAATGCAGCCAAGTATTTATAATGGCGTAGTATTAAGATGTGATGTCAACAAAGAATTCTACTGAAACTGCTCAGATAGATACCTTTTTTTTCTAACCTGCAACCAATGACCTGCCAACAAATCAGAGGCTTTTTTCACTGCTCAGTATTCTTTGCAGCCTTTTTATATGTTGAAAAAAGCAGGGGTTTAAAAAACTTAAGATCATGGTAGCTATATACAGACCTCGCTGTTTATGATTATTCTATCAATTCGTGACTCCTGTACTGTTGGTTCAGGCTCTTGCCGAAGTCAAAATAGGATGTTCACTGAGTTCAAATGGCCGTGCTGAGTTCAGGTTTGCCTCCTGTCTGAAACATGTGGCGCTTCCTTTTCCCTTCCTGAGAAAACTGATTTGTTGGAAATGGAAAAGGTCTTTGGCGTCCAGGTCCCGTTCATCATTTTTATCAATTATATTGACTCTGTGAAAATCCAGACCAGTTAAGATAAGTGCGTAATTCTCAGATTGGCAGACTGTAATTAGCGGATGCTGCTGGGATCAGTGTGGGCATCTCAATTTTTAAAAATCTATATCCGTGACTGGGTGAAAGGACCAAGTTTATTTTAACCAAATTGTTGATGATGCAAAGGTAAGTGGAAAAATGTAATGAGGAAGACATGAGTTTGAAAAAGGTTATAGATGGGTTAAGAGAGTAGGCACAAGATTGGAAGATGGGGTGCAATGTGGGAACATGTAAGGTTATCCACTTTGGTAGGAAGAATAGAAAAACAAAGTAGTTAAATGCAGAGAGACTACAGAATGCTGTAGTACAGAGGGATCTGGATGTCTTGGTAGATGAAGTACAAACATTTAGCAGGCAGGTACATCAAGTAATTAGGAAGGCAAATAGGATTTTGGCCTTTATTGAAAAGGGAATGATATATCACCTCCCAAGATTTGAATGTTGAGTCCAAACCAGCAGGTAGGAAAAGGTGATTATTGCAAATAGAGGATAGCGAAGACAGGGAAAGTAGCAAGAAATTCTGCCTAACCTGCTTCCAAATTCTCATGGAAGAAGGAGACCACCACTGGATTTGAGGAAAATCTAACAGGGGGAAAAAGGCAACAATGCACTAACTATTGCACAAAGAATAGAAGTAGTGCAGGAGCACGCTTCCATTTGTCCCCAAATGGACCCGGAATCACTAAACCATAACAATATTTTTTGAATATTGGCTGCCCAATGATAAAACAACAAAGTGGGGAGGGTGAGGCCCTCCGATTGTCTGTACCTTTGGAGCAGAACACCATGGATTCTAGGAGTCCTACTCCACCAAATTCTCCCACGTTCTCCCTGTGTGTGCGTGGGTTTCCTCCGGGTGCTCCGGTTTCCTCCCACAGTCCAAAGATGCGCAGATTAGGTGGATTGGCCATGCTAAATTGCCCTTAGTGTCCAAAATTGCCCTTATTGTTGGGTGGGGTTACTGGGTTATGGGGATAGGGTGGAGGTGTGGGCTTGGGTAGGATGCTCTTTCCAAGAGCCGGTGCAGACTCGATGGGCCGAATGGCCTCCTTCTGCACTGTAACGTCTATGAAAAATGGAAGAGCATACAAATTAGCAAGAAAAAGTAATAGAGCTGAGGCCTGGAAACAGTTTAAAATTCAGCATAGGCGGACAAAATGATTGATTTAAGAAAGGAAAAATGCAATATGAAAGTAAGTTAGCGGTGTATTCTGTAAATATATAAAGAGAAAAAGGTTGAAAAAAATGAATGTAGGCTCCTTAGTCAGAAATGGGGGAATTTGTTGTGCACGAGGACCAGACAGGTTTTGTAAAGGGGTTGTGCACGAGGACCAGACAGGTTTTGTGAAGGGAAGGCAGCTGAACACGAATGTGCGGAGATTGCTGAATGTCATTATGATGCCGGCGATTGAGGGGGTGGCAGAGATAGTGGTGGCACTGGATGCGGAGAAGGCCTTCGGTGGAGTGGGGGTACCTATGGGAGGTGTTGGGGAGGTTTGGATTTGGTGAAGGGTTCATTAGATGGGTACGGCTGTTATATGAGGCCCCGATGGCGTGCGTGGCTATGAATAGAGGTCGGAGTACTTCCGGCTTTACCGAGGGACCAGGCAGGGTTGCCCCTTGTCCCCCTTGTTGTTTGCACTGGCAATCGAGCCGCTGGCGATGGCATTGAGAGATTCAGAGAGGTGGAGAGGCTTGGTGCGAGGTGGAGAGGAACATAGGGTGTCGTTGTATGCCGACGACCTGTTACTGTATGTGGCGGACCCGGTGGGAGGGATGCCGGGAGTGATGGAGTTACTAGCCGAGTTTGGGACCTTCTCAGGTTATAAATTAAACTTAGGCAAGAGCGAGGTGTTTGTGGTGCACCCTGGAGACCAGGAGGAAGGAATTGGTAGGCTCCCGCTTAGGCGGGCAGGGGAGAGCTTTAGGTACCTGGGGGTGCAAGTGGCCAGGGACTGGGGGACTCTCCACAAGCATAACTTTACCAGGCTGGTAGATCAGATGGAGGAGGAGTTCAGGAGGTGGGACATGCTGCCATTGTCGTTGGCGGGGAGGGTGCAGTCCGTCAAAATGACAGTGCTTCCGAGGTTTTTGTTCCTTTTTCAGTGCCTGCCCATATTTATCCCCAGGGCCTTCTTTAGGAGAGTGACTAGCAGTATTCTGAGTTTTGTGTGGGCACATGGGACTCCGAGAGTGAGGAGGGTGTTCCTGGAGCGAGGAAGGGATGGAGGTGGGCTGGCACTGCCCAACCTTCTGGGGTACTATTGGGCAGCCAATGTGTCAATGGTGCGTAAATGGGTGATGGAGGGGGGGAGGTGTGGCGTGGAAAAGAATGGAGATGGCGTCATGTAGAGGTACGAGCCTGGGTGCTATGGTAACGGCACCGTTGCCGCTCTCCCCTAAGAGGTTTACCACGAGCCCGGTGGTGGCGGCGACCCTAAGAATCTGGGAACAATGGAGACGGCATCGGGGGGAAACAGGGGCCTCGATGGAGGCTCCACTGGGTGGCAACCATCGGTTCATCCCGGGGAACACGGATGGGGGATTCAGGGGGTGGCAAAGGACGGGCATCAGCAAATTGAGGGACCTGTTTATTGGCGGGAGGTTTGCGGGCCTGGGGGAACTGGAAGATAAATTTGGCCTTCCCCAGGGGAACATGTTCAGATACCTGCAGGTAAAGGCGTTTGCTAGGCGACAGGTAGAGGGATTCCCTTTGCTGCCCTCGCAGGGGGCGATGGACAGAGTGCTTTCGGGGGTGTGGGTAGGAAAGGGGAAGGTGTCTGACATCTATAAGGTAATGCAGGAGGTGGAGGAGTCGTCAGTGGAGGAGCTGAAGGCTAAATGGGAGGAGGAACTCGGGGAGCAGATAGAGGACGGGACTTGGGCGGATGCCTTGGACAGAGTCAACTCTTCCTCCTCATGTGCGAGGCTTAGTCTCATCCAATTTAAGGTGCTGCACCGGGCCCACATGTCCGGGACTAGGATGAGTAGGTTCTTCGGGGGTGAGGACAGGTGCACCAGATGTTCGGGGAGTCCTGCGAACCACGCCCATATGTTCTGGGCATGCCCAGCACTGGAAGAATTCTGGAAGGGGGTGGCGGGGACGGTGTCGAGGGTGGTTGGATCCAGGGTCAAACCAGGGTGGGGACTCGCGATTTTTGGAGTTGCGGTGGAGCCGGGAGTGCAGGAGGCGAAAGAGGCCGGTGTCCTGGCCTTTGCGTCCCTAGTAGCCCGTCGAAGGATTCTGTTACAATGGAAGGATGCAAGGCCCCCAAGTGTGGAGACCTGGATCAGTGACATGGCGGGATTTATAAAATTGGAAAAGGTCAAATTTGCCCTGAGAGGATCAATACAAGGGTTCTATAAACGATGGCAGCCTTTTTTGGACTTCCTGGCTCGGGGGGGGGGGGGGGGGGGGGGGGGGGGGGCATTATTGTAGTGTTTATTCTGTAACTTTATAGTGTGTTAATATGCGTTGTTGTTAAAATGCTGGGTTGTTCATGGGGATGGGGCGAATGTATATGATTGTTAATATTATTGTTATTTTCGGTATTTTACTAAGGTGCGTCAATGTTGTATAAAATCAAAATTTCTCAATAAAAATGATTTAAAAAAAAAGAAATGGGGGAATTCATAACAAGGAACAAAGAAACGGCTGAGGAACTAAATTTGTACTTTCCTTCTGTCTTCACAAAGGAAGTCATAAATAATGTACTCGAAGTTCTGAGAAACACAAGTTTTAATGAAGAGATGAAGGAAATCAGTATTAGTAGAGAAATGGTTTGGGGAAATTGATACGATTGAAGGCACATGGATCTCCAGGGCCTGATAATCTTCATCCCAGAGTACTTGAGGAAGTGGCCCGCAAAATAGTAGATCCATTGGTGGTCATTTTTCAAAATTCATTGGATTCTTGAATGGTTTCTACAGATTGGAGGGTAGCTAATATAAGCCCACTATTCAAAGAGGGAGGTAGAGAAATAAACAGGAACTATAGACCAGTGAGCCTAACATCGGTAGTAGGGACGTTGCTAGAGTCCGTTATCAAGGATTTCATAGCACAGCATTTGGAAATATAATCAGACAAAGTCAGCATGGATTTACGAATGGGAAATCATGCTTGACAAATCTGCTCGAACTCACTAAAGATGTAACTAATGGAGTTGACCAGGGGGAAGCTGTGGATGTGGTTTATTTAGACAGGGGGAACTGGTGGATGTGGTTTATTTAGAATTTCAGAAGGCTTGCAACAAGGTCTCACACAGCAGATTACTATGTATTGTTAAGGCGCACAAGATTGCAGGTAGTGGGGGGCGGCACGGTGATGCAGTGGTTAGCACTGCTGCCTCATGGTGCCGAGGGTCCAGACTTGATCCCGGACCCAGGTCACTGCCTGTGTGGAGTTTTCACATTCTCCCCGTGTCTGCGTGGGTCTCACCCCCACAACCCAAAAGATGTGCAGGGTAGGTGGATTGGCCACGCTAAATTGCCCCTTAATTTGAATTTTTAAAAAAAGATTGCAGGTAGTGTCTTGCGATGGATAGAAAGCTGATAAGCTGACGAGAAGCAAAGATTTGGAATAAATGGGTCCTTTTCCGAATGGCAGGCAGTGACTAGTGGGGTACTGCAGGAATCTGTGTTAGGACCCCAACTGTTCACATTATGCATTCATGATTTGGATGTGGGAACTAAAAGTATTATCTCTAAATTTGCAGATGATATAAAGTTGGGTTGGAGGGTGAACTGTGAGAAGGATGCAGAAATGCTTCAGTGTGGTTTGGACAGGATGCGTGAGTGGGTATATGCTTGGCAGACACAGTATAATGCAGGTAAATGTGAGGTTATCCACTTTGATAGTAAAAATAGGAAGGCAGTTAATTATTTGTATGGATGTAAATTGAGAGAGGTGGATACACAGCGAGACCTTGGTGTCCTCGTGCATCAGTTGCTAAAGTATGTACGCAAGTGCAGCAGGCAATAAAGAAGGTAAATGGTATGTTGGCCTTCATAGCAAGAGGATTTGAGCATGGGAATAGAGATGTCTTAGTACAATTGTCTCGGGCATTAGTGGGCCACGCCTGGAGTATTATGTGTAGTTTTGGTGTTTTTATCTGAGGAAGGATGTTCTTGCTATGGAGGGAGTGCAGCGAAGGTTGTCCAGGCTGATTCCTGAGATGTCCGGACTGTCGTAGGAGGAGTGATTGTCAGTTGGGATTGTAGTCATTGGAGTTTAGAAGAGCGAGAAGGGATCTCACAGAAACTTATGAAGTTATAACTGGATTAGACAAGGTAGATTCAGAAAGAATGTTCCCGATGGCGGGGGAGTCCAGAACTAGGGGTCATAGTTTGAGTTTAAGGAGTAATCCTTTTAGGACTGAGGTGAGGAGAAAGTTCTTCACCCAGAGAGTGATGAATCTATGGAATTCAATACCACAGGAAGTAGTTGAGTTCAAAATGTGTGTGATTTCAAGAAAGAATTAGATATAGCTCTCCGGGCTAAAGAATTAAGGGATATGTGGGCGGGAAAGGCAGGATCAGGGCGTTGAATTTGATGATCAGCCAAGATCATAATGAATGGTAGAGCAAGTTTGAAGCGTTAAATGGCCTCCTCCTGCTTCTATTTTTTGTGTACGTTTCTATGCATATCAGTTTGTTGACCTTGAATTAAACAAAGATTTAGGTAAAAATATTGGGAGACACTGAAAGCAAAATAAAAATCTTGGGAGCACGTTCATTTTAGTGGTCTGAACCCTATTCACCAAAGGTAGGGGGGGAACATAGAACATACAGTGCAGAAGGAGGCCATTCGGCCCATTGGGTCTACACCGATCTACTTAAGCTCTCACTTCCACCCTATCCCCATAACCAAAAACCTCTCCTAACCTTTTTTGGACATTAAGGGCCTGGCCAATCCACCTCGCCTGCACATCTTTGGACGTTGTTCCACCTCTCCAAGTCTGTTTTAATACTACTAACCAGACTGGTGTCATTTAATTTGTGAAGTAAGGCCCAGTTGTGGGCCACCTGGACCCCAATGATACCGAAAGCTTGTTTTAGCAAAACAAAAAGGTAACATCCCCAGAGGGCTCTCCTTCCAGAGGGGTTGACCAGAAAACATTCACTCTTGCCCAAATTGAGCTTGTACCCAGAGAAGGAGCCAAAAGTGCCAAGCAACTTCATTTATGGGGTCTATGGGGGGTGTCTGATCTGTAGGCACTGAGGAGGGGAAAAGAACCAGATTTAACAGGCGACGTATATTGGCTGACAATTGTTGGCCTTTCATGAAGCTTCTTTGATCCTCCGAGATTATATTTGGGAGGCAAGGCTTCAGCCAAAGCGACAGCACTTTGGCCAGTAGCTTGATGTTTGGGTTCAAAAGCAAAATAGGACAGTACAAACCACACTCTGTTGGGTCTTTGTCCCTCTTTAGAAGCAGAAAGAAAGAGGCTTGAGTGAGGGTTCAGGGCAGCAATCCTGGGATAAGGAATCGTTGAATGTGACTAGTATTAAAGGCTCGAGCAGCACCGAGAACTACTTCTAGAATTCAATCGGAAAGCCATCCGGACCAGCTGGCTTCACCAGATTGAATCAATCCAATACGTTTTGAAATGTTATCAGGGTGTAACAGGAACTCCAACTCGCCACTCCTCTCTACCTCGGGATGGGGTAGTCTATCCATAAAGTCAGACATGATCAACCCATCCGCAGAAGGCTTCGATCTATAAAGATCACGGTAAAAATATTCGAAAGCCACATTAACTCGAGTAGGTGTGGAAATGAGGCTCCACTCGAATTGGGTTACTGTGCGATCTGGGGGGCTGTCTGCCATTTAAACTAATGAGCCTAAAGATGACTGGTCTGCTCCCCGTATTTATAAAATATGCCCCTTGAGCATCGCAACTGGCTCACCGCCCTGCTAGTCGACAATAGTTCAAACTGTGTTTGCAGCTTTTTTTCTACTTGCCAGCAACTCCGGGGTAGGATCAAGAGAGTACTGGTGATCCACCTCCAGAATGGAATCCACCAGCCTCTGCTACTTCACCCTCCCTTTCCTCATCAAATGAGCTTCATATGAGAGAATTTCCTCCCCAAGGACCACCTCAAGAGCTTCCGACAGCGTGGACACAGAGATTGACTCGGTTTTGTTAAGTTTTGAGACACTTTGAGGATTTGCAGGCAGTTTAGGTAGCATTTTAAGCTGGGCTCCATGTCAATGTTAGCCCATGT
Organism: Scyliorhinus canicula; assembly: GCF_902713615.1. NCBI lineage: Eukaryota > Metazoa > Chordata > Chondrichthyes > Carcharhiniformes > Scyliorhinidae > Scyliorhinus > Scyliorhinus canicula. The sequence continues at coordinate 201,956,099 of NC_052147.1, forward strand.
TTACAGGAACTATTTGCTTGTGCCGTCTGGCTTGGACTCATCATTCAGGGCATGGGAGAGGCAGGAGTTGGAGAGGTTTGGGAACATGTTTATTGAAGGTAGGTTTGCCAGTATAGGCGAGTTATTGGAGAAGTTTCAGCTCCTGAGATTGAATGTCTTTAGGTACTTGCAGGTTCGCAACTTTTTGAGTAAAGAGATTCCTTGATCTCCTCTGACACCGTCACATTCGCTCACAAACAAGGTCTTGTCCCTGGCGCAGTTAGGTGAAGGAAGAACCTTGGATATCTATTGTCCGATCCTGTCAGTGGAGCAGGCTTTGTTGGAAGGAGTAAAGAGAAAGTGGGAGGATGAACTGGGTTCTGTTTTTGATTGGAGGTGTATGGAGTGAAGCTCTTCACAGGGTCAACTCCACCACCTCTTGTGCTAGGCTCAACTTGATCCGGTTCAAGGTGGTCACAGGCCGCACTTGACCAGGGCGCGAATGAGTGGTTTCTTTGCGGGGTTTGAAGGTTGACTTGGTTTTGTTAAATTTTATACAGTCCTCTTTGGTGTTATGTCTAATCTCCATGATGGATGTTGGGTGGAGCCACACTCCAGTAACAAGTACGGGCATGCTCCGCGATCACAATTCACGGAGTACTCAGCTACACCACTGAAGGGGGAAGAGACATAACTAAAACAAAAAAATTAATCTGCGAATATACTTGATGGGCATGAAAAGAAAATTGAAACTCTATCGCTTGGTGCAAAAGTGCCAAGGATCTACCCCCCCCCCCCCCCCCCCCCCCCCCCTCTCCTATTCTGGAACATGAAGGATGGCAAAGCCCAGGCCATCCCCGATGAGTAAGAGATTTAGGCTTGGAACAATCAATCCAAGGTCCAAGACACAATTCAGGTCCCCACCTAAGATGAGCTGATGCGAGACTAAATTGGAGAGGGAAGCCAGGAGGGTATGAAGAAAATTCATATCATCCCAGTTGGGGGCATAAATGTTAACCATGACAACCGGGGTGCTCACCAGGGAGCCACAGACAGTACCATATTGATGTCGGCATTGACTAAAATCTTGGGAGGCATAAAACTTTTATTAACTGCAATCTCCGTACCCCTGACCTTATCATTGAAAACTGAATGGAAAAACCAGCCCCACCCACCCCTTGTGCAGCTTAGTTTGATTCCTAACCTACAAATGGGTCTCTTGCAAAAACACCACATTGGAGTTTAAGATCTTAAGATGAATAAATGCCCTTGATCTTTTCACTGAGCTATTCAAACTCTAACATTCCAGGTAACCAAAAGAATTGGAGGTCTCCTTCTCCCCCACCCCCATCACTCCGTAGTCAGCCGTTTCCACCAAGAGACGTTTAACCAAGGGATACTTTAAAAGGTGCAGCAAGCAAATCCACCCAAGGTGGCCACCAAACCAAATCAAAAAACTGGGCAAAGGAGGTGATGGCGTAATGGCATTGTCACTAGACTAGTAATCTAGAGACACCGGATAATGCTCTGGGGCCCCAGGTTCAAATCTTCCCATGGCAGTGAAATTTGAATTCAATAAAATAAAATTTGGAATTAAGTATAATGATGACCATAAACCATTGCCAATTGTCATAAAAACCCATCTGGTTTACTAATGCCTTCAGGGAAGGAAATCTGCCATCCTCACCCAGTCTAGCCTATATGTGAATCCAGACCCACTCAGCAATGTGGTTTACTCTTAACTGCCCCCCTCTGAAATGGCCCAGCCAGCTACTCAGTTCACGGCAATTATGGAGGGCAATAATAATAATCTTTATTAATATCATAGAATCTGCAGTGCAGAAGGAGGCTATTCAGCCCATCGAGTCTGCATCGGCCCTTACAAAGAGCACCCTACTGAAGCCCACGTATCTACCCTGTCCCTGTAACCCAGTAACCCCAACTTAACATTTTTTGGACACCTAAGGGAAATTTAGCATGGCCAATCCACCTAATCCGCACATCTTTGGACTGTGGGAGGAAATCGGAGCACCTGGAGGAAACCCATGCAGACACTGGGAGAACGTGCGGACTCCATACGTCAGTGACCCAGCCGGGAATCAAACCTGGGACCCTGGAGCTGTCGAGCAACTGTGCTAACCACTATGCTACCGTGCTGTCCAGAACGTCCGAATAGTGGGTCTGACAAAAAATCTTTCTTGTCACATGTAGGCTTACATTAGCACTCCAATGAAGTTACTGTGAAAATCCTCTGGTCACCACACTCTGGCGACTGTTTGGGTACACAGTGGGAGAATTCAGACTGTCCAAATTACCTAACAGCACGTCTTTTGGGACTTGTGGGAGGAAACTGGAGCACCTGGAGGAAACCCACGCAAACACGGGAGAACGTGCAGACTCCGCACAGACAGTGACCCAAGCCGGGAATCGAACCTGGGACCCTGGTGCTGTGAAGCAACGATGCTAACCACTGTGCTACAGTGCTGCCCAAATTCTGGCCCGGCCAGAGACACCCCATTGCAAGAATGAATAAAAATGCTGACTCTTCCCAATTGCCTTGAGGGTTTCTAAATGCACAGCTTCAACCTCCTTGAAGATCGATTCTAGCACCTTCCCCATGACAGACACCAGGCTAACTGGCCTAGAGTTTACTGTTTACTGCCTCCCTCTCTTGAACAGGGAGGTTATATTTGCTACTTTCCAGTCTGATGGAACTTTTCCCAAATCAAGTGCATATTGGAAAATTAACACAATGAAGGGCTTTCGTATGAGGAGCTGTTGAAGAATTTGAATCTGTACTCGATGAAGTTTAGAAGGATGAGGGGGGATCTAATTGAAACTTTCAGAATACTTTGAGGCCTGAATCGAGTGGATGTAAAGAAAATGTTTCCATTGGTAAGAGAGACTAGAACCCGAGGGCACAGCCTCAGACTGAAGGGACGATCCTTTAAAACTGATATGAGGAATTTCTTAATTGCCACAGAAGGCTATGGAGGCCAAATCACTGAGTGGCTTTAAGACCGAGATAGATAGGTGCTTGATTAATAAGGGGATGAAGGGTTATGGGGAGAAGATAGGAGAATGGGGATGAGAAACATATCAGCCATGATTGAATGGCAGAACAGACTCAATGAGCCGAATGGCCTAATTCTGCTCCTACCGTATGGTTTTATGGTCATTAGTGAACCTTTTATGGAGCACAGTGCATTTATCATCAGCTACATTCTTACATTTGTAAATGTACCCTTTACAACTTTTTTGAGATTCTATCAGCGGGATCTTGTGATGCGATCGTTTCCGCTCCTCGCTATTGATGTAATTGGGTGCACACCCAGGAAGGTCCTGTTATTAATGGACTTCCTTACTGTGTCGTCCCCCACATTCTGATTTTCGTCAGCGAGTTCTGGACCAATGTGAACCTGGCAAAGAGAACCTGCCGGGGAGCACAGCTAAGTACAGCTGCCAGAGGCAAGACGGACATACCCAGGAAATGCACTGGCATTGCCTCCTGGCACTGCCGGGAGGGGTCTTCCCCAGGGGAGGTCCATGCAGTGGTATTCCCTGTGTGCATGGTGGAGGGGGTTCCTTGTGTATGTGGTGGGGTTTCTCAGTGTCTTTGGGGTGGTGGGGGGGGGGGGGGGGGGGGTGATATCTTGGGACGGAGAATTCCATCCGTCACGTTGAAATATATTGTGCTATTTTTCCCATACATTTCTGTGATCGCTCTACCTGTGGAATGTCATGTCAATACATCCAGTGACTATATTTTAAACATTTAAAAGGCTGAGAATGTTTGAGTATTGTACTTCCCCTAATTGTTTTTAAAGTATACATTGCATTAAATACTTGCAATGGAAATTATAAGTGGGCCATCCTTGAGCTAAGTCAATAATTTTTATTCACCAAGTAAAGAGAAAAGAGTTGGGTACTATATCACCTACTTAGTAATTAACATGCTTATATTACCTTTAAATCTTATAATCAACTATTCGTTAATTCTCTATTTTAAGCAAACATAGAATTTTAATTGCAAAATAGTAGTTTTGCAAAGTTTTAAGTTTAGTTTTACTTTCAGCTGTGACTTGTCATTGAAGTTTGGCATAGAATATTGCAAGGAGTCAACTGTAACTGCTAATTGATACCACACAAATGACAGCGTAGTTGTGGTAATTCAGAAGCATTGTTTTTCCTGTTGACCACTTTAACAGGAAATCAGATGCTCCATAAGACTTAAGTTTCAGTAATTTAAAATCTTAAAAAATAGGAGATTAAGATTGAGATTAACGCTCATGATCATTTTAATCTTTGATCCATTTATTTATCATTTAAAAAAAATATATAATGGCATGAGATTTTATTTTAAATCTTATCTGTGTTTGCAATTTGTTACCAAGAGCTGATGCATAGATAACATCTTTGTGCCTCGAGATGTGCAGTGTGCAACTGCCTTTTGTTATGTCTGAACCACAGCATAAACCATTAAAAGTTAGGAAGATTGTGTTAATTTAAATCGGAATGAAATGGATTGTATATGTTATTTTACCTTTTGTAAGACTGTATTTTGTTTGCAAAAATATACTTTATTCATCAAATATTTGAAAAAAAATTACAAAATATTTCAAATTGTCAGAACAGAAAAGCGCAATGATACATTTTCTACGAAGATAAAAGTGCACTCGGGTGCTTCAATACAGTAAAGAGAGCATTACAAACATTTCAATATTTTCATTACAGAAAGTACAATGAGACTCAAATTATACACACAGGTCACGTTGTACACTGAGGTGCTTCAACACAGTTGCATTTACTATGTACATTCAAGAACAAGCTTGCAATCCGAGGGGTTCTACAGACCCTCGGTATACAGTGGCTGAAAAGGCCTTAAACACTGGATTGAAGTATTCATAATTTGAGGACTCAAACAATTTGTGTGGATTGTCAGAGTTAGGGCTTTGGAGTAATCAATGGTCTTGAGGACTACAGAAATGTGCCCTCAAAAACCACTTTACATGAATGCAAATTGAGGAGTGGGAGAATGTGTGTCCACTGCTGGCCGTAAATTTCAATTTATGCACTTCTTGATCAACTACACTGAATTGAACCAATTTGGGTTAGTTGAAGCTCAATTAAACAACACAATAGAGAATATCAACTGTGTTTCTTTGTTTTAGTAAGCAGTGATGATTTCTCAAATATTTCGGGACAAGATTTATTTTCTGTTTGAAAATGCCCTTTGAGAATTGGCTTTAAAGAAAAAGAGACTCGCACTCAATATCACATCTCAGCAACTTCTTAGTTGAATTGCTTGGAAGGTGCAGCAACTTATTTAGACAAATACAACAGCAGTAAAATTAGCTCATCAAGATTTAGCCAAATGATCAGAATAATGTGTTTTTACATGCGTGCACAGTGCTGTTGAAATGTTCAGTTTTTGTGGTGTAAGTTAATTTAAGTTGTTAATTGTTTATATTTAATTGAGAATGAAAGCAACCAGTGAAGTGGTTATTTACATTTTATGTTTTTAACCAGTCATTTAAAATATTTTTATGCATCCTCACTCGTTGCAGACACACTAATCTTTACCATACTTTGTGGTTAAGTGAATAAACTTCCATACATTTAGGAAATGTTATTTGAATCTACGCAATTTTACAGCAGAGTGCAGTACAGAAGCTTGTATGTCAGAAATGTTGTAATTTCTATTTTTTAATATATTTTTATTGCCATTTTCAACTTTACAGTACAGCAGTTTGAAGTGTAAGGCACATAGCATTTACAAAGTTGCAGTTCTGATATTTATAAGCCAGATTGTGTCTTATGTACAACAGTTTTTACAAGCGCTCCCTTTCCCTTCCTTCCCCTGTTAGAGGCATGTTCTGACCCCCCCCCCCCCCCCAGGGAAGGAAGGAGAGACTGCAGAATAGAATGTTACAGTCATAACTAGGGTGTAGAGAAAAGATCAACTTAATACAAGGTAGGTCCATTCAAAAGTCTGATGGCAGTAGGGAAGAAGCTGTTCTTGAGTTGGTTGATACGTGACCTCAAACTTTTGTATCTTTTTCCTGACTGAAGAAGGTGGAAGGGGTGGAAGGGAAGGTGGCCCTTCCCCTCCTCCTTGTGGTAGTCACCACTGTAGTATTATATTGTATATATGGGTATTACGGTAAGGCCCCTGTACTACAGGTATGGGGGTAGATCCCTGCCTGCTGGCTCTGCCCAGTAGGTGGTGTATAAATGTGTGTGCTCTCTGAACAGCAGCCATTTCGCCAGCTGCTGTAGGAGGCCACACATCTCTGTGTAATAAAGCCTCGATTACATTCTGCTCTCGTCTCGTCGTAATTGATAGTGCATCACTCCTCCTGGCTCCTAGGCTTTTTGTGCCTTCTTTGGGATCTCTTTCCCCCCATGCCCCTGTCTCTTGTGCGTGCCCAGGGCCGGCTCAAGGCACCGGCAACTCGGGCGACTGCCCGGGGCGCCATGTGCTCGGGGGCGCCAGAGACTCGGGTCCCGCGCATGCGCAGTTGGGCCGGTGCCAACCAGCGCATGCGCGGTGGCCGCCCGCCCCCAGGGCGGCCCCCCGCCTCGGTCCGCCCCCCCGCTCAGCCCTCGGGTCCGCCCCCCCCGCCCCGCCCTCGGGTCCGCCCCCCCGCCCCGCCCTCGGGTCCGCCCCCCGCCCCGCCCCGCCCTTGGGTCCGCCCTCCCGCGTGTCCGCCCCCCTCTCGGGTCCGCCCCCCCCGCCCCGCCCTCGGGTCCGCCCCCCCCCTTCGGGTCCGCCCCCCGGGTCCGCCCCCCCCTTCGGGTCCGCCCCCCCCGCCCCTCCTCGGCCTCGCCCCCCCGCCCCTCCTCGGCCTCGCCCCCCCCGCCCCTCCTCGGCCTCGCACCCCCGCCCCTCCCTGGCCCCGCCCCCCTCAGCCCCGCCCCCCTCGGCCCCGCCCCCCCAAGGGCGCCGAAGTTCAGCTTGCCCGGGGCGCCAGCAACCCTAGAGCCGGCGCTGTGCGTGCCCTCCCTTGTCTATCCCCCCCCCCCCTTCCCCCCCTCCACCCTTCCTAGTCGCTGAATGCCTCAAACAGGACTTGGAACGAGCTGGTGAATGGCCCCCACGCTTTGTGAAAGCCCGACCCTAAATGGTGTACTTGATCTTCAGGTGGAGAAATTCCACCAGGTCTGCCAGCCAGTCTGCAGCTTTGCCAATCGCCAGCCGAGCAGGATTCTTCGGCGTGCGATTAGGGATGCAAAAGCCATGGCGTCGGCCCTCTTCTCCATATGCAGGACTGGCTGCTCTGATACCCCAAAGATGCCGCTCTCGGGCATGGCTCCATCCTCACCCCCACAACCTTAGATATCGAAGAACCCGACAAGACTGTGGCAAACCCAGAACATGTGGGTATGGTTGGCCCGGCCTCCCTGGCACCGTTCACATTTGTCCTCCACCTCCGGGAAGAACCTGCTCATTCGGGTTCTAGTCAGGTGGGCTCGGTGCACCACTTAAAACTGCATAAGGCTTAACCTAGCACAGGAGGAGGTGGAGTTGGCCCTGCTAAGTGTTTCACTCCATAGTCCCCAACCCACTTCTTTCCTCAGTTCATCCTCCCATTTCCATCCAGTAGTAGTCTTGCCCTGTCTCGTAACCGTCCATATATGTTCACACAGTTTTCCCCCCCCCCTTGTTAATTAGCTCCTCTAGGAGAGTTTCTCGCAGGGCCCTGGGGTACCTTGCCATCTCCTTACAGAGAAAGTGTATCATTTGGAGGTTCCTAATCAGCTCCTGTCCCGTCAGTTGGTCCAGGTCCTCTGTCAGTCAGTCTAAGGTTGCGACCCTATGTAAAGGTCCCTAACCGATAACGTCCCCCTGTCCTGTCTCCACTTTAAAAAAAAAAAAAAAAAATTTTTATTAAGATTTTCACAAAATATAAACAACAAAACAATATTAACAAAACAACATGGTAAAAACCCAAGAACAACGACCACCCAACTACAAAAGCAACTACAAAAACAAAAAACAAGCAAACAACAAAAGGAAAGAGATTACACCCACCACATCCAACAAACCCATGTACACAATTCTCCCTCCCCCCGAACCAAACCCCCCCCTCCCCCCGGGTTGCTGCTGCTGCCGGCCTATTTCCCTACCGTTCCGCCAGGAAGTCCAGGAAAGGCTGCCACCGCCTAAAGAACCCCTGTACTGATCCACTCAGGGCAAATTTCACCTTCTCCAATTTGATGAACCCCGCCATATCATTGATCCAGGCCTCCATGCTTGGGGGCCTCGCATCCTTCCACTGAAGAAGAATCCTCTGCCGGGCTACTAGGGACGCAAAGGCCAGGACACCGGCCTCTTTTGCCTCCTACACTCCCGGATCCACTGCAACCCCAAAAATTGCGAGTCCCCAGCCTGGCTTGACCCTGGATCCCACCACCCTCGACACCGTCTTTGCTATCCCCTTCCAAAACTCCCCCAGCGCTGGGCACGCCCAAAACATATGGCCGTGGTTCGCTGGGCTCCCCGAGCACCTAGCACACCTGTCTTCGCCCCCGAAAAACCTACTCATCCTCGTCCCAGTCATGTGGGCCCTATGCAGCACCTTGAACTGTATGAGGCTAAGCCTCGCACAGGAAGAGGAGGAATTCACTCTCTCCAGGGCACCCGCCCACGTCCCCCCCTCAATCTCCTCACTCAGCTCCTCTTCCCATTTACCCTTCAGTTCCTCCACCGAGGCCTCATCTACCTCCTGCATTACCCGGTATATGTCCGAAATCCTCCCTCCTTCAACCCACACCTGTCTCCACTTTTTAAAGGTGGTGTCAAGCATGGCTGGCGGGAATTTGTGGTTGCCGCAGATGGGGTCCATGGAGGACAGCTCGGTTAGGCCGAAATGCTGCCTCATTTGATTCTACATCTTCAATGTGGCTACGACCACAGGGTTGGATGTGTACTTTGGTGGAGGGGATGGGAGCGCTGCCGTAGCGAGTGCTCGGAGGGTAGTTTCCTTGCAGGAGGACTCCTCCAGCCTCACCCATTCCGTGGTTGGCTCCCATATCCATCCCCTCACCCTCTCGGCTGTGGCCGCCCAGCAGTAGTACTGTACATTCGGTAAGACCAGCCATGTTTTTCCTCCTTCACAGCGTTGATCCTCCCCCGCTTCACACTCACACACAAATGGCGTAATCATTTTGTCCACTTTGTGGAAAAAGGTCTTGGGATGAAGATCAGTATGGATCTCAACAGGAAGAGGAGCCTCGGCAGTATGTTCATTTGGTTCGTCTGCACTCTCCCTGCCAGGGTAAGAGGGACTGCATCCCATCGCTGTGGGTTCTTTTTGGCATCTTCTGCCAGACTGATCAGGTTCCATCTGTGTCCAGTCATGAGCTATCGGAATCCCTAGGTAGTGGAATTTGTTTTGGGCTAGTTTGAAAGATAGTCCCTCGAGCTCTGTCCTTCCCCCATTAGTGTTCACCAGGAATGCCTCGCTCTTGCCCAAGTTGAGTTTGTAGCCCGAGAATGTTCTGAACACTCTCATAAATTGCGTGATTTGCTTTCAGGCTGTTCTGTGGGTCCAAGATGTAGAGGAGCAGGTCATCCGCGTAGAGCGACAACCTCTGTACGCTCTCCCTCTTCTTTGTATACCCTTCCAGCTTTTCACGTTTCACTGAGCGATCGCCAGTAGTTCAATTACCAGGACGAACAAGAGCGGGGACCTTCTCATTGAGGTGTAGGAACAGCCATGGGTCCACCGCCCCCATTTGCTCCATCAATGTTATCAGCGTACACATTAACCAGGACTATCTGTGCTCCATCTAGGACTTCACTGATCATGACATCCGTCCCATTTGGTCCATAATCCTTGTCGCCGTGAATCTCAAAGAACCAAGAACAAAGAACAATACAGGACAGGAACAAGCCCTTCAGCCCTCCAAGCCTGTACCGGTCATGATACTAACCTTGGCCAAAACCCTTAGCACTTCCTTGTACCGTATCACTCTATACCCATCCTATCCATGTGTTTGTCAAGGTGCCTTTTGAACGCCATTAATGTACCTGCTTCCATAACCACCCCTGGCAACGCGTTACAGGCACTCATCACCCTCTGCGTAAAAAAATCTGCCTCGTACATCTCCTAAAACCTGCCACACGGACCTTAAACATATGCCCTCTGATGACTGACCCCTCCACCCTGGAAAGAGTGCCTGCCCATCCACTCTATCCATGCCCCTCATAATCTTGTTGTCCTCTTAATAATCAATATGGCTACTACTCTAGCCCTCATCCTGTAACATGTGTGATATGTCTGTCTCACCCAGCCCTTTGTTATCCGCAGTTGGTCCTTCTCCCTCGGGTGTTTTTCCTGTGGGAAGATTATGGGCAGCACGGTAGCACTGTGGTTTCACAGCGCCAGGGTCCAAGCTTCGATTCCCAGCTTGGGTCATTGTGTCTGCATGGGTTTTCTCAGGGTGCTCCGGTTTCCTTCCACAAGTCTTGAAAGACGTGCTGTTAGGTGAATTGTACATTCTGAATTCTTCATCTGTGTCCCTGAACAGGTGCACTCCGGGGTTTCCCTTTGTTAGGGGGCTGTCCAAGATGGCCACAGTCACCAATGAAGCCGGGCTTCTGCGCTACAGGGTTTCCTCTTGTCCAGAGGGCACCCAACATGGCTGCCAACTATGTGTACGCCACGTGGGTGAGCCCCTGCACTCCGGGGTTTCCCTTCGGGGACTCTCCAAAGTGGCTGCTTGCGACGCCATCTTCTTTCCTCAGCCTGTTCCTCCCCTTCTAAGGCCTGTAAGATATCCAGCCATTTTTCCCTCTCTGTCCCTTTTATGTCTCTTCTCCCCCTGCCCTCCCGTTCCTCTCCCTCTCTGCCCCCTTAATTGCCTCCTCCCGCCCTTCCCCGGCCAAGCGCTCCCTCCCTGCCCAGAGGTGCGCTGTGGAACTCCTTGCTTTCTGCCCTCCCGTGCTAGCTATTCCTGCTGGTGTGGTGGCCCTCCTCCCTGGGCTGGTCTAGCCCATTCCTTATGCCCGCTGACTGCCCGTTCTCCCTGTCTAAACCCCTCACCTGCCTTCCCCAGTCCCTGTCCTTTCAGAGACCCAATTCCGGCCTTGGGTGGCTGTCTGTGTGGAGTTTGCACGTCCTCTCTGTGTCTGCGTGGGTTTCCTCCGGGTGCTCTGGTTTCCTCCCACAGTCCAAAGATGTGCAATTTAGGTGGATTGGCCATGATAAATTGCCGCTTGGTGTCTAGGGATGTACAGGTTAGATTATGGGGTTACGGGGATAGGGGGGAGTGGGGAAGGGATGGTACAAACTCAATGAGACAAATAGCCTCCTGCACTGTAGGGATTCTATGATATCATCTGCATCTATCTTTAATTAGCCTATGTTCCTCCTTTTTCTTTTTTGATTAATGTACTGTTAAACATGCACGTTAGTTTTGATGTCCTTGCAAGTGTTCTTCGTATTCCATTTTTGTATTCTTTTCTTGCTGCTTAGAGTCAACAGTTTTCCATATTTCTCCTTCTTTATACTTTTCTGTTTGCTCAATCCTGCCTCATTGGCTGCTTAACTACATAAATAGAGCATTTCCTCTTGGGGTACGTAGTGGTTTTGTATTGTACAAATACTTCCCACTGTTTGCCTCTAGATTAATAGTTCAGCCCATTTTACTGTGATCAGTTTATTTCTTTCTCATTCGTTCCAAGTTTGCCGTCCTTAAACATAAAGCCTTGGTTTGTGATTCTTCTTTTCTCCCCTTTGAACCGCTTGTGTTCATTATTTGCTTGATGTCCCCAAATAGCCGATTGTTAGCTAATTCTGTTTAATGACTCATCATAAATACGGTAGCACGGTGGTTAACATTGTTGCTTCACAGCGCCAGGGACCCGGGTTCAATTCCCAGCTTGGGTCACTGTGCAGAGTCTGCACATTCTGCCCGTGTTTGCGTGGGTTTCATCCGGGCGCTCCAGTTTCCTCCCACAAGCCCCGAAAGACGTGCTGTTAGGTGAATTGGACATTCTGAATTCTCCCTCCGTGTACCCGAACCGGTGCCGGAATGTGGTGACGAGGGGATTTTCACAATGACTTCATTGCAGTGTTAATGTAAGCCTTACATTAACTGGTGTTTGGTTTAGCACAGTGGGCTAAACAGCTGGCTTGTAAAGCAGAACAAGGCCAGCAGCATGGGTTCAATTCCTGTACCAGCCTCCCCGAACAGGCGCCGGAATGTGGTGACTATGAGCTTTTCACAGTAACTTTATTTGAAGCCTACTTGTGACTGTAAGCGATTTTCATTTTTCATTGTGACACTAATAAAGATTATTATTATTAAATCTACTGCGGCCTGTTCCTCTTTTCATCCAAAAAACATTGTTCGTGGAAACTTGTCACAAATGCCTTCTTGAAATTTGTTAGCTTTACTTTTTGGGCTACTCAGCTTCTCCATTCTGTGAAATTTCTCGTTAGAATCACATTATTTTTCTATGTACATCCCTGCCGTCCATATTTATCCATACTCCCCAATCATCACTGTTGTTTGTAGACAAATCCCAGCAGAGACTTGCTGTCCTGCAGTTGTACCCATATTGTTTTATTGCCTGGTTACCCTTGCTGAAATCCGACAAAACAGACTTGGTGTTCTTGGGTAAATCATTTCCCCTATTAAATCATTCTTAAGTAATGGAACAGATGCCATGGGTGGGGAACGTGATTGTGTTACTTCATTTATTCATAATTCTTATGCTCTGATTTATGAGAACTCGAAAGAAAAAGAGAGATGAAACCTCGCTGCACTTGACAATGGAGGAAAATAAAGTTTTGAAAGAAAACACAATTTTAAAACATGCTGGAAACTTGGTGCAAAAAGATTGCAGACATGCACCTGATGCTCTTTGGGACAACACATTTTCTGCTGCAGCACGCAAGAGTACTTTATCTTGTTTACAGCACTGTCAAGATGCACGTGTGTATGTGTGTGCCTGCATGTATATACATGACTGTTATGTGTTGATAGATTACATTGATAGCTGGTATTGTTTTGATTCTTAGTGCCAGGGACCCGGGTTCGATTCCGACCTTCGGTGACTGTGTGTGTGGATTTTGTATGTTTTTGCTGTGTCTGCGTGGATTTCCTTAGTTTCCACCCACAGTCAAAAGGTGGGCAGGTTAGGTGGATTGGCCATGCTAAATTGCCCTCGAGTGTCCAACGGTTTGGTGGGGTTATAAGGATGGGTGTAGGAGTGGGCTAATCACAGAGTCATAGAATAATACAGTGCAGAAGAGGCCATTCGGCCCATCGGGTCTGCACCGATGCATGAAAAGCACCTGATCTGCCTACCAAATCCCATTTGTCAGCACTTGGCCCATAGCCTGGAATATTATGACATGCCAAGTGCTCATCCAGGTACCATCCTCCCAGGCAGTGCATTCCAGACCGTCACCAACCTCTGGGTAAAAATCTTATCCTCAAATCCACCCTAAACCTCCTGCCTCTCACTTTGACCTTGTCTTCCCTTGTAACTGATTCTTCAACGAAGAGGAACATCTGCTCCCTATCCATTCTGTCCATGGCCCTCATAATCTTGTACACCATGATCAGGTCGCCTCTCAGTCTTCTCTGATCCACAGAAAACAACCCAAGCCTATCCAACCATTCTTCATAACTTAAATGTTCCATCCTAGGCAACATCAACGTGAATCGCGCTTCATCCCCTCCAGTGCACTCACATCCTTCCTATAATGTGGCGACCAGAATTGCGCACAGTCCTCCAGCTGTGGCCTCACTACAGTTCTATACAACTCCATTATGACCTCCCTGCTTTTGTAATCTGTCTCGATTGATAAAGGCAAGTGTCCCATATGCCTTTTCCACTATCCTATTAACCTACCCTTCTGCCTTCAGTGATCTCTGGACAAACATGCCAAGATCCCTTTGTTCCTCGGAACTTCCCAGTGTTTGGCCAATGATTGAATGCTTCCTTGTCATATTACTCCTTCCAAAGTGCACCACCTCATACTTTTCAGGGTTAAATTCTATCTGCCACTTTTCTGCCTATTTGTCTATCCTGTCTATATCTTCCTGTTACCCAAAACACTCGGCCTCACTGTTAACCACCCACCCAATCTTCGTGTCATCTGCAAACTTACTGATCCGACCCCTCCACATATTATTCTATGTTATTTATATAAATGACAAACAATAGGGGACCCAGCACAGATCCCTGTTGTATGCCATTGGACACTGGCTTCAAGTCACTAAAGCAGCCGTCTATCATCACCCTCTGTCCCCTACAGCTAAGCTAATTTTGATTCAACCTTATCAAGTTACCTTGTGCATTTGCCTTTCTCAGTCTCCCATGTTGGACCTTGTCAAAGGCTTTGATGAAATCCACGTAAACTACTTCAACTGCACCACCCTCATCTACACACCTGGTCACATGCTCACAAAAATTCAATCAAATTTGTCAGGCATGACCTCACTCTGACAAAGCCATGCTGACTATTCCTGATCAATCCTTGCCTCTCCAAGTGGCGATAGATTCTCTCCTTCAGAATTTTCTCTAATAGTTTTCCTACCACTGACGTGAGACTCACTGGTCTTTAATTCCCTGACTTATCTCTACAAACTTTCTTAAATAGTGGGATCACAGTACCTGTTCTCCAGTCCTCTAGCACCTACCACAGGCCAGCAAGGGATTAGACATGTGGGTCAGAGCCCCTGAAATCTCCTCCTTTGCTTCCCACAGCATCCTGAGGATAATTCATCCGGACCCGGAGATTTGTTGACTTTTAAGCCTGCCAGTACCTCCAATATCTTCTCACTCCCTGTGATAATTTGCTCAAGAACCTCACAGTCTCCCTCCCCGAGTTCCATATCTGTCTCCTCATTCTCTTGGATGAAGACAGATGTGAAGTACTCATTCAATACCCTACTAATATCCTCTGACTCCACCCACAGATATCCCCATTGGTCCTTAATGGGCCATACTCTTCCCCTAGTTATCCTCTTCCCATTAATGTACTTCTATATCTTGGGATTTTTCTTACTTTTACCAGCCAGAGCTTTCTGATATCCCCTCTTTGTCCTCCTAATTGCTTTCTTAAGCTCTATCATGCACTTCCTGTACTCCATTAATGCCTCCAGTGAGTTGCTCCCCTTGTACTTGCTAAAGCGCCTCTTTTCCTTCCCAGCATATCCTGACTGTGCCTGGTCATCCATGGTTCTCTGGGCTTGATAATCCTTCCTATTACCCGAGAGGGAACATGTTGGGCCTGTTCCCTCACCGTTTCCTTTTTGAACGACACCCCCACTGCTCTGCTGTAGATTTCCCCACAAGTAACTCTTTCCAGTCTACCGTTACCAGATCCTGCCTTCTTTTACTAAAATCCACTCCCCAAAAAATCCACAATTTTTTTTGCAACTTTAAATTGTGCCATGTTGTGGTCACTGTCTCACAAATGCTCCTCCACCAACACATCAATCACTTGTCTGGCTTTATTCCCCAGAATTGGTCCTGCACCATCCCTTGTTGGACCCTCTACATATTGAGTGAAAAGGTTCTCCTGTATACATTTTCAGAACTCCACTCCATGTAAACCCTTAACACAGTGACTATCCCAATTAATGTTGGGAAAGTTGAAATCGCCTAATATCATTCCCCTATTATTATTTTTACACACCTCTGCGAGCTGCGCATATATTTGCTGCTCAATTTCCCGCTGACTATCTGGGGTCTATAATAAAAATGTGGCTGTCCCTTTTTTTGTTCCTAAGCTGTACCCAAGCTTAATTTGATGCCCTCTCCAAGATATAATCTCTCCTTACTGCAGTAACTGACTCCTTAACTGATAATGCGGTGCCTCCTCCTCTTTTACCCCCTCCTCTGTCTCGCCTGTAGATTCTATATCCCAGGATGTTGACCTGCCAATCCTGCCTCTCCCTCAGTCACGTCTCCATGATGGCTACTATATCTCAATTCCACATGCCAATCATAGGTAGTGTGCTCTTTCAGAGGTTCGGTGCAGACTTGATTGGCCAAATGGCCTCCTTCTGTATTTTAGAGATGCAATAATTCTATCAATTTAATCTATGAATATATAACAGCCATGTCTCCGTCTGTTGAATTCAGGCACACCACCACTGTCAAAAGACAAAATATTCATAATTAACTACTTTTTTTATACAGTATGTTTATGAAGTTCTTATGTAACTTTGGACATGCACACAGGATCCACAAAGTACAGAAGGAGGCCATTTGGCCCATCGAGTTTGCATCGACCTTCAAAGAACACCCTACCTAGGCCCACACCCCCACCCTATCCCCTTTAAACTAGTAATCCCAACAACCTTTTGGAAGGGGCAATGTAGCATGGCCAATCCAACTAACCTGCAAATCTTTGGACTGTGGGAGGAAACCGGAGCACCCGGACGAAACGTAGAGAACGTGCAAACTCCAAACAGACAGTCACTCAAGGCTGGAATTGAACCCGGGTCCTGGGCGCCGTGAGGCAGCAGTGCTAACCACTGTGTGACTGTACCGCCTGATTAAAACTGATCGGAATGGCAAATGAAAGCATAATTTATAAAGTTCCTCGTTAATGAAAATGCTGTGCCAGTGCTGAAATTGAGAGCAGAAGGAAAGATGCAAACTGTTGGAAAATCAGGCTGAACATTGTAACACAAAATATCTTGAATATGTTGAAGCCTTGAAGTCTGAACTGTATTGTGTTAAAACTATGAATTGTGTTTTCACCCCCGCTTACAATTTTCTTCCATCATATGCATGTCCAAAGTTATTAAAGTTTTAAGATGAATAAGGACTTTCTAAACATGTATAAATAAAGTAAAGCTTGTTCAATCCCACATACTGCCTTTTTGTGACCGAATAGCCCTTAATTTGAATGGATAGAAAAATTAAGGATTGATGGATGAAGAGTCTTTATTTTAAACAAATCAATTAAAGCAGTTTTCCACTGCGCAAACTTACTATCAGCCCAATTGAAGAATCAACAGATAAAAGCATTGTGAATTTTGGCCAATTTTTGTAAATTCAGGATTTATTTACTAAGCGAGGAAAATTTTAAGGCAGTCTTCTCTAGTGAACGTATCAGAAAAAGATTGAAGCAACCCCAAGATGACCCTAAGCAACCGTTGCCCTACTTCAAAGAAACAAGGTCACCCTTGACCAATTCCAAAGAAGTCCTATTAGACTCAAATTGTTAACTTTGGACTTCCGATGGCAGCTACATGATGAACAATTGCACACGCGGTGGCTCCTGCCATGGTACTTTGTTTTAGGTCCTCTTTGCCCAGGTGTTGGGTGTTGTTTAAGGATAAATTTGATTAATTCAATGGAATAAGGTCCCCACATAAAATTAATGCCCAACAAGTATTAATGCAAGGCAACGCGAAGAATTGTCATTGGACATGGAAGTCCTTGAGCCTCGTTGGTGGAGAAAATGACAGAGAGGCTTCTGCTGTGGCGCCTCCTTGGACAGCCGAGATGCTGGCAAGCTTCTTGGTGAACGAATTCAAGAAGCAGCGGCAGGCGGTCACTGAGGACCTTGATAAGGCTCGGAAAGGGTTTTAGCCCTCATCCATGTGGCCTTAGAAAAGACTGATCAGAAGGTCATGGAGCAAGACACAATGATACAAAAGGTGTAGGTGGCAATCTAAGACCAGATGACCGGATTGTCTCACTGAAGATGGAGATGGTGGTGCTGGCTGACGGGCATAAAGCATTGAAGACCAAGGTAGACGATATGGAAAACTGCTTCAGCATTGTTGGGCTGCCGGAGGGTCTGGAGGGCCCAAATCCTACGGACTACAAGCCCAAGCTGTTTGGGGAATATAGTGGGAGAGGAGGAATTCCCATATCCTCCCGAGTTGGACCAGGCCCATCAGCTGCTGATGGAGAAGCCCTGATCTGGGAAACCACCATGGTCCATCAGGTTTCACAGGTACCAAGATACGGAGTGGGTCCTGAGGTGGATGAAAGACCATTGAGACTATAGATGGGTGGGCCACGGGTGGTAGCATAGGATGTCCCTGTATGCGGATGATCTGCTATTGTATATTACGGACCCACTCTCCAATGTAGAGGAGATGATGGAGCTACTAAGGAGTTTTAGTTCCTTTGAGTACAAGCTGAATCTAGGCAAAAGTGAATACTTTCCGGTGAGTACCCGAGGGAGGGAAGCTGATCTGGGGAAGTTGCCGTTTCACTTGGCCAGGACTGGCTTCCATTATCTGGGAATCCAGGTTTTCCATGATTGGGTCTCACTCTATAAACATAACTTGCTAGTCTGTTGAATGAGGTGAAGGCCTACTTGAAAAGATGGGGCGTCCTCCCTCTGACCTTGGCGGGCAGGGTGCAGACTTTGAAAATCAACCTCCTCCCGAGGTTTTTATTTTTGTTTCTGTATCCCCCAGTCTTTCTTCCCAAATATTTATTTCCAGTGTCAATAAAATTATATCCTCCTTTGTTTGGGCATGCAAAACCCCATGGATTCGAAGGCATTTCTGAAAAGAGAGAGGCAATCGTGGGGTTTGGCAATGCCTAATTTGTTATTGGGCTGCAAATATTGAAAAGGTGTGGAAGTGGCTTATGGATCCAGATTCTATATGGGGGTGGGTGGAGGCAGGCTTGTGCAGAGGTTCGAGTCTGAGGGCCCTAGTTAATGCCCCACTTCCATTTTCCCATGTAAAATTTACTTTGAATGGGAAGTGGTAAGAGACACTTTGAGGATTTGCAGGCAGTTTAGGTAGCATTTTAAGCTGGGCTCCATGTCAATGTTAGCCCATGTTTACAGGAACTATTTGCTTGTGCCGTCTGGCTTGGATTCATCATTCAGGGGATGGGAGAGGCAGGAGTTGGAGAGGTTTGGGGACATGTTTATTGAAGGTAGGTTTGGCAGTATGGGCGAGTTATTGGAGAAGTTTCAGCTCCTGAGATTGAATGTATTTAGGTACTTGCAGGTTCGCAACTTTTTGAGTAAAGAGATTCCTTGATCTCCTCTGACACCGTCGCATTCGCTCACAAACAAGGTCTTGTCCCTGGTACAGTTAGGTGAAGGAAGAACCTTGGATATCTATTGTCCGATCCTGTCAGTGGAGCAGGCTTTGTTGGAAGGTGTAAAGAGAAAGTGGGAGGATGAACTGGGTTCTGTTTTTGATTGGAGGTGTATGGACTGAGGCTCTTCACAGGGTCAACTCCACCACCTCTTGTGCTAGGCTCAACTTGATCCGGTTCAAGGTGGTCACAGGCCGCACTTGACCAGGGCGCGAATGAGTGGTTTCTTCGCGGGGTTTTAAGGTTGGTGTGAACGTTGTTCTCAGGGGCCAGCGAATCATACGCACATGTTTTGGTCTTGCCCTAACTGGTAAGCTTTTGAGGGTAGTACAGTGGCGTATTGGTTAGCACTGCTGCCTCAAGGCGCTGAGGACCCGGGTTTGATCCCGGCCCCGGGTCACTGTCCATGTGGAACAGTGTTTACCTGGCAATTGTTCAGAAGTGTTGACTTCTGGACAATTGTGCTGGGCAAAGAACCATCTAACAAAAGCAATCTAAAGCTCTAACATGGGATGGTTTTGCCAGTTTTACCCTGATAGTTACTCTGAAATGATTAAAAGGAAAAAAAATGTCTCGATAGGTTAAATGAGTGGCAAAAAAATGACAAAAAAATTTAAATGAAGAGAGATTGCAGAACACTGCGGTACAGAGGATCTGGGTATCCTGGTGCATGAATCACAAAGTTATTATGCAGGTGCAGCAAGTAATTAAGAAGGTGAATAAAATGTCGGTGTTTATTGCAAAAATAATCAAATATAGTTTTGTTACAATTATACAGTTGTTGGTGAGACCACATCTGGAATACTGTGTACAGTTTTGCTCGCCTTACTTAAAAAAGGATAAAATTGCACTTGATGTAGCTCAGAGGGTTCACTCGGCCGATTCCTGGGATGAAGGGGTTCTCTTCTGAGGAAATGGTTACATAGGTTTGGACTGTATCCAAGAGGTTTAGAAGAACGAGATGTAATCTTATTGAGACATATAAAATCCTGAGGGGATTTGACAAGGTGGATGGTGAGAGGATGAATTCCCTGACAAAAGAGTCAATGGTTATAGGGGGTAGACAGGAAAGTGGAGTATGGGCCATGTCCCAGGCAGTACAAGATTAATACCCTATTTCATGAGAGGTTCTAAACATGAATCAGGTATCTCACATAAGGGGAAAACAAGCAAAATGAAACCAGTGATCTTTAAACTGTTTTTTATTTACCTTTTTGGTTAAGAATATCCCTTGAACTGATAATTAAATCATTTTCTTAAGCCCACACTTCAGTCTATATATGTATATACATAGAAAAAAAACATAGAAAGATACAGCACAGAACAGGCCCTTCGGCCCACGATGTTGTGCCGAACTTTTGTCCTAGATTAAGAACAAATGAATCTACACCCCCATAGTTCTACCGTAATCCATGTACCTATCCAATAGCCGCTTGAAGGTCACTAATGTTTCCGACTCAACTACTTCCACAGGCAGTGCATTCCATGCCCCCACTACTCTCTGGGTAAAGAACCTACCTCTGACATCCCCCCTATATCTTCCACCATTCACCTTAAATTTGTCCCCTTGTAATGGTTTGTTCCACCCGGGATAAAAGTCTCTGACTGTCTACTCTGATCTATTCCCCTGATCATCTTATAAACCTCTATCAAGTCCCCCTCATCCTTCTCCGTTTTAATGAGAAAAGACCTAGCACCCTCAACCTTTCCTCGTAAGACCTACTCTCCATTCCAGGCAACATCCTGGTAAATCTCCTTTGCACCTTTGTATGATATGTTTATGTAAGGCACATTGGAATGTACTTGCCAAAATAAATTATTGTGTGCAAACCAGTGTAGCATAAGTGAATAACAGAATAAGCGAGATAAGAAAATGTGGCATTATGTAACTCCATATACCTCCAGTTCCTGTAAAGGCAATTAATTCCAGTATCAGAGTGCTGACGAAAGTATTTATATTTTATATGACACTTTGATTTGAGTGTGTAATAATGTGGTAGCATTAAGAAGGAGAGATCAGTGGGGTGAGAAGGTTATCAAAAACGAGAGATATTACATGCTTGAAATTCTAGCCTTACATTTATGTAGTTATCATGTTGAAGCTCTACTGCCCATATCCTGACTGACGCCAAGCTCCATTCACCCCTCACCCCTGTGGCCGCTGACTTACACCCGGTCCACCATCACTGCAGTTTTAAACTTCTGAACCATGTGTTCAAATTCCTTCATGGCCTTGGCCCTCCCTGTTTCCGTAACCTTCTGCAAACTTCCAAGAAAATTGCAATCCTCTATCTCTGTCTGCATGTGAATCTCTCCCTCCGCTAACCATTGCCGACTGCACTTTCAACTGTCTCGGCCTTAAACTCTGGAATTCCCCCTCCAAGACTTTACATCTCTCTCTCTCCTCCCTGAAGATGCTCCTTAAATGTCACCACTTGGACCAAGCTTTGCTAACTGTTCTAATGTCGCCTCCTTTTGCTTGGTGCCAGTTTGTATCCGATAATGCTCCTTTGAAACAGCTTGAACTTGTAATTAAGCTAAATATCAATGCCAGTTGTTATATTTATGATACAGTTTTATCATACTATTGTTTTGAAATTGGCAGGTATCCTGGCAGATGGCAGTCAGTAGACAGTTAAGGGTGCAATATATGATGCATCCAAAACGCTAAAGCATTTGGCCTTGACAATTCTGTCCAAGTAGATGACTATAATTCAGATTTTAAAAATAAACTGTTTGTGTGTGTCTCTATATATATATATATTTTAATAAACAATTATTCCATTATAAATTATTTAAAGTTCATCGTTTTCAAAACATTTGATAGAGGAATAGGTGCATGTGTTTGGATAAGTAGGGAAGAGTTCTCCACTATCTTTATTTAAAAGAAACTGAAGTATAATTTTAGGAGAGCATGATTGGAAATGCTGATGATCATAAATTTCAGGTTATTCTAAATCCCAGAAGCTACTGCCCTCAACTGTATTTTGCAATTTGATATAATGAGGAAAGATTTGAAAATCAGAAAATGATGTCCCAGATGTTTTATGATTATTTTAAATAAATAAATGTTTATTAACCAATTAAGTATACACAACTCAGCGGACCAAAAGTACACTTAACTAAAACAATGGCTATACACAGTATCACTTACTTTACTCAATTACAAACACCTTTATTTCACTACCTTCATAATTCTCCCCAAACTTCCACAAATCTTATAGATTTTTGAAACTTTAAAAAGAATCCAGTAATAGTTACCACGCCAGGCAGTTGCAGCTCTTTGGGGTTGCTTCTGGGTAGAACAAAAGAACTGGTTTTCCAAGGCAGGCTTTTTTTTTACAGACCAGGCTTGCTGGGAGTTAAAACAGCGATTATTGCTGTTGGATGACATCTCAAACAACAATCCTTGCAAAGGTTAAATGCTTCTGATATACACTTTTTTCGCGCTTGATCTTCCATTATCTGAATTAACCTCATCAGAAGGCAAACTTAATTACCTTCATTTCGTGGGTCTACCTTTTAGAATATAAAAGTAAAATTTGCATCTTGTCTCCTGCATTGAACCTCTAAAACCTTATTCAATCCCTTTTAGTTCTATTCCCCATTGTTATCAGCTTGCCTTAGATAAACAGCTGCTTACGATGTTGTTAGGCTCATCAGCATACCAAAAGTAGGAGTTCCATGAACACCAGGGACGGCATGGTGGTTAGCACTGCTGCCTCATAGCTCCAGGGTCCCGGATTCAATTCCGGCCTCAGGTGACTGTGTGGAGTTTGCACTTTCTCCTGTGGGTTTCCTCCGGGTGCTCCGGTTTCCTCCCTCAGTCCAAAAATGTGCAGGTTAGGTGGATTGGCCATGCTAAATTGCCCCTTTAGTGTCCAAAGGGTTAGGTGGGGTTACAGGGACCGGGTGGAGGCATGGGCTTAAGTAGGGTGCTGCGAGGCCGGTGCAGATTCAATGGGCTGAATAGCTCCTTCTACACTGTGTAGATTCCATGACCTACAACCAACTGCCCCCTCCCTTCAATAGCCTACATTTTCCAATAGTTTTAAAAGTATATAACCAACCGAAAACATTCCAATTATTGGATTTCCATGATTTATTTTTTCTTATCATCACTATTTTTTTCCTGACACTACTGCTTCCTACATTGAAGACAAATCAACTTGCTGCCTTTAGAGGCAGTTTCCAGGTAAATTGCAGAAATATGCTGAAATAAGTAAATTGGTTTGCCTGCAGTTTGAATCTCCCTATGGAAAATAGTCTTGTCTCTATCTAGGCTGTGCCTTCCACACCCCAGCTATTCACCAGAGATTGGTAACTTGCTAGATGATCATTGGGCATTGATACAACACAATGGGGTTGAATTGAAATTAAAAAATGATAACGAAAACAATTATCTGATGAGAGAACATATTTTTTTTAATGTAGTGATCGTACTCTCCTCCATTGTGACACAGTTTTTTTTTAAATTTACTAAACGGTGGAATAGGTAACATTCATTGATAATGTAGAGACTATTGGGTAGATTTTCAACTTGCTGGCAGAGGTCAGTGTTATGGATCGGACCCCTATTATAGGGAAAACTCAATTTTCACTTCCATTCCAGAATTAAAATTTGGTTACCCCCGACACCAGTTGTATGTCTAGGTAGCAAGTTGAAAATTATATCTCTATGTGAATCTGTACATTTATATAGGAGATGACAGCTCATTAATCGACTTGTATATTTGTTTCATACATTTATATTTTTGGTTTGAAGCGTATTGAATTGGATATCTAAAATGTATTTTTTTTATCCTATAGGATTTTGAAAGGTTATCCAGCACACTCTCCGAATACGGAAGATGCCTCCTCCTCCTCCTCCTCCCCCACCTGCTCCTCCAACATTTTCATTGGTAAGAATTTTGGATTGGATTTGGGTTCATTGTCACTGAGGTATAGTGAAAAGTATTGTTCTACGGACAGTCCAGACAGATCATTCCATACATGAAATAATATAGGACATACCATTAAAAACACAGCACCTATGACAAATGCGCAATGTAAATACATAGACACAGATATCGGGTGAAGCATATGGAGTGCAATACCACTCGGAGATCAGTTAAGTCCATAAGAGGGTCATTAAGAAGTCTGGCAACAGCGGGGAAGAAGCTGTTTTTGAATCTGATCGTGCGTGTTCTCAGACTTTTCTATCTCCTGCTCAATAGAAGTTGGGAGAGAGAATAATCTGGGTGGAAGGGGTCTTTGATTATGCTGCCCACTTTCCCAAGGCAGCAGGAGGTGTAGACAGAGTCAATGGATGGGAGGCGGTTTCACGTGATGGACTGAGCTGCGTTCAATTTTTTGATGATTCAAATCCCTTATTCTAGCATCAAAAACCACTATACTGCTAAAGGTGCTGTTATAATGCAGCCCGGGTCTTTGCAAAACAGCCTAACTGCATTGCTCCCGGACATTTACTAGTAACTTGTGCAATTGGTCTTCCTGTGTAGCAACTGCACTGAGCTTTTATTCAATAAAATGTACTTTATTTATAACATTCGTTAAAGGGTATTACTTAACAGCTCAAATTGACATTAAATAAAGTTCAGTTCCTTTCAATACAGTACAATGCACTCTGGTGCAACTGACTACACTTATAGGGCGGGATTCTCAGGCCGCTTTCGTCCGGTGACCGGAGAATCCTGCCTGAGGTAAATGGAGTTTTCCATTCTACATAGCTTGCCTGTTGCGTTGTTACGGCAGGTGGGGCGGATGAATCCAGCCCATAGTTACAGATTATATTTACATGGTTGGCATTGCCTAGGTTGCTGAAATACCTTGAGCAAAGCACATGGATGGAGTTTACTAGTAAGAGTTGTGAAGCACTACTGTTAAATATATTAGCACTGGGACAGGGTATTTACTGGTTTTAAGTAGTTGAGTCACAGATAAGTTGATCTGGAGGAAAACTGTAAAAGAAGTATGAAAGGTTATGTGATCCACTTAAGAGTATTTTATTTGCTTCAATTTGTACAATCTGCAAGATTACCTCACTGGCAACCTTCCTCTTTGCCAATATGGTTTAATATATTTCAAGGTGCATGCCAGTTGTTCCACTCTTCATAATGAAAAATGCCTGTATTGTAGAGCTGAAGATGTTGCCTTCACAGATACTGTTTACTGGTCACTCCCACCAATGCAAACAGGTACATTAATGAGAATGAGGACAAATGTATTTCCCCAACTCACTTTGCCTCCTTATACAGGTCCCAGTCTATCAGAATTTGGACTTCTGAACATTGAAGTATGTTCTGTGCTTTCGTTGACCTTCATACTTACCCCTAGCGCCATCAATATAGAGAAGTATTAATTCATCAGTTAAGGGAGGTGGCCAGTGGTGATTAACAGATTTCTTTGATCTGAATTCATGAAAATTCCTGAAGTCCAGAATCATTATTTCATCCGACTGTATGCCACTGTGTTCCTTCCTCTCTTGCCAATGGGACAGGATACATCCTGGAATGGGATGTACGAGTCTGAGATGCTAGCTGATAGATAAGATTCTGAGTATAATTATGTCTGATTGCAAATTATTGTTATTTTGAGAAATTAGTGAAGAAGACTTTGCATGGTTGGCTGGACTGAGGTTGTCTGACCGGATATTATATCTGATTCATTGCTGATAGGCCGATCAGATTTTCTCCTTGATTGCTGAAAGTTTTCACAATCTCCGGTGGCTTGCCCGGCCACTTTAGAAGGTAGGAAGGCAACCCTGCAGCACAACACAGCAACAGCTTGCATTTATAAAATGGCATTCCGTTAAAAAAAATCCAAAGCATTTAGTCAGATTGTTATTAAACCAGGTTTGACACCGAGTTGCAATGTACCACGACACCATGCAGATGCTGCGACAACGAATGAACGGACATCGCGCGACAATCACCAGGCAGGAATGTTCGCTTCCAGTCGGGGAACACTTCAGCAGTCAAGGGCATTCAGCCTCTGATCTCCGAGTAGGCGTTCTCCAAGGCGGCCTTCAGGACGCGCGACAACGCAGAATCGTCGAGCAGGAACTTATAGCCAAGTTCCGCGCACATGAGTGCGGCCTCAACCGGGACCTGGGATTCATGTCGCATTACATTCACCCCCCACCATCTGGCCTGGGCTTGCGAAACCCTACCAACTGTCCTGGCTTGAGACAATTCACACCTCTTTAACCTGGGGTTACACCTACCCCTGGATCTGTAAAGACTTAATTACCTGCACATGCTCGCATTCTAAGCATTGTCTGGCATCTTTGAATGGGAGATTGCAGAACTCGATGGTACAGAGGGATTGGATGTCCTGGAACATGAATCACAAAAGGTTAGTATGCAGGTACAGCAGGTGTTTAGGAAGGCAAATGGAATGTTGATGTTTGGTTTTACTGAAGCTGCAGAGGGCCTTGGTGAGACCACATCTGGAGTACCGTATACAATTTTGGCCTCCTTATTTGAAAATAGATATAATTTCATTAGCTGCAGTTCCAAGAAGGTTCACTTCCTGGGATCAGGACCTTATCTTACGAAGAAAGATTGAACAGGTTGGATCTATATCCATTGGAGTTCAGAAGAATGAGAAGTGATCTTACTGAACCATCTAAGATCCTGAGGGGACTTGATATAGTGGATACTGGGAGGTTGTTTCCACTTGTCAGGAAGACTAGAAGAAGGGTCACAGTTTAACAATAAGCGGTCTCCTTGTTGAGATAGATGAGGAGAATTGTTTCTCTCAAAGAATTAACTTGTGGAATTCTTTTCCCCAGAAAGCATTGGAGGCTGGTTCATTGCATTTATTCAAGGCTGAATTAGACAGATGTTTTTAACATACATTTTATTAGAGTTTTACATTTTTTTTACAATTAACACAACAAACTCTCAAAACTGGTACAGTATAAATACTATTACACACATGAGTACAGAAAAGGACAGGAGAACGCCAACAGAGTTGGTTCTTAAATTTAGTGCCTCAACCATACAATAGAAAAAACAGCGAGAGAATAGAGAAGAAAAGGATAAGGCCATGGAACCATTGTAATATAATCATAGAATCATGCAGTGCGGAAAGAGGCCATTCGGTCCATTGAGTCTACACTGATCGGGGAAAACTCCACTGGTTGGAGTCACACACAGCACAAAGGAAGATAGTTGCAGTTGTTGGCGGTCAGCCATCTCAGTCTCAAGATATCATCTCCTGGCTGCCCAAAGCCTGTCCACCATTTACAAGGCACAAGTCAGGGATATGATGGAATACTGTCCACTTGCCTGATTGAGTACAGCTCCAAAACACTCAAGAAGCTTGTCACCATCTAGGACAAGCAGCCTGCTTGATTGGCACCCCTTCCACAAACATTCACTCCCTCCACCACCACGCACAGTAGACGTAGTGTGTACCATCTACAAGATGCACGGTGGGAACTCACCAAGGCTTTTTTGGCCGCACTTTACAAACCCACGACCACTACCATCTAGAAAGAGGTGCAGCAGATACATGGGAACACGACCAACTGCAAGTTCCCCTCCAAGTCACTCACCACCCTGACTTGGAAGTGTATCACCGTTCCTTCGCTGTTGCTGGGTCTAAATCCTGGAACTCCCTGCCTAACAGCACCGTGGATGCAGCGCTGGCCCTAGGGTTGCTGGCGCCCCGGGCAAGCTGAACTTCGGCACCCTTGGGGTGGGGGCGGGGCCGAGGGGGGGGGCGGGGCCGAGAGGGGGGCGGGGCCGAGGGGGGGGCGGGCCGAGGGGGGGGGCCGGGGGGGAGCGGCCCCGAGGGGGGGGCGGGGCGAGGGCGGGGGGGGGGGGGCCGAGGGGGGGGAGGCGGGGGGGAGCGGACCCGAGGGGGGGGGCGGGGCGAGGGCGGGGGGGGGGGCGGACCCGAGGGGGGGGCGGGGGGGAGCGGACCGAGCGGGCGAGCGGACCGAGCAGGGGGGCGGACCGAGGCGACGGACCAGGTGGGGGGGGGGCGCCCTGGGGGAGTGCGGCCACCCTGGGGGAGTGCGGCCACCCTGGGGGAGTGCGGCCACCGCACATGCGCTGGTTGGCGCCGGCCCAACTGCGCATGCGCGGGACCCGAGTCTGGCGCCCCCTAGCACATGGCGCCCCGGGCAACAGCCCGGGTTGCCGGTGCCTTGAGCCGGCCCTGCGTGGATGTACTTACACAAAATGGGCTGCAGTGGTTCAGGAAGGCAGCTCACCACCACCTTCACCAGGGCAATTGGGGATGAGCAGCAAATGCTGGCCTAGACAGCAAAGCCCAAAAAAATTAATGTTCTGAAAGGGATCTTACCATCCACTGCTTCTGGTAAACCGACAACTCGGACATCTTTCTCCGGCCTCGGTTCTCCAGATCCTCCAGGATTTCTGACATACCATATAGCTGGTTTTCCAGGGATTGAATGCAGCCCTCAGCTAAGGAAGTTGCATTTTCAGCATTCAGGATTCTCTCCTCCGTTTTATTGAGAATTTTATTAGCATTCTGCAGCTCAGCCTCGTGAGCGCTAATGTTATTTGCCAGCAAGCCAAATTTATCATCAATAACTCTAATGAGATTTGTAATCCATCATCTGCAATGCCTTCGAAGTGCCGGATCGAGAACCCGCTTGAGGATCAAGTTGCCATGTGGAGGGGTCAGCTCCACTCCTGGTGCATCCGACTGCTCCCTTTTATCGACGGTTTTCATAGGATACCCCGTGGCATTTTTTTTCTCCAACACTCGGCAAACAGCTTCTAGGGTCATTCGCTCCTACGTCGGGTAAGTATGTGCCGTGTAAATAGGATATAAATGAAGGATTAATCGATGAGCAGTGCCAGAATTCACGGAAATGTAGCTATTCCTGCGCCTGCGCCACATGATCCCCCAGACAGGCTTTTAAAGGTGAGGCAGTCGAGGGTTATGGAGGGCAGGCAGAAAAGTGGAGTTGAGATCACAACTCCAGATCAGCCATGATCTTATTGCATGATGGAGCAGCTCCTAATCAATTTGGCAGAACTATGCAGAGTTTGGGTCCGATCCATTGTTTGTGGGATTGATTTGCTTTGTCCATCACATTCCTCTTCACCAGGTTGGTATTTTTAGGAATGCTTTCTGCTGCTCAATGATGCCCTTTTGCACTCTTCACTTAAACTACGGTTTTTCCCCCAACTTGGATGGTGAGTGTGAGATATGCTGGGGTCATGTGGTTACAGATCTGGTTGAATACAATTCAACACCTCATGGATACCCAGTTTTGAACTGCTGGATTTGTTCTGAAACTATCCCATTTATCACACTTGAGTTTTTGATACCAATTTTCTCTCTTGCTGTCCTGAAGATATTAGCTCTTTGCTGGGGGAAGATTTCACAGACACAAGACACCCTCTGCTACTGCACCCAAGTGGCCCTAAAAAATGATCAACAGGCTGGTTGATCAGGGGAGCATTGCCCAATTGTTCCCCACCCGTCATCTCACTGAAGACTACTGAGACCAATTCTAGTTTCTCCTTCACATCCCAGCTGCAATCAACTGATGTGGACAATAACTTTCCTTGTCTTTCTGACTCAGGTAATTGTTGGATAAATTCACCTCAGACAGGCATAAGAAGAATGTTCACGGGATCCTGTTTTTAAGAGAAATTAGATGTTTTATTTTAGATTTCTCATCTCCACTCCATGGCAGGCAATGAATTTTTTTTTACATTTGTTGACGGGATGGGGACATCACAGGCTGGGACCGCAGTTATTGCCCATCCCTAATTGATCTTGAGAAGGTGCCCTTGAAAAAGAGCCTCTCTGTTGTGACAGAGCCCGAGCAGTTTTTCACTCATCTTCAAAGATGTATTGTAGTTGTTTACAGCTGTGCCACCTTGCTGCAAATTGGGAACTTGGGTAGATGGGATGGAAACTCGGTTGAGTCTGACTCGAACTTTGCTTGATTAAGAAGCTATAAAAACAGTGACAACATTTCAAACAGATGACATTCAGGACAAGAAAGAGAAGGTGGTGCTCCTATTTCTCCTACCTGTCTTCTGAAAGGATTGCTACCTTCCAGGTGACCGTGTTGGTTCCTGTTGACGATGAGAGTGAAAGCAAATTTGATCCTGCCCTCGCCGAGTGTGTGCAAAAGGAATTGTCTAAAGAGCAGTTCGCAAACACTGGCTGACTTTTCTTTCCTGTTCTCAGCCCAGGTACACTCAACAATTGTACCACCCCAACTGAATTGAGCTGAATCTTCTCAAACTGGGACACATACCTGGGGTATTCTGGTGTGTGGTGCTCGGTTACATGTCTTTAACAATTGAGCCATTTGCTGGAACTGTGCTTTAACACTTTTAACAAGTACACCTATGTGAAAGCACTGACCACTGTCGCACATATACCTGTAATTGCTGCCACCTTCAACAGTAGAGCAATGTATGAAAGAGAAAAATGCAATAAACGTCAAGAATATAGCAAATATTTAACTTTCAGAAGTATGTATTGTATAGCTACATTTTTCTGAGCCCAAGTTATTGGTGACACTGTTGTCATTTGTTGATGGCTTCTCGTTCGCTGCATAAAAGAAGTTCGTTTTACAAGCCTGTTGGCATTATGACTGATCACTAACCTGGAGTAATGTCAGTAGAGAAATGGCGAATACACCATGAAGACCTATAACATGGATCATTCTTCATGCCACAAGTGATGCATGTCCAATAACTCTGGAATATATCTACTTAATGTCACGCCTGGCCAAGTTTGACAACATATTTCAAGAATATGGAGAGCAGATGTCAGTTGAGGGTGTGCCTCCATCTTGAGGATGTCATTTCAGTTTGTTGCTGGGTTAAATATATTTGGTTTAATTAGATTCACTTTAGATAGAACAGAACTGAATATCTGAACCAAGCCCAGGTTTGTCCATCCAACTGAAACGGTGGTTAGTCTGCATAACGATTACAACAATTTTCTTTCCTGATGTGTGTGTGTATGCCGTCTTAATTGGATGTTTGTAGTTTGAAGTAAATGTGGATTTGAATACTTTGCGAGTTGTTATCTGTCAAAAGGAGTTGGGGAGATCCAAGATTAGTAGTTTCAGTATTTCGCATATACATTATCATAAAGCTTACTGAATGAACAAAGATGGTTTCTGTTTGTTAGGTAAAATAGTATTGGGAGAACAGTCTTCCTTTATTATGTGGATGCTTTTCGATGTTAAATACATGAAATGTAATATCCACAAAGAAAATAAAATGAGGAGTGAAAAAAAATGACAGCCTTTTAACTTACAAAAATAAACTTTCTGCTGCGTATTGTGTAGCTGAATTTATTTTCTACAACCAGGAAAGAGGCCATGTCTGGTTCTTTACCACAGATCTTGTTCCGTTTGATCTTCATTCTGCAAATATCAGCAGAAACAAAGTCTCAATCAGACTACCGATTGTAAGAAAGGGAGTTTGACTAAAGTTTTGATTAACCAGCTGCAGTTTAACAGTATTGAGTGTGATCCACAGCAAGTGGCAGCCCCCAGCCCGTGGAAGGTTAGGAGAAAAAGGCTCTGATTTTGCAGTTGTGATGACCATGAAGCTGTCAGCATTCACCATCAATACTCCACTTTGGAGACCGTTTATCAACAGAATAAAACCCAAATCCCAGTGATCACTGGATCATTGTGTGCAGTTTTATTCCAGTGCCGTTGCTTCACTGCTAACTACAAAATCCAAGCCAACAGATAATCTTTGGGATTTTTTTTCATGGAACGTGGGTGTCGCTGGCTAGGCCAGCATTTATTACCAATCCCTAATTGCCTTTGTGGTGGTGGTGGGCTGTCTTCTTGAACCGCTGCAGTACATGTAGAACATAGAACATAGAACAGTACAGCACAGAACAGGCCCTTCGGCCCTCAATGTTGTGCCGAGCCATGATCACCCTACTCAAACCCACGTATCCACCCTATACCCGTAACCCAACAACCCCCCCCTTAACCTTACTTTTATTAGGGCACTACGGGCAATTTAGCATGGCCAATCCACCTAACCCGCACATCTTTGGACTGTGGGAGGAAACCGGAGCACCCGGAGGAAACCCACGCACACAGGGGGAGGACGTGCAGACTCCACACAGACAGTGACCCAGCCGGGAATCGAACCTGGGACCCTGAAGCTGTGAAGCATTTATGCTAACCACCATGCTACCCTGCTCCGGAGGAACACCCACATTGTGGTTAGGGAGGGAGTTCCAGGATTTTGACCACGTGACAAGAGATAAAACCGCAATATAGTTCCAAGTCTGGATAGTGTGTGGCTAGGAGGTGGAACTGATATGGTTGCCATACATCAGTTACCCTTGTCCTTCTAGGTGATAGAGGTTGCAGGTTTGGAAGGTTCTGTTGAAGGAACCTTGGTAATTAGCTGCAGTGAATTCTGTAGATGGTACACATTGCTCCTACTGTGTTGGTGGTGGAGGGAGTGAATGTTGGAGGTGATGGATGGGGTGGCAAACAAGCGGGCGGTTTTGTCCTGCTTGGTGTTGAGCTGCTTGAGTGTTGTCAGAGCTGTACTCATCCAGGCAAGTGGAGAATATTCCATCACACGCCTGACTTGTGCCTTGTAGATGGCAGACAGGCTTTGGGGAAACAGGACGTGAGTTACTATTCGCATGATTTCCAGCCTCTGACCTGCTCTTTTACTCATAGTATTTGTGTGACTCATCCAGTTCAGTTTCTGATCAATGATGATCCCCAGGATGTTGATAGTGGGGAATCCAGCAATGGTAATACTATTGAATGTCAAGGGATGTTGGTTAGATTTTCTCTTGCTGGAGATGGTCATTGTACTTGTGGAGCAAAAATGTTATTTGTGACTTAATAGCCCAAACTTGCATAATGTCCAGGTCTTACTGCATATGGACATTGGCTACTTCAATACCTGGCAGTCACGAATGATGCTGCCACCTGTGGTGGATCAGTCCTAACAAGGATGATTATGATGGATCTGGGGCATTGCCTGTAAGGTATAATTCTGTGAGTCATGTCAGACTGTTGCTTGACTAGTCTATGGGACAGCTCTCCCAATTTTGGAACAAGCCCACAGATGTTAGTATGAAGGACTTTGTAGGGTCGATGGTATATGCCACTGTCATGGTGCCTCAGTTGTAACCAGGTGGTACATTTGGTTTCACTCCTTTTAGACTCTGCCCTGGTTCGATACAACTGAATGGTTTGCCAGGCTATTTAAGAATTGGCCACGTTTCTGTGGGCTTGGGTGTATGTAGGCCAGACCAAGTAAGGATGGCAGATTTCCTTCCCCAAATGATATTAGTGAACCAGATGGATTTTCAACAGTGGTTTTGTTGACCAGCTTTTAATTCCAGATTTATTAATTGAATTTAAATTCCACCAATTTGAACCCTCTATCCTTGGAATATATTAGCCTGGCACTCTGGGTTACTAGACCAGTGATATTACCACTTTGTCAGTGCCACCACCTGCATGTATTCCTCATGTTGTTGTGGTATCTACTTCTTGCTTCAGATGAGAGTGTGACTGTGAAATTGCAAATTAATCGCCAAAATAAAGAATGTGAGATCCCCATTAGCAATTCAATGTATTACATATATAAGCATCTACCATGGTGCTGTGTGGTGAAATGTTAATTTTTGAATTTGAAACTTTTATTGAGCATTTCCAGTTCTACACCTATACGTTACAAAGAGTTCTACTGAATTTGACGGGACAGAAATTGTTTGTGCTCCCACCTTACTTCACCCCACTCAGTCGATATTTCCTTCTATTCCTTTTTCCCTCTTCTTAGCCTCCCCTTAAAAGCATCACCGCTATTCCCCTCAATCACTTCATGTGGTCGCAATTCCCACGTTCTAAATTCTACATTCGAAGTCTGCATGTAGACAATGTAATATTCATGATCGTGGTGAATTTAAGTCATATGAAGAAATATTTCAGATGAATGGGGCACTGGATGAATGATCACCTTTGGATTTGTAATAAACTTTGATTAATTGTAGATTTCCCCCAATTTGAACTGTTTCTGACAACTAACTATGATGCAACAGCCAAACTGCATTTATTACTTTTGTAACCATATTTGGTGAGTTGTGTTGTCATTTTGTTCCTGTTTTTAACCACTTCCTGTAACAGAACTATGCCACAAATCTTCAAAGGTAATTGTTTATTGCACAGAACAATTCTGCAATTACAAGTATATATTGTGATAGCTTTACATGTGGATTTCAACTTGGATTCTGTTAATGAAACTAGTTACAGGGGTTTTATTGGTGCAAGTTCTCATGGTGTAAGTGACTAACAATTTCTATAGCTTCACTTCCTATCTCTTTAATCAGAAACAATAGGAGCTTATTGTGGGGCACTTTCTAATTCATCAGTGACGCAATATTTAAAAAAATATATTTTGAATAAAGAATTTTATTTATAACAAATAAAATGCACAATATCAACATGAGAAACAGATGCAACAAAATGCATTATTAGAGGAAACAGAAACAGCCAAGCAAAGCCACCCAGCAGAGAAACGCCCAACCTCTTTCCCCAACAATGGGAACTAACCCCACCCCCAACAGCTGATGGTGTTTAATTATTTACATAAGAAATCATTCGCTGCCACCTCAGGTAGAAACCCTCGACTGACCCCCTGACGGTGTACTTAACCTTCTCCAGATGTAAAAATTCCATGAGGTCACCCAATCAGACTGCAGCACTGGGCAGAGCGGAAGATCTCCGTCCCAGCAGAACTCACCTCCAGGCTGTTAGTGAGGCAAAGGCAAGAATATCCGTCCGCAACTCCCAGCAAGTCCGATACTCCGAAAATTATCACCAGGACAAGGCCCCAGGTTCATGTTAAGAATCGCTGACATGGTGTTAAAGAAGGAAACCCAAAAGCTTGCCATCCTGGGACATGACCAGAACACGTGGCTGTGATTAGCAGGTCCCAAAGAAAACCGCTTACCTGACCTCCATCCCGCAAAGAAACTACTCATCCTAGTTTCAGTTAGGTGTGTGTTGCCTTGAACTGAGTTAGACTGAGTAGTGCACAGGAGAACGTGTTCACCCTATGAAGGGCCTCACACCACAGGCGCGATTCTCCGCTCCCCACGCCGGGTGGGAGAATCGCGGGAGGGCCGGGCGAATCACGACACACCTTCTGGCACCCCCCCGCGATTCTCCCACCCCCCTCCAAAATGGCGCGTCGCGGAATCGCCGCTCGCCGTTTTTCACGGCGACTGGCGATTCTCCGGCCCGGATGGGCCGAGCGGCCTGACGAACCCGACCGGTTCACGCCGGCGCCAACCACACCTGGTCGCTGTCGGCGCGAACATCGCGCGACAGGTAAGTGTGGGGCCTGTGGGGGGCGGAGGGAGGATTGAACACCACGGCCGTGCTCAGGAGGTAACTGGCCCGCGATCGGTGCCCACCGATCGTCGGGCCGGCATCGCTAAGAGATGCACTCTTTCCCCTCCGCCGCCCCGCAAGATCAAGCCGCCATGTCCCAGTCATGGTGGCCCTATGCAGCACCTTGAATTGAATGAGGCTAAGCCGCGCACACGAGGAGGAAGAAATTACCCTCTCCAGGGCATCAGCCCATGTCCCGTTTTCGATCTGTTCCCCCAGTTCCCCCTCCCACTTCGTTTTCAGCTCCTCTACTGACGCCTCTTCCACCTCCTGCATAAGCTTGGTGGGCCACCATTTTTAATGGTCGGATTCACTGGCCCAAGAATTCTA
Organism: Scyliorhinus canicula; assembly: GCF_902713615.1. Lineage (NCBI taxonomy): Eukaryota > Metazoa > Chordata > Chondrichthyes > Carcharhiniformes > Scyliorhinidae > Scyliorhinus > Scyliorhinus canicula. Next base: position 201,991,876 of record NC_052147.1, read on the forward strand.
CCGTCTCTGTGCAAACAACGCAGGAGCAAAAATCTGGTCCTCTGTCCCCCTCACAATAGATTTCAACTCTTCACTTCTGAAGATCTAGGGAGGAATTTTTCGCCTCATGGCATGTTTTCCAGTGGGGAAATGCCTCGCTATAGGCCACCAGCAAAATCTTATGGTCTCACCGATGTCTACAGTGTTTTGCGTGGCTCACCCTTTGGTGGAAGCAGACGATCATGCCGGCAGGAAGGGCTGGAAAATCTCACCCCTACTCTCTGAAATCCCTCAAAAGCCGTTGCAACTCTGACTGCCTTACATTCCAATGGTTCATCATCTTCTAAGACTGCATTCCATGGGATTCACAAAGCTACAGTCGCACCTCTAACTACCAGCACAATTCCAGCTCTCTCACAGACAAGTAGCTGCACCAAGCTGGCCATCTCCCTGGGTTCTATGAACTCCAGTCTCCTGGCTGCATCAAGCTTTAAATGGCTCCCAGGGCTTCCCTGAGTCCTAATTGCCTAGACCCAGTAAACAGCTCCCAGGACTTCCCTGTGAGCTGCAAACCACCTTTCAACAAACACATAAGTAAACTGAAACCAGAACCTCCTTAAACCCCATCCAGCTTCATGATGGCATAATCTTTGAGAGTTCGCTGAATGCTTTTAAACTAATTTAGCTCTAACTCTCAAAATAAAACATCTCTCTGCACTGTACTCCTTTGCAGATATCACATCACCAATTCTCTAACTAAGTCCACCTGCTATTTTATGACTCCATCTCTTGTATTCTGACTCCATTAAACAAACATGGGTAACTTTCTGAACTGCCATTTTCTTTTCGGTACTCTGGCAATCTCTAAAGCCCAGCATTTTCATTACCTTACATTAGCAACAATATTCTTCCCAGAACTCAACAATACTTCTTAAATATTAACATGAACCATGAAGTAGATAGTCATCTCACAGTGCAGAGATTAGAGGCATTACAGTGGAATGAAAGTGCAGACAATGAAGATGAAGCCAAAGGATATTGTAGATTTTGAATTTGTTTCATCTCTCTTTTTTTCTCCTTTCCTTTCATTTTACCTCTCCTTCTTTTCCACTTTTCTTTCAGATGATGACAGCACATTACAGGATGTGGTGGGAAGAATGCCCTCGCGGGCTGAATGTCACATTTTCTGATGGTGAATGTGGGAAAAACGTGCAGCCCATGTTGTGAATCTCTTACCCATTCTTTCTTCTCCCTTTTACCCTTTTGAAGGCTTGGACACTGGTACCTTTCCTCCAACTGTGGCGTTTTCAGAAAATAAATGGAATATATAATTTAAACCCTCCAATGCAAACATACTTGGTAGCAATTCCAATGCTAAAATGCCCACACTTGCGTTTTACTTGTAAACAATGCCTGTTTTCCTTAACCATCAGCTCAGATTGTAATTGTAACCTTGCAATGTACACCACCTGGTGGTGCTGTGGAGCTTGCTGGTTCACAGCCGCCAGCTCTTCTTATCAGGATAACCACTGTGACTAGTTCAGCTCCTCTGTCCAACCACATTCTTCAGGTGCAGCTTGGCTCAACCAACTTTTCTACCCACTAATTTTTTAAATATTTCTTCCCAGCCTCGAGGAAACCCCACGATTGCTTACACTCTAGTCAGGCTACACCTTTGAGCTGCAGTCAATGCACAGCAATGATGTGAAGATGCCGGCGTTGGACTGGGGTGAGCACAGTAAGAAGTCTTACAACACCAGGTTAAAGTCCAACAGGTTTGTTTCAAACACGAGCTTTCGGAGCACTGCTCCTTCCTCAGGTGAATGGAGAGAGCTGCGCTCCGAAAGCTCGTGTTTGAAACAAACCTGTTGGACTTTAACCTGGTGTTGTAAGACTTCTTACAATACACAGCAATGCAAAGGGCATTGTGGAGATTGAGAGGCACAGAACAGCAGAGGGGACCTGGGACAGAGCAGATAGCCCAATGTTATTTACCCAGTTCCCATTTACTTAGTACATTTGTACCTGTTCCACTTTACCTGAAAGCAATTCAAATTGTTGAACTGCTGTTCAATTTATTAGGGATATGTTTAATTAATCCGCTTCCACTCTCAACGCGTTCTGTTTGTAGGATCCCCATTGTTGCCCAACTTGTTCACTGGTGTTAATAGCTGCAGGACAAAAGAACCAACCACAGATAAATGAAGTAAATCCGAACAGATGAAACCAATCTTCACATGCAACAAGTTAGTGGAAATAAATTATTGAATAAATACATCCCCGCAAAGTCCTCACTACACTAAATTCAGTAACATTCCCCAACTTAATAACTTGCTCCCTCTGCAGTTGCTCACTTTACCAACTCAATTTTGATTGTAGCCTTGATTACTGTTGAACAATCTTAAAAGACAATTTTTAATAAAATATTGGGGTTTTAAAGCATGTATTCACACAAACTTTTCTTTTCAAATGGTTGCAATGGTAGTTAATTAAGGTAGTCACCTAACTTAGATTCCCAATAATCAATTTCTCGTGGGTATGGGGGAATGACCATGTGTTTGGGGGGTGACATTGCCTGGGTGTGGCGGACCCACAAGCTCACTTAAAGATCGGGGCACCCTTTCAAAATGGCGGCCCGATCTCTGAGTTCAGCTCCCCAGTGATGAAAAAAATCAAGTGTGGGCTAAACCACTGAGAAACTCCCCAGGGCCAAAAAAGTGGCTATGTCTCATGAGATAGTGGTGGGGAACTCGCCGGCAGAGCGGGCAAGAAGCTTGCAGCAAAAGCCGCCACAAATGACAGTTAGAAACTTTTCCAGTTCTCCATATTATTCCTCACCTCCCCGCTTCCCTAAACTCCTCCTGCACCATCTTGAATAATTATGTAACTCCACATCCTCTCGCCACTACTACCAACGCCACAGCATCTCCATCTTCAACTAGCATGCCATTTCCTTCAATTTCCATCGCCAATGGAATGGGCCTGGAGATTAGAATGAGAGTATTTTTAATCCACTTATGTGTATGTTTTTCATGTATGGAAAGATCTGTCTGGACTGAATGCAAAACCATACTTTTCACTGTACCTTGATACACATGTCAATAAGCCCAAATCCAAATCCAATCCACTGTTTCTTGCATGGTATGTTACAAAATGAAATGGCTCTTGTGTGTGATCAGTGAACCTGTCGATAGAGCTGCAGTTCCAGTTGCTATACTGAACCACAAAATAATTATAATTCCTCCTGGTAACACTTTAAAATCCTACGGTGAGATGCTCATCAAATGAGTAACAGCTGTACGTTTTTCTTTTCCCATTCTTGCAAAAAAAATAGGCAAATACAGAAAAACCTTTGCTAAATAGATCTGAGCAGGGGGGAAGAAATGCTCTCTTGTCAGACATATGCAAACAAAAGAAGTTGAAGAAAGCTGTTACCAATGATAGGAGTGCACCAATCGTCAGTGGTAAGTTTGAAAAATTAAGAAGCTTATTGCTCTAATTTAATTATGTAAAAGTTCCTGATGTTTTTACGTTAGAAAATTATACACTACTGGATTTGTTCAAAGTCTGTAACCCCTATATGAATTTACATGCAATATACAATTCCATTTACACACTGTCAAAATGCTACCCACAACACTATTTGCATTTGGAATCCATGTGCTGTTTAAACGTCTGGTTAAATTTGTTTACTCTTTTTTTAATCCAGCCACCAAAATTCATGCAATTATATGAACAAGGAGCAGGCATAGGCCATTCAGCCCCTCAACCCTACTCCACCATTTAATAAGATCATGGCTGATCTGATATTAACATCAAATCTGACCCCACATACCCCCAATAACCTATAGCCCTCTTGCTTTGTAAGTATCTGTACACCTCTGCCTTAAAAATATTCAAAGACTCTGTTCCCACAGCCTTTTCAGAAAGAGAATTCCAAAGACCCTCAATTCAAAGAACATACAGTGCAGAAGGAGGCCATTCAGCCCATCGAGTCTGCACCGACCCACTTAAGCCCTCACTTCCACTCTACATAGTCCTCCAGATGTGGCCTCACCAATGCCCTGGATAACTGAAGCATAGCCTTCCTGGTTTTGCATTCAAAAGGACCTTTTTGTTTCATGGCCCAAATTATTTTTTTGTTCAAGTTGTTTCAAGGAAAGAACCCATTTTAACTTGCACAAAAATATTTTTCCCTGGAACAGGAATGTAAATCTGGCATTCTGTCACAAGAAGACATTACTTGAGACTAGATTTTCCAACTTTAATGAGCGGAAGATTGAGAATCTCACAAACCATTGGCTTCCGTATCATTCTTCAGACGACCCACTGGGCAAATGAGACTCAATGCTCGAAGCTACAACTTGTAATATATAACCTGTGTTACAGTATTGATAGGGATGGTTTACCGATCCTTTAAAAATAATATCATTTGTACTTCTTTTTAAACAGCACCTAAAGGACCTGGAGGAGGCGGTGGCGGTGGTGGCGGTGGTGGAGGTGGAGGAGGCGGTGGAGGTGGAGGAGGTGGAGGAGGTGGGGGTGGATCTGCTGGTTTAGGTGGATTATTTGCAGGAGGAATGCCTAAGCTTAGGTCTGCAGGAAACCGAGAGAGTTCAGGTAAGTTATAATTACTTTTAATCTTGTTTAATATTTTCCAATCATGCCTTTTATTATTTTTACATCCCTATTTCCATACAGTGCAGTTTCTTTAATGGAGTTACTCACCTGATTATGTTGACTGATATGATTGAAAATTACTGTGTACTTTTTAATTACGTCTTTGTGTTTGTTGCTTTGTGGTGTGAGTAAGAAATTATACCCACTTGCTGATTTCAATAAGGATCAAGAAGTTCACAAAATAATACAGAGGTGCTGATAAAGTCAACATTATTCCAAAGGAGGGTTCTATTATGTTTTAAACTATGACTCCATGGATGGAAGAAACATGAGGTCACTCATACCCTGAAGCACCTCACTCCGTCAGACGTTCCCTTGCCTTTCAGGCACATCCAGCATCTGATCATACCTGGTTAGATCAGCGTACCTCTGTGGGGAATTCTGGCTGTGTGGCCTGGGTAAAGTTGCGGCCTGGACCCCTAAACCACTGAAGAATGACATTTATAAAGAAACGTCACTGTGACCATCATTCAGAGGGGCACTTGAGGCACCCTTGTTATATTTATGGAGGAAGGATGTAGGAACCAGCCCCCACCCCCTCCAGCAGACTTTACAACTTTACATACTTATTATAAAGTCAGGCACCTCTTCTTAGTTGTGAAGGCACTGGCTATTAGCATGATATACCACCCTGGTACAGACCAGAATCACAAGTGGGCATAGGAGCAGTATTATGTCAGAACCTACAGATATTTGGCTGCCCACCTTGCATTGTAACAAAACATTTTTTTTTCCCAGAACAAACATTAGGAGCTGGTTCTGTTCTTTCTCCTCCCATCAGTTTATAATTAAAAATTGCTGTACTTAGCACACAATGGGTGATTATTTCACCCCAGTGTGATTTAGCTGTATTCCTGGAGCCCCATGTCATGTTTGTGGCTTTCAAGTATCTTAAGGAGAAAAATAAAAATGTGTAAAAGGAGTAGATAAATCTGTTTGTCAGACTCTATTTGTCTGTTCACAATTCAGACAAATTAACTGCTGCAGAACAAAATAAAATTGTACAGAAAAGCTAATGTTTGCAAATAAACTCTATTTCCTGTATATCATACATTTATTACATTTCTATTCACAGATTCTGGTGGAAGTAGACCGCCAATTATGCCTCCTGGTGGAAGATCATCTGGTCCCAGACCTTTTGCAATAAACAATACTCCACCAAAGATGTCTGGCTCATCTCTTTTTCCAAGGAATAATAACCCTGAGCCACCAAGAAATAAATTGCAGCCACCAAATCAACCAAAATTTTCAAGGCCAGATATAGGTTCAAAGCCTGATTTAGGACCACCACCGTTACCAAATGCACCACGACCATCAGCATCAAGTATGCAGACCAGGGGTCCTCCACCTGTACCGGGAAATCGAATGTCAAACCCAGGACCTTCTCCACCAAATCGCAATCAAGGGTCTCCTCGTCAGTTCTCTGCTACTATTCCACCGAGCAGTGCAAATAGATCTTTTCTGCCTCCCACCCCAAGCAGACTTGCTGAAGACAAGCCTTCACCACCAAATCCTCCACTTCCCAATTCAAACAGACCTCCACTGCCTCCTACTCCCGTTAGGATGACAGATGATAGGCCTCTACCACCTCCAATGACAAATAGACCCCCACTTAACCGGGATGGCCCTCCACTTCCACCACCACAACATCAGAAACCACCTGTCCCTCAAACACCTCGGCCAACTCCCTCTTTCCAAGCTCCACCCCCACCACCACCTAATCGACCAGGACCCCTTCCCACTCATCCAAGCGCTGCTCCAGATATTGAAATTCCAAAGCTCCCTCAACGGAATTTGTCCCTCCACAGCACTTCTTCATCAGCATCGCCTGGGTCAGTGCGAAGTGGTCCTCTTCCTCCCAGTGAAAGACCTCCACCACCTGTCAGAGACCCCCCCAGCAGATCGGGTAGGTTCAATGAATATTTTGACATCTCTTGTTTGTAACCCTACAGCCCCTCCTCCCCACAGTTTTAAACCAAGACTAAAAGCAAAAGCTGATTGGTTTTGCTGTCTGTATTAATCACATCTCAATGCTACATTACAGCTTTGTATCTGGTTGTTATTCTTTTAACTCCACCACAGATTTCTTCTTTTCCAAAGTTCTGATGGCATAATTTGTCACCTTCTGCTCCTTAATGTTGCAGTAGTTGCACCAACACATGCTCTGTTCTGCTGAAGTAACCTTGGTGCCTATTCCTTTTTCCTTCCTGCAAACGTCCCCTTTGGCAGCGTGAGTACCTTAGCTTGGGGTTCTAACAGTGGGGCAAATGCTAGAAAATCAAATAGCAGAGTGTTTGGAAATGGGAGGAGGCAAAGGGAATGAAATGAGGATAGACCAAAGATCAAGGAATATGGATGAATGATGAAGAGAAGAATGAGGAAGTAGTGGAAGGAATGTGAAGGAAGAGAGGAAGGACAAAGAAAGATTGCTGATTTCGGTTTCTCTCCTTTTAATCCCACAAATAGTTGAAGTTTGCACTTCAGCGTGGAAAATGCCAGCTTGGCATCTTGGCAGTGCCAGCCTGGAACCCTGGCAGTACCCTTGCGAGCAGACTGTCACCGTGGCAGTGCCAGGCTGACACTGGCGGGGTGAAAGGAAGGTAATGCAGGGTGTCCAGGTGGCACCAGCAGTGCCAGGGTACTGCCATGCCCAGAGTGCTTGCATCTGGGGGCCTCCAATAACCTGGGAGACCCTCACGAGTGTCTTTCCATCTGGTCCCCGTTTGTGGAGACCAGTACAGAACGTGCTCGCCCGAAGTCTCCAATGTGAGGGAATTAGAAATGAAAATCGCTTATTGTCACGAGTAGGCTTCAATGAAGTTACTGTGAAAAGCCCCTAGTCGCCACATTCCGGTGCCTGTTCGGGGAGGCTGGTACGGGAATCGAACCGTGCTGCTGGTCTGCTTTCAAAGCCAGCGATTTAGCCTGGTGAGCTAAACAGACCCAACGCCTTGGTTAGATCTCAGGAATGCATGTTAGTGAGACCAGCTGTCTCACTCTAATAAGCAGATTTGCCAGAAAGTGGTCCTGCCCACAACTGGTAGGATTTACATTGCGATGTCTCACGAGATCACGATAGATCTTGTGAGGCGTGCAAGCCGGGTAAATCCTGGAAGTGGGATTTCCCGGCATCTACCGGTTGAAATGCTTTGCGACGCGCTGCTTTTCGGTTGTGTGGTGAATGTAATATGTTAATTCACACTACGTCTTTGTAAGCGCAGTAGCGTTATCCGACCACTAGGGAGAGTAGCTCTGGGAATGCTGAGGAGCTTGTACAGGGCTCCACCCTTAGCTCTGCCCATGACTCCTCCCCCTAGCGCTGCTGTATAAATACCCTTGTCCAGAGTCAGCCTGCAGCTCACTAAGAATTCATCAACGGGTAACAGGCTGGCTCTGTAGTAAGTCGATTAAAGCCTAGATTCATATCGGAAACACGTGTCTGGTGAATTGATGGTTCCATCTGGTTGCAACGCGTATTATCTCTAAACCAGGTTGTAAATACAAAACCGACTCCTGTAATTTGAGCATATAATCTAGGATGACACTGTAGTGCGATATTTAGTGTGTTGTGAATCGGCAGACATGTCATCCTTCTGATGAAATCAAGGCCTCATCTGCCTGTCTAAATGGGCATAATAGATCCTACAGCAGTATTCAAAGGAGGGTTCTTCTTGTATCATATGCAGCAGTTTGCCCTCAAACAGCATCTTAACTGTTTCAACAGCAGATTAATTGATCATTTATCTCATTGCTGATTGTGCGACACTGCTGTGCACCAATTAGCTATGCATTTGCTTCCATAACAACAATGATTACAAAGTAAGTAATTAGCTCTGAACACTTGGGGTGTCTGGGGATGTAAAAGATGATTTATTAATGAAAGTCATTTCTTTCTCTCAATTAAGTTTGGGACTTTTAGAGTGTATAAGTGTAGTTCTTTTCGAACAAAACAAGAATAAGGGCACTGTACATTGGGGAACCTGTAAACAAAGACTTTCAACAATAAAACAATAATCTCTAATTTAAATAATATTGACAGCATGAATATGTATAATTTTTTGATGATCAAAATAACATGTTGATTCAAATTCCAACGCATTGTTAAGAAGCTCTTTGCACATACTGCATTCATTCTCTTGAGGAAGCTGACTTCTTAGCAATTACTCTATAGGACTGCACACTAATTGCTTTCTGAACTTCTTAAAACAGGACCTCTTCCACCACCACCTCCAGCTAGTAGAAATGGTAGTATCCAGAAAGCACCACCTGTCCCACAGCCCCCGAATCGAATGGGTTCAGACACGAGAAGTGGCTTCAGACCCCCACTTCCTCCCGATCGAGGAAGTCCTGTTGCCCCACCGCCCCCACCGACGTCAATGAGGAATGGCTTTCAGGAGTCCTCACAGTCAATGTGTGAAGGTAAATATTACACACCACCCACCCTCCCGAAAGTGTTTTCAGAATATATGCACAAGTTTGTCAAGAAATAACATTTAACTGATGTGTAAAGCAGTCAGATGACTGAGTTGTGAGGAAAACCTAATTGAGCTCCCAGCTCTGGGTCACTGTTCGTGTGGAGTTTGCACATTCTCCCCATATTTGCATGGGTTCTGCCTCCACAGCACAAAGATGTGCAGGGTAGGTGGATTAGAAACACTAAATTGCTCCTTAGTTAATGGGAAAAATGAATTGGGGGTACTCTTTTTTAAAAAAAAAAAATTAATTTTTAATGTGAAAAAAACCTAATTGAGTTCATTTGTATCCATCTTTCATGTTCCAACTCTCATCTCTGTGTTGCATCTCTCCTAATGGCAGCTAAGTATAGAGAACTTGCTGTATAAAATACTGCAGCCGAGAGCCCACACCATACCACTCGGTGGAGCTGCTACACCATATGGCAGTGCTGGAGACATTTCACAAAGTCCAGCATAAATTAATGGATTCAATATTATACATTCATTTGTGTTATTTCCTAGAAATAAGTTACACATATTGCCGTGTTTAGATTTAACACCAGTATAAATATAGATATGCTGGTCATGTATTGCAAAATTAATTGTTCTTTTATCTAACTACAGATGAGTGGGAAGGCAGATTTTCTTTCCATTCCATCTCTGAACTTCCACCACCGGAACCATACGTAAACTTCCCAAAAACGTATCCTAGTAAACAGAACAAGACAGAGAGCAGAGGTGAGTAGCAGAGAAAGGAAAGCTGCCAAACCCCCGTTGTGAAGTTTGAAGCAATAGGAACTGAAAAAACTCCTTTCTTGATTTTAAAAAGAAGTTTATAAATTTTAAATTTCTGATGAATATTAACCAGGTATTACATATTGCATCTTCCTTGACCTGTGGGGATTTAATAGAACAATTCGGAGATACTAAATAACTAGAAATGGTGTTTATACAACTAATAGCTGAGCCTTACTTCCTGGTTCAATTTTCTGAGGACAGAATTGGCTCACTGGTGATTACTATGAGGGAAAAGTAGCACATATCTGTCACACGAATAATGGCACGTAGGTGAAGTACCAGAGGGTAAGTTGTGCTTCTGAAACCGGGACCCAGTTTCGGAAGCAAAGAGTAGAACATTGAAAAAAGCAAAAACAAAATAAATTCAGTGTAAACGTACTTCGGAATTTAAAATATTGTATAAATCACAGAGCAACATTTGGGTAAAACAAAACTGAATTGTGTAAGTTGTTGAGGGCGAAAGAGAAATTCAAACGACTTACTTTGGATCTGTCTTCACTAAGGAGGACACAAGTAACCTTCCGGAAATTCTAGGGAACAGAAGGTCTAGAATGAAGGAGGAACTGAAGGAAATCCTTATTATTCAGGAAACTGTATTGGGGAAATTGATGGAATTAAAACCCGATAACGTCCCCAGGGCCTGATGCTCTACATCCTAGAAAACTTAAGGAAGTGGCCCTAGAAATAGTGGATGCATTGGTGATCATTTTTCAGCATTCTATAGAGTCTGGAAGAGTTCCAATGGATAGGGGGGTATCTAATGTAACCCCACTTTTTAATAACAGGAGGGAGAGTGAAAACGGGGAATTATAGACAGGTTAGCCTGACGTCGGTGGTGGGGCAAATGCTGGAGTCAGTTATAAAGAATGAAATAACTGAGCATTTGGAAAATAGGGACAGGATCAGCCCAAGTCAGCATGGATTCACTAAAGGGAAATCTTGACAAATCTTGTGGAATTTTTTGAGGATGTGACCAGTCGAGTGGACAACGGTGAACCAGTGGATGTTGTGTATCTGGACTTTGACAAGGTCCTACACAAGAAATTAGTGAGCAAAGTTAAAGCTCATGGTATTGGGGGTAATGTATTGACATGGATAGAGAACTGGTTGGCAGACAGGAAGCAGAGAATGAGAATAAACTGGTCCTTTTCAGAATGGCAGGCAGTGACTAGTGGGGTACCGCAGGGTTCAGTGCTGGAACCCTGGCTGTTCACAATACACATTAATGATTTGGACAAAGGAATTGCATGCAATATCTCCAAATCTGCAGACGACACCGAGCTGGGTGGCAGTATGTGCTGTGAGGAGGATGCAAAGAGGCTGCAGGGTGACTTGGACAGGCTGGCTGAGTGGGCAAATACTTGGCAAATACAAAATAATGTGGGTAAATATGAGGTTATCCACTTTGGTGGCAAAAACAGGAAGGCAGATTATTATCTGAATGGTGGCAGTTTAGGAAAAGGGAAAGAGCAATGAGACCTGGGTGTCATGGTGGAACAGTCGCTGAAGATTGCCATGCAGGTATAGCAGGTGGTGAGGAAAGCTAATGGCATGCTGACCTTGGTTGCGAGAGGATTTGAGTATATGAGTAGAGATGTCTTGCTACAGTTAAGACAGGGCCTTGGTGAGGCCACACCTTGAGTATTGTGTGCAGTTTTGGTCTCCTAGTTTCTTGCTATTGAGGGTGTCCAGCGACGGTTCCCCAGAATAATTCCTGGGGCGGCAGGACTGGCATACGGAGAAGGACTGGATCGACTGGGCTTAGATGAATGAGAGGGGATCTCATAGAAAGATATAAAATCCTGATGGGACTGAACAGGCTATATGCGGGAAGAATGTTCCCGATGTTTGGGACGTTCAGAACTGGGGTCACAGCCTAAGAATAAGGGTTAAGCCATTCAGGACTGAGATGAGGAAGAACTTCTTTCCTCAGAGAGCTGTGAACGTGTGGAATTCTCGACCACAGAAAACTGTTGGGGACAATTCATTGGATATATTCACGAGGGAGCTGGATGTGGTTGTTGCAGCTAAAGGGATCAAGGGGTATGGCGAGAAAGTGGGAGTGGGATACTGAATTTGCTCGATCAGCCATGGTCAAATTGAATGGTGGTGCAGGCTCGAAGGGCCGAATGGCCTACTCCCGCACCTATTTTCTATGTTTTTGTGTTTACCCTCACTATCTAAGGGATTATTACTCAAATTCATTATTTGGAAAGAGGAAAGATTATTGGGACACGGGGGAATTTTCATTTTATTCTTCAACTAGTTTACTATTTCTCTACCAGTTACAGAAAACAATGAAATGAAAATCGCTTATTGTCGCGAGTAGGCTTCAAATGAAGTTACTGTGAAAAGCCCCTAGTCGCCACATTCCGGCGCCTGTTCGGGGAGGCTGTTACGGGAATTAATATCTAAATCCGTGATGACCATCATCTCTTTCTAGAATTGTGTAACAATTAACTTTACAATTGTTCTCAGCATCCATACCTCCTAAAACTATTAAAATACCATTTAACCAGAAATGTTACACTTTATAATTATAGAGATTGCGTATTTCTTATGATCTTTTACTCCGACAGATTCAGGCCGGAGAGAACGAGGTGCTCCGCCCCTTCCACCAATTCCACCTATACCAAGGTGAAAACAGATATGACCATTGAAAGCTCATGGAAAGCCATTCAATTCTTCGACCACCTTGCATGCTTTAACTGCAGACTTGCTACAGGGATGTTGAATTTGCCTCTTATCAGCGTCAGTCATTTTCAGCTGTAGAAATGCTGGCTGTCTGGCATTTTGTTTATGTGATGCTTACAGCATCTAGAAATTAAAAAAATAATTTCTCCTTTGCATTTTTTGACTGCTTTAATGTAAAACATGCTAACTTGTTTACAATATTGTGGACCAGAATAAATACATGTATTTTGCAAGAATATTTCTTTAACCTATTTTATACAGTAGCAGTATGGGTCGGGTGCTCAATATATGATGTCTTCTAATAAAAATAGGCACTTTGGCTTTAATATTGAATATTCTTAAAGGTTATGTTATCAAATTGAATTTAAATAAAGAGCAGAATTGCATTTTTCAAGCTATCTGTTGTAAATTGTAAACCAAAAAGACCTGGAAAGCAAAACAAAACTAACTGCTATTGATTACAGGGTTGCCTGCTGTACTTACTAACTTTGGGGATTATCTGTATAAAACACATAGTCGGCGGTTAAAAATACCAAATAACGAGTCCCAATACCTGCATGAAGCTGGACTAATGGGATGATTTGAGGGTATCAAATTAGGGAATTCAGTCTAAATAAAAGCTGTACATAACTAATCCATTTTAGGTACATTCTCTCCCCATTTACATCTTTTAAAAGGTATTATATTTACTTTAAAGTTATAAAACTAGCATAATTTACCACTTAAAATATTAGAAATAACCTGGTACGGTGACTAAGTGTAATAAAAATGGAAGAGAAAATTATATTGATGGTGAGGAAAACTGGGTGTCATGTAATTCTGGCTGTAAACTTTCTGTTGCCCATTTTGAGTGATTGTCTTCAACCAATTTAATCACCGTAATGTTTTTAATCTTTCGATGAAGTCTCCGATGGGGATGATGTAAATGGTTTGCTATCACTTTGATCCAGTTAGGAAGAAGCATTTTCATTATCACAGAATTAGAAAGAATTCTGATTCTTTCTAATATACTGCACAGAAATAGGCTGGGATATACTGCACAGAAATAGGCTGCAGTCTTCGCCAGTGTTTGGGCTCCACACGGGGATTCTGCCATTCTATCTAACTCAGCATTTCTTACTATCTTTATTTTTCCATACATGTTTGGTTTCCACTCGAAAGCACTTGTCTGCTTAAATTCCATCTGCCATACTTCTGCCCATTTCACCATCCTGCCTATGTCATCCGAAGCCGAAAACTATCCTGCATTTTACAAGTTCCCCTTCAAGCCACTCACAATCATGACCAGAAATATATCGCCATTCCTTCGCTATCACTGGATCAAAATCCTGGAACACTCTTCCTAACAGTACTGATGTGGAGATGCCGGCGTTGGACTGGGGTGAACACAGTAAGAAGTCTTACAACACCAGGTTAAAGTCCAACAGGTTTGTTTCAAACACTAGCTTTCAGAGCGCAGCTCCTTCCTCAGGAAGACCTGAGGAAATGAAATGAAAAATGAACAATGGAAGGAGCTGTGCTCCGAAAGCTAGTGATTCGAAACAAACCTATTGGACTTTAACCTGGTATTGTAAGACTTCTTACTGTCCTAACAGTACTGGTGGTGTATCTACACCACATGGACTGCAGTGGTTCAAGAAGGCAGCTCACCACCATCTCCTTGAGGGCAATTAGGGATGGGCAATAAATACTGGCCTAGCCATCAATGGTGACCATCCCATGAAAAAATAAAAACTGCCCTCACCATGTTGTACTACCTTGCCAAGTTTCATGTCATTTTCAAACTTTACAATGTTATGATAAAAATTGCAAAGAGCAATGGAATCAAAACAGGTATGTTACGATCCCCATGGGGATGTGTAAACCAAAATAACAAACTTTACTGAATGATCCCCAAGGAAGAAATTACCAGACAAGTATTCACATTTTAAAACTTTTAACATGAATCAGAATCAATGAAAATTAAACATGAATGATCAGGAAAATCACTGAATATTATACTTGGATAGATACACCAAATGATAGAAATAGTCAGCCAGGGGTTCACAAACTGAGGGTTAAGAGCCCTGATGGGATGTGGGAAGAGAGGATTGCGATCGCAACCAAGATTGGCTCTGAACCCCCATCACAAGTGTGCAGCCAATTTTTTTTTCTAGCCCCTGTTTGCTGAGAGGGGCGGGAATGAGCTCTTGAGGGAGCATTACTGCCGGCCAGAAGCACACCCAATTTATTTTCTCTGGCCTTGTTTTGCTAGGAGGGGAGAACACCTTCAAGTGGCCCTTCGCATGACAGGGTGACATCAATCAATGGGAATCCTAATTGGATGATCAGTGAGTGGGGGAGTGATGTCATGTTGCAATTGAAGGATTGGGGTGAGAAGTGGGATTTAAAGGAAAGTTCCACAACTCCTCATTGGCACGGTGCTTGTCTAATCTGGAGTTTAACAGTTAGTCCCAGTGATGACAGTTAAACTAATTTGTCAGGGGGATGGGAAAACGAGCTGTAGTCCAGAAGCCAGTGTTGAGAGTAGTGAGGCACTGAGGGTATCAAGGTTGCAGGAGTGTACCGGCAGACAGAAAGGTGGGTTGAAGTGTGTCTACTTCAATGCAAGGAGCATCCTGAATAAGGTAGGTGAACTTGGAGTGTGAATTGGTACTTGGGACTACAATGCTGTGGCCATTACGGAGACATGGATAGAACAAGGACAGGAATGGTTGTTGGAAGTTCCGGGGTATAGATTTTTCAGTAAGAGTAGGGAAGGTAGTAAAAGAGGTGGAGGAATAGCATTGTTAATCAAGGATAGTTTAACAGCTGCAGAAAGGCAGTTCGAAGGGGATCTGCCTACTGAGGTAATATGGGCCGAAGTTAGAAATAGGAAAGGAGCGGTCATATTGTTAGGAGTTTTCTATAGGCCCCCAAATAGTAATAGAGATGTGGAGGAAGAAATTGCAAAACAGATTATGGATAGGTGTGGAGGTCTCAGGGTAATTGTCATGGGTGACTTTAACTTTCCAAATATTGATTGGAACCTCTATAGGTTGAACAGTTCGGATGGGGCAGTTTTTGTACAGTGTGTGCAGGAGGGTTTCCTGACACAATATGTGGATAGGCTGACAAGAGGGGGGTGGTCACATTGGATTTGGTACTGGGTAATGAACCGGGCCAAGTGTTAGATTTGTTTGTGGGAGAGCACTTTGGAGATAGTGACCACAATTCGGTGTCTTTCACTATTGCAATGGAGAGGGATAGGGCCATACGGCAGGGCAAGGTTTATAATTGGGGAGGGATAATTATGATGCAATTAGGCAAGAATTAAGGAGCATAAGATGGAAACAGAAACTGTCAGAGAAAGGCACAAATGAAAAGTGGAGCTTGTTCAAGGAACAAATACTGCGTGTCCTTAATAGGTATGTCCCTGTCAGGCAGGGAGGAAATGGCCGTGTGAGGGAACCATGGTTCACAAAAGAGGTTGAATGATAAGAAAACAAGGTTCAGTTGGGTCGCTTGAGGGTTACAAGGTAGCAAGGAATGAGCTTAAAAAAAAAGGGCTTAGGAGAGCTAGGAGGGGGCATGAGAAGTCCTTGGCAGGTAGGATCAAGGAAAACCCCAAGGCTTTTTACTCCTATGTGAGAAATAAAAGAATGACCAGGGTGAGGTTAGGGCCGGTCAAGGACAGTAGTGGGAACTTGTGCATGGAGTCAGAAGAAATAGGAGAGGCATTGAATGAATACTTTTCTTCAGTGTTCACCAAGGAGAGGGGCCATGTTTTTTGAGGATGAGTGTGTGATACAGGCGGGTAGGCTGGAGGAGGTAGATGTTCTGAGGAAGGATGTATTTGCAATTTTGAAAAACATTAGGGTCGACATGTTCCCTGGGCCAGATGGGATATATCCAAGGATTCTTTGAGAGGCAAGGGATGAGATTGCAGAGCCTTTGGCTTTGATCTTTGGCTCACAGACCCTTGTTGGCCTTCACCACCCTCTGCAGCTCCTCACCTATCAAGGTGAGCTGATTACTGTGTTGCGACATGGCCTCTTCCACTAGCTTCAGTTTCTCATCCTGCTCCCGCACCTCGGCCGATGTCCTCGACGTCGCCATCTTCACCGGGGCAATCGCCTCCTCCACCAGCACCTTCAATGCTGCCATTATCCCCTTCCTCATCACCTCCATGTGCTTTGCAAACTTTTTTTAAAGTTCCACAAACATCACCTCAGTCATCTTTTCTGCCGTGAACAGTGTGGCCCCACCCAGCGACCCAGCCTCCACCATCCTTCCAGTTGCCGAGCCGACTCTTCCACTCAACGGTGAACCTTCATTCGCCCCCTTCTTCACGCTAGCTTTCCTTTGGGTTTTGGACATCTTCCTTATGTTTTCCTGCACTTATTTAACCAAAATATTGCTCCCTGGGACCGGGCATTAAATTCTAAAAAATCAAACCTTGAGCAGGAGCTATCCAATGTGTGACCTCCTCCTACATGCCACCACCGGAAGTCAGCCACAGTATTTATATGGCTCTTCTAGTTCCGTTTCTGGCCAATGGTAAATCTTCGGGCATTGATGTTGCAAATTTAGTGAATGTAATGCTGCTGAATGTAAGATGATCAGATTTTCTCATTTTGGTGACTATCATTGCTGGGAATTGTAGGTTACTTGTCATTTATCAGCCCAAGAATGAATGTAGTCCGAACCTTGCTGCAGGCTGGCACCAATCCTCCACCAGCTGAGGAGTTACAAATGGAACTGAATACCATTCCTCTACCTGAAACAACTTTTAAGGCTGTCCTTCGAATGGGCATCCAGCACGATCTTAAAGAGGCTGCAGGAGGCCCCTCAAAGATAAGTTGCTTTGTTTTTATTTTAAATTCTTATTCCTTTGACTTTCTAGTAGCCTGTTATTGTCTCTTGCAGCATCGGCACCCTCCCCAGCCAAACTTATCTCTATCAGCCAGTTGTGTCCTTCAGCCAGACAATTTTCTGTTGCAGAAAACCATGATCTGCAGCGACCGTTTAGTACCCACAGTTCACAGTGAACCACAAATGAAACTAGAACCTGAAAACCATATGAACCCCCCAACGATCACATTGGGCAAATTTCCAACTGGACCGCCCATTGTCTAACTAGTGGCTAATGTGCAATTTGTAAAGATGCAGCAGGAAATCTGTGTCAATACAAAAACGTTTGCGGACAAATTATTGGAAATTATAATGAAGCTGTTCTCGTGGCTCAACAATTTTATGCAGTGAGTTTTTAAAAAAACAGCACGTGGTCCTTAATCTGTGCCAATTCAGATGATCCTAGTTGAGTGGCTGTTGGGAGAATTATGATAGTCCATAGTGCCCTTGGTTAGAGAATACAAAGTTGCTTAGGGTTCCTCTGCCTTTCATAAGTTATAAAGCTTAAATTAATGATTAATCACCACTAGAATGACTGGCACCTATTGGACAAAACAATCAGCTGGTATAAAATTCTTTAAGGGGGTAAGCTACAAGGTCACGCTGCAAAAATGCATTCAATAAGGATAAGAACGTCGATTTCAAAAATAGTTTTCTCCAGAAATGGCCATAAAGTATTGCAATAGATTTTTGGATATAACAACAGCTGGTGAACAAATGTATTAAAACAATGGGTGAATAAAGCAATAATAGTTCCAGTGAATAGATTTCTCGGTGTTACTGAGCCATGGTGGCCCCCAAGCAGTGGCGTGCAGAGGTCTGGTGATGCCCGGGGCAAATCTTGATTGTATGCCCCAAAGACTCAAGTATAAGGCCTAATATACTGAGAAATATTATGAGAAAGGAAAACATTTTGAATATAACTTCCCGTACCAGCCTCCTGAACAGGCGCCGGAATGTGGCGACTAGGGGCTTTTCACAGTAACTTCAGTGAAGCCTACTTGTGACAATAAGTGATTTTCATTTCAATGTAGATGATGTTCTAAACCGCTGTGTGCAGAGAGCAGTGAATGGTGTCTCCCCAGTGTGAACTCGCTGGTGTCTCAGCAGTTGGGGTGAATGACTGAATCCCTTACCACACAGAGGGCAGATCAATGGCTTCTCACCTGTATGAACTCACTGATGTCTCAGCAGGATGGATGGCTGAGTGAATCCCCTCCCACACACACTGCAGGTGAACGGCCTCTTCCCGGGGTGAACTCTCTGGTGTGTCAGCAGGTTGGTTAATTGAGAGAATCTCTTCCCACACACAGAGCAGGTGAACAGCCTCTCCCCAGAGTGAACTCGCTGGTGTGTCAGCAGTTGGGGTGAATGACTGAATCCCTAATCACACTCAGAACTGAGGGAGTGCTGCACTGTCAGAACAGCCTTCTTTCAAATAAGTTGTTAAACTGAGGCTCTGTCTGTCCCTCTTAGGTGGATGTTGAAGATCCCACAGCCACTATTTTGAAGAAGAGCAGGGGAGTTACCCCCGTGTCCTGGTCAATACTAGGCTTTTCACAGTAACTTCTTTTGAAGCCTACTTATGAAATGAAAATCGCTTATTGTCACATTCCGCATTCGCCACATTCCAGCGCCTGTTTGGGGAGGCTGTTACAGGAATCGAATCGTGCTGCTGGCTTGCCTTGGTCTGCTTTCAAAGCCAGCAATGTAGCCCTGTGCTAAACAGCCCCCGACAATAAGCGATTTTCATTTCATTTCATGTGTCAAACTGAGGGAGCAAAGGATGTCAATATTTTTAAGAAAGAGACCTGGGCCGAGCTTTCCAGAGTCTGAACCCTCCCTGGATTCACTTCCTTTCCCTTCAGTTGCTGCAAGTGACCAATTGATGGTCAGAATGAAAAAAGAAATGGAAAGGGGGAGAAAAGAAAGTGTTTTACTCACAGATGTTGGAGACAGGAGGAAGATTCCGTCGGTGTGAAAGCTCAATTATCACTCACACAAAGCCCGTGCTCTGATTGGCTGGAGAACCACAGTCCCTCCGGTCCTCAATCTTTTTTCATTGGTCAACATCTCAGCACGCAGATCCGGGGGCGGGGCCTTTCCCTGCATGTGAGGAGCTCTGATTGGCTGGAGAACCACAGTCCCTCCGGTCCTCAATCTTTTTTCATTGGTCAACATCTCAGCACGCAGATCAGGGGGCGGGGCCTTTCCCTGCATGTGAGGAGCTCTGATTGGTTGGAGAACCACAGTCCCTCCGGTCCTCAATCTTTTTTCATTGGTCAACATCTCAGCACGCAGATCAGGGGGCGGGGCCTTTCCCTGCATGTGAGGAGCTCTGATTGGCTGGAGAACCACAGTCCCTCCGGTCCTCAATCTTTTTTCATTGGTCAACATCTCAGCACGCAGATCAGGGGGCGGGGCCTTTCCCTGCATGTGAGGAGCTCCCCCTCCCTTGGACATGCGCAGTCCTGGGCCGACCGCCCGCGCAGCAGATAGAGCGGTTTCCCCACCGCGGGGGAGTCTGGGAGCGCAGTCACCTCACCCTGACACAAGGTACATGTCGGTAGTCACTGGATTTGATTGTGACACCCCCCCCCCCCCCCCCCTTAGCAAAACTATTTGTTAAATTCAGGTGGAAAAATTTAGGCATCTGGGTGACATTGGGGAGAGCAATAGCCTCTGATTGATGCCCCCATCCAATGGATGCCCGGGGCCAACGCACCGTCGGCCCCCCCTCTGCACGCCACTGCCCCCAAGTCCAAGAGTCAATTGAGAGACTATGCTGTTAACGCATTTAAATTGATAACAGCAGTGAGGCCATTAAGTGAGGTTATGTAGGAGTGAGGATAGGAATAGACGGTGTGAAAGACTGAGCGAGGCTTAGCATCTATGATGAGATCACCTGCCTCTCCTAACTGCCTAGCCTCATGCAGGAAGAATGTATCGGAGGGAAACAGACAGACTTATTGTTTGCAGGAAGCAAAGAGTGAAGTGGAGAAAGGATGAAGGGTTTGAAGCGGAGTGTGACAAATAGTAAAACTAATTTGCTGAACCGTGCGAAAATGGAAGCAAGTAAAGGGATGTTAGGAAACCAGTGGTATTTGCAGGGAGTTGATGATAGCCAGGTTTGCAGAATGAACTAAACTAAGGAACACTGCTCCCTCCTCATTCACCTGAGGAAGCAGCAGTGCTCCAAAAGCTAGTGATTCGAAACAAACCTGTTGGACTTTAGCCTGGTGTTGTCAGACTTCTTACTGTGCTTACCCCAGTCCAATGCCGGCATCTTCACAGCATAAACTAAGGAAGGTTGATTATATGACATGGGGGTCATTTGAAAGCACAGCTGAAATTTTTAGCACGCGTTCCAAAATAGTTTTTTTAATAAGTATGTTTATTGAGATTTTGCATTTCTTAACAAAATAATACAAGGAAGTTACAAAATAATGCAGCACCCAAAGTAAGGAAGGGAAAAAAGAGAAACAGCTTAACTTACATGAGCTCAGTATGGAACAGGAGAACAACATCACAATTGGCTCAATATCATCATTAGACAAAACTAGATACCCACATCACCCCACCAGAGATTTTTGATTTGATTTATTATTATCACGTGTATTAGTAGACAGTGAAAAGTATTGTTTCTTGCATGCTGTACAAACAATGCATACCGTACATTGGGAAGGAAGGAGAGACTGCAGAATATAATGTTACAATTATAGCAAGGTGTAGAGAAAAGATCATCTTAATACGAGGTAGGCCTATTCAAAAGTCTGATGGCAGTAGGGAGGAAGCTGTTCTTGAGTCGGTTGGTACATTACCTCAAACTTTGGGATCTTTTTCCTGACGGAAGAAAGTGGAAGAGAGTATGTCCAGGGTGCGTGGGGTCCTTAATTCTGCTGGCAGCCTTTCTGAGGCAGTAGGAATGATAGATTATAGAGTCAATAGATGGGAGGCTGGTTTGCGGGATGGACTGGGCTACATTCACGGCCTTTTGTAGTTTCCTGCAGTCTTGGGCAGAGCAGGCTCCATACCAAGCTGTGATACAACCAGAAAGAATGCTTTCTATGGTGCATCTGTAGAAGTTGGTGAGGGTCATAGCCGACTTGGCAAATTTCCTTAGTCTTCTGAGAAAGTAGAGTCATTGGTGGGCTTTCTTAACTAAAGTGTCGGCATGGGTGGACCAGGACAGGCTGTTGGTGATCTGTACACCTAAAAACTTGAAGCTCTCGACCCTTTCTACTTCATTCCCATTGATGTAGACAGGGGCATGTTCTCCACTACACTTCCTGAAGTCGATGACTTCAAAATTGGGCACTTCCCGTAACAGCCTCCCCGAACAGGCACCGGAATGTGGCGACTAGGGGCTTTTCACAGTAACCTCATTTGAAGCCTACTTGTGATAATAAGCAATTTTCATTTTCATTTTTAATGACAATCTCCTTCGTTTTGTTGACATTGAGGGAGAGATTATTGTCGTCGTACCAGTTCACCAGATTCTCTATCTCAGTCCTATACTCTGTCTTGTCATTGTTTGAAATCCGACCCACTACGGTGATGTCATCAGAAAATTTGAAAATCGAGTTGATGGGGTATTTGGCCACACAGTCATAGGTGTATAAGGAGTATAGTAGGGAGCTGAGGACACAGCCTTGTAGGGCACCGGTGTTGAGGATGATCGTGGAGGAGGTGTTGTTGCCTATCTTTACTGATTGTGGCCTGTGGGTTAGAAAGTTCAGGATCCAGTCGCAGAGGGAGGAGCTGAGGCCAAGGCCACGGAGTTTGGAGATGAGTTTCATCGGAATGATGGTATTGAAGGTTGAGCTGTAGTCGATAAATAGGAGTCTTTGTTGTCTAGGTGTTCCAGGGTAGAGTGCAGGGCCATGGAGATGGCGTCTGCTGTGGACCTGTTGCAGCGGTAGGCGAACTGTAGTGGATCAAGGCAATCTGGGAGGCTGGAATTGATTTGTGCCATGATTCATCTTCCGAAGCACTTCATGATGATGGATGTCAGAGCCACTGGACGATAGGCATTAAGGTACGCTGCTTGACATATTTTTGATACAAGGATGATGGTCATCTTCTTGAAGCAGATAGGGACCTCAGATTGTTGTAAAGAGAGGTTGAAGATGTCTGTGAATACCCCCACCAGCTGATCCGCACAAGACCTGAGTGCTCGTCCGGGTACCCCATCCGGGCCAGTGGCTTTCCGTGGGTTGACCTTCGAAAAGGCTGCGCTGATGTCTGCAGTGGTGATCTCAGATATAAGTTCATCCGCGGCTTCTGGGGTGGAGGGCTCGCTCTCGCTGACTTCTTGCTCAAAGCGGGCATAGAATGCGTTGAGCTCATCAGGGAGGGGTGCGTTGGAGCCGACGATTTTATGTGTCGATCGGGCATCGGAGGAGAAACAGGATAAGGTCGTGAAAACATGGCAAATTGGGGTACAGCCTCTCACGTCGCACAGCCCCTGCAATCATCATGGAAGATCAGGATAACCTTCTATGCCAGGATTGGGTGCATACCAATGTAAATCCCCCACAACTCCAGCAGCACCATCAGCATCAATGACCCAATGCAGCCATCCCATTCCAAATTCCAGACCATCTGCAACCATGTAGAAGCCAGGAGTAGATTCAACATACCCATCCTTTCAAAACTTGCTGATGGGCGCGGGAGCTTTCCCGAGGTCCCTGGAGCTGGACGGGGCTCATTGAGTCCTAGCAAGGAGACCCAAAGCCAACGAGCCGCCAAGGGCTGTAGTGGTGAGGTTCCACCGCTTCATGGACAGGGAATGCGTCCTGAGATGGGCCAAAAAAGAACGGAGCAGCAGGTGGGAGAATATGGAGATCCAAATCAGCCAGGACTGGATTGCGGAGGTGGCCAAGAAGAGAGCTGGTTTCAATCGGGCTAAGGCAGTTCTCCATCGGAAGGGGGTGAAGTTCGGGATGCTGCAGCCAGTACGTTTGTGGGTCACATTTCAGGATCGACACCACTACTTGGACGCCAGATGAGGTGTGGACCTTTATTCAGTCTGAAAAGTTGGACTTGAACTGAACTGAGGGTTTGTCGTGTGTGGGGGGGGGGGGGGGGGGGGGGGGGGTGCTTATGGGGTTTACTGTGTTTTGGGAATGTTCTGTCTTTGGTGCTGGGTGGGGTTGGGTGAATGGATTTGATGTGAGGGCTGTGTGAGAGGGTGCGTGTCTGAGTTGGAGGGGCAGGGCCCCGCGGAAGAAGAGGGGGGTTGGAGTACCGGGGATGGGGAGTTGGGGTTAGGCCGCAAAAAGGAGCTGCGCCAGAGGGGACGGGGCTGGCTTGAGTGGAAAGCGTGGGCTTTTTCCCACGCCGGGGCTGGGGGGGAAGGGCGGTGCTGGAGAGGAGCGCACACTGATTGCCAGGGGGAGGTGGGGGGATTCTCACACTGGGGGGTCGTTGGAATGGCGGGAGAGGCCGGGGTCAGCAGGAGTCAGCTGACTTACGGGAGTGTCATGGGTGGAGCAAAATTGCTAGATGAGGATCTAGCTGGAGGGGGGGTCTGGGTTGCTGGTGCATTGGCCAAAGGGGTGCTGGACGTAGGAGAGGGAGCCGGGGTGGGGGTCTGCCGCCTGGGGGACTGGAGGGTGCGGGAGGCGCGGGCACATGGCTGTCCTAAAAAAGGAGGTGGCTAGTATGTAATGGAACCTACGAGGGAACAAGCGGTCCTAGATCTTGTCCTGTGTAATGAGACAGGATTGATTCATGATCTCATAGTTAGGGATCCTCTCGGAAGGAGCGATCACAATATGGTGGAATTTAAAATACAGATGGAGGGTGAGAAAGTAAAATCAAATACTAGTGTTTTGTGTTTAAACATAGGAGATTACAAGGGGATGAGAGAAGAACTAGCTAAGGTAGACTGGGAGCTAAGACTTTATGGTGGAACAGTTGAGGAACAGTGGAGAACCTTCCAAGTGATTTTTCACAGTGCTCAGCAAAGGTTTATACCAACAAAAAGGAAGGACGGAAGAAAGAGGGAAAATCGACCGTGGATATCTAAGGAAATAAGGGAGAGTATCAAATTGAAGGAAAAAGCATATAAAGTGGCAAAGATTGCTGGGAGATTAGAGGACTGGGAAATCTTTAGGGGGCAACAGAAAGCTACTAAAAAAGCTATAAAGAAGAGTAAGATAGAGTATGAGAGTAGACTTGCTCAGAATATAAAAACAGACAGTAAAAGATTTTACAAATATATAAGACAAAAAAGAGTGGCTAAGGTAAATATTGGTCCTTTAGAGGATGAGAAGGGAGTTTTAATAATGGGAAATGAGGAAATGGCTGAGGAACTGAACAGGTTTTTTGGGTCGGTCTTCACAGTGGAAGACACAAATAACATGCCAGCGACTGATAGAAATGAGGCTATGACAGGTGAGGACCTTGAGAGGATTGTTATCACTAAGGAGGGAGTGATGGGCAAGCTAATGGGGCTAAAGGTAGACAAGTCTCCTGGCCCTGATGGAATGCATCCCAGAGTGCTAAAAGAGATGGCTAGGGAAATTGCAGATGCACTAGTGATAATTTACCGAAATTCACTAGACTCTGGGGTGGTCCCGGTGGATTGGAAATTAGCAAACGTCACGCCACTGTTTAAAAAAGGAGGAAATTATAGGCCAGTGAGTTTAACTTCGGTAATAGGGAAGATGCTGGAATCTATCATCAAGGAAGAAATTGCGAGGCATCTGGATAGAAATTGTCCCATTGGGCAGACGCAGCATGGGTTTGTAAAAGGCAGGTCATGCCTAACTAATTTAGTGGAATTTTTTGAGGACATTACCAGTGCAGTAGATAACGGGGAGCCGATGGATGTGGTATATCTGGATTTCCAGAAAGCCTTTGACAAGGTGCCACACAAAAGGTTGCTGCATAAGATAAAGATGCATGGCATTAAGGGTAAAGTAGTAGCATGGATAGATGATTGGTTAATTAATAGAAAGCAAAGAGTTGGGATAAATGGGTGTTTCTCTGGTTGGCAATCAGTAGCTAGTGGTGTCCCTCAGGGATCCGTGTTGGGCCCACAATTGTTCACAATTTACATTGATGATTTGGAGTTGGGGACCAAGGGCAATATGTCCAAGTTTGCAGATGACACTAAGATGAGTGGTAAAGCGAAAAGTGCAGAGGATACTGGAAGTCTGCAGAGGGATTTGGATAGGTTAAGTGAATGGGCTCGGGTCTGGCAGATGGAATACAATGTTGACAAATGTGAGGTTATCCATTTTGGTAGGAATAACAGCAAACGGGATTATTATTTAAACGATAAAATATTAAAGCATGCCGCTGTTCAGAGAGACTTGGGTGTGCTAGTGCATGAGTCACAGAAGGTTGGTTTACAAGTGCAACAGGTGATTAAGAAGGCAAATGGAATTTTGTCCTTCATTGCTAGAGGGACAGAGTTTAAGACTAGGGAGGTTATGTTGCAATTGTATAAGGTGTTAGTGCGGCCACACCTGGAGTATTGTGTTCAGTTTTGGTCTCCTTACTTGAGAAAGGACGTACTGGCGCTGGAGGGTGTGCAGAGGAGATTCACTAGGTTAATCCCAGAGCTGAAGGGGTTGGATTATGAGGAGAGGTTGAGTAGACTGGGACTGTACTCGTTGGAATTTAGAAGGATGGGGGGGATCTTATAGAAACATTTAAAATTATGAAGGGAATAGATAGGATAGATGCGGGCAGGTTGTTTCCACTGGCGGGTGACAGCAGAACTAGGGGGCATAGCCTCAAAATAAGGGGAAGTAGATTTAGGACTGAGTTTAGGAGGAACTTCTTCACCCAAAGGGTTGTGAATCTATGGAATTCCTTGCCCAGTGAAGCAGTTGAGGCTCCTTCATTACATGTTTTTAAGGTAAAGATAGATAGTTTTTTGAAGAATAAAGGGATTAAGAGTTATGGTGTTCGGGCCGGAAAGTGGAGCTGAGTCCACAAAAGATCAGCCATGATCTAATTGAATGGCGGAGCAGGCTCGAGGGGCCAGATGGCCTACTCCTGCTCCTAGTTCTTATGTTCTTATGTTCTTAGTCGGGCGGGTTGGGGGGGAAAGCTCCCTGATCCCCCGATAACTTGTAATGTGAGGGGCCTGAACGGGCCGGTCAAGAGGGCCCGGGTGTTTGTGCACTTAAAGGGACTGAAGGCAGACGTGGTTATGCTCCAGGAGACGCATCTGAAGATGGCAGATCAGGTTAGGCTGAGAAAGGGGTGGGTTGGGCAGGTCTTTCACTCGGGGTTAGATGCGAAGAATAGAGGGGTGGCGACACTGGTGGGGAAGCGAGTGTCGTTCGAGAAGCTGAACATCGTGGCGGATAATGGAGGTCGGTATGTGATGGTGAGTGGTAGGTTGCAGGGGGTGCGGGTGGTGCTGGTGAACGTATATGCCCCGAACTGGGATGATGCCGGATTTATGAAACGCATGTTGGGTCGGATTCCGGATCTGGAGGTAGGAAGCTTGATAATATGGGGGGGACTTCAATACGGTGCTGGACCCAGCACTGGACCGTTTTAGGTCCAGGATGGGTAGGAGGCCGGCTGCGACCAGGGTGCTCAGGGGGTTTATGGACCAGATGGGAGGAGTGGATCCATGGAGGTTTGCTAGGCCGGTGGCCAGAGAATTTTCCTTTTTTTCCCACGTTCATAAAGCCTACTCCCGGATAGATTTTTTCATCATGAGTAGGGCGCTAATCCCGAAGGTGGAGGGAACGGAATGTTCGGCCATAGCCATCTCGGACCACGCCCCGCATTGGGTGGAGCTGGAGCCGGGGGAGGAGATAGTCCAGCGCCCGTTGTGGTGCCTCGATGTGGGACTTTTGGCGGATGAGGAGGTGTGCGGGTGGGTTCGGGGATGTATCGAAAGATACTTAGAGGCCAATGACAATGGGGAGGTGCAGGTGGGGTAGTCTGGGAGGCGTTGAAGGCGGTGGTTAGGGGAGCGCTAATTTCCATTAGGGAGAAGAGAGAGAGGAGGGAGAGGGAAAGATTGGTGGGGGAGATATTAAGGGTGGACAGGAGCTATGCAGAGGCCCCCGAGGAGGGGCTACTTAGGGAGCGACGGAACCTCCAAACGGAATTTGACTTACTGACTACGAAGAAAGCAGAGGCGCAGTGGGGAAAAGCGTAAGGGCCGGCAGATGAGTATGGGGAGAAGGCGAGTCGGATGCTGGCACATCAGCTTCGTAAGAGGGAGGCGGCGAGGGAGATTGGTGGAGTTAGGGATAAAGGGGGGAACACGGTGCGGAGTGCAGTGAAAATAAACAAAGTATTTATGGACTTATATGGGGATCTGTAAAGGTCTGAGCCCCCAGTGGGGGAGGAAGGGATGCGACGATTCGTAGATCAGCTGAGGTTCCCGAGGGTGGAGTAGAAGCAGGTGGTTGGGCTGGGGGCACTGATTGGGCTGTAGGAGCTGGTTAAAGGATTGGGGTGCTTGCAGGCGGGGAAGGCCGCGGGGCCGGATGGGTTCCCAGTTGAATTTTGCAGGAAGTACGTGGACCTGCTGGGCCGTTGCTAGTGAGAACTTTTAATGAGGCGAGGGAGGAGGGGACCTTGCCCCCGACAATGTCCAGGGCGCTGATATCTTTGATTTTGAAGCGGGACAAGGACCCATTACAATGTGGGTAATATAGACCGATCTCGCTCCTCAATGTTGATGCTAAGTTGCTGGCGAAGGTTTTGGCCACGAGAATTGAGGGCTGTGTCCCGGGGGTGATTCATGAGGACCAGATGGGATTTGTGAAGGGTAAGCAGCTGAATACTAATGTGCGGAGACTCCTCAATGTGATTATGATGCCCTCGGTAGAGGGGGAAGCGGAGGTAGTGGCGGCTATGGACGCGGAGAAGGCCTTCCATCGGGTGGAGTGGGAGTATCTCTGGGAAGTGCTGCGGAGGTTTGGGTTCGGGGAAGGGTTCATAAGTTGGGTCAGGCTACTATACAAAGCCCTTGTGGCGAGTGTGGCTACGAACCGGCGGAGGTCGGAGTACTTTCGGTTGTACCAGGGGTGTGTCCCTTGTCTCCCTTGTTGTTTGCACTGGCAATTGAGCCGTTGGCCATGGCACTGAAGGAGTCCAAGAACTGGAGGGGATTGGTTCGGGGGACGGGAGAACACCGGGTTTCATTGTATGCCGATGACCTGTTGTTATATGTTGCGGACCCAGTGGAGGGGATGGCGGAGGTCATGCATATCCTTAGGGAGTTTGGGGATGTTTTGGGGTATAAACTCAACGTGGGGAAGAGTGAGCTCTTTGTGGTGCATCCAGGGGACCAGGAAAGGGGGATAGACGAGCTTCCACTGAAGAGGCCGGAGAAGAGCTTTCGGTACCTGAGGATCCAGGCAGCTAGGAGTTGGGGGGCCCTACATAAGCTCAATCTCACGCGGCTAGTGGAGCAGAGGGAGGAGGATTTTAAAAGATGGGATATGTTGCCACCCTCACTAGCGGGTAGGGTGCAGTCGATTAAACTGACGGTCCTCCTGAGGTTTCTTTTTGTGTTCCAGTGCCTTCCCATTTTGATCCCTAAGGCTTTTTTCAAACGGGTAAGCAGGAGCATCATGGGATTCGTGTGGGCGAATAAGACCCCGAGGGTGAAGAGGGTGTTTTTGGAGCGTAGTAGGGACAGAGGTGGGCTGGCGTTGCCGAACCTATGTGGCTATTATTGGGCAGCCAATGTGGCGATGATTCGTAAGTGGGTAATGGAGGGAGCGGGGGCGGCGTGGAAGAGGCTAGAGATGGTGTCCTGTGTGGGTATGAGTCTGAGGGCGCTGGTGACGGCACCACTGCCGCATCTGCCGACAAGGTGCACCACGAGTCCGGTGGTGGCGGCGACTCTGAAGATCTGAGGGCAGTGGAGGTGGCACAGGGGCGAGATGGGAGCCTCGATTTGGTCCCCGATTCGAGAGAACCATTGGTTTGTTCCGGGAAGGATGGATGGGGGGCTTCTGAGCTGGCATCAAGCAGGGATCAAAAGAATGGGGGACCTCTTCATTGATTGCGCATTTGCGAGCCTAGGGGTGCTGGAGGAGAAATTTGGGATACCCCTGGGGAACGCTTTCAGGTATCTGCAGGTGAGGGCGTTTGTGAAACGACAGGTGAGGGAATTCCCGCTGCTTCCAGCACGCAGGAGTCAGGAGAGGGTGATCTCGGGGGTATGGGTTGGAGAGGGCAAGGTCTCGGCGATTTACCTGGAGCTGCAAGAGGAGGAGGCGGCCTCGGTGGAGGGGCTGAAGGACAAGTGGGAGGAGGAGCTCGGGGAGGAGATTGATGAGGGGTTGTGGGCTGATGCCCTGAGCAGGGTCAATTCTTCCTCCTCTTGCGCCAGGCTTAGCCTGATACAGTTTAAAGTTGTTCACAGAGCGCATATGTCAGGGATGATGAGGATGATCAGGCGAGGATGAGTAGGTTTTTTGGGGTAGAGGACAGGTGTGTGAGGTGCTCTGGGAGTCCGGCAAATCACGTCCATATATTCTGGACGTGCCTGGTGCTGGAGGGGTTCTGGAGGGGCTTTGCGAGGACTATGTCCAAGGTGGTGAACACCCGGGTCAAGCCGAGCTGGGGGGTAGCATTATTTGGGGTATCGGACGAGCCGGGAGTGCAGGAGGTGAAAGAGGCCGGTATTCTGGCCTTTGCGTCCCTGGTCGCCCTGCGGAGGATTTTGCTACTGTGGAAGGATGCGAAGCCCCCTAGCGTGGAAGCTTGGATTAATGATATGGCTGGGTTCATCAAGTTGGAGAGGATAAAGTTTGCCTTGAGAGGGTCTGTGCAGGGGTTCTTCAGGCGGTGGCAACCGTTCCTAGACTTTCTCGCGGAGCGTTAAGAGGAGGTCAGCAGCAGCAGCAACCCGGGGGGGGGGGTGTCTTCTTGGGGTGGCATTGGGGTTAGGGTGGGGTGTTTCCCGATCTGGGTTTTTGTTATAGGGGGGGCTATTGTATTTTGGGGAAATCCCTATGTATAATTCTTGCGCATTGTGTCCTTGTGTTCTTTTTTCTGTAGGTGGGGGGGGGGGGGGGGGGGGGGGGGTTGTTGAAAATCGACTGAAAACTTGAATAAATATATTTCAAAAAAGAATGAAGTCATGTGATTGGCAGACACAAAGGAAAGCTTCTGACACAAAGAAGAGCTACAAGCAGGGAAGTTGGAAGGCAAAGGCTATCAGCACACAAATAAAGACACAAAGATAAAGCAGACCTAGATAGAAAGAGGAACACCTAATTTGTGTAAGGAGAGGAATCAAGTCACTCTCAGGAAGAGGTCAGTTTTTCTGTTTTGGCAGAAAAAGAGTCCGGAGCTGGTGGAGAGGAGGTAATGTGTGAGCTGGCTAAAAAGATAAGAGGCATTGAGGTTGGGAGCAGAATTTCTAGCCATCTCTGAACATCCAAAAATAAACGAGTGTACAATGGTGCAATCATGTGACCAGGTGCTGTAATGAAAGAGGGCAGGATTACTCAACAAGAAAGAACACGTCAGGACAATATGGATCGAGGTGACAGAGCTACTCAATGCTGTTGAATTTCTGGACCAAATCTGAAGATTCTTTGAGGTTACAATTGGTCGCCAAGCCAAGTAATCAGACAGCAGTTCTACCGAAGTTGCTCATCACGATAAATTTACAGCAGCACTACGTGGGGAAAATTCAGGGAATTTTGCTACTGCAAATACTTGTGCATAGACACAGGCATAGTCATTGTGTTTTATTTTAGTGGGCCATGTTGACATATTATAATGCTGCCTATGTTGGCCATTAAGTAGGTCAACTGTCAAACATTAATTTATTATAGTAGCACAAGGTTCCTTATAACAACATGCTGAAAAAACTTGCACAAATTTTATAATTTCCTGAGTACGCTATTGCATTTCATATCACAATCCACTTGATTTCATTTATCCCCCTTTCACACTGATGAACAAGCTGCACATTATAGGAGATGATGCCTGGAGGAAGAGGCTTACTCATGCCAACTATGGCGCCTTGTGAGAAAAAGGCATGGAGTCAGTGGAGGTATGGGCGGAGGTTAAATCCAAAGGCCACTTGTCAGATTATGGTTAGTGTCCTTTGTTTTTTTTGTATGGCTTATTTTCTTGATTGCTCAACCATTCATTCTGCATACAAAGGCTGGCATTGTAGCACTTCACTACTAACACATTGCAAACCTGTTATGGGCAACTTGTTTCAACTGTAACCATTTTAAAATATAAGTAACCATTTCTGAGACTAACAGCTGGATTCTCCGATCTTGAGGCATGTGACTAGTCTTACGACCAAAAAGTTGGTGCCGCCCCCGCACCAATGCTCTGGCCAGTGGGGGGGCTAGCAGCCGTCCCACATAAAGCCCCCGGCTTCACCTGTGGCTATGGATGGAGAATTGCTGGGTCCGTGGCCGCGCATGCGCACAGTGGCAACATGTGACGGCCGCGCTGTACAACATGGCGCCAGCAAGCGCGGACCCGGCCTGCCAGATACTGCCCCCTTGTGTCCCCCTCGCCACCAGTCCCCCCACTGAAGCCACCTTGGCCAGCGGAACGGCTCCCCTCACGACTGTGGCGCCGCTGGACACAGTCCGCAGCCGCCATGCAAGGTCCCCGAAAACTGTGAGCACACGCGACCAATGCCGTCAGGAAGTCAGCCCATCGGGGGCAGAGCATCGGGAATGGCTAAGGGGACGAGTCCCGGCGGCGTACTCAGCTCTTACCCTGTTTCTGAGGGGCAGAGCATTTGAAAAATGGCACTGCTTCCGATTTTGGGGTAAAAACGGATTCTCCGGACAATCACCGAATGCGATTCTGGCATCAGCAATCAGAGAATACAGCTCTAAGTGTTGACACCAACGCAGAATTGGTGAACTTTCACGACAGCAAAACTGACACCGCACCTGGACCGATTCTGCACCGGCACCGCGTGGAACACAATCAATTCCAATGAATAATGGTGCCGGATTCACCGGTTTCGCGATTGACTCTCAGGAGGCTATATGCACCGCGTATACACACTTCACTCCCCCCCCCACCCCCCCTACACACACCATCCTGTCAAACAAGATGGAAGTAAGGAGAGCAGCACCAAGGTTCGGGATGCAGAGCTCAAGACTCTCTTAGATGCCGTGGAGGAGAGGAGGATGACTCTGTACCCTGACCCGGGAAGGGCATTGCCAGCTGCCACTATTCGCCGTGCCTGGGGCAGGTGGCTGAGGTGGTCAGCGCCATGTGCAACGTCACAGGACCAGCCAGCAGTGCCATAAAAACTGCACAACCTCTTCAGGGTGGCCAGGGTGAGTAGGCAGCGCTGTGCCCTTAGCACCAACCCCCGTCTCACACACCTGTAACCCAAACCCATCCTCCCCACCACCACCAGGAGGGAGGCCGAACCCACACCCTGCACCACATGCCAGTGCACATACCGGCCATCATGGCCAAGTACCCTGGCCACTGAAGCCACCAGCTGCCCACCCCCTGGGCTGCATGCATCGGACTGTCTAACATTGTGCATCTTCTGCTTCCCTCTCCAGGAGAAAGCCCCCCATACTGCCGGGAGCGGGAGAAGACAGGAGTGGGACCGCTGGACCTGCGGCCGCTCACTGTGTCTGAGCAGTGGACCCTGGACGTGGTCGGTGGCCCAGAGGAAAGAGAGGTCGCTGAGGTGGAGTTCGGACGCGAATGAGGAAGTGGGACCCCGTTTAGTTGTGGTTCCCCATGACATGTGTATCAATCCACCGCCCCAACACTACCCCCTCACACCCAAACCACCCTCACCAGCACACCACCCGAACACCCACACCACCCTCACCCCTCTCAAAACCACACCAACACCCTCACCCCCACATCACCCACACCCCCACATCACCCTCACCCCCACACCACCCTCACCCCCACACCACCCTCACCCCCACATCACCCTCACCCCCACACCACCCACACCCCCACATCACCCTCACCCCCACACCACCCTCACCCCCACACCACCCTCACCCCCACCCCCACACCACCCTCACCCCCACATCACCCTCACCCCCACACCACCCTCACCCCCACCCCCACACCACCCTCACGCCCACATCACCCTCACGCCCACATCACCCTCACCCCCACCCCCACACCACCCTCACCCTCACCCCCACACCACCCTCACCCTCACCCCCACACCACCCTCACCCTCACCCCCACACCACCCTCACCCCCACACCACCCTCACCCCCACCCCCACATCACCCTCACCCCCACACCACCCTCACCCCCACACCACCCTCACCCCCAACCCCACCCGAACACCCACCCTCACTCTCACACCCATACCACCCTCACCCTCACACCCACCCCCACCCCCTCCCCCATCCCCACCCTCACACACATACCACCCTCACAACCACACCACCCTCACCCCCACCCCCACCCTCACACCCACCCTCATCCCCACACCACCCCCACCCCCACTCAAACACCCACCCCCACCCGAACACCCACCCTCACCCCCACACCACCCTCACCCCACCCCCACCTGAACACCCCCACCCGAACACCCTCCCTCACCCCCACCCCCACACCACCCTCACACCCACACCACCCTCACCCCACCCCCACCCGAACACCCACCCTCACCCCCACCCCTACACCACCCTCACACCCACACCACCCTCACGCCCCACCCCCACCCGTACACCCCCGCACCATCCTCACCCCCACCCTCACCCCCACACCACCCTCACTCCCACCCGAACACCCACCCAGACCCCCACCCCCACACAACCCTCACCCCCACACCACCCTCACCCGAACACCCACCCCCACCCTCACCCCCACACCACCCTCACACCCACACCACCCTCACCCCCACACCACCCTCACACCCCCACTCAAACCCCCACCCCCACCCGAACACCCACCCTCACCCCCACCCCCACACCACCCTCACCCCCACCCCCACACCACCCTCACCCCCACACCACCCTCACACCCACATCACCCTCACCCCCACCCCACACCACCCTCACCCCCACACCACCCTCACACCCACACCACCCTCACCACCACCCTCACCCCACCCCCACCCGTACACCCCCACACCATCCTCACACCCACACCACCCTCACCCCCACACCACCCTCACACCCACACCACCCTCACCCCCACCCAAACACCCACCCCCACCCCCACACCACCCTCACCCCACCCCCACCCGTACACCCCCACACCATCCTCACCCCCACCCGATCCTCACCCTCACCCCCACACCCACACCACCCTCACACCCACACCACCCTCACCCCCACCCAAACACCCACCCCCACCCCCACACCACCCTCACCCCACCCCCACCCGTACACCCCCACACCATCCTCACCCCCACCCGATCCTCACCCTCACCCCCGCACCCACACCACCCTCACACCCTCACCCCCACCCAAACACCCACCCCCACCCCACACCACCCTCACCCCCACCCCCACCCGTACACCCCCACACCATCCTCACCCCAACCCGATCCTCACCCCCACCCGAATACCCATCCTCACCCCTTTCAAAACCACACCAACACCACCCCCACATCACCCTCACACCCACACCACCCCCACCCCCACACCACCCTCACCCCCACCCCCACCCGTACACCCTCACCATCCTCACCCCCACCCGATCCTCACCCCCACCCCCACACCACCCTCACCCCCACACCCACACCACCCTCACACCCACACCACCCTCACCCCCACCCAAACACCCACCCCCACCCCCACACCACCCACACCCCCACCCCCACCCGTACACCCCCACACTATCCTCACCCCCACCCGATCCTCAACCCCACCCGAACACCCACCCCCACCCTCACCCCTCTCAAAACCACACCAACACCACCCCCACATCACCCTCACCAGCCACATCACCCCCACCCTCACACCCACCCTCACTCCCACACCACCCTCACCCCCACCCCCACACCCCCCACACCACCCTCACCCCCACACCACCCTCACCCCCACCCCCACACCACCCGAACACCCATACCACCCTCACCCCCTCACCACTCTCAAAACCACACCAACACCACCCCCACATCACCCTCACCCCCACATCACCCTCACACCCATACCACCCTCACACCCACATCACCCCCACCCTCACACTCACCCCCATACCACCCTCACCCCCACCCCCACGCGAACACCCACCCTCACCCCCACACCACCCTCACACCCACATCACCCTCACACCCACACCACACCCACCCTCACACCCGCCCCCACCCTCACCTCCACACCACCCTCACACCCACACCACCCTCACACCCACACCACCCTCACCCTCACACCCACACCACCCTCACACCCACACCACCCTCACCCCCACATCACCCTCACACCCACCCTCACACACATACCACCCTCACCCCCACCCTCACCCTCACACCCATACCACCCTCACACCCATACCACCCTCACCCCCACACCACCCCCACTCCCACCCTCACCACACCACCCTCACACCCACACCACCCTCACACACCGCCCTCACCCCCACCCGAACACCCAC
The DNA here is from genome assembly GCF_902713615.1 of Scyliorhinus canicula. Lineage (NCBI taxonomy): Eukaryota > Metazoa > Chordata > Chondrichthyes > Carcharhiniformes > Scyliorhinidae > Scyliorhinus > Scyliorhinus canicula. The sequence goes on from NC_052147.1 coordinate 202,027,908, forward strand.
ATCACCCTCACACCCACACCACCCTCACACCCACACCACCCTCACACCCACACCACCCACACCACCCTCACACCCACACCACCCTCACCCCCACCCGAACACCCACCCCCACCCTCACTCTCAACCCACCCTCACACCCACACCACCCTCACCCCCACCCAAACACCCACCCCCACCCTCACCCCCACACCACCCTCACTCCCACCCCCGCCCTCACACCCACATCACCCTCACCCCCACCCCCACCCGAACATTCACCCAAACACCCACCCCCACCCTCACACCCACACCACCCTCACCCCCACTCCCACCCTCACCTTCACACCCATACCACCCTCACACCCATACCACCCTCACCCCCACACCACCCCCACTCCCACCCTCACCACACCACCCTCACACCCACACCACCCTCACTCCCACACCACCCTCACCCCCACCCCTACCCTCATCCCCATACCACCCTCAAAACCACACCAACACCACCCTCACACCCACCCCCACCCTCACCCCACCCAAACATCCACACCACCCTCACCGCCATCCAAACACCCACACCACCCTCACACCCACCCCCACCCTCACACCACCCTCACCCTCACCCCCACCCGAACACCCACCCCCACCCTCACCTCCACCCTCACCCCCACACCACCCTCACCCCCACCCCCACCCAAACACCCACACCACCCTCACACCCACCCCCACCCTCACACCCATACCACCCTCACCACCACACCACCCGAACACTCACACCTCCCTCACCCCCACCCTCACCCATAGCACCCTCACCCCCATCCTCACCCTCACCCCCACCCCCACCCTCACACCCACTCCACCCTCACCACCATACCACCCCAACACCACCCCTACACCATCCTCACCCTTCATCACCCTCACCTACACACTCACCCCCACTCCCACCCCGGCATGATCTAATCATGCGTCTCATCTTGTGTCTGGAAGGACCTGCTGCGGATGGGGTGGGTCTATCTGGTGTCCCCCACCCCCAGCTAGTGCCACAGCCGGAGCCCCCCATGAGCTAAGCAGTGACAGGGAGAGCAGCTTGGACACCACCCCCCGCCCGAGGCACATGGGACCCCGGAGCTCGAGTCTGAGGAAGACAGTGACTTTCCCTCACTGCTGTCTCCAACACCCTCCACCATCCAGAGACACTCACCTCGGTTGGGCACTTTACTGAAGTGGCTCCTGGGATACTATCTGGTGCTCACCACACAGCTGATCGGGTACAGCAGGTGGAGGTAGGCATACCTGAGGGGGCGGATGGTCGGAGGGCGTGCTGACCCCAGGAACTAGCTGCCATGCAGACAGGGTTTGGGCTTCTGGAACAAATAGTCCCATTGATTGCGGAGAGCCAGGGACTTCGCTGAGGGTTGTCAGTGACCATCCAGTACCTGCAGGTGCAGTTGGAGGAGCCCAACCGGGTGCAGGAGCAGGAGATGGTGCCGACAATGCATGCCACCCAAGCCAACATTGTACGGGTGGATATGCTGTGGAGGCTTTGGCGGGGGGGGGGGGGGGGGGGGAAGAAATGTGAGGCTATGGATGAGCATGTCCTAGGCCTGGGGCATTCTGTACAGATGCTGGATGCAGCCCAGGGCAAGGTTACGGTCTCACAGGCAACCATGTGCCAGAGCCATTTGGACATCGCAGTGGTGCTCCTGATTGTGACCCAGTCACAGCAGGCTATGGCTGGGAACATCATCGGTATTGCCCAGGCACTGGCCGACGTGGTGCAGACCCCGAGGGAGGCGGCCCAGTCCCAGAGGGAGATGGCGCAGTCACTGTCTGATGTGACACAAACCCAGAAGGTGGTGGCACAGCCAATGACTAATGTGGCGCAGTCCCAGATGGAGATACTCCACTCCCTGTGCTCCATGGCCGCCAGCATGCAGACCCCGGTCGAGACCAGAACGGGCCTCCAGGACTGACAGTGCCAGGTGGCGGGGGTACCTCAGGGGATGGCTCCGCTCGCACCCTGTCCAAGTTAGTAGACTAGGGGTCATCGGGCAGCCCGGGCAGGAGGAGGTGATGGGGCCTGTGCCGGTGACTTCCGCAGGGGCGGTGCTGGAACACCCAGCAACTCAGCCCCCCTCCCTGTCCCTGGTGCATCAGGTGGGCAGCGGGCAAGACAGAGCAGTACCACAACACCTGGGACACCCGAGCAGCAGCCGGGTCCATCCAGGTACGGTCACCTCAGAAGACGGCAGCCAACGGGGACCCAAGTCACAGGGCGGGATTGACAGCAGACCGCCTCCACTCCTGCTGTACCGCCTGGGGAACCACCTAGACGTAGCATTAGGGCCTATAAGGCTAGAAAGTTAGATGCTAGTTAGGTTGGCACGGGTGCAGGGCACAGTTTAGTAAAAGGGGCGAGGGCACATTAAACACCTTTTCGCACTGTTACCACCAGTCTTGGTGCTCAGTCAGATGGGTGTGAGGGGTGGGCTGGCTTGATAGGGAGGGATGAATGGGCAGACGTTGTGGGTGGCCCACTCCCACCACCACCACCCCCGACCCCCCCCCCCCCCCCCACCACCCCCGACCGTCCGCACCACTGTCACCCCAGAGAATCGGTGGGGTGATAGAAAGGCCAGCTTACATGAAGGGATCACTCAGGTAGACAGTAGAAAGTGCTATTATGGGCTGGAGTCAGACGTTGGTATACGTGGGCAGCATGGTAGCATAGTGGTTAGCACTATGGCTTCACAGTGCCAGGGTCCCAGGTTCGATTCCGGCTTGGGTCACTGGCTGTTCGATGTCTGCACGTCCTCCCCCTGTGTGCGTGGGTTTCCTCTGGATGCTCCGGTTTCCTCCCACAGTCCAATGATGTGCAGGTTAGGTGGATTGGCCGTGCTAAATTGCCCTTAGGTTAGATGGGGTTGCTGGCTTGTGGAGATAGGGTGAAGGTGTGGGCTTAGGTAGGGTGCTCTTTCCAATTTCCGAATGGCTTCCTTCTGCACTGTAAATTCTATGATGTGGAACACCAGAACTCATCGCAGAGCGGGTTGTCATCATCCTCGATCCCATGGACCTGACACGCTATTACTACCAATCCAGGATCCCCATCCTGCACTGCAGCATACATGTATCTCGGTATCACGGAGGGGGTTGCAGGTTGGGGGGGTGGGGGGGGGGGGGGGGGGGTGGGGGGGGGGGGGGTGGGGGGGGGGGGGGGGGGGGGTGGGGGGGGGGGGGGGGGGAGTGACGCACTTTGGGGGTGGGATGTGGTATCCGTCCCCTGGCCATTTCCCCCTCCCCTTTCCCCAGATGGTGAACATGGAGGCGATCAGAGTTTCCCATGCCCGTTTGCCCTGTGCGGCCTCCCGTGCCTGCCTGGACCGCATGCCCTACCCATCCTCACCCTCGCCTGCATCCTCCTCTTCAGATGAGGCCTCCTCCTCCAGCAGCACGTCGCCCCCCCCCCCCCGGTGCACGATGTTGTGGAAGACGCAGCAGACCACCACAATGAAGGTGATCCTCTCAGCATCATACTGGAGGGCCCCTCCAGAACAGTACAGGCAGACTGCTGCGAATAACCCCTATCGCCCAAGAGCCAACACCCGGGGGGGGATCTCGAAAATGTAGGAATCATCGAGTGTGCCAGAATGAAGGCGTCTTGCACACTGCCCATGTATCGGGCGCCGGCGTGTATGATGTTCATCTGATGGTCACATATCAGCTGCACGTTCATTGAGTGGTGCCTCTTTCGGTTTGTGTAGAGCTGCCTGGCATCCTGGACCCGCGGCATGTCGGCGATGGTGCTCGCTGCCTGGCATCCTGGACCCGCGGCATCTCGGCGATGGTGCCCGCTGCCTGGCATCCTGGACCCGCGGCATGTCGGCGATGGTGCCTGCTGCCTGGCATCCTGGACCCGCGGCATGTCGGCGATGGTGCCTGCTGCCTGGCATCCTGGACCCGCGGCATGTCGGCGATGGTGCCTGCTGCCTGGCATCCTGGACCCGCGGCATGTCGGCGATGGTGCCTGCTGCCTGGCATCCTGGACCCGCGGCATCTCGGCGATGGTGCCCGCTGCCTGGCATCCTGGTGGGCTCAGTCCACATTGAAGTGGATATATTGAGCTTCCTGGGGATATGGGGCCTCCCATGACGGCATGGTTGCAACTATGCACTGAGGTCTGTGAGGTCCCGGACAGGTCCCCACTCAGCACCTGGAAGGACCCCGTGGCAGAAACGTTTAGGGCAACAGTCACCTTGACAGCCACCGGGAGTGGGTGCCATCCCCCATATCGCCGCGGTGTCAGGTATGCCATCATCTGGCAGATGTGTCGCACTTCTCTCTGCTCGGCTGGAGTCTCCGACAGCATGCCTGGTCCAGTAGGTCCTCGAATGACAGGCGGTGCCGGTACACACGGGGCCTCATGCACCGCCTTATTGGCACCTCCTCCTACTCGCCCTATTGGGCGGCCAATCCCCCAGCCTGTGCAGCCAACACCTGCCCCTCTACAGCTCATTCCTCTGTAGCCCGGTCCTCTACAGCCCAGTCCTCTACAGACCGGTCCTCTGCAGCCCAGTCCTCTACAGCTCGGTCCTCTGCATCCCGTCCCTCTGCAGCCCGGTCCTCTACAGCCCTGTCCTCTGCAGCCCGGTCCTCTGCAGCCCGGTCCTCTGCAGCCCGGTCCTCTGCAGCCCGGTCCTCTACAGCCCTGTCCTCTACAGCCCGGTCCTCTGTAGCCCATCCTCTGTAGCCCGTTCCTCTACAGCCCTGTGGTGGTATGATTAGCATAGCTGTCTGCCATTGGTGCAGAACACCGGCTTACCATTGGCCCTGGTCGATCTTGTGCCTCTCGACTGATTGGTTGAGACCAGTCATGTGACGGCTCTCCGATTGGTCGAGAGGCTGAGTTAACCACGCCTCCATACCGAGGTATAAATAGTCAGAACACCCGGCTGTCGTCCATTTATTGTAGTTGACCGCAGGGCTAAGTTCTAGCTTATTAAAGCCTAACTTTTGTACAGCAACCCGTCTCGTGTTCGATTGATGGCTCGTCAATTTAATAAGCTAGATTTTTGAAGATGGAGTTCCGGATCAAGCCCGAATGCCTCCGCATCAGCCCGTAAACTCAGAACGCTTCAGAAATCTTTCAACATTGGCTGGCATGTCTCGAAGGATACCTGGCGTCTGCAACCAGCCCCCCCACCATGGCACAGAAACTTCACGTTCTCCACTCCAGCGTGGGCACAGCAGCCTACGCGATAATCAAGGAAGAGAAAGATTACGATGCCGCCATCCTGAAGCTGAATGGACAGTTTCTTAAACCAGTCAACAGAGTATTCGCCCGACATCTGTTGGCTACCAGACAACAGCTCCCCGGTGAGTCATTAGACCAATTTTACCAGGCCCTCGCTGTCCTGGGGAGGAATTGCTCCTGCCTCCAAGTTTCAGCCACGGAGCACATGGAACTGCTGATCAGAGATGCCTACGTGGCTGGGATGCAGTCCCCCGCTATCCGCCAGCGGATGCTGGAGAAAGACGACCTCAGCCTAACTGAGGCACGGACTCGCTCCACCTCCCTGGAGGTCGCCGCTTTACACGCCCGTGCCTATGTCTGCAGACGCACTGCAGCGCCCTGGGCCTCCTGGCACGCTTCCCCACTGCCATCCGCCGCGCCAATCTTCCCCCCCCCCCCCGCCGGGCCTTTCCGGGCCCTTCCAGCGCACCGCGCTAATCTCCCCCCCTGCCGCCGGGCCCCTGCGCCTAGCCTGCGCGCCTCCCCCTCTCGTCCGGGACCTTCCGGGCCCTTCCAGCGCACCGCGCAACTCTCTCCCCCCCGCCCCCGGGCCCGTGCACCTGGCCTGCGCGCCTCTCGGCCCCCGCTCTCAGCCGCTCTGGTCAGCCCGCCGGCACCGCTAACCCCGCCCCCAGGAACCACGAGGGCCCCGCGGGCGCCGCCATCTTGGGCCCCGGACGCCACGTGCGGGTCCCGGGCGCCGCCATCTTGGGGTGCCGACTCCACGTGCGGGTCCTGGGCGCCGCCATCTTGGGGCCCGATTCCACGTGCGGGTCCTGGTCGCCGCCATCTTGGGATCCCGACTCCACGTCCGGATCCTGGGCACCACCTTCCGGGATTGGCACGCAAGGTTCTTCCAGCACCTACTCGGCCGACGACGACTATGGATCTTCTCCACGGCTCGCGGCCATTCAGCTCGACCAGTCACGTCCACGCACGCTCGCCAAAACGACAACGCTGATCCACCTCAATGGCCACGAGACAGGCTGCCTGCTGGACTCCGGGAGCACGGAAAGCTTTGTTCACCCTACCATGGTAAGACGCTGCGCACTCCCTGTCCATCCTGTAAAACACAAAATCGGGTTAGCCTCAGGTTCGCACTCCGTCCGCATCACCGGCTGCTGCATCGCGGACCTCACGGTCCAAGGGAAAGTTTTTAAAAATTATAAACTCCTTGTCCTCCCTGACCTTTGCGCACTGGCACTCCTAGGACTGGACATCCAGTGTAACCTGCAGAACTTGACCTTCCAATTCGGTGGCCCTATACCCCCCCTCACTGTCTGCAGCCTCGCGTCCCTCAAAGTGGACCCCCCCTCCTTGTTTGCTAATCTCACCCCCGATTGCAAACCCGTCGCGACACGGAGCAGACGGTACAGCGCCCAGGACCGGTCCTTCATCAGGTCCGAGGTCCAGAGGCTGCTGACGGAAGGGGTCATCGAGGGCAGCAACAGTCGCTGGCGAGCCCAAGTGCTGGTGGTCCGGACTGGGGAGAAAAACCGGATGGTCATCGACTATAGCCAGACAATCAACCGGTTTACGCAACTGGACGCGTATCCTCTCCCCCGTATTTCCGCCATGGTAAACGATATCGCAAAATACAAAGTCTTCTCCACTGTGGACCTTAAGTCCGCTTACCACCAGCTCCCCCTCCGCGCGAGTGACCGCAAATACACCGCGTTTGAGGCAGATGGGCGCCTCTACCACTTCCTTAGGGTTCCCTTTGGTGTCACAAACGGGGTCTCGGTCTTCCAACAGGAGATGGACCGAATGGTCGACAAGTACGGATTACGGGCTACCTTCCCGTATCTTGATAATGTCACCATCTGCGGCCACGATCAGCAGGACCATGATGCCAACCTCCAGAAATTCCTCCAAACCGCAAAACTCCTTAACCTCACGTACAATAAGGATAAGTGCGTGTTTAGCACCGACCGTCTAGCCATCCTCGGCTACGTAGTGCGTAAAGGAGTGATAGGCCCCGACCCTGAACGCATGCGCCCCCTGATGGAACTCCCTCTCCCCAATACCCTCAAATCCCTCAAGCTGCCTGGGTTTCTTCGCTTACTACGCCCAATGGGTTCCCAACTACGCTGACAAGGCCCGTCCCCTCATTCAAACCACGACCTTCCCGCCGTCGACAGAGGCCTGCCAGGCCTTTAGCCGCATCAAAGCGGACATCGCAAAGGCCACGATGCGCGCCATCGACGAGTCCCTCCCCTTCCAGGTCGAGAGCGACGCAAAAGAAGTAGCTCTGGCAGCCACCCTGAACCAAGCGGGCAAACCCGTGGCCTTCTTCTCCAGAACCCTCCAGGCTTCCGAACTCCGCCACCCCTCTGTGGAAAAGGAAGCCCAGGCCATAGTCGAAGCTGTGCGACATTGGAGGCACTATTTGGCCGGCAGGAAGTTTACCCTCCTCACAGACCAACGGTAAGTGGCCTTCATGTTTGATAATGCACAAAGGGGCAAGATTAAGAATGACAAGATCTTACGGTGGCGGATCGAGTTGTCCACGTACAACTATGAGATCTTGTATCGTCCTGGGAAGCTCAATGAGCCTCCTGATGCCCTGTCCCGCGGTACCTGCGCCAGCGCGCAGATAGACCGCCTTCGCTCCCTCCACGCGGACCTCTGCCATCCAGTGGTGACCCGTCTCTACCATTTCATTAAGGCCCGCAACGTGCCTTTCTCCATCGCGGAAGTCAGGACAGTAACCCGTGACTGCCACATCTGCGCAGAGTGAAAACCGCACTTCTACCGCCCCAAGCGCGCACACCTGATCAAAGCATCCAGCCCCTTCGAACGTCTCAGCATTGACTTCAAGGGGCCCCTTCCCTCTAACAGCCCCAACATTTACTTCCTGGCGGTAACCGACGAATACTCCCGCTTCCCCTTTGCCATTCCCTGCCCCAACATGACCACATCGACCGTCATTAAGGCCCTCCTCTCCATCTTCTCCCTGTTCGGCTACCCCGCATACATACACAGCGATCGGGGGTCCTCATTTATGAGCGACGAGCTGCGTCAATTCCTGCTCAACAGGGGCATTGCCTCTAGCAGGACGACCAGCTATAACCTTCGGGGTAACGGACAGGTCGAGCGGGAGAATGGTACCATCTGGAAGACCATACTACTGGCCCTCCGGTCCAGAGATCTCCCTATTTCCCGATGGCAAGAGGTGATCCCCGATGCCCTCCATTCTATCCACTCACTCCTCTGTACCGCAACAAATCAGACACCTCATGAACGTCTTCTTGTTTTCCCCCGGAAATCGTCGTCCGGATTCCCTCTCCCGACGTGGCTGGCCGCCCCTGGACCCATCTTGCTCCAGAAGCATGTGCGGGTGCACAAGTCCGACCCGTTAGTGGAACAAGTCCAGTTACTCCACGCTAACCCGCAGTATGCGTACGTGGAGTACCCCGACGGTCGTCAGGACACGGTCTCCCTCCGGGACCTGGCACCCGCCGGCGTGTGGCCTCCCCCCCCCTTCACCACAGACCCCCATGTTGTTTTCCCCACAGCACCCCACCCAGGCCACCCCTCCCCCATCCATGGCGTCTCCACAGCCAGCTCGGGTGACGGAGACTGTTCAAGGACCATCGCTCCCGGACTCCAGGACGTCGGCGGAACCACCACCATCGGCTGAACCGACGTCACCTACTCCACTGCGGCGGTCTGCCAGAACGTCACGGGCCACGAAAAGACTGATCGAATCGATTTAAATTACAACAGCTCCATGGACTTTGTTGGGACTTTGTGTAATATTGCTAATTGTCTGGGCCAGTGGGAAGCCAAAAATGTAATAAAAGAAAAGAGAAAAATTTTTTTCTCCCGGCTGCTACTCATACCACCAGTTCTCTCCCCCCGGCTCTCGTTGATACCCCCCCCCCCCCCCCCCCCCCCCCCCCGGCTTCTTTCTCCGCAAGGGGTGAATGTGGTGGTATGATTTGCATAGCTGTCTGCCATTGGTGCAGAACACCGGCTTACCATTGGCCCTGGTCGATCATTTGCCTCTCGACCGATTGGCTGAGGCCAGTCATGTGACAGCTTGCCAATTGGTCGAGAGGCTGAGTTAACCACGCCTCCATACCGAGGTATAAATAGTCAGAACGCCCGACGGTCGTCCATTTATTGTAGTCGACCGCAGGGCTAAGTTCTAGCTTATTAAAGCCTAACTTTTGTACAGCAACTCGTCTCGTGTTCGATTGATGGCTCATCAAGCCCGTTCCTCTGCAGCCCGGTCCTCTACAGCCCGTTCCTCTGCATCCCGTCCCTTTGCAGCCCGGTCCTCTGCAGCCCGGTCCTCTGCAGCCCGGTCCTCTGCAGCCCGTTCCTCTGCATCCCGTCCCTCTGCAGCCCGGTCCTCTGCAGCCCGGTCCTCTGCAGCCCGGTCCTCTGCAGCCCGGTCCTCTGCAGCCCGGTCCTCTGCAGCCCGGTCCTCTGCAGCCCGGTCCTCTGCAGCCCGGTCCTCTGCATCCCGGTCCTCTGCAGCCCGGTCCTCTGCAGCCCGGTCCTCTGCAGCCCGGTCCTCTGCAGCCCGGTCCTCTGCAGCCCGGTCCTCTGCAGCCCGGTCCTCTGCAGCCCGGTCCTCTGCAGCCCGGTCCTCTGCAGCCCGGTCCTCTGCAGCCCGGTCCTCTGCAGCCCGGTCCTCTGCAGCCCGGTCCTCTGCAGCCCGGTCCTCTGCAGCCCGGTCCTCTACAGCCCGGTCCTCTGCAGCCCATCCTCTGTAGCCCAGTCCTCTGCAGCCCGGTCCTCTGCAGCCCGTTCCTCTACAGCCCGGTCCTCTGCAGCCCGTTCCTCTACAGACTGGTCCTCTACAGCCCAACCTCTGCAGCCCGGTCCTCTGCAGCCCGGTCCTCTGCAGCCTGGTCCTCTGCAGCCCGGTCCTCTGCAGCCTAGTGCTCTGCAGCCCGGTCCTCTGCAGCCCGGTCCTCTGCAGCCCTGTCCTCTGCAGCCCGGTCCTCTACAGCCCGGTCCTCTACAGCCCGTTCCTCTGCAGCCCGGTCCTCTACAGCCCGGTCCTCTACAGCCTGGTCCTCTGCTGGCCGTTCCTCTGCTGCCTACTCCGCTGCTGCAGCTTCCCCCTCCTCTCTGAGCGGGCCCCGCTCACACGGTACAGGGCATCTCGCAGAGCTGCGGTCATCACCACTGTGGCTAGCATTGCTGATTGAAAGCCAAATGCCATTGTCTGCAGGGGGTGGAAGGCCAATATGTTAGCATGGTGTATACTCCCTTGCCCAACCAGGTTCCATGGGCTACACGGTGGTCCCGGTTGGCATGAGAACTACGCCCACACATGTCCCTTCCCACCCCGGCACCCCTGCCCTGTTGGTATCCGGCACCGTTAGTGCCCCCGGTCCTGGCGCCCTTCCTGCTGCCAGGGGTACCGTCGGCTGACACTGCCCTCGCTGGGGACTGCCTTGGGTGTGGCCCTGGGTGGTCCCCCGGTGGGTGGTGGTCGGTTGAACGGGGTGTTTGGGGGAGGGGGACGCGCTGTGCCAGGTGATGTGGTGCAGGGGTGGGGTGAGGGGGTGGGCGTACCCATACAGCCAATGTCACTGCGTAGAACCAGGGGCCGTGGTGGGTGGTCAGTGGGTGTACTGCAAGATAGCAGCCGTAATGGCGGTCATTGTCTGGGCACCGCCCCAGTCCTGTGGGGGGTGCACCCCGGCTGCTCGGCCTGGTTCCCTCCCCCCTAGCCAGTATGGCCGGTGCCCGAGCCGCCAGCCCGCAGTCACTCCACGCCATTTCCTACCTCCTCTCTCTCACTCACCTGCCACGACACCAGGTACACGACATTTGAAACCACAAGTGAACTACACCATCGGGAACTCGGCCTACCGGAGGTGGTGAATCTCGGAGACCCCTGCTAATTGTATGCCTACTGTACTTTAACCCCGTGCGGTGAGCGACGCGTTTGCATCATTTTCGGGGTGCCGGAGCATCCCAATTTGGTGCCCACCCCGATTTTGACGTCCGAAGTACGCTCCGCCCAATCCCATTGTGCGATTTAGACATCTGCAAGCAGAGAATCCCGCCCTTAGTGCTGATGCCTGGACTGAATCCCGAGTGTTCTTTGGCTCCAAAAGGGGTGTCGATCCCAGAGCAATTCAGGGCACGATTCCGGTGTCACTGGACGGAGAGTCCCGCCCTAGATGTTGGTGGAATTGCAAGAGGAACAACCTGTGTTCAGGGGTTTTGACCTCACAAAGCATGCCTACTAATGTTCTTTATAGCAGAACAATAAAGGTAGAAATTAGTAGACATTCAGCCCATTTTTCCTTGTATTAAATAAACTCAAAGCACATCAATATATTTGGGATTTGTCCCATTTTTAAATTTGTGCTAACAATGTTTTAAGGATCTAAAATCCGCCAATGTGTAAATTACAGGCCGAGTGCTTATGAAAGGATCTCATTTAAAGAAAACAATTGACAGCAATGAGCAGGTGGGCCCAACCCCAGCTCCGCTCAAGATGCCTCAGTAACCCCAATGCGTTCAACAACAAAAACCCTGCTTGAGGTCCCTGATTCCAAAGTAGGGCCACTGCTCCTGTTTGTTCTCCTTCCAATTACTCAATACTGAGGCCTTTTTACAATTCCGATTTCACCAAAGGATTAAGAGAAAGTCCTTCATGACAGAGATCACCAGCAATGCAGCCCACAGCCACACCCAAGCTTTCTTCAAACTGAAACTAAAACTCCCAAAAAGCAGAAGTGAGCTCAGCTCCCCCCCTGTGACATCACTTCAGTAATATGATCAGCTGCATTTCTTAAAGGTACATGTCTTAAACATCTCATTCTTAAAGGCACTCTCACATGACACATCACACTTCCTGGAGAAAGGAAAAGAGAAATGTAAAGAAAGAGAAGTAAAATGAGTTAAAGACAATGGCGAGAGAGAAGAAAACAGCAAGGCTTGCCTGTCTTGTGTTCTCACTTTACGTGGCGTATACTCTGCACTGTTCTATTGAGCTTCTATGAACAAGTTGTGTCTAATGCAGGACACTGCAATGCAACTCATCAATTGACCCTTATTTATAGACTCTCACAAATAAAAAATCTTGGAATAGTTTGCTCTAATCACCTAATCCATTCTTTTAATTCTCAAGTTTTGTTTTTCCTCTTTTAACCTATTTCACAGAATCTCTTACTGTTCTTGATGGAACTATTTGGGATGTTTTACTTGTACCAGAATTTTCATTCTAATCTTTCTTGCTGCCTTGATTCTGCAGTTTTACTCACCAGGGAATTACCCTCCATTAGAACCAGGCTGGTGTGCGCAGTACTTATTTGTATAGACATTGAATTTGTAGAAATCCTGGACCATGAATATAAACTGGGTAGTTTGGTCTTCCAATTTCATGTGCTTCATTTACTCAAGTAAAGTGCCATCTAAATCATTAACCTCTATGTCTTTATGGTTCCAACATCACTGGCAGAACACCCAGTACCATTGACTTATTCAGTTGGTCATTTATTGTATTGAGATATCAGAAGCTCCCTTCCATACTTTTTCCATAGAATCATAGAATTTACAGTGCAGAAGGATGCCATTCAGCCCATCAGGTGTACACCGACCCTTAAAAAGAGCACCCTACTTAAGTCCATGCTTCCACCCTATCCCCGTAACCCAGGAACCCCACCTAACGTTTCGGACACTAAGGGGCAATTTAGCATGGCCAATCCACCTAACCTGTACATTTTTGGACTGTGGGAGGAAACTGGAGCACCCGGAGGAAACCCAGGCAGACACGGAGAGAAAGTGCAAACTCCACACAGACAGTCACCAGCGGCAAGAATTGAACCTGGGTTACTGGAGCTGTTAGGCAGCAGTGCTAACCACTGTGCTGCCTCAGTATTGGTTACCTCCGTATCACATGAACATATTAACATATTTTGTACATCCCTGACATTTAACTTGCCATATTATGCCAATTTTGAGTGGCATATACTGTGTGCCATTTTTAATATATTACATGTACATTACAAGCATTATAGCTCCACCGCTTAAAGCAGGCACATTGATCTCAACACAATTAACTTGTTATACAATTTGGATGGATTATACGTCATAGTATTCAATTTAAACCCTTTTAATCTCCCTTGCAACTGACTATACCTGAACTATCCATTACTAAGTGGGTACATGGGAGTTGTTGCTAAGACTTAGTTTTACATAATGACCATATTTTCCCGTCTCTGGGTGAATATACACCATAGTTACAGTGTAATGTTTCACATAATTTTTACTCTTTCAGAACGAGGCAAAAAAACATGAACTCCTCATTTGCACTTCCAGACTGGTGCTTTTGGTGAGACTACCTAACCTCGCTTCAATATCTTCGGCTGAATTCCCCATATGTCCACATAAGCAAGGAGTATGTCAGATAACTGCAATAAATACAAAAAATGCTGGAAAAGCTCTGGCACCATCTGTGGAGAGAAAAACAAAGTTAATGTTTACAGCTGGTATGATTCTTCAGAACTACAGAGGAGTAGAAATAAGATGAGCTTTATGCTATTGAAAAGGGGGAGTGGAGCAGATGGAACAAAATAAAAGGTCAGAGATTGGGAGATAAAATGACAAAAGATGTCATGGACACAAGACAATGGGAGTAGTGTTAAAGACTAAAGCAGGTGTTAATAGTTAGCAGAATGTGTTAATAGCAGAACAAGGGTCAGCACTGTCTGAAAGCAAAACATGAGAACACAATATAGACTGGTACTTGGGGATGAGGCAGGGAAGCTAATGGGGAAAAACAGTAAAAACTGGGAAATAAGAGCAGTGGTCCAAACTGACATTCTATTTGAAGGGAAAGAGAAAATGCTGGAAAATCTCAGCAAGTCTGGCAGCATCTGTAGGGAGAGAAAAGAGCTAATGTTTTTCAGTCCGATGACGCTTTGTCAAAGCTTTGACAAAGCGTCATCGGACTCGAAATGTTAGCTCTTTTCTTTCCCTACAGATGCTGCCAGACTTGCTGAGATTTTCCAGCATTTTCTCTCTCGTTTCAGATTCCAGCATCCGCAGTAATTTGCTTCTATTTGAAGGTATAGTTAGACCACACCAATACTGTGAACAGTTGTGTTCTCCTTAATTAAGGAAAGATATACTGCCATTGGAAGCAGTCCAGAGGAAGTTCACTAGGTTGATCCCAGGTATGGATTTTCTTATGACGAGAGGTTGAGTAGGCTGGGTCTGTACTCATTGGAGTTTAGAAGAATGAGAGGCGACCTTATTGAAACATATAGGATTCTCAGGGGCTTGACAAGGTAGATGTTGAGAGGTTGTTACCCCTTGTGGGACAGTCCAGGACCAGAGAGCATAATGTCAGAGTAAGGGATTGCTCATTTAAAACCGAGGTGAGAAGTGATTTCTTCTCTCAGCCATGATGTGGAGATGCCGGCGTTGGACTGGGGTGAGCACAGTAAGAAGTCTTACAACACCAGGTTAAAGTCCAACAGGTTTGTTTCAAACACGAGCTTTCGGAGCACGGCTCCTTCTTCAGGTCACCTGAAGAAGGAGCCGTGCTCCGAAAGCTCGTGTTTGAAACAAACCTGTTGGACTTTAACCTGGTGTTGTAAGACTTCTTCTTCTCTCAGAGCACAGAGAATCTGTAGAATTCTATATTGCAGAGGGCTGTGGAGGCTGGGTTGGTTTTTTTTTATAAATAATTTTTATTAAAATTTTTCACAAAATATAAACAACAAAACAATATTTACAAAACAACCGTGATAAAAACCCAAGAACAACACCCACCCAACTTCAAAAGCAACTGCAAACAAAGGAAAAACAACAAAAAAACACCCAAACAACAAAAGGGAAAGAGATAACACCCGCCACATCCCACAAACCCATGTACACAGTTCTCCCTCCCTCCACCCCCCCCCCCCCCCCCCCCCCCCCCCCCCCCCCCCCCCCCCCCCCCCCCCCCCCCCCCCGGGTTGCTGCTGCTGCTGCCAGCCTATTTCCCTACCGTTCCGCCAGGAAGTCCAGGAAAGGCTGCCACCGCCTAAAGAACCCTTGTACTGATCCCCTCAGGGCAAATTTCACCCTCTCCAATTTGATGAACCCCGCCATATCATTGATCCAGGCCTCCACGCTTGGGGGCCTCACATCCTTCCATTGAAGCAAGATCCTCCGCTGGGCTACTAGGGTCGCAAAGGCCAGAACACCAGCCTCTTTCGCCTCCTGCACTCCCAGCTCCACTGCAACCCCAAAAATTGCAAGTCCCCAGCCTGGCTTGACCCTGGATCCTACCACCCTCGACACCGTCCTTGCTACCCCCTTCCAAAACTCCCCCAGCGCTGGGCATGCCCAGAACATATGGGCGTCGTTCGCTGGGCTCCCCGAGCACCTAGCACACCTGTCTTCGCCCCCGAAAAACCTACTCAGCCTCGTTCCGGTCATGCGGGCCCTGTGCAGCACCTTGAACTGTATGAGACTAAGCCTCGCACAGGAAGAGGAGGAATTCACTCTTTCCAGGGCATCCTCCCACGTCCCCTCCTCAATCTCCTCACCCAGCTCATCTTCCCATTTCCCCTTCAGTTCCTCCACCGAGGCCTCGTCTACCTCCTGCATTACCCGGTATGTGTCCGAAATCATCCCTCCTCCAACCCACACCCCCGAGAGCACCCTGTCCCGTACCCCACGTGGGGGCAGCAAGGGGAACCCCTCCACCTGCCGCCTGGCAAACGCCCTAACCTGCATGTACTAAACATGTTCCCCGGGGGAAGCCCAAACTTCCCCTCTAACTCCCCCAAGCTCGCGAACCTCCCCTCCACAAACAGGTCCCTCAACCTCCTAACCCCTACCCTGTGCCAGCCCAGAAATCCGCCATCAATGCTCCCTGGGACAAACCGATGGTTCCACCGTATCGGGGCCTCCATCGAGGCCCCCACCTCTCCCCTATGCCGTCTCCATTGCCCCCAAATTTTGAGGGTAGCTGCCACCACCGGGCTCGTGGTATACCTCGTTGGAAGGAGCGGCAACGGCACCGTTACCAGCACCTCCAGGCTCGTGCCCACACAGGACGCCACCTCCATCCTCTTCCATGCTGCCCCTTCCCCGTCCATTACCTACTTACGCACCATCGCTGCGTTGGCAGCCCAATAGTACCCACAGAGGTTGGGCAACGCCAGCCCCCCCCTATCCTTGACCCTTTCCAGGAACACTGTTCTCACCCTCGGAGTCCCATGCGCCCACACAAATCCCGTGATACTCCTGTTGACCCTCCTAAAAAAAAGCCTTCGGGATAAGGATGGGGAGGCACTGGAACAGGAACAAAAACCTCAGGAGCACCGCCATCTTAATGGACTGCACCCTCCCCGCCAGTGACAGCGGTAACATATCCCACCTGTTGAACTCCTCCTCCATCTGCTCCACCAACCTTGTGAGGTTGAGCTTGTGCAGGGCCCCCCAGCTCCCAGCCACCTGGACTCCTAGGTACCTGAAGCTCTTCCCTGCCTGCTTCAGTGGGAGCCTACCAATCCCCTCCTCCTGATCCCCTGGGTGCACCACGAACAACTCGCTCTTGCCCAGGTTCAGCTTATACCCAGAGAAGCCTCCGAATTCACTAAGAATCCTCATCACCTGCGGCATCCCCCCCCCACCGGGTCCGCCACATACAGCAACAGGTCGTCCGCATAAAGCGACACTCGATGCTCCTCCCCACCCCGCACCAGGCCCCCCCAGTTCCCTGACTCCCTCAACGCCATGGCCAGGGGCTCAATTGCCAACGCAAAGAGCAAGGGGGACACCCCTGTCTCGTCCCCGATACAGCCGAAGTACTCCGACCTCCTCCTATTCGTGGCTACACTCGCCATCGGGGCCTCATAGAACAACCACACCCAACGGACAAACCCCTCCCCAAACCCAAACCTCTCCAACACCTCCCACAGATACTCCCACTCAACCCTATCAAAGGCCTTCTCCGCATCTAATACCACCACTATCTCCGCCTCCCCTTCCACAGCCGGCATCATAATAACGTTGAGGAGCCTTCGTACGTTTGTATTCAACTGCCTTCCCTTCACAAACCCCGTCTGGTCCTCATGAATGACCCCCGGCACACAATCCTCTATTCTTGTGGCTAGGATCTTTGCCAGCAGCTTGGCGTCTACATTTAGCAGCGAGATTGGCCTATATGACCCACACTGCAGAGGGTCCTTGTCCCACTTAAGGATCAAGGAAATCAGCGCCCGTGATATAGTTGGGGGCAAAGCCCCCCGCTTCCCTTGCCTCGTTAAAGGTCCGGACCAACAGGGGGCCCAACAGGTCCGCATACATTTTATAAAATTCCGCCGGAAACACATCCGGCCCCGGCGCCTTCCCCGACTGCATGCGCCCTATCCCTTTAACCAACTCCTCCAGCTCGATCGGCGCCCCCAGTCCCTCTACCTGTCCCTCCTCCACCCTCGGAAATCGCAGCTTGTTCAAGAAGCGCCCCATTCCCCCCATCCCCCGGAGGTTCAGACCGGTATAGTTCCCCATAGAAGTCCCTGAAGACCCCATTAACATCTACCCCCCTCCGCACCACCTTCCCAGCACTATCCGTCACTCCCCCAATCTCCCTGGCTGCGTCCCGCTTTCGGAGCTGGTGTGCCAGCATCCTGCTCGCTTTCTCCCCATATTCATACACCGCCCCCTGTGCTTTCCTCCACTGAGCTTCCGCCTTTCTGGTAGTCAATAGGTCGAACCTGGCCTGAAGGCTACACCTCTCCGCCAGCAATCCCTCCTCCGGAGCCTCCGCATATCTCCTATCCACCCTCACCATCTCCCCTACCAATCTCTCCCTCTCCCTCTGCTCCCCTCTCTCCCTATGGGTTCGGATGGAAATCAACTCCCCTCTAGTCACCGCCTTCAATGCCTCCCAGACAGTCCCCACTCAGACCCCCCGTTGTCGTTGGCCTCAGGGTACCTTTTAATACACCCCGAACCCTCCCGGCCACCTCCTCGTCCGCCAGCAGCCCCACCTCCAAGCGCCAGAGCGGACGTTGGTCCCATTCCTCCCCCAGCCCGAGGTCCACCCAGTACGGGGCATGATCCGAAATGGCAATGGCAGAGTATTCAACATCCTCCACCCTCCAAACCAGCCCCCTGCTCAGGACAAAAAAAAAATCAATCCTCGAATAGGCCTTATGCACGTGGGAGAAAAACGAGTACTCCCTGGCCATCGGCCTCGCAAACCTCCAGGGATTCACCCCCCCATCTGGTCCATAAATCCCCTCAACACCTTAGCCGCCGCCGGCCTCCTACCCGTCCGGGACTTGGATCGATCCAATGGGGGATCCAGCACCATGTTGAAGTCCCCCCCCCATGATCAGGCCCCCCACCTCCAGGTCCGGAATGCGGCCCAACATACGCCGCATAAACCCCGCATCGTCCCAATTTGGGGCGTAAACATTCACCAACACCACCCGCTCCCCCTGCAGCTGACCACTCACCATCACATACCTCCCGCCACTGTCAGCCACCACCTTTAACGCCTCAAACGTCACCTTCTTCCCCACCAGAATCGCCACCCCCCGACTTTTCTCATCCAACCCTGAGTGAAATACTTGGCCCACCCACCCCTTCCTCAGGCGAACCTGGTCCGCCACTTTCAGGTGTGTTTCTTGGAGCACGGCCACATCCGCCTTCAGCCCCTTCAAGTGCGTAAACACCCGGGCCCGTTTGACCGGCCCATTCAGCCCCCTCACATTCCAGGTTATCAGCCGGATCAGAGGGCTCCCTGCCCCCCTCCCCTGCCGATTAGCCATAACCCATCCCCTGCCCACCACTGGCCAGCGTCCCCCGCTCTGTCAGTTCCGCACCCCCTGCATCCTCCAGCTCCTTCCTGACCGTTTCAGCAGCAACCCGGTGGCCCCCCCCCCCCCCCCCGCCCCAGGCTAGGACCCCTCCCAGCCACGCCCCTCCCTCCATAGCACTCCCGTGAGCCAGCTAACTTCTGCTGACCCCGGCGACTCCCGCCCTACCTCCGACTCCTCCCCACGTGGGACTACCCCTCCTCCTTCGTGCTCATCAGCAGGTCCTCCTCCTCCCCCCCCCCCCACCCCCCCACCCCCCCCCCCCCCCCCCCCCTCTTGCGCGGGGAGAAAAAACAGCCAGCAGCGGCCCGCGCTTCTCAGCCCCGACCCCGCCCCCATCATCCCGCAGCGCGGGAAACCAGAGAAAAGCCCGCGCTTTCGCCCTGCCCAACCCCGCCTCCTCGAGGGCAACTCCCATTGCCAGTGCCCCCCACCAGCTCCGCGCACTCCCCGTTTACCCCCCTGCCTGAACCCGTCCACCAGACCCATACAAAAAAGACATAACGACATCACCCCACCCACCCTAAGGCCAACCCACATCTTGCATTAAACAGAGCAAACACAAGTACATTATTATACAACATCCCCCATCTTAGACCCTCAGTTTGAGTCCAGTTTCTCGGCCTGCACGAAGGCCCACGCCTCCTCCGGGGACTCAAAATAATGGTGCTGGTCCTTGTAGGTGACCCACAGACGCGCCGGCTGCAACATGCCAAACTTCACGCTCCGTCTGTGGAGCACCGCCTTTGTCCGGTTGAACCCGGCCCTCCGCTTCGCCACCTCCGCACTCCAGTCCTGGAAGATCCGCACCTCCGTGTTCTCCCACTTGCTGCTCCGCTCCCTCTTGGCCCACCGGAGCATGCACTCACGATCCACGAACCGGTGAAACCGCACCAACACCGCCCGCGGCGGCTCGTTCGGCTTGGGCCTCCTAGCCAGAATTCTGTGGGCCCCCTCCAACTCCAGGGGCCCCTGGAAGGACCCAGCCCCCATCAGCGAGTTGAGCATAACGACCACATAGGCCGCCAGGTCCGACCCCATCAGCCCCTCCGTGAGGCCCAGGATCCGCAAATTCTTCCGCCTCGACCGGTTGTCCAGCTCCTCGAATCGCTCCTGCCACTTTTTATGGAGCACCTCGTGCATCTCCACCTTCCCGGCGACGGCCACGGCCTCATCCTCCCTTTCGGAGGCCTGCATCTGCAGCTCCCGGATCGCGGCCCCCTGGGCTGTCTGAATCTCCATCAGCTCTCTGGTGGTAGCCTTCAGCGACTCCAGCAGCTCCACCTTAAGCTCCTGGAAGCAGCGCAGCAGAGTCTCCTGCTGCTCCTGCGCCCACTGCCTCCAGTCCTCCGAGCCTCCGCCGGCCGCCATTTTGTTCTTCTTCCCCCACTTTTCCAGGGGTGCTTCCACCGTTTTTCTTCTTACCCCACTCCTGGTCCGGACCATAGGACCGTAGGGATCGACTCCAGTCCCCTTCCCATGTCGAGATTCGTCGACGAAGTTCCGTTGGGGGCCCTGAAAAGAGCCCCAAAGTACGTTATTCGCGGGAGCTGCCGAACGTGCGGCTTAGCTCCGCATTGCCGCCACCGGAAGTCGGAGGCTGGATTGTTAAGTATGTTCA
This sequence comes from Scyliorhinus canicula, assembly GCF_902713615.1. Taxonomy (NCBI): domain Eukaryota; kingdom Metazoa; phylum Chordata; class Chondrichthyes; order Carcharhiniformes; family Scyliorhinidae; genus Scyliorhinus; species Scyliorhinus canicula. The sequence continues at coordinate 202,048,606 of NC_052147.1, forward strand.
AGGCTAGCACGGTGGCACAGTGGATTAGCCCTGCTGCCTCATGGCGCCGAGGTCCCAGGTTCGATCCTGTCTCACTGTCCGTGTGGCGTTTACACATTCTCCCCGTGTTTGCGTGGGTCTCGCCCCCACAACCCAAAGATGTGCGGGCATGGTGGATTGGCCACGCTAAATTGCCCCTTAATTGGAAAAAATTAATTGGGTACTCTACATTTATTTTTTTTTAAAGTATGTTCAAGGCTGAGAAAGACAGATGTTTAATCAGTAAGGGAATGTTATGGATATAAGACAGGAACGTGGAGTTGATAATTAGCATAATGAGATCAATCATGACTTAATTGAATGTCGGAGCAGACCCTATTTTCCTAATTGCCTACTTCTGCTCCTACGTCCTATGGTCCTCTAGTACGCAACACCAGTTCAGACCAGTTCCCCTGCCCTCCACCCCACCACCACAGTTTTTACTGTTCCCTGCGCTAGCGAGATCAGGAATAGGAGAGTAGAATAGATGAATGTATGGTTGGAGAGATGGTGTGGTTGGGAGGGATTTAGATTCCAGAGGCGTTGCGACCAATGCTGGGGAAGACTGGACCTGTAGAAGCTGGACGGATTGCACCCAAGCAGGACCGAGACCAAAATCCTCACAGGGATGTTCGCTGGTACTGTCGTTTAAACTAGAATGGCAGGGGGATGGGAATCTGTGCAGAGTGACACAAGAGAAGGGAGCAAAGATAGAAATTAAAAATAGAAAAGTAGGAAGTAAATGTGCAAAGCAGGGGAAACAAGGACTTGTAGCAAACAGCACCATAGTAAGATGTGTAAAATAAATGTTAAAAGACAAATCTAAAGGTATGGGGCGCGATTCTCCGCCCCCCACGCCGGGTGGGAGAATAGCGGGAGGGCCTCCCGACATTTTTCACGCCCTCCCGCTATATTCTCCCCCCCCCCCCGCCCCCCACACCCAAACCATGGCACGAATTGCCGTTCGTCGTTTTTTACGGCGAGCGGCGATTCTCCGAGGCCGATGGGCCGAGCGGCCGGGCCATCACGCCCGTTTCAACATGGCAGCAAACACACCTGCTCACTGCCGTCGTGAAACGGGTGCCAGATGCCCGTTTGGGCCACAACTGTGCTCGGGAGGGGACAGGCCCGCGATCGGTGCCCACCGATCATCGGGCCAGCGTCCAAAACAAACGCACTCTTTCCCCTCCGCCGCCCGGCAAGATCAAGCCGCCACGTCTTGCCGGGCAGCTGAGGAGAAAGACGTCAACTGCGCATGCGCGGCTGACGTCATCGGCCGCGTCAGCCGCCGCGCCGCCGTGACTTACGGGGTCGCGCTCCTAGCCCCGCCCGGGGGGGGAGAATCGGCCCCGGAAGTGGCCGTGAAGGCTGCCGTGGGTCACGGCCTGTCCCACGGCAGCCTTTACAATTCTCCGCATTTGCGGAGAATCTCGCCAATGGTGTGGGATTTTCTCGTTGTTCTCACTGGCGGGATTTTCCAGTCACACTTACGGTGATGCCCTGAGGTTGGTTCCCCGGTGCAGAAGGTGCGAACAAGGGGAAACCCCGTTGACAGCGGCAGGACAGGAAGATCCCACCGCCATCCAATGGCGGGTCATCTCCACTGCCTCAAGTGGGAGCAGAAAAACCCACCTCGTGGTATCTGAATGCACAAAGCATTTGCAATAAGGTAGATTAATTAACAGCCCAAATGTTTATAGAGACATGGCTGCAGGGTGACCAAGGCTGGGACTAAATAACCACGGGTATTTCAATATTTAGGCTGGGCAAACAATTGGAAAAGGACGAGGGGCGGTGTTAGTAAAGGATAAATTCAGTGCCATAGTGAGAAAGGATATTAGCTCACAACATCTAGCTGTAGAATCAGTCTGGGTTGAGCTAAGAAGTAACAAGGGAGGAAAAACATTACTGGGAGTTGTGTATAGGCCTCCAAACTATGGTAGTAAGTAGGGTACAGCATTAAACAGGAAATTTGAGAAGCATGTGACAAAGGTGCTACAGGCATCACAGATGACCTCAATCTACATACAGACTGAGCAAACCACATTAGCAATAATACCATGGCAGAAGGAGTGAGTACAGGATGTTTTTTTGAACCAGTATGTTGAGGAACGAACTAGGGAGCAGGCTCTCCTAGATTTGTTATTGGACTGTGAGAAGAGGTTAATTAATAATCTTGTTGTGCGGGGTTCTTTCAGGTAGAGTGCCCATAACAAAGAAAGATAGAATCATAGAAAATAGGTGCTCCATGAATCACTGCCTACCTCTTGGAAAAAGACCCATTTACATTTTTTTATATCTTCCAACCTGTTTTTTATTCATCCCAAATCTCACACGCTTTAATTTTACATGCTGATCTTTTAAGTGGGACTTAGTCGAAAGCCTTCTGAAAGTCCAAATATACCACATCCACTGACTCCCCCCTCATCAACGCTACGAGTTACATCCTTTACATTCATAAATCCATGTTGGCTCTGTCCGATCATGCCACTGTTTTCCAAGTGTGCTGCTATTTAATCTTCTATAATGGACTCTCGTATTTTCCCCACTACCGATGTCAGGTTGACATCTATAATTCCCTGTTTTCTCATTACCGCCATTTTTTAAATAGTGGGCTTACATAAGCTACCCTACAATCCGTAGGAATGGTTCCAGGGTCCATATTTGGCGCCCGGTAGCATATTGATTAGCACTGTTGCTTCCCACCACCAGGGACCCGGGTTTGATTCCTGGCTTGGGTCACTGTGTGTGCGGAGTCTGCATGTTCTCCCCGTGTCTGCGCGGGAGTATGTGTGTCCTCTCCTATCACCCCCGGCACACAGTCCTCAATTCTTGAGGCCAAGACCTTGGCCAGTAACTTGCCGTCCACATTTAACAGTGAAATTGACCTGTAGGACCCACACTGCTCCGGATCCTTGTCCCTCTTTAAAATTAAGGAGATCGAGGCCTGCAATAATGTCGGGGGTGGGGAGGAGCACCCCCTGCCCCCTCGCCTCATTAAACGCCCTTACCAGCAGGGGCCCCAGATCCCCCCAAAACGTTTTGTAAAATTCCACCGAAAACCTGTCTGGGCCCGGGGTCTTCCTTGCCTGCATCACCCCCACACCTTCCACCAACCCAATATTGCCTCCCAATCCATCCACCAGATCCTCCTCCACCCTAGGGAACTCCAAACCAACCAAAAAATGCCTCATTCCCTCCACCCCCCTGGGGTTTCCGACTCATGAAGTCTCTTATTAAAATCCCCATTCCCACAGCAGGTCCAAGACCATATTCCCTCCTCTAACCTTCATCTTTCCGATCTCGCTCGCTGCTTCCTGCTTCTGCAATTGATGTGCCAACATCATACTCGCCTTTTCCCTTTCATAGACTGCACCTTTAACTCTCCTAAACTGCTCCACCACCTTACGCGTGGATATCAGCACAATCTCCATCTGCAGTTTCTGCTGCTCCCTCAGCAACGCCACCTCCAGGGCCTCCGAATACCTCCTATCACCCAAGGACAGAATTGAACCTGGGACCTCGGAGCTGTGAGGCAGTAGTGCTAACCACTGTGCCACCATGCCATCCAATGGCAATGGTAAAGGATGTGATAAGGACTGTTAGTGCAAAAGGTTTTTTTGGTAGCTTTTCTGGGCAGGGCAATGATTGGTCACTGGAAATCTTCTGCAATTAACTTATCCTTCACATCTCTTGTCATCGGTTGTTGATGATGTGGAGATGCCGGTGTTGGACTGGGGTGAGCACAGTAAGGAGTCTTACAACACCAGGTTAAAGTCCAACAGGTTTGTTTTGAATCACTAGCTGATTCACCTGAGGAAGGAGCAGTGCTCCGAAAGCCAGTGATTCGAAACAAACCTGTTGGACTTTAACCTGGTGTTGTAAGACTTCTTACTACTATCAGGTGTTGAGCTTTCTTTCTTTCCGTCTTTAAAATGAAACATGTTAAATTAACACCTTTTTCCAAATATTTTCTAATGAAAATTGTTAAATGCTATAATATGATAAGGGGTATAACCTGATTTGAAATGTACCAAAAATATTTAGTCAGTGGCATTGATTAAAGCTTAAAGCCTGTATTCACATTTTGATCAGCGATTAGAAATTAAGAGGTTATACATTGTCACGTAAGAAGATCTGGAGGGAAATAGGAGTTATGTAAAAAGTTAATGCATAAGTAACAAATTATATATTAAAAAGTATATGCATCTCAAGGCTAATTAATGGGAAATGCCATTGGTATCAATAGTCAACACCAGGACACTTTGGGATTTGCAATAGTGGCTGGCTTGCCTCAGGTCTGGGGTATTATACCACATATGTTATACAGGGCTCCAGGGTACCAATGAGCCATCTATGTAAATAGGATACATTTCCATACAATTCCTGAACACCATGGCCAGGATTCTCCCTTTTGTGGACTAAGTCCCCACGCTCGCAGGAAAACAGGCAAGAATCACTCTGGACTTTTTCCTCGAAAGTTCGGGGTGATTCTCTGTTTACCAGGGGCATGGCATGCGCCCCGCAACTCAGGCTGCCGGCGGGGCCCTGCTGTCCAGACCGCGCAGCCGCGCATGTGCACAGCGGCCCACCTCTGCATGGGCACCGCCGACATGGCCCACACAGAGTAAGGTAGGTCCCCCACTGATTGCGATGGCCCGCCGATCTGTGGCCCCCGATCGTGAGCCTGGCCACCGCTGAGGCCACCCCCGGAGTCAGGTACCGCCAACTAGGAGCGCAGCCACAGATCCGAGCTCCCACCGGGTGGTACCAGGTGTAAACCACGCCGGCCACCGCTGAGGCCACCCCCGGAGGCCACCCACGGTAGCATGGTGGTTAGCATAAATGCTTCACAGCTCCAGGGTCCCAGGTTCGATTCCCGGCTGGGTCACTGTCTGTGCGGAGTCTGCACGTCATCCCTGTGTGTGCGTGGGTTTCCTCCGGGTGCTCCGGTTTCCTCCCACAGTCCAAAGATGTGCGGGTTAGGTGGATTGGCTATGCTAAATTGCCCTTAAGTGTCCTAAAAAATAAGGTTAATTTGGGGGGGTTACTGGTATAGGGTGGATACGTTGACTTGAGTAGGGTGATCATTGCTCGGCACAACATCGAGGGCCAAAGGGCCTGTTCTGTGCTGTACTGTTCTATGTTCTATATTCACCAAATTTATTGGGTACTCATTTCAGCCATACCAATCTGTTGCAGATGGTTCTGTCCATGACTGTATTGGTAGGAGCAAGCACCACACGTAGCATACAAGTCTACCAGCCAAGAGCTGGAAAATGGGATTAGAACAGAGAGGTGCTTGATGGCTGGCACAGACACGATGGGTCAAAAGGCCTCTTTCTGTGCTGTAAGACTACTAAATCCCATTTTCACTCTGAGGACAGCCACCACTGTATTGTGTGGTTAGATTTGGAATAAATCTAGCAGCTCAAAGCCCATCATACGGTGTGGGCCGTCATCAAGAGGACAGTTGTATTGCACCCCAATCTGTGCCCTCATGGCTCAGCAAACCCCACACTACTCGCCTTTTGAACAGTGAGTAGCATCACCGCCTGCTGTGAAGCTGTTTAGTCTTAGTGAGGCAGAGGGTGTATGTGTGTGGGGAGACGGAGAGGTCCTGTGGTTGGCTCCGACCCGCTGCCACTCAGGGCCGGCGCACAATCACTCGGCAGAGTTGGAGCTGAACTGAAACGGAGAGGCGGAGCGGGAAGTGCGGTTCCACAGTAGAGGACAAGCTCGGAGGAAAATCATCAGAAAGGTCCCTCGGCAATGCGCATGGGAACAATTCTTTAATACATTCTGCGGGAAAGGAACACAGAGCCCCCCTGTTGTAGGCGTTGCCTTTGTGTGAAAGCGCCGATTGATCGTCTCAACCCAGCACATCGACTTCATGTCCATGTTTTGCGACAGTGACGACCAGCGGAAATATTTTGCCAAACATTACACCTCCAGTTTATGGTGCAATACGCTGTGGTTGGCTTGGATTATTCAGCGACGACAGAGCTGAAACATAACTGGGTGGAGCCGGTAAGTGTCTAGTCACGTTTGAACGGGGAAATGTTGCAAGTGTCATCTCAGATAAGGGATTTTGTGCCATCTCATGACCTCTCAATCCCCCAGTAAAATCAAAAATCGGGGTCGGGGCCACCTCTTGAGGTAATAAATTAACCGCCTCTGAAATCTACAAGCTGAGAGGAATTGATCAGGAATAGAGAGTGCAAAGAAAAACTGCATAAAAATAAAAGTAGCATGACTTGCCTGTTAACCATAGTTTGTCAATCACACAGAATGATTCTTCTTTCCTTAAGTTGTCTGTCTGTGTAATGTAATTGCTAGATTGAATAATGTAATATTTGTTAATTTACTTAGAGTGTTTTCCAGCTGCAATTATGAGATAAATGTTTTTGACACTGGTACTTGGTTTTTACAGTAGTATGAATGTGAAACACCAATGTTTGCTGAGGCAAAGTGGAACTGTATATACAAACCTCAATGTACAGTGCTGATTATCAAAACAAAATTTGTGAAATTCTCAAGAGCTGGATGTCCCACTTTCTTTACTAGTATGAAAACTCTAAGGTGGTGACTCATTAAATCTTAGATTTACTCCGCTGATTGATTAATTTATTGTCACATGTACCGAAGTGCAGTGAAAAGTATTTTACTGCAGCCAAGGGAGCGTACACAGTACGTACATAGTAGCCAAAAAGAATAATCGACAGAGTACATCGTCAATTAGTGATTGGTGACAGTGAGGAACAAGGACCAAACTAAGCAAATACATGAGCAAGAGTAGCATAGGGCGTGATGAATAGTGTTCTTACAGGGATCAGATCAGTCCGAGGGAGAGGCATTGTGGAGTCTAGTAGTTCTGGGGAAGAAGCTGTTGCTATGTCTGGATGTGCGGGTCTTCAGACAGACTTCTGTATCTTCTGCCTGATGGAATGATCTGGAAGAGGGCAAAGCCTGGGTGGGAGGGGTCTCTGACAATGCTGTCTGCCTTTCTGAGGCTGAGGGAGGTGTAGACAGAATCAATGGCGTGATGCGTTGGGTGGAGTTCACCACACTCTGCAGTTATATGCGATCTTGGGCCGAGCAGTTGCCATACCAGGCTGTGATGCAGCTGGATAGGATGCTCTCTATTGCACATCTGTAGACGTTTGTGAGAGTCGATGCAGATATGCCGAATTTCATTAGCTTCCGTAGGAAGTAGAGACGTTGTTGGGTGTTCTTGACTGTTGCATCAACGTGAGTGGACTGGGTCAGACTGTTGGTAATTGTGTCCTCCAGGAACTTAGAGCCATCGACCATCTCCACTTCGGAGCCAGTGATGTAGACGGGGGTGTATTTTCTATTGATGTTGCACCACGTATAGTAAATCTGTCTATTTCATTTTACTGCTTATCTGTATGATGTAACATGAAAACTGTATTGAATTAAGACGAAATTTGAGGTAAACCGATCTATGAGTTATTTGGTATGCGTGTATGTATTGTCTTTTGTGACTTCTTGCACAGTATTTATATGTAATCTATATTTAGGGACATGCTTTTATGCCAAGAACATAGCACAGGGTTCAAATGACACTGTTAAAACCTTATCTCATCTGGCTCAGATGAAATAACTGAAACACTGGGGTTTACCAAGATATCACCAGGTTCAATCTCAGTATGTAGTGAATTTGTGAATCGGATGACAATTGTCCTCTGTGTCCCTTGGTAAAGGAGGAGGAAATCAATTGAGATTCATGCTTCTAATAGCATGTGCTAGAACTGTAGTTGTGTGAGGACTGGATTGGGTACACACCCAAGGACCATTTGGATAATTACATGAAATATTTGTTTGGTTTTAATGCCCCTAATCACACTTGAGCAGACATCACACCCCTATGACCTGGACTGTCTAGTGCAGTGTTTTCCAAACTTTTTTTTCTGGGATTCACTTTTACCAACCGGCCATCCTTTGCGACCCACACCAGTTGACCTGCGCAACCCACTCTGTCCAGCTCCTCCATGATATTGCATATCTCTATATCAAATATCCTCTTGACCTGCTCCTCCATGCCCCAATGTCAAAGACGCAGGTTAGGTTGATTGACCATGCTTAAATTATCCTTTAGTGTGCAAAGCCTAGTTCGGGTTATGAGATTTCAGGGGGATGGGCCTGGGTAGAGTGCTCTTTCAGAGGGTTGGTGCAGACTCGATGGACAAGAAGGCCCCCTTCTGCACTGTAGGGATTCTATGATTCTATAATTCCCAAATCTACCTTCATAACTGAGGTTCCTCATTCCTGGAACCATTCTCACAAATCTTTTCTGTACTCTCTCCAATGCATTTGCATCTTTCCTAAAGTGCAGCAGCCTGAACTGGATGCTGAGGCTGAGCAAGTGTCTTACACAAGTTCAGAATAACCTCCTTACTCTTGTATTTTAAGCTACCATTCATATCACCTAGGATACTGTATTCTTTATTAACCAACCTGACCTGACACCTTCAATGACCTATACATATATATACTTGGGTTCCTCTGCTCCTGAACCCCTTTAGAATTGTACACTTAATTTTGTATTTGTATTGTATTGCCAGCCTGGAGGCAGGATATCAGGTAGTAGGCAAAGTGAAATTTGAATAACCTGCATCCGTAGCTTTTGAGGGTGAGGGAGTGGTAAAAATCTTTGAAAGTGAAGAGAAACACCACTTTAGATCAGCAGCTAGTCTTTCTCCGATTGTACAACAGCAAGGATATTGAAAGTGGTAGCCTTTAAGGCTCAGGAGTTAGTGCAATAAAACGGGACCAAGAATCCATATTCAACTGTTTTGAGCCAAGTTTGTTTTAGTGTTCTGGTCGTACTGTGTTCTATAGAATAGAATAGAATAGAATAGAATAGAACAGTACAGCACAGAACAGGCCCTTCGGCCCTCAATGTTGTGCCGAGCCATGATCACCCTACTCAAACCCACGTATCCACCCTATACCCGTAACCCAACAACCCCCCCCTTAACCTTACTTTTATTAGCACACTACGGGCAATTTTTAGCATGGCCAATCCACCTAACCCGCACATCTTTGGACTGTGGGAGGAAACCGGAGCACCCGGAGGAAACCCACGCACACAGGGGGAGGACGTGCAGACTCCACACAGACAGTGACCCAGCCGGGAATCGAACCTGGGACCCTGGAGCTGTGAAGCATTTATGCTAACCACCATGCTACCCTGCTGCCCCAGTTCTGTGCCACAACTTAGTCTTGTGACAGTTCTGTTTATTCAGCTATCTTGATTAACTGACCTTTTCTTATTAATTGCTGTGCAAAAGTCATGACGGGTTCAACAATACCAGTCGCAATGTGACAGCTGCTACTAAGCATAATTTATTTATCTAATATGGATGAGTTGAAAACTAGATTAGCAACAGAAATCCAGGGGCAGTATTTTCCTGTGGGCTTCATGACTTTGGCATTACGCCCAAATGAGGGTCAGAAGCCCGCACGGTGAGGAACAGTCACTCATCTGTGACTTTGACTCATTTGGCCAATTAGTGGTCAGAGGGAGGGGGCAGGGACGCCATCCAATTAGGATGGAGGGTGGATTGTCGAAGTTGGAGGCGCTCCAGTTGGAAAGAAGTAACAAGATGCCATTGAGGGTAAGTGAGAGGATAGCCACAGCTGCTGAACCCAGACAGGCAAGGTCGGCTTCTAAGTTTGTCAGGAGCACTAGATGCCACGGCCATCTCTCTGTTTCTCTCTCTCTCGCTCTCTCTCTATTTCTCTCTATCTCTTTTTCTCTCTATTTCTGCACCACCTGTCTGGCACTGGGAGGCTGCCTTCAGGCAGCTGTACTGCCTCCTGCTCCCTGTGCAGCACTGGAAGCTGGCTGAAAAATCCCAGTTGATGTGACGACAAACATGTAATAAGTTCAATTGAGTCCTTCTTGCTTGTGGCCGGATCCTCCAAGTCATTTCGGCTGGATGACAACACCTGGATGCTGAGGCTGAGCAAGTGTCTTACACAAGTTCAGAATAACCTCCTTACTCTTGTATTTTAAGCTACCATTCATATCACCTAGGATACTGTATTCTTTATTAACCAACCTGACCTGACACCTTCAATGACCTATACATATATATACTTGGGTTCCTCTGCTCCTGAACCCCTTTAGAATTGTACACTTAATTTTGTATTTGTATTGTATTGCCAGCCTGGAGGCAGGATATCAGGTAGTAGGCAAAGTGAAATTTGAATAACCTGCATCCGTAGCTTTTGAGGGTGAGGGAGTGGTAAAAATCTTTGAAAGTGAAGAGAAACACCACTTTAGATCAGCAGCTAGTCTTTCTCCGATTGTACAACAGCAAGGATATTGAAAGTGGTAGCCTTTAAGGCTCAGGAGTTAGTGCAATAAAACGGGACCAAGAATCCATATTCAACTGTTTTGAGCCAAGTTTGTTTTAGTGTTCTGGTCGTACTGTGTTCTGTGCCACAACTTAGTCTTGTGACAGTTCTGTTTATTCAGCTATCTTGATTAACTGACCTTTTCTTATTAATTGCTGTGCAAAAGTCATGACGGGTTCAACAATACCAGTCGCAATGTGCCAGCTGCTACTAAGCATAATTTATTTATCTAATATGGATGAGTTGAAAACTAGATTAGCAACAGAAATCCAGGGGCAGTATTTTCCTGTGGGCTTCATGACTTTGGCATTACGCCCAAATGAGGGTCAGAAGCCCGCACGGTGAGGAACAGTCACTCATCTGTGACTTTGACTCATTTGGCCAATTAGTGGTCAGAGGGAGGGGGCAGGGACGCCATCCAATTAGGATGGAGGGTGGATTGTCGAAGCTGGAGGGCCAGTTGAAGGCGCTCCAGTTGGAAAGAAGTAACAAGATGCCATTGAGGGTAAGTGAGAGGATAGCCACAGCTGCTGAACCCAGACAGGCAAGGTCGGCTTCTAAGTTTGTCAGGAGCACTAGATGCCACGGCCATCTCTCTGTTTCTCTCTCTCTCTATTTCTCTCTATCTCTTTTTCTCTCTATTTCTGCACCACCTGTCTGGCACTGGGAAGCTGCCTTCAGGCAGCTGTACTGCCTCCTGCTCCCTGTGCAGCACTGGAAGCTGGCTGAAAAATCCCAGTTGATGTGACGACAAACATGTAATAAGTTCAATTGAGTCCTTCTTGCTTGTGGCCGGATCCTCCAAGTCATTTCGGCTGGATGACAACACCTGGATGCTGAGGCTGAGCAAGTGTCTTACACAAGTTCAGAATAACCTCCTTACTCTTGTATTTTAAGCTACCATTCATATCACCTAGGATACTGTATTCTTTATTAACCAACCTGACCTGACACCTTCAATGACCTATACATATATATACTTGGGTTCCTCTGCTCCTGAACCCCTTTAGAATTGTACACTTAATTTTGTATTTGTATTGTATTGCCAGCCTGGAGGCAGGATATCAGGTAGTAGGCAAAGTGAAATTTGAATAACCTGCATCCGTAGCTTTTGAGGGTGAGGGAGTGGTAAAAATCTTTGAAAGTGAAGAGAAACACCACTTTAGATCAGCAGCTAGTCTTTCTCCGATTGTACAACAGCAAGGATATTGAAAGTGGTAGCCTTTAAGGCTCAGGAGTTAGTGCAATAAAACGGGACCAAGAATCCATATTCAACTGTTTTGAGCCAAGTTTGTTTTAGTGTTCTGGTCGTACTGTGTTCTGTGCCACAACTTAGTCTTGTGACAGTTCTGTTTATTCAGCTATCTTGATTAACTGACCTTTTCTTATTAATTGCTGTGCAAAAGTCATGACGGGTTCAACAATACCAGTCGCAATGTGCCAGCTGCTACTAAGCATAATTTATTTATCTAATATGGATGAGTTGAAAACTAGATTAGCAACAGAAATCCAGGGGCAGTATTTTCCTGTGGGCTTCATGACTTTGGCATTACGCCCAAATGAGGGTCAGAAGCCCGCACGGTGAGGAACAGACACTCATCTGTGACTTTGACTCATTTGGCCAATTAGTGGTCAGAGGGAGGGGGCAGGGACGCCATCCAATTAGGATGGAGGGTGGATTGTCGAAGTTGGAGGCGCTCCAGTTGGAAAGAAGTAACAAGATGCCATTGAGGGTAAGTGAGAGGATAGCCACAGCTGCTGAACCCAGACAGGCAAGGTCGGCTTCTAAGTTTGTCAGGAGCACTAGATGCCACGGCCATCTCTCTGTTTCTCTCTCTCTCTCTCTATTTCTCTCTATCTCTTTTTCTCTCTATTTCTGCACCACCTGTCTGGCACTGGGAAGCTGCCTTCAGGCAGCTGTACTGCCTCCTGCTCCCTGTGCAGCACTGGAAGCTGGCTGAAAAATCCCAGTTGATGTGACGACAAACATGTAATAAGTTCAATTGAGTCCTTCTTGCTTGTGGCCGGATCCTCCAAGTCATTGCGGCTGGATGACAACACCTGCAAGCATTGGGTGTGGCTACCAGTATTGATACAAGAGCCAAGATGCAGTAAGAAAGCAAACTGTGTGGGAAGTCTGATCTCTTGCAACCATCGCAAAGCTGCCCTGGATTCCAAAACCTTTGCAATGTGTACAGTCTCAGAGGGTGCTGGGCTTGCCAATGCAGAAGAACTAGATCTAGAGGTGCGACCAGAGATTACAATAAGAGACAACTAATCAAAAGGTATGTGGAGCATACTAGGGCTGGTTTAGCACAGTGGGCTAAACAGCTGACTTGTAATGCAGAACAATGCCAGCAGCGCGGGTTCAATTCCCATTCTGGCCTCCCGGAACAGATACCGGAATGTGGCGACTAGGGGCTTTTCACAGTAACTTCATTGAAGCCTACTTGTGACAATAAGTGATTATTATTATACTAGCTGCAACAACAGGGAGTTGTTGCGTCACAGACGCAAGCGCAACACGATACACAAGGTTAGCGGCAAAGCAGACCAAGGTGAGAATTCGGAGTGGAGGAATCTTCAATTAGAAAGTGAACAGGCTTTCCACATCGTAAATGTGGCACAATTTTTAAAAGTGTTTTATTAAGGTTTTTCATTTTAACGAATAATGCAACAAACCCACAGGAATGGTGCAGCTCAGCACAAACAAATTGGTCAAGGTGCCTGGCAAGGAAACTATGTATTGGCCTGGAACCAACAACGATATTGAAAAGGTAGCGAGGATGTATGAAGTAGGCCAGAGTCACCAACTATACCAACACAAAGAACCACCACACCCTTGTATGGTTTAGTGTATTTTCATGTTTGTTCTTATGAATATCTTTGTAGACTCTCTTTCAGTAACAAAGCATGACTGTTAACAGTTGTACATTGACCTCTTTACTAGCAAAGTTGAGTTTTTATGCCATCTTGCATGAAAAGAAATGTTCCGAGGCTGTGAGACTGCACAGCAGACATTAGCTAAACTTTAACCAAGTGTGGGTAGAAATCACCTCATCTTGAGACTAAATGTGGAGTAAAGGTCAGAGGAGTTGTACTAAAATGCTGTCTTCAGCATCTTTGCTCGGCTAAATGTTGAGAAGCAAATTTAAAGAAATTGGCATCTGTTTAACAGCAATGGCAGAAATAAATAGGTCAGAGAAGTTACCACAAGAGTCATAGAAAACAAGAAATGTCAGCCAAGTATGAACTTTGGGACTTTTGTAAATGTCAAAAACAGGAATCATCTGATATTAGCTCATGAAGGATGTGCAGACATGGCAGGCAGTAATGGATGGCTAATTAAATAATTTTTAATCAATGAAATGAATAGGACGGAGTTTTACCTAATATGGCATAAGTTCAAGAGCTTGTTGAGTCTCTCGGCATGCACCAAGATGAGAAACTGGACTGTGGTCAGCAGAACACGAGAGCACTGCAGTCAACCAGAGGATCGTGAACCAGTTCCAGAGTGAACTTATAGCATAATTGCATAACAACTCCCATGTGAAGTATCACATTTTTGTACTTATTGTGATTAACTTAAAACATCGGGTACAGGAATATTGTTACAGGTTTCACAATGTGGTCTGTAGCTAACCTGAACTAAGGGTCTAAAAATCATATTAAGGAATTAGCACACAAACTATGGAACTTGCACCCTCACTCGGTTCCAACGCACCCATAGCACAATATTGCAACAGATTTATTCACTATCCCTGGCAATGACTTTCTCCAAGTCATTAATTACTTTTCCTAATCATCATACAATTGAAGCTCACCTTGAGTACATCCATGGTAGTCACATTCAGTTTGCTACATCTGAGGGGATTATATCAGACAACTGGCACAATATACTTGAAGCAAACCTTGAAGGTACCAAATGGGGTATAAACCATGTGACGACCTTGCCACACACTCCCAGATCCAACTGTCTTGCCGAGCGAATGGTCTTCGTCATTAAGGCATTAATCAAGAAGTGTAGAGAATTAAAACAAGACATTGAGGGTGGCATCTTTAGGCATGGGCTTACCGTTACGAGTGGAAATCATGTGTGGGAAGCAGGTTAGGACAACCATGCCAAGCCACCTCTGTCCAAATTCTGAAGAAAAGAGGAGAAACTTCTTTAAAAACAAGGGAGGATCAAGATGGCATATGACCAATGTGCAGGTGCAGAAATGCCCAGTCTGCATGTAGGACAAAAGGTTTGGGTCATACGTGCCAGTCATGAGGTAATGTTAAGGAGAAAGAGAAGCCAATGAAGGAAATTGCCCTGCTGTATAACGTCCAGCACTCCAGTTGCATCTACAAAACATCGCACGGTGACTAAGAGAGAAAAACTTTGGAAGACCATTGCCGTGGCTCGAGACAAGACACTGGAGACTTCCAGTAATAACAAAGTGGGTTTATTAACTGTAGGCAAAGGCAACTATATACAGGAGGTTTTTGATTTCTGGTTGCACGATGTAGGGGAAGTGCAGGTGGTGTATCTCTCGACAATTCTTTTCATAATCCTTCTTAATAACACGGATCTGCCAGTCGAAAAACTAAGCTAAACACCCAGGTAACATTTTTTATATGCCCCAAATATACAGGCAGAAAGTATTAAATGATAAAAATGCCCCTGTCAAGTCGGCTGCAGTTAAGATGGCAGCCAGCTCCCACATGCTTCGAACAACAGAAATTCTGAGCAAAATTTTGGTTGCTGAACTTGACAACTCCTAACGAAGTTAGGCTCTGGAGCTGAAAAATTAATTGGAAGAATCGCAGGGTCATGTTCGACCCTCCCTCGACATCATTCGTTTAGCTGTCGACTCTCACACTAGCACCTTGCTGACATTGAGACGGCCCTTTTAGACCATAGTGACAGGATCCGTACACTGGAGTCAAGGCTGACTTCGACAGTTAAGGAGAAAGTGTTGTTGCAGGGCAAAGTCAATGATTTGGAAAACCGATCAAGACAACAAAACTTGTATACTGTTGGCCTACAAGAAGAGGCTGAAGGGCAAACCACAACACAGTTTATCTTGGAATTATGTAAAAAGGTGGTGGGCCAAGATACATTCCATAAATCCCTGGAGTTAAACCAAGCCCACTGTACCTTTTGGCCGAAACCTCACCCTGGCTATATCCCGCGGGCCATTGTAGTCCAGTTCAATCACTACAAAGATAAAGAGCTTGTTTTTCGGTGGATGAAGGAGCACCACAATGTTACTTATCAAGGCCTTTCGATCAGGATCTACCAAGTAATGAGTGCAGACCTGGCAAGGGGGCGTGCAGCATTTAACAACATCAACTCCATGCTTTACAAGAAAGGTATTAACGTCAAGCTGATTCACCCTGCCCGTCTCTGCGTCACATTTAATGGGGACGATCATTTCTTGACACAACTGACGAGGCAGATTCTTTCTTTCTTTCTTTCAGCGATGCATACCTAATTCTTGATGTGTTTACTAGAACATATTTGTGGAATTGATTTGGGTTTTGTGTGTATGAATACCTGTAATGACCATTTAATATGCTCACAATTAAAGGCATGTTCGATTTTTAAAAATTTATTTTATTTTTTTATTTTGTTCATACTAGAGCTCTTACTACATTAGATGAAGCTATTTTCCAATGGTGTGTTATCTTCTTTGCCGATCACACCCCAACAAGTATGTTTGCCCACCGAAGACACTCCGTGTTACTGGCCATGGGTTCTGTGGGTCCTTGCATGGCTGATGAGCCCGATCCTAGAGCTGCATCTTCGACTGCACACTTGACAGGTGTTTCTGGGATGTGTGGTCGGTCCTTGGACTCTAGATCGTTGGTATTCCTTTCTTGGGCTCCTTTTCCTGGCCTCGTGCCATTAGGTGTCCTCAAAGAATTATCCCTTCATCAGGAGGTTCCTCCAAGTGAGTGTCTTCTGGGCAAGGGTCTCCCAGGCTTTTATATCTATGTTACATTTCTTGAGATAAACCTTCAGGGTATCTTTGAAATGCTTCCTTTGTCCTCCATTTGTTTGGGAGCCTTGCTTGAATTGGTCGAAGAGGATTTGTTTTGGCAGTCGGGACTCTGACATCCTAAGCATGTGGCCATCCTAGTGAAGTTGATTTTGGATGATGAGCCTCAAATCGGGTGCTCTTGGCTCCTTCAAGGAACTGATGTTAGTACGCCTGTTCTCCCAGCTGATACGGAGAATCCATCTCCGACAGCGTTGATGGTACCTTTCCAGGGCCTTGAGGTGGCATCTGTAAGTTTCTGAGCTGCATAGAAGAGTTGGGGGATGACTGTCTTGTACACAAGGACCTTGGTATCAGCTTGTTAGATTCATCAAAGACTTGTCATTAGACATCTGAAGGAGGCACTCGTGGTATGGATATGATGTTGGATCTCCTCATTGACGTCGGCCTTACATGAGAGGCGGCTTCCCAGGTAGGAGAAATGTTCCATGTTTTGTCGGGTTTCTCCCTTGATCTTGAAGGAGGGGGAGACTGGATCTTGCCCTGGGGCAAGTTGGTAAAGGACTTGAGTCTTCTTGAGGTTGAGACTGAGGCTGATTCTATGGTATACTTCCACGAAGGTGTCAAGCATGGCTTGAAGATTCTCTTCTGTGAGAGTGGAGATGGTGAAGTCATCCACATTCTGAAGATCCACAAACAATTTCAGTGACTTTTTCTTTGTGGATTTCAACTGTTGAGATGGAAAGGTTTTCCGTCCATCCTGTAAGACCAGGGTTTTTCAAACTGCGGGTCACGACCCGCGGCTGGCCCATAGGCAGGTGTCAGGAGGGTCATGGAAAGATCAGTCGTGTTGTTCCTGATCGCGGGCGATGCGTCCAATGGTCGCGACTGGCTTTTAAGCTGAGCATGCTGGCCATGAGGGACTGATTCCGGACAGGTGCAGATGATTTCCTTGTTCCGGTTGTTGAGCGCCGCGGCTCATCTCCTCTCCGGCACCATGTCTGTGGTGCTTGAATGCCTTCAACAGTGAATCTCACATGGAGCAGAGCCAATACCGAGACCAGTACTTTCGGGGAAGCCGATATGAGCAGGACAAACTACTGACATACAACTACACTCTCTATGTTGGGAATCTGTCATTTTACACTACCGAGGAACAGAACTATGAACTCTTCTCGTAAAGTGCTGATGTTAAGCGAATCATCATGGATTTGGACAAATCAAGAAAACTTCATGCGGATTGTGGAATATTCCATACATAGTGATGCTGAACAGTGCATGAGATTTATTATTGGAACATGCTTGGATGATTGAACCATCCAACAGATGGGATACAGGCTTCAAAGAAGGCAGACGGTTTGGGCGAGGAAAATCTGGTGGCCAAGTACGTGATGAATAAAGGATAGATTATGATGCTAGATTTGGAAAACTGGTCCAGATGCAGAAAGTCCCAGAACCAAGACAGAAATTCTAGACTTTCACTAACTTTACATTTGAGATAATGAAGCTAGAATCTGCATAGAATCCTGGGATTGAAGAATACAGTTGACACATTAATGCCTATAAATTTGTGCTGTTCATTCATTGATCAGCCAGATTAACTCCTCTTTTAACAGTTTCAAGCAAGAAGCGCCCAGTTTCTGAGGTGCAATCATTGTGTCCAATTTTGGTTCCTTCTAAAGTTCTAATTTTTGTCACTCCTAGTTAAAAACATAATAAAAACCTGAAGGGAAAAGAGAATGTTGGCCGTAACAGGTTTTAAATACAAACAATGTAGTATTCCCATCATAAGTGGCAACAATGTACTTTTCCCATCAGGCGCAGCAGCAGAGACCATGACACGTTCCCTGCATATACACTGACCTCATGCGCCCTGTATATCCGTGATTCCTCCATTTTCTATCTGCGAGCAAGCAAGGCAACAGGACTGTGAAGAACTGAAGATGGATCGTTTTGTTGTAAGGAAGAGAGGGCCAGAGTCACAAAGAGGCCAGGATCTCACACTGAATCTGCTGGAGAGAGCTGCTTGGAAGAGTCCATGGCAGGATAAAGCAGCTCTGTATACAGTCTTCCAGGGTCTCTACCAAGAAGAAACTGAAATTGGGAACAAAGCAATATAAAGATCATCTCTTGAGGTATGGCTTTGTTAATTGTGCCAATGCAAATCAGGAGGCAAAGCCCATGTGTGTTATATGCAGGGATGTACAGGCAAATGAAAGTTTAAAACCCTCAAACCTTCAATGGGATTTGACGACTAAGGATGGCGAGTTTGAGGTCAAGCCTCATGATTTTTTTCAAAGGATGCAGTGAGAACTAATCATCAACTGAAGTCCTTAGCTTCTAGCCTTCCTTGCCAATCTACGTCTCTACCATCTTATTTTCGGAGGGAATCTAAACTATGTTATAGACCCAAAGCTGGATTGCTCAAGTCCAAAGACTCTCACCCTCACCAGCATTTCCAACGCTCTCTCCACCGTTATGACTCAAAAGGGGTATGTGAACCCTTGGCATTTCCTCCACCTGGCACAGGGGACTTTTTCTACTTCTCTCCTATCCACCATGCTTACTCATGCATCAACTATATTTTTTTGGACGGAGCTCTTCACCCCACAGTTAGAATTGTCGAATATTACATCAGCCCATCCCTTGACCTGGCTCTTACGTCCAAAGCTAAAGGTTGGCCTCCATGGAGATTTAAAACAACCCTATTATCTGACAAAGGTTTTGTAAATCTATATCTACCATTTATAGATGTTGTTATTTAAACAAACAAATTTGACTCCCATGACCCCATCAGTATTATGGGAGACCCTCAAGGTGGTTCACTGGGGAAATGTAATTTCTTACACTGCATATATTATCAAACAAAGAAAATGAAAACAACAAAATTTGGTGGATTCAAGTTTAGAAATAGGCCATCAATATTCCATTACCCCCACTCCCGAGTTATATGTAGACAGGCTAAGCTTCAGACTCATTTGACTTACTTTCCATAAGTAAAGCTGCGCATATGTTACAATATTCAAGGGGGCGTTTTATAAATACTGGGATAAAGCTGGCCGGCATAAATTGTGGCATTCATGCCCTTGACCTGGCCTAACTCATTGTGGACCACATCCTCATAACTTCGCAGGATGCCTTGAAAAGCGCTGTTTAACATTTTAAAGATTTATAGGCAATTTTGAATAATTTACGGTAACCAGTCCCTCCCCATCAGACTTGGTCTAAGTCCCTCTACGACAATCAAAAGCAGCTGGGCCTCTTGTTCTTTGCAAGCTACTGGTGGTCCCAAGAAGTTTTAGGGTTTCCCCCGTATAGGTTCACAGCTTGGCCGTTGTGCCACCTAAATTCAGGGTCTGAGCCCCTTCTGGAATGTATTCTAAATGTCTGCACCCCTACAACCGTGACTGATGTTCCCTGTATTGACCGCCACCTTCAAAGGTCTTCCGTCCACTTGCAGAATTATTTATTAGGGGCTGTCTTATTTACCTGACGAAACTCGGATGGTACATTTCATGCTCCTCCTCAGAGCTCTTCTCCACTTGGTTCAGTGGTGTTGTAGATTTCTGCTGTTTTGTTTTTCATTGGCACGCTCTGCCTCGCGCGGCAACAAGCCTACATATGGCCTCTTCAGTTGCAACGAAAACAGACAAACTTGTGACAATGGCAAGCTTCCTGGAGATGATCTTTCCCACGCAAATAGCAATGCACCTCTGTCTTGACATGACGATCCATTCTTTTCCTGATTTTCTGACTTTGATCCGGTCCCGAGGACTGTGTTTGGTACTCTACTTTACCTGTTGATCTCATTGCAGTCCTCACAGCTGTACTGCCACACAACTGGTTTACTTCTGCAGCACTTTGTAGTTCAAATGCGTCTTTTTCAGCACACTCCATTGCCTGAGCTATTTCGATTGCTTTGTCTAGCATGATTTTAGTTTCTTCTGTATGCTTGTTAATTCCACACACTAGATAGTCCTGCAGCATATTGCTGAGCTCAAGATAATGTACTGGAGAATTCCAGTAACAACAAAGTGCACTTTTTGACAGTGGGCAAAGGCACAGGCACATATACAGGCACAGAAAAATGATGTTTAGGGCTTGATTCTCCAGCTCTGGAGTCCACACTACACAGCCCGCACTTTCTGTATTGGTCGGGGGTTCATGCGCTTCCGCATGATTGGTCCTGAGCTGGTCACGTGGACCACAACGCTTGACTCCTTAAAGTGGTGTGTTAATACAATCACCATTAAACACCAGCACTCCAGTAATACATAGGATGCCAATGTGCCTCCAAGTCAAGGACATCAAAGTGATAAGTTAGATCTCAGGAAGGTTACACTGTTGTGAGATCCAGAAAGATTAGTAAGCCACCTAAACATTGTATAGACTCTTTAATTTCTGAAATCATCAACAGAAATCTACCTTTTTTGTAAATAGTTTTTGCAACCATTTTAGTGTGTATGTATATTTATCCTTCATGAATGAAATGTTATTCTTTGGGGGGAAAAAGTGGATATTGCAATATCACTTTAAGAGAATATGTAAATGATGTACAGGGATTATCACAGAACCAACATGTGACTAGTAGTTTATATTGAGCTTTGACAAAGGGTCCTCTGGACTCAAAACGTTAGCTCTTTTCTCTACCTACAGATGCTGCCAGACCTGCTGAGATTTTCCAGCATTTTCTCTTTGGCTATATATTGTTGTTGCAGTTAGTGTTGATGGTTGCTATTGCGATGTGTTTTGAATCCCGAGAGTAGGACCTGTTGTTGAGCTCTCCTACAATGAGCACATATAATGAGTTCTAGTCTCCAAATTAAAGAAACCTATTTATAGTTTACCAATCCCATGTATGTTTGGTTAGTTTGCATAAAGAAGCCATAAACGCAAGTATCAGTTCAGTAAGAAGTCTTATAACACCAGGTTAAAGTCCAACAGCTTTGTTTCGAATCACTAGCTTTCGGAGCACTGCTCCTTCCTCAGGTGAATGAAGAGATGGGTTCCAGAAACATTTATATAAGCAAAGTCAAAGATGCAATACGATATTTTGAATGCGTGTGCTTGCAGGTAATTAAGTCTCCAGGTCCAGACGGAGCAAGATGGAGAGAGGGATAATCACAGGTTAAAGAAGTGTGAATTGTCTCAAGCCAGGACAGTTGGTAGAATTTCTCAAGCCCAAGCCAGATAGTGGGGGGGTGAATGTAATGCGACATGTGCGGAACTTGGCTATAAGTTTCTGTTCGCCGATTCTGCGTTTTCGCGCATCCTGAAGGCCACCTTGGAGAATGCTTACCCGAAGATCAGAGGCTGAATGCCCTTGACTGCTGAAGTGTTCGCCGACTGGAAGGGAACATTCCTGCCTGGCGATTGTTGCGCGATGTCCGTTCATCCGTTGTCGCAGCATCTGCATGGTCTTGCTAATGTATCACGCTTCGGGACATCCTTTCCTGCAGCGTATGAGGTAGACAATGTTGACCGAGTTGCACGAGTATTTACCACGTACCTGGTGGGTGGTGTTCTCACGTGTAATGGTGGTACCCAGTGCCTCGGGGCACTGTCGGTATTCTTACACCATATCAACTGCAATGGTTCAAGAAGGTAGCTTAACAGCCCTCCACTATCTGGCACGTCTTGCAGAGATTGCCATGACAGGGTTGTGTGGTGTTGTGGTCGCTGTTCTGAAGGCTGGGTAGTTTGCTGCAAACAATGGTTTGTTTGAGGTTGTGTGGTTGTTTGAACGCAAGTAGTCGGGGTGTGGGGTTGACCTTGGCAAGTATCAGTTGGCAAAGCTGTGAGGAGGGGAAATGGAGGCCAAGATCCAGGGATCATATCAGAAATCGCCAAATGCTGTATTGAGGAGATAGTATATTTTATTCTTTAATGGGAGGTGGGCATTGCTGGAAACACCAGTATTTATGGTCCATCTCTAATTTGTCTTCGGTGAAGGTGCTGTTAAGCCACCTTCTTGAACCATTGCAGTTCATATGGTGTAAGAACCGACAGTGCCCCGAGGAGGAAATTTCAGAATCTTGAGCCAGCAACAGTAAAGGAATGGTAATCTCATTCCGTGTCAGGATGGTGTGTGACTGGGAGGGAACTTGATCATGGCTGATATGTTCCTCATCCCATTCTCCCTGCCTTCTCCCTATAACCCCTGATTCCCATATTAATCAAGAAATCCACATATTAATCAAGAACACCAGATTTGTGCTTGAGGTTCTGTTACCTACAGAGCGACAGACCAAGAGCTGGATGGTGGAATTAGGCAACATAGTTCTTTCTTCGAACATAAAAACTAGGAGCAGGAATAGAAAGTTTAGCCTTTCGAGTCTACTCCACCGTTCAATACGATCGTGGCTAATCTAATCATGGCTTCATCTCCACCATCCTGCCCGTTCTCTGTAACCCATTACTAATTCAATATCTGTCTAACTTCTCAAATTTACTCACTCTCCCAATATCCACTGCACCCTGGGATAGCAAATTCCACAAATTCACGACCCTTTGGTCATGAATCTGTTTTAAATTTATACGTGTTTTAAATTTTCTACCCCTTATTCCAAGGCCATGACCTCTCATTCTAGAATGCCCCACAAGAGCTCCATGTTTACTTTATACCCTTTTTTAAACATATTTTTATTCAAATTTTTAGCATGTAACATTTTACTAAACAATACAGAAACATTACACCCCAAAAACAATAAACCCTGCACCAATCCGCCCCCCCCCCCCCCCCCAACCCAACAGTTGATGCTAACTAGCTCTCCGAAATACAAAATAAACATATCCCAACTCTTGTGGAGCCCCTCATTTGCTCCCCTTAGTGCAACTTTCACTTTCTCAAGATGTAAGAACTCCATTAGATCTCCCAGCCACACCGAGGAACAGGCTGGAGAAGCTGACCTCCACCTCAACAGAACCCGACCACGAGCGATCAACAAGGCAAAGTTTAAAATATTGCCCCCGCTCCTGTCTGCAACTCTGGCAAGTCTGACACCCCGAATATGGCCCCAGGGGACCCTGCTCTAAATACACATGGAAGATCACCGACATGGTCCTGAACATCACCCCCAAACTTTCTCCAACTTCAGACAGGGCCAGAACATGTGCACATGGTTAGCCAGGCCCCTCCCACACTGTTCCTCTATCCCCTCAAACAGCTGGCTCATCCTTGAATTCGTCAAATGAGCCCTGTGCACCACCTTCAATGTCAGCCCCTTACGACCCATAATACTATGTTCACAGTAGGCAGTCGGCGCTGTGCATATCTACATGGCTGTCTTGCATACTGTGGCAATGGTGTTCCGTGCCCGTCCACCTTGATTAATGGCCCACACCCTGGCTACCCCCCGCTACTCCTCCCAGCCCTGGCAGAAGTTCCTTGGCCAGCGGCACAACTGTCAGCACACTATGGCGATGTTGGACACTTTTTATACCCCCCAGCGGAGACGGAGGATCATGAAGACCCCAGAGAATACCAGGTCAGACCCGCTAATGATCTGCAAAGGGTGTTTATTGTATGTGCTGAGTGGAAAGCATTGACGCCGTTGTTGAACACCGGAGAATTACGACCGTGAATCTGGCACTGACCACGCTTTCGGTGTCAGGGCCGATTTCTCCGCCTAGTCACCTTTCCTGATTTCGGCATCGGCTGACGGAGAATCCGCCCCTTGTCTCTGGAATCAATCTAGTGAACCTCCTCTGAACTGTCTCCAATGCCACTACATATTTCCTCAAATAAAGGGACCAATACTGTGCACAATACTCAAGGTGCGGCCTTACCAATGCCCTGTACAGTTGCAATAACACTTCCTTACCTTTATACTCTATTCCTTTAGCTATAAATGCCAACGTACCATTTGCATTCTTTATTACCTGCTGTATCCACTTGCTAGTTTTCTGCGACTCTTTCACGAGGACACCCAGATCTCTATACACCAGAAGTCTCTCCCCATTTAGATAATAAGTTGCCGTTCCACTTTTCTGAACAAAATGGATGACCTCATACTTATCCACGCTAAACTCCATGTGCCACATTTTGGCCAACTCATCTAACCTATCTATCCATTTGTAAGGTTCTTATTTCCTCATTGCAGCAGACTGTTTCACCTATTTTAGTATTGGCTGCAAATTTGGCTCTAGAACATTCTATCCCTGTATCCAAGTCATTAATATAGATTGTATATAGAAAGTTGGGGCCCAAGGCCCGAACCCTGTGGCACCCCACTCGTTACAGCTTGACATCTAGAAAAATACTTATTTATCCCGACTCTCTGTATTTTGTCCTTCAGCCAGTCTTCTATCCAAGATAATAAGTTCCTCCTAACCTCATGTGATCGATCCTTGTGTATTAACCTTCTGTGTGGCACCTTATCAAATGCTTTCCGGAAGTCCAGCTATACTACATCTGCAGGATCCCTATAATCCACTTTTCAACCCCTGTCTTTGCTCCTTTTACCATGGTATGTATGAGGCTGGTCAATCATAACTCCCAGATGGTGATGGTGGAGGGTGTTTAGTGATGGGCATGCTATTGAACGTCAATGGGAAATATTATTCTGCAGGGATGGGATCAAATCTGTTGAACGGTAATGTTCTTCTGAGCCCATCTTCTGCAGCTCCAAAATATATCAAAGAGGGATTACACTATATATTTTTAAAAATAAATTTAAAGTACCCAATCCATTTTTTCCAATTAAGGGGCAATTTAGAGTGGCCAATCCACCTAGCCTGCACATTTTTTGGGTTGTGGGGGCAAAACCCACACAAACATGGGAAGAATGTGCAAACTCCACACGGACAGTGACCCAGAGCCGGGATCGAACGTGGGACCTCGGCGCCGTGAGGCAGCAGGGCTAACCTACTGCGCCACCGTGTTGCCGGGATTACACTATATTGAGAGACTTATAAATGTGGGAAATATCAGCCAGATCTCCAGGTGCGTATTGGCTAAACCATCCATAGAACCGATTGGTGTTATATATATCCTTGCAGACATACCCAGCTGTGCCCAGTAGTTGAGCGGGTATGGTTTGCTCAGCCAGGTAATCAGTTAGTACAATTTTCCTTCATGCCTCAGGATGTCAGGATGATGGAAAGAGAAGATTGAGCAGAGCTTCTGACCCCGATGAGTATTTAATGACCCATGCTGTAAGTGGTCACATATATTTGTTGGGTGAGGTTAGGACCAGACTTGACTACGACATGCCCATGCTGTCACATAGACTGTTGACATTCCCCACCAAGAGGCACATTATGATAAAAGGCATGATCTCTTGAATGAGGTACTCAAAGCCATTGCATCATACCCCAGCAAGGAATACATTTCTTTCAGGAAAGGAGGAGATTTTGAAAAATGGCAATTATTATTTGTCTTTTAATACCATGAGTACACGTCTGTTCAAATTGTTATTGATTTTATTTTTCTTTCAGCACCCAATGGGAGTCCTTATTTGATACATGAAAACTATCATCATTGGCGCGTTTCACATATCCAATTCTTCAAAAAGGAAACCAGCCTGGAAGCTTACAGCATGGCAAGTTTGGATATTAGCACAAATTCCTCTGCGGGCTTTGTTCCTTCAATGTCTATTGACCGGCTTTTCCCAGCCCTTTTAGAATGTTTCGGCATCATTCTTTGTGGGTATGTTGCTGGACGAGTGAACATAATTACTTCTACGCAAGCCAAAGGTTTAGGAAGTTTTGTCTCAAAGTTTGCGCTTCCTGGCCTCCTTTTTAAGAACATGGTGGTTTTAGACTTGGCTCACATAAACTGGAGTTTTCTTTGGAGTATTCTTGTGGCTAAAGTTGCAGTTTTCATAATTGTTTGCATCCTGACTCTCCTGATAGCAAGTCCGGAAAGCCGATTTGGTAAAGCTGGACTCTTCCCAATTTTTGCTACACAGAGTAACGATTTTGCTTTGGGATACCCCATAGGTAAGTGTATTATAATAAATTTCTTTTAACTTGACTGCGACCGAATTCATGTGGCTCAAGGAGAAGCAAATTAAGCTGTGGAGAGGGAGGATAGATGGTCAGTGGGTACCCAAATTCTTTTTGTTCCCGTGTAAATGTAAGAGTTTCATAAAAATAAATACTGACTATAAATCCTTAAATCCAATGGGACTGAGTATCTGTTAAATGTTAGACGTTTTACCCAGACATTGTGAGTAGCTGCTTCCACTCTGTAAAATTCAGTGATTAATTGTAGAAAATATCCTTTGTTTGTTTAAACAAAATAATTCACTTAATCTCTAGTAAGAAAAATGCTGCATAATTTAAATGGGAATTTGTTACAAGTAATGGTCCTTCCGGGACATTATTTATTTCAATATAACTTTGGAAGAGAAATAGTTTTCAGGATAGTAGCAAATTTCAGTAGAACATAGACAATCTTGTGAAATGGTTAGGCACTCATGAGATGTAATTTAATGCAACGATGTACTTTGGGAGGATGAAAAACTGGTAGCATAATCTGAATAATTCTAATAAAAAATCTAAGCAGTTCTGAAGAAGAATCGTATTCGACTTGAAACGTTAACTCTGTTTCTTTCTCAACAGATGCTGCCAGATCTGCTGAGTGTTTCCAGCACTTTGTTTTGATTAGCATCCCCAGTATTTTGCTTTTATAATTTAAATGGTGCTACTTTTTAAGAGCAGAGAGGGACTACATAGGGGACTGCATATTGACAGATATTTAATTTGGCAGGGCAAGTTTATAAGGAGATTGATAAGAAAGCATATGGGATATTTGGCTTTCTAAATGGGGACATTAAATACAAAAACATGGAAGCCATGCTATTTTTTAAAATGTAAATCAATGACTAGGCTTCAGCTGGAATGTTGTGTACAATTTTGAGCACTGCGCTTGGGAAGAATGTAAAGACTTTGGAGAGGGTAGCCAGAATTATGCCAGAGAAGAGGAACTTCAGTCATGGAAAGAGATTGGAGAAGCTGAGATTGTTCTCCTTAGAACAGAGAAGATTAGATGGAGGCCCAATAGAGATATTTAAAATGGAGGAGTTTTGATAAGGTGAGTAAGGGGTAGTTGTATGCTCTGGTAAGTGGGTTAGTAACCAGGGCTCATAGATTTTAAATGATTAGCCAATGATATGGAGGGAAAATTACAGAAAACCACACCAAAATACTATTCAACATGCTTCTTGGTAATAAAACTGATAGTTTCATAACAAATCAATCAGTCAACTAATCTGATGCAACATTTAACTGCACTAATGTGTTACTTTGTGTCACCTGAAATTCATTTTCTATGTGGATACAATAAGGTGTTTTTATTCTGCACAACAATTCAAACTTAATTTGGTATGAAGTACAATATCGTTCGCCATAATATTTAGCTACAATGATAACAAAACCAAATTGTTATTGGGTCGGTCATATTTTAACCTCTGTGGGTTGAAATGGTAAATGTGAACTATCCCTGGTTCATGGAAAAATAAACAGTTTAAACTAGATAAATGCCGGTTTATCTGGTTCTGCCACTGCCCTTCATTATAGAAGGGAGGGCCTTAATAAAACCAGTTTGTCTGTATTTCTGAAATGTTCAGCAATTTTGAAAACTGAATTGTCGAGGAGTGTCTTATTTAATATGCTGTGTTTAATTTGGTTCAGGTTATCATTTGATGCATTTTGATGAAGTGCCTTTTTGTTTGGAGAGCTTTATATTTTGGGAAGAAGTATTTTTGAAAGATTCTACTTCAGAGCCTGAAATTGTAAATATTCTTGGACTCGTTGCCAAATGCCACTTCAGGCTACTAAAACTTTACATGGCATTTCTGAGGAAGAAATTCAATTAATAAATCTTGTCTTGTGGACATATCAACCCAAAATGGCAAAACATTAAACACATGAAAAACCAGAATGTTGATATGTAACACACCCAATTTAGCTCTGACGCATCCAGTCCACTCACTGCTCATGGGGGCAAAGCCCAGAACCACACAAAGAAATGCATCCGATTTTAAAACTTCTCCGGACTTTGCAAATAAAGCAATGGATCAAAGAACTTCATAGAAATTTGAGAGCAGTGGCAGCGGCTCTGAATAAGAGCCAGGCAGATGAGAAGCTGTTGAATTGGTATTTACTGCTTGTCACAAATATGGATAATTTCACCATAATTCATGGATAATCCACAGGTTGCTATCAGTAGCATTCCAGCAAGTACGTCGCAATCCTCGAATTGTCAATCTCTGGCTGCGATTCACCCAAAAACGGACTCATTTTTGGGTGGGTTTGGCAGGGTGATTTCGCCAGCTTTTTTGGTGAGATCCAGACCTGTACTCGCCCACACTTAGTCATGTTTACTCACTAGTAAATCCCACACTTAGAATTAATTTTTTTCTGCAGTGGGGAAGTAAACTTGCCGGCCAGACCTGCTCTTCCGAGATCGTTACGCCAATTTGAAAGGGTGCCTGAACTCAAAGTGAGGTTGAGGGTCCCTCACAAACCCCACCCTCGGACAATGCAACCACCCACAGAAGTGGGCAACACCCCCAATCTTCAACCCCCACGGGGCGACCTCCCCACCATCACTAAATGTCATAGTGAACCCCACTACCACCCAAGCATAAGGGTGACCCTGCCCCACACCCATTCATCCTTTTGGGCATTCCCCCCCCTCCTCCTCCCAGCAAGTGAGCATGCCCACTATGGGGTCACTGAGGGCCCCGCCACCTTTAGAGCCGTCACCCCACCTTTAGGGCCCCCTTTCAGTCTCTCCCTTTCAGGAAACCCCCTCCCCTTTCATGTGCATAACCCCCTCAGAACCCACCACTTCAAAGTTCCAATCTGACATACGCACACTTGCCCAGGCACCCTGGCAGTACCAACCTAGTACGTGGCCTCAAACAGTCTGCACATACTTAAATGAGCCTAATGGCTCATTTAAATATGATTATCAGAGCACCATCCAAATCAGGTCGGGCATCACGAGTCATAAGCTCATTTTGGCCCTCCCCCGCCAGTGCAATGGGATTAGCAACGCGGTGGGAAAACCACACCCTATGTTTTTGATCAACTCGTGCGCAACATATGAGTAATTTGTCAAGTTTGACAAGATTGTAGAATGTGAAGTATTTTGCTGACGATGTCTTCCAGTGATTATTCTACATCAGAAAATACAGTTCGCTGGAACGAGGGTATTTTTTTTGTTCATCTATTAACTACTGGAGACGAGATGTTACGGTGCATGATGGAAGGCTTAAAGTAACCATTGTTTTCTACTGCTGTGACTGCCACACTGCAATTTGCATTAATGAATAGGAAATGAAGGGAGGGCAAACAGAAAAAAACAAAAGCGTGCATTTGGATGTCTCACAACACTGCCTGGTCAATAAGGTGTCTAGATTCTGGGCAGGATTTTCCATGCGTGTTTGTCGGTGGTGGCGACAGTCTGCTATTGGCCAGCGCGCACTGTCAACAAGGTTTCCCGTTCTACACAACCTCTGACACTTGCCGTCGGTGGGACCGGAAGATCCTGCCGGCGAGCCTGGCTGGAAAATTTCAGCCCATGTGTTTCTCAATAGTGCTTCCTACCATATAGTTGCCGGCCACTTGCACAATGCCAGTTTAGATGCCCATTGACATTGCCATTCTGTGCACACGACGTGTCATATAACATCTACTGTTGATTCGTCGAATGTTACTAGATTGAGTACACATCTGTAAATCTACATGCACTAGA
This sequence comes from Scyliorhinus canicula, assembly GCF_902713615.1. NCBI lineage: Eukaryota > Metazoa > Chordata > Chondrichthyes > Carcharhiniformes > Scyliorhinidae > Scyliorhinus > Scyliorhinus canicula. Next base: position 202,078,708 of record NC_052147.1, read on the forward strand.
GATAATAATCTTTATTATTGTCACAAGTAGGCTTACATTAACACTGCAACAAAGTTACTGTAAAAAAAAAAGCCCCGAGTCGCCATACTTCGGTGCCTGTTCGGGTACACCGAGGGAGAATTCAGAATGCCCAATTCACCTACAAGCACGTAGCACATCTTTTGGGACTTGTTGGAGAAAACCGGAGCACCTGGAGGAAACCCACGCAGATATGGGGTGTATGTGCAGTCTCCGTACAGACAGTGAGCCAAGCGGGAATCGAACCTGGGACCCTGGAGCTGTGAAGCAACAGTGCTAACCACTGTGCTACCATGACCCCATTTCGCACATGTGTACTTAAATCCAACAGGGAATTAGATTTTCCATCTCTTTTCCTTTACCAGTGAATTATTTTTTAGAAATTGTTAGTTCCTTGCAAAAAGAAAGGTGATAAGCTCAACCAAAGTCATTTCCTATGAAGGAAGAATCGGCACAAAACATACTTTTGCAGCTGGACACAACGAACATGAAAGTACCTTGAAGGGCAGATACTTATTAAAATTCCTGAATTTTCATGTTGACAGCATTTTTCAACAAGAATTTTCAAGTTGTCCAGTGGTATCCATGGATACTTTGCTTGTTATTGGATTCTGCCAGTTTTAGCAATCTGCACACTGAGCACGTGCCTTGTTAGTAGAAAGGAAATATCTATAAACTGTGAAAGACAACTGGAAAAAACAAATTTGCCAGCAGATACTTGCCTATTCTGCAGAGCTGATTTCTACAGATTTTCTGTTTCAAATGGTGTAGTTATGCTCCAACAAATGCACGGATTGATAGGGATCTGTGCTCCTGGCGTGTACATGAAAATGTGATTTTGAACCTTGTGCCCAAAGTGAAATAAAAAGAATGCTCCAAGCCAAGATGTGAAATATTTTGCAAGATTAGGGCAGAGTGCGCGTGCATGTGTTTGCTGAGTTTAGTTTGTGCAAGCAGAAGGTTTCCAAGTTGCTATAGCTGCTGGTGCAATGGGCAACGGTGAGGGAAGATCAGCAGCCTACCGGGCCCACGATGCAGCCAAAGCTCGTGTTGATCAGTCTTGGTCCTTGGATAAAAGGAAGGTCAGATGGAGAACAATTTCTGCCGCAACTCACAGTGCAAAAGAAAAAGCAAAGTGCTGCCCATGCTGGAAATAAAAACAGTAAACGCTGGAAATACCCAACAGGTCTGGCAGCATCTGTGGATAGAGAAATGGAATTTATGTTTCAGGCTGTGCCCTCTCATCCGAAAAGCGCAAAAACAATTGATTGAGTTACTGCTATGACACGTGCTTGACTGCAATAGGTATACTAATGGCCCTTGGGCAAGGATTGATTGAATTAGCATTTTGATAGCTGGAATCTTTTTCTCCTTGTTTATTCAATTGCTGAACCACAGGTTATGCAGGTCAAGGAGGCAGCCCCAAGTCTACCTCAGTCAGAACGGGGATCAAATCCTGCGCGATTGCCACTATTCTAGAAGATAGTCACTATAAAAGAAGATAGGAAGAGTTTTTTTTCAATATATAAAAGGTACGAGAGAGGTAAAAATAGTAATTGGACCACTGGAAAATGAGGCAGGAGAAGTAGTAATAGGAAACAAAAAAATGGCAGAGGAACTGAATAGTTACTTTGCAATAGTCTTCACGGTGGAAGACACCAGTGGGATATCAGAACTCAGGAGAATTAGGGGACAGGGGTGAGTGCAGTGGCCATCATTAAGGAGAGGGTTCTGGGGAAATAAAGGTCTGAAGGTGGATAAATCATCTGGACTGGATGGACTACACCCCAGGGTCCTAAAGAAATAACTGAGGAGATTGTGACGGTATTGGTGGTGATCTTTCAGGAATCACTGGAGGCAGAGAGGGTCCCAGAGGACTGGAAAATGGCTAATGTAACACCGCTATTTATGAAATGAAATGAAAATCACTTATTGTCACGAGTAGGCTTCAATGAAGTTACTGTGAAAAGCCCCTAGTCGCCACATTCCGGCGCCTGTCTGGGGAGGCTGGTACGGGAATCGAACCGTGCTGCTGGCCTGCTTGGTCTGCTTTAAAAGCCAGCGATTTAGCTGAGTGAGCTAAAAGGGAGGGAAGGGGGTGGCGCAGTGGGTTAGCACTGCGGCCTCACAGCGCCGAGGTCCCAGGTTCAATCCCGACTCTGGGTCACTGTCCGTGTGGAGTTTGCACATTCTCCCGATATTTGCGTGGGTTTCACCCCCACAACCCAAAAATGTGCAAGCTAGGTGGATTAGCCCTTAATTGTAAAAAATGATTTGGGTACTCTAAATTTTAAAAAAAAGAAGGGAGGGAGGCAGAAGACGGGAAATTATAGGCCTGTTAGCCTGACTTCGGTCATTGGTAAGATTTTAGATTCCATCATTAATGATGAGATTGCGGAGCACTTGGAAGTGCATGGTAAAATAGGACTGAGTCAGCACGGCTTCGTCAAGGGGAGGTCATGTCCAACAAACCTGTTAGAATTCTGAGAAGGTAACAGGGAAATTAGACAAAACAGAACCTGTGGACGTGATTTATTTAGATTTCCAGAAGGTCTTTGACAAGGTGCCATAATGGAGGCTGTTAAATGAGTTAAGAGCCCAAGGCATTAAGGGTAAAATGCTGGCATGAATAGAGGATTGGCTGACTGGCAGAAGGCAGAGTGTGGGGAAAAAGGGGTCTTTTTCAGGATGGCAGCCGGTGACTAGTTATTCCAGGAAACACAACAATGTAAAAGTGGCAAAAGACTGGAGGTTGAGCAGTTATCTTTCCCAGAAAAGTATGAGCCTACGGACTATTTAAAAAAAAAAACATTTTAGGGGGTGTGGATGTCGCTGGTTAAGCCAGTATATACTGCCCAACCCTAGTTGCCCTTCAGAAGGTGGTGCTGAAGCTGCCTTCTTGAATCGTGCAGTCCCTTAGGTGTAGGTACACCCACAGTGCTGTTAGGGAAGGAATTCCAGGATTTTGACTCAGTGACAGTAAAGGAATGGGGATATATTTCCAAGTCAGGGTGGTGCGTGACTTGGAGGGGATCCTCCAGGTGGTGGTGTTCCCAGGTATTCTCTGCTTTTGTCCTTCTAGATGGTAGTGCGTGGGTTTGGAAAATGCTGCCGAAGGAACCTTGGTGAGTTCCTGCAGTGCATCTTGTAAATGGCGTACACGGCTGCCACTGTTCATCGGTGGTGGAGAGATTGAATGTTTGTGGAAGGAGGAACAATCAAGCAGGCATCTTTGTCCTGGATGGTATAGAGCTTATTGAGTGTTGTTAGAGTTGCACTCATCCAGGCAAGTGGAGAGTATTCTATTTCACTCCTGACTTGTGCCTTGTGGTGGACAGGCTTTGGATGGGGTCAGCTGGTGAGTTACTCGTCATAGGATTCCTAGCCTTTGACCTGTCATGGGGCAATAGTTAGACCCTGTCTTGTTTGAAATGGCCAGTGCCTGGCACTTGTGTGGCGTGAATGTAACTTGCCACTTGTTACACCCAAGCTGGGATATTGTCCAGGTCTTGCTGCATTTGGACATGAACTACTACTTGGGTATCTGAAGAGTTACGAATGGTGCTGAACATTGTGCAGTCATCTGTGAACATCGCCATTTCTGACCTTATGATGGATGGTTGGGCCATCTTCCTTTGTGCCAGGTATAACTAAATCCAGCGGAGAGTTTCCCCCCAATTCCCATTGATTCCAGTTTTTCTAGGGCTCCTTGATACCATAATCCATCAAATGCTGTCTAGATGCTAATGGCAGTCCTTCTCACCTCACTCTGGAATTCAGCTCTTTTGTCCACCTTTGAGTCAAGGTTGTAATGAGGCCAGGAGTTGAGTAACCTGGCGGAACTCAAACTGAGCGTTCGTGAGCTGGTTATATGAGTAAGGAGTAAGTGCCGCTTGATGGGCAACATGGTAGCATAGTTGTTAGCACTGTGGCTTCACAGCGCCAGGGTCCCAGGTTTGATTTCCTGCTGGGTCACTGACTGCGGAGTCTGCAAGTTCTCCCCGTGTCTGCGTGGGTTTCCTCCAGGTGCTCTGGTTTCCTCCCACAGTCCAAAGACGTGCAGGTTAGGTGAATTGGCCACACTAAATTGCCCTTTGTGTCCAAAAAAAGGTTAGGAGGAGTTATTGTGTTAGGGGGCTAGGGTGGAAGTGAGGGCTTAAGTGGGTCAGTGCAGACTTGATGGGCCGAATGGCCTCCTTCTGCACTGTTATGTTCTATGTCTATGATAGCACTGTTGTTGACTCTTTCCATCACTTTGCTGATGATGGAGAGTAGACTGATAGAGCAGTAATTGGATAGGTTGGATTTGTCATGTTTCTTGTGTACAAGACACACCTGGGCAATTTTCCACATTGCTAAGTCGATGCCAGTGTTGTAGCTGTATTGGAACAGCTTGGCTAGGAGTGTGGCAGGTTCTGGAGCACAAGTCTTCAGGGCTATTTCCAGAATATTGTCAGAACCTATTGCCGTTGCAGTATCCAGCGCCTTCAGTAGTTTCTTGACATCACGCGGAGTGAATGGAATTGGCTGAAGACTGACATCAGGGTGATGGGGATATTTGTGGAGTCTCCTCCTCCTATAAGCTGTTTAAATGTCCATCACCATTCACAGCTGGATGTGGCAGGACTGCAGAGCTTAGATCTGATCTGTTGGTTGTAGATTCGCTTAGCTCTATCTCTCTCTTGCTGTTGTTTTTTAAAAAATGTATTTTATTACAAACATGTATCAGAACAGGTTACCGCAAATAAACACTCCAGGAAAGATACTTCCCAACAATCAACTATACAGTTTGCACAACTTTTTCCTCTTTATCACTATTTCACACAGTCCAAAGACGTGCAGGTTTGGTGGAGTGGCCATGATAACTTGCCCTTAGTGACCAAAAAGGTTCGGAAGGGTTGTTAGGTTACGAGAATAGGGTGGAAGTGAGGGGCTTGGGTGGGTCGGTGCGGACTCGATGGGCCGAGTGGCCTCCTTCTGCACTGTATGTATGTCTGTACCCTGTGCACCACCTTAAACTGTATCAAGCTCATTCTTGCACATGAGGAGGTCCCGATTACCCTATGCAGTGCCTCACTCCATACTCCCTAATTGATCTCTCCTCCCAACTCCCCTTCCCATTTCTCCTTAATCTTCAGAACCGGTTGCCTCTCTACTCCCCCAGCCACTTGTATGTATCTCCAATTTTACACCCCTTTCACATCCGGAAGCAGCAGTCGCTCCAGCAGGGTGTATCCTGGTAACCTAGGGAACCCATTCCAGACCTTTCGCGCAAAGTCCCTAACTGAACAAGCAGATAACTGAACTCATTGACCCTTGGCAGCTCTACCCTCTCCCTTAGTCCTCCAGACTGGTGAGCCCTTCCTCCAAATATAGACCCCTGAGCTTCACCAGCCCCACTTCCCTCCACCTGTGTGCATCCATCCCCCGGGCTCAAACCATGATTCTCACACAGCGGGGTTTGCACCAATATCCCCTCCATCCTAAAATGCCTCCTCAACTGATTCCAAATCTTCACCGTGGACTGCACCACCTGACTCCCTAAATACCTACTCGCTGCCTTTGGCAACACTACTATCACCATAGCCCTTAAACTGGACCCCATACAAGATTCCTCCTCCATCCTAACCCACTCTACCTCTTCTCCTTCCCACCATCGCCGCACCTTTTCCATATTCGCCGCTCAGTAATAATGAACCAAAGATCACAAAAATGATTGATGCAGATAGGGCAGTGGATGTTGTCTATATGGACTTCAGTAAGGCCTTTGACAAGGTCCCTCATGGCTGTCTGGTACAAAAGGTGAAGTCACACGGGATCAGAGGTGAACTGGCGGATGGATACAGAACTGGCTAGGTCATAGAAAGCAGAGAGTAGCAATGGAAGGGAGCTTTTCAGATTGGAGGGCTGTGACCAGTGGTGTTCTGCAGGGATCAGTGCTGGGACCTTTGCTGTTTGTAATATATATAAATGATTTAGAGGAAAATGTAACTGGTCTGATTCGTAAGTTTGCGGATGACACTAAAGGTTGGTGGAATTGCAGATAGCGATGAGGACTGTCAGAGGATACAGCAGGGTTTAGATCATTTGGAGACTTGGGCGGCGAGATGACAGATGGAGTTTAATCCGGACAAATGTGTAGTAATGCATTTTGGAAGGTCTAATACAGGTAAGGATTATTCAGTGGTAGAACCCTCAAGAGTATTGACAGCCAGAGAGATCTTGGTGTACAGGTCCACAGGTCACTGAAAGGGGCAACACAGGTGGAGAAGGTAGCCAAGAAGGCATACGGCATGCTTGCCTTCATTGGCTGGGGCATTGAGTATAAAAATTGGCAAGTCATGTTGCAGCTGTATAGAACCTTAGTTAGGCCACACTTGGAGTATAGTGTTCAATTCTGGTCGCCACACTACCAGAAGGATGTGGAGGCTTTAGAGAGAGTGCAGAAGAGATTTACCAGGATGTTCCCCCCCCCCCCCTCCCGCCTCTGAAGCTTGGCACCTACCCCGCCCACAAAGCCCAAAATAATCATGTCCAATTCTGAAAAAAGGCCTTTGGTATAAAGATCGGGAGAGCTTGAAAAATTGACAAGAAACGCAGAAGAATATTCATTTTTACCACTTGGATCCTCCCCGCCAAAGTCAACTGCACTGTATCCCACCTTTAAGATCCCCTGGCCTCCTACACAAGCTTTGTTAAGTTCCACTTATGGAATCATAGAATTTACAGTGCAGAAAGAGCCATTCGGCTCATCGAGTCTGCACCGGCCCCCGGAAAGAGCACCCCACTTAAGCCCACACCTCCAACCTATCCCCGTAACCCCACCTAACATTTTTGGACACTAAGGGCGATTTAGCATGAATTGGCCACCTAACCTACACATCTTTGGACTATGGGAGGAAACCGGAGCACCCGGAGGACATTTTCACCGCTCTCCTAGAAAGTCAAGGAATGGTTGCCACTGCTGGGAGAACTCCAGCAAGGACCCTCTCAAGGCAAACTTTATTCTCTCCAGGCTGATAAACCCAGCCATATCACTAACCCAGGTCACCACGCTCGGGAGTTTCGCGTCCCTCCACATTAACAAGATCCGTCTCCGGGCTACCAGGGAGGCAAAGGCCAAAACCTCGGCCTCTTTCGCTTCCTGCACTTCCGGATCCTCTGACACCCGAAATATCGCTATTCCTGGACTCGGCTTTACCCCCGTGTCCAAAATCCTGGACATAGCCCTCGCAAAGCCCTGCCAGAATTCTTTAAGCGCCCGGGCATGCCCAGAACATATGGACATGGTTCGCTGGACTCCCTGAACATCTCGCACAGCTGTCCTCAACCCCAAAGAACTTACTCATTCTCGCCTTCGTCATGTGTGCCCGATGTACCATCTTAAACTGAATTAAGCAGAGCCTGGCACATGATGAGGAGGAATTTACCCTGCCCAAGGCATCAGCCCACAGGCCCTCATCCAGCTCCTCGCCCCACTTGCCCTTCAGTTCCTCCACTGGGGCTTCCTCTGCCTCCTGCAGTTCTTGGTAGATGTCCGACACCTTCCCCTCTCCTACCCAGATGCCAGACACCACCCTGTCCTGAATCCTACGAGGGGGTAGCAACGGAAATGTCCCCACCTGTTTTTTGAGAAAGTCGCGGACTTGAAGGTATCTGAAGGCTTTTCCAGGGGGCAGGCTGAATTTCTCCTCCAGCGCCTTCAAACTAGGGAAAGTCCCATCTATAAACAGGTCTCCCATCCTTCTATTGCCTTCCCTCTGCCAGCTTTGAAACCCCTCTGTCTATCTTGCCCGGAACAAATCTATGATTATTCCGTATCGAAGTCCAAACTGAGGCCCCCTCCTCCTTCCTGTGTCTTCTCCACTGACCCCAGATCCTCAGTGCTGCCGTCACCACCTGGCTTGTGGTGTATCGTGCCGGCGAGAATGGCAGCGGTACCGTTATTGTACCCCACGACTGCGCTCCAAAAACAGTCTTTTAACTCGCGGAGTCTTGTTGGCCCACACAAATCCCGTGATAATCCTGTTCACCCGCTTGAAGAAGGATTTGGGGATGAAGATGGGAAGGCACTGGAAAACGAACAGGAATATGGGGAGGACCATCCTCTTCACGGTCGGCACCCTTCCTGCCAGGGAAAGCGGGAGCATGTCCCACCTTTTAAAGTCTCCCTCCATCTGTTTTACAAGCCGAGACAGATTGAGCCTGTGTAGGGCATCCCAGTTCCTAGCCACCTGTATACCTAGGTAACGAAAGCTCCTCTCCACCATCTTGAGCGGGAGCTCTCCCAGTCTCTGTTCCTGACTCATAGCGTGGATTACAAACAGCTCACTTTTCCCCACGTTCAACTTGTACCCTGAGAAGCTCCCAAAGTTTCTTGGGATCCGCATGACCTCCCCCATCCCCTCTAGCGGGTCCAAAATATACAATAGCAGGTCTTCTGCGTAAAGTGAAACCCAGCCCCCCCCCCTTGGCCCCGCACCAGCTCCCTCCAGTTCCTTGACGTCCTCAGCGCTATGGCCAACGGCTCAATTGCCAGGGCAAATAGTCGCAGGGATAGGGGGCACCCCTGCCTCGTCCCTCGGTGCAGCCTAAAATACTCCGACCTCAGCCGGTTCGTGGATACACTTGCTACGGGGGCCTGATACAGTAGCTTGACCCACCCTATGAATCACTCACCAAATCCAAACCTACCTTGCGCTTCCCACATGTACTCCTGTTCCACCCTGTCAAAGGATTTCTCTGCATCCATTGCAGCCACTACTCCTGCATCCCCTCCTTCAGAGGGCATCATGATAATGTTTAGGAGCCTCCTCACATTTGTGTTCAGTTGCCTGCCCTTGACGAAACCCATCCGATCCTCATCAATCACTCCAGGGACACAGTCCTCTATTCTTGTAGCCAGTATTTTAGCCAGCAGTTTGGCATCCACGTTCCGGAGCGATATCGGCCTGTAGATCCCACATTGAAGCGGATCCTTCTCCCTCTTCAGGATGAGCGAGATCGAAGCCTGAAACATCGTCGGGGGGAGGGTTCCTCTCTCCTTTGCCTCGTTAAAGGTTCTTAGCAGGAGTGGGCTCAGCAGCTCCGAGAATTTCTTGTAGGATTCTATAGGGAAGCTGTCTGGACCCGGGGCCTTGCCCGACTGCATACTATCTAGGCCCTTAACTATCTCCTCCAACTCAATCGGGGCCCCCAGTCCCTCCACCAGATCCTCGTCTACCCTTCGGAACCTCAATTGGTCCATAAATTGCTTCATCCCTTCCCCTCCCACTCCTTTAAACTCCTTGAAGACTTTGTTGATCTTCTCTGGGTCCAAGACCGTGTTACCTGCTTTATCCCTCACTCCCCCAATCTCCCCGGCCGCCTCTCTCCTGTGAAGTTGGTGTGCCAGCATCCTACTTGCTTTCTCTCCATACTCGTGGACTGCCCCTTTCACCTTCCTCAGCTGTGCCTCCGACTTCCCAGTGGTGAGCAGATCAAACTCCACCTGCAGTCTTCGGCGCTCCTTTAGCAGCCCCTCCTCGGGGGTCTCCGTGTAACTCCTGTCTACTCTTGAGTATCTCCCTCTCCCTCTCCGCCCTCTCCCTCTTCCCTCTATGGGACCTAATAGAAATTAACCCCCCTCTGACAAATGCCTCCATAGCCTCCCAGACCGTTGTTGCTGTCACCTCCCCTCTATCGTTTGTTGTCACATAGTTTTGGATGCTCCTCCTTATCCGCCCTCACACCTCTTCATCCACTAGCAGTCTCACATCTAGTCTCCAGAGAGGGCACTGACCTCCCTCCACCCCTAGTCGCAAGTCCACCCATTGTGGGGCATGGTCTGAGACTGCAATGGCCAAATACTCAACCCCCTCCACCCTTGGGATTAACGCCTGCTCAACACAAAAAAGTAAATCCGCGAGTAGACTTTGTGAACGTGGGAGAAAAAAGAGAACTCCTTCGCCCTTGGCCGCGGGAATCTCCATGGGTCCACGCCCCCCCCCCCATCTGATCCATGAACTCCCTCAGGGCCTTGGCTGCCGCCAGTCTCTTTTCCGACCTGGACTTAGCTCCCGACGGATTCATAACTACATTCAACAACTATCCTGTATTACTCACAGACTGCCTGCCTTTCACAAAGCCTGTTTGCTCCTCTGCAACCACCCCTGGACACAATCCTCCATCCTCCCTGCCAACAACTTAGTCAATACTTTCACATCCATGCACAACAGTGATATGGGCCTACACAACCCACATTCCACCGGGTCCTTCCCCTTTTTTGGGATTAATGTGATCGTTGCCTGCGTCATCGACTCCTTACACCATCTGCTGCGCCCCAGGTTTCCTCCAACTCTTTGGCCAGGTCTCTCACCGTCTTCTGCCGGGTTTGTAAGCCAGCGGACATCCCACTCCTGGGGGAAACTACTCCTCTGACCTTCAACTACACCTTTTTGTCAAAATTCCACCCAATATTGGTAAAAAGAGCTCTTTCCTATGCCTTCGAACAGGAGCTGCCCTGTGTGCGACCACTCACACCATGGCCGCCACCACACGTCCCACTTGCTGTTGTTTCAGGCTGTTGTGGTGGTGCTGACAAGAGGGAGCTGGGCAGCTTCCCAATTGGGACAGGCACTGGATTGTACAGATAACACCTGTCCAAGTGATCTCTAGGACTGGTTCCAATCACTGGCGGGAGGTGTGGGTGTCATGGAGGGGAAGTTTCCATTGAATTTCTTTCCCTCATGGGCCCTTGGTTTTTCTCTTGTTTTGCCTCTCATAAGAGATTATGGGCGGGATTCCCCCATGTCGTATAGGAGAATTGGCGTTCGCGCCATTTTTTCCGGCAGCACCGTAGGGGGCCAGAATCGGTAGTGCCCGCGCCCATTTCGCGACGGCGTTCATGACGGCGCGAACACTCTGTCTCCATTTCGGAGAATCGTGCCCGTACATATTTGCTGAGGTGGAGGAGGCAAAGTGTTTAGCCAGACTTGTCGGACCAACCCAGGATGTGTCAAGCTTGATTGTTGTCGCAGTTTATCAGACCTTTCATTCATAAAGCAGGGTAGTTTCAGGTAGTATCAAAGTACACATTTAATGTTGCAGATCTTGATGGCAGAAAAGCACAAATCTTGATTAAGGCAGGACCAAAGTATCATTGCAGATCTTTGCAGAAGCAATATATATGTTTTTGATTCAAGTAGCACAGATGTACAAATAGTGAACTGAAACAGGAAGAAATAATGTATAAAGCTCATGATGAACTTTGAAGTTTAAGCTTTGTGAGACAGGAAGCATAAGCGCCATCATGTGATTCTTAACTTATATATGACTGGAAGTGATATCGATGGGATTGCATATACAAAGAACAAAGAAAAGTACAGCACAGGAACAGGCCCATTGGCCTTCCAAGCCTACGCTGACCATGCTGCCCATCTGAACTAAAATTTTCTACGCTTCCAGGGTCTGTATCCCTCTATTCCCATCCTATTCATGTATTTATCAAGATGCCCCTGAAACGTCACTATTGTCCCTGCTTCCACCACCTCCTCCAGCAGCGAGTTCCAGGCACCCACTACCCTCTGTGTAAAAAAACTTGCCTCGTACATCTCCTCTAAACCTTGCTCCTCGCACCTTAGACCTATGCCTCCTAGTAATTGACCCCTCTACCCTGGAAAAAAGTCTCTGACTATCCACTCTGTCTATGCCTCTCATAGTTTTGTAGACCTCTATCAGGTCGCCCCTCAACCTCCTTCGTTCAAGTGAGAACAAACCAAGTTTATTCAACCTCTCCTCATAGCTAATGCTCTCCATACCAGGCAACATCCTGGTAAATCTCTTCTGCACCCTCTCTAAAGTCTCCACATCCTTCTGGTAGTGTGGCAACCAGAAATGAACACTATACTCAAGTGTGGCCTAACAGGGGCTGGTTTAGCTCACTGGGCTAAATCGCTGGCTTTTAAAGCAGACCAGCAGCATGGTTCAATTCCCGTACCAGCCTCCCCGGACAGGCGCCGGAATGTGGCGACTAGGGGCTTTTCACAGTAACTTCATTGAAGCCTACCCGTGACAATAAGCGATTTTCTTTTCATTTCATTTCACTAAGGTTCTATACAGCTGCAACATGACTTGCCAATTTTTATACTCAATGCCCAGCTAATGAAGGCAAGCTTTCCGTATGCCTTCTTGGCTACCTTCTCCACCTGTGTTGCCCCTTTCAGTGACCTGTGGACCTGTACACCTAGATCTCTGACTGTCAATACTCTTGAGGGTTCTACCATTCACTGTATATTCCCTACCTGTATTAGACCTTCCAAAATGCATTGCCTCACATTTGTCCGGATTAAACTCCATCTGCCATCTCTCCGCCCAAGTATCCAGATGATCTAAATCCTGCTGTATCCTCTGACAGTCCTCATCGCTCTCCGCAATTCCACCTATCTTTGTGTCGTCTGCAAACTTACTAATTATGTGGCAGGTGACATTATGCAACCAAAGTAGCACCATCCAATGTTTGCTGTATGTCATGGGTGTAATCTACAGTCTCTACTTTGGGAAACACCCAAGCCCAGAGACAGACAAATGTTGGCAAATGCCACGTGGAACCCTAGATTTGCATTGAGCACAGCAGGGGTTTCAGTAACTAAAACAATGCAATTCATATGCAAAGCAATTAGAATGTACATCATGCAAAGTTGAGTAGAGCAATTGCAACGCCCCAGTACCAATCTGGAGAGACAAACCAATCACTGGGACAGTCTGATTGCTGTACAAGATTTCATTAGTTTCAATCTCATCCTTTTGTACCAATTCAGTCTGCTTTCCTCGTTTTGGTATGACCCTCCTCCAAGGAATACTACTTGTAGTGGGCATGCTTATTGTTTGCAGATTAAGTTACCTCAAAATTGACGCAAGATTGAAACTAGCTCAATAATCCTCTGTGGTAGCGAACACAACCCAGTGTAATCACTATAGGGGCTAGGATTATTTCTACTAAATAACAGACCTAACCAAATATGCACTCGTGATGACATCTCTTCAGTGTGTAGTTTGTCTAGGTTACTTGATTTCTTCAATGATTTGGGTAGCACAGTGGTTAGCATAGTTACTTCACTGCTCCAGAGTCCCAGGTTCGATACCGGCTTGGGTTACTGTCTGTGTGGAGTCTGCACGTTCTCCTGTGTCTGCATGGGTTTCCTCCGGCTGCTCCGGCTTCCTCCCACAGTTCAAGGATGTGCAGATTGGGTGGATTGGCCATGCTAAATTGCCCTTAGTGCCCAAAAAAGCTGGGGCAGGGTTACTCGGTTATGGGGATAGGGTGGAGGTGTGGGCTTGGGTGGAGTGCTCTTTCCTGGGGCCGGTGCAGACTCGATGGGCCGAATGGCCTCCTTCTGCACTGTAAATTCTATGATCTATGATAGACGTTGTTTTCTATTACCAATTCTGATTTTTTCATCATGGATTTTTAGAGCTTTCCATTATTTGGTGTGAATAGAAGTACGGGTATTGTTGACTAGATTATAAGGAGATTATAATACAAGTGATTTATATTGAAGTTGGAAACTGCATTTTGACCTCAGCATAAATAGTGTTGGGATTGGGTGCAGAGTCCAAACACTATCAAACTCCATAATTTATACAGAGAATGCCACACCTTGAATTTTGCACTACCACTTGCCAATGCAAAATAAATGTAAAAATTGTAAATAACCTTTAGTGTCACCAGTAGGCTTACATTAACACTGCAATGAAGTTACTGTGAAAAGCCTCTGGTCGCCGCATTCCAGCGCCTGTTCAGGTACACAGAGGGAGAATTCAGAATTCCCAGCTGGTACAGGAATTGAACCCGCGTTGCTGATTGTTGAGCACTTGTGTTATGTTTACACAAAAGCAACCTGCATTAAATAGCAACTTCAACGGAAAAAATCCCATGGTTTTTCAAGGTGTATAATTGGATGAAAATGGATATTGGGTCAAATATTTTTTTAAATATAAATTTGGAGTACCCAATTAATGTTTTCCAATTAAGGGCCAATTTAGCATGGCCAATCCACCTACCCTGCACATCTTTGGGTTGTGGGGGTGAAACCCACGCAGACACGGGGAGAATGTGCAAACTCCACACGGACCCCGGGCCGGGATTCGAACCCAGGTCCTCAGAGCCGTAGGCAGCAATGCTAACCACTGTGCCACCGTGCTGCCTACTACTGGGTCATAGGAGGGGCAATCATAAACTTGATGTTAAGATATTAAAATAGGGGAGGCTAAGAGATTTAGGGAAGTAATTGTAGAATGTAGAGCATGGAAAACTGAAGGCACTTTAGCTAATGGGATAAGGGAAGGACAGAAATCCCAAAACACTATAATTAGAGAAATGACGCCTACTTGGATGGTGTAGGACTGGAGGAGGTTTTGTTGGGTGAAGCAATTGAACAGGTAGTCTCAATCATGCTAATTAGCGATAAAGGTGGAGAGGCAACAGGGAAATGGTTTAATGAGACAGTTGATTATGACAGCAAAAAGCCTCGGCCCAGGAGTAGCAGGCATTTTGTGGTAGAAGAAGGTACGACTCAGTAATGCTTGATGCATCCCTAGGTTTCCACATTAGCAGCTGCACCATCAGCTGCCTCGCCCTCAGCTTTCATATTTCTATCCTGGAAGAAGTCGATAAATGGTTTCCATCTCTGGGCAAACTCCTTTCACAGACCCTCTCAAAGCGAACTTAATTTTTTTTCCAGCCTAAGGAATTCTGCAAGGTCACTCACCCACATCCCCAGTTTCGGCAGCTCCAGCCCAACAGGATCCGTCTCTGGGCTACCAGCGAGGTAAAGGCCAAAACGTCGGCTTCTCTCACCCCCTGGACCCCAGTGTCTCCCAAAATTCCAAAATCTGCCAATTCTGGACTTGGGTCCACCTTCACCCTCAGCACCATCACGTCAGCGGACTCCCGCCAAAGTCCCTCCAGATTTGGACAGGCCAGAACATGTGGACATGGTTCGCAGGCCCACCCGCACACCGCCCACACCTATCCACCACCCCCTCAAAAAACCTGCTCATTCTGGCCATCGTCATATGCGCCTTGTGGGCGACTTTAAATTGAAAGAGGCTAAGCCTAGTGCACAAAAAGGATGCATTCACCCTCCTCGGAGCCTCCTCCCATAACCCAGCCTCCAGCACCCTCCTCAGTTCTTCCTCCCACTTCTGCTTAACTTCTCTTATCGGGGCGCCCTCCCAGTCCAATAACTCTTTGTAAATCTCCGACACCCTGCCCTCACCAACCCCTGTTTTCGACACCACTTTGTCCTGCAATCCAGGGGGCGGCAGGTCAGGAAAGGACGGCACCTGTTTCCTCACATAGTCCTGAACCTGTAAGTACCGGAACCCATTCCTGCTGGGCAGCTCATACTCCTCTACCAACCCTGTAGATACGTAGAGCAACAGGTCGTCCACATATAGAGAGACCCTATGTTCCACCCCTCCCCGCACAATCTCTTTCCAACCCCTTGACGCTCTTAAGCGCCATTGTCAGTGCCTCCATCACCAAGATAAAGAGTAATGGGAAGAGTAAACTGCCTCGTCCCACGATGCAGACTGAAATACCCTGAACTTACCCGGTTCGTCCTTACACATGCTGCTGGTGCTTGATACAACAACTGGACCCAATCCACAAACCCCTACCTGAACCCAAACCGCCTCAGTACCTCCCACAAATATTCCCATTCGACCCGATCAAAGGCCTTCTCCGCGTCCATAGCGATGCCACCTCCACATTCCGTCGTTCCAAGGGCATCATTATAAAACGTTCAACAGATGCCTAACATTGACCGACAAGATGCCTGCACACAGTCCTCAATCTGCGAGGCCAAGATCTTTGCCAACAAGTTGGCGTCTACATTCAGCAGTGATATTGGGCAGTAGAACGAAGAACAATACAGCACAGGAATAGGCCCTTCGGCCTTCCAAGCCTGTACCGGTCATGATAACACTCTTGGCCAAAACCCTCAGCACTTCCTTGTGCCCTATCCCTTTATACCCTTCCTATCCATGTGTTTGTTGGGATGCCCTTTGAAAGCCGTTAATGTATCTGCTTTCACAATCTCTCCTGGCAACAAGTTCTAGGCTCTCACCACCCTCTGCGTAAAAAAACCTGCCTCGCACATCTCCTCTAAACTTTGCCCCACGGACCTTAAACCTATGCCTTCTTTTGACTGACCCCTCCACCCTGTGAAAGGGTGCCCATCCACTCTATCCGTGCCTGCCATAATCTTGTAGACCTCTATCAGGTCACCCCTCAACCTCCGTCATTCTAACGAAAACAGTCCGAGTCTATTCAGCCTCTCCGCACAGAAAACACCCTCCAGACCAGGCAATATCCTGGTAAACCTCCTCTGCACCCTCTCCAAAGCCTCCACATTGTCTGGTAGTGTGGCGACCAGAATTGTGCACAATATTCCAAGTGCAGCCGTACCAGGTTCTATACAACTGTAGCATGACTTGCCAGTTTTTATACTCGATGCCCCATCCAATGTAGGACCCACACTGCTCCGGATCCTTGTCCTTCTTCAAGATTAAAGCTAATGAGGCCTGCGATAACGTGTAGGGGAACTCCCACTTCTCCCTTGCCTCATTAAATGCCCTTACCGGCAAAGGCCCCCGGTCTCCCAAAAATGTTTTATAGAATTATACCGCAAAACCTTCTGGGCCCTTCCCTCCCCCTCTACCAGGCCATCCTCTACCTTGGGGAACTGCAGCCTGTCCAGGAATCTCTCTCTCTCTTCCCTTCCACTCCTTCGCATGCGACACTCTCCCCGACCTCCGGCTCAACCAGTCCAAGCCTGGATCAATGACTGTGTTAAAGTCCCCCCCTCCCCCCCCCCCCCCCCCCTATAATCAACCAGTATGAGTCGGGATCTTCCCCAGCACTCTCCTCATGAACTCTACATCACCCAATTTGGGGCATAAACATTTACCAGGACCACCGGCATCCCCTCCAGCTTCGCAATTACCATCACAAACCTTCCCCATGAATTTGCTACTATATTCCCCACCACAAACGCCACCCCCCGCGTCTTCATGTCCAATCCCGAATGGAAGAATTGGCCTACCCCACCTTTCCTTAACCTTGTCTAATCCCTGATCTTCAAATGCGTTTCTTATAAAAAGGACACGTCCGCCTTCAAACTCCTCAGGTGCGCGAAAACACGTAACCGTTTAACTGGCCCATTCAGCCCCCTCACATCCCATGTGGCCAGCCTGGTCGGAGGGCACCCCGCCCCCCTGCCCTACCGATCAACGATATCCCTTCTTAGGCCAGCCTCGGCCCATGCCACATGCCCCTCGAGGCCCACCCTCAGATGATCACCATCATCACTCCCTCCCATGCTACGCCACAGCAACAACACATTTGTCAGCAGCCCCCCACCCCCCTTCCCTTAAACAAAACAACAATCCCATCCCCTCTACTACACTAACCACCCGATCACCCCCCCCACTGCGCTCCCATTAACTAGCACACCCAGCTAGCCTGGTAGCCCCCACCCAAGGCACCAATGCTTCCTACTTTCCACTGATTTCCCACCCCTTTTAAAAGCTATTAAAAGTCACCTAAAAGCGGTGCCAGGTACAGCAGCGGGGCATCACGGTAGCATAGCGGTTAGCACAGTTGCTTCACAGCACCACGGTCCCAGGTTCAATTCCTGGCTTGGCTCACTGTCTGTGTGGAGTCTGCATGTTCCCGCCCTGTGTGCGTGGGTTTCCTCCGGCTGCTCCGGCTTCCTCCCACAGTCCAAAAGATGTGCAGGTTAGGTGGATTGCCCATTCTAAATTGCTTAGTGTCCACAAAAGGTGAGGTGGGGTTATGGGGATAAGGTGGAGGCGTGGGGCTTAGGTAGGGTGCTCTTTCCAAGGCTGGTGCAGACCCGATGGGCTGCATGGCCTCCTTCTGCACTGTTAAATCTGTAAACATCCCAAATTTCACCCCCTTTTTTAAAGAGCCTTCACCCGGTTAAATCCGGCTCTCCTCTTCGCCAGGTTCACGCCCAGGTCCTGGTACAGCCGGAGCTCGCTCCCCTCCCAGATGCATCTCCTCGTCTGCCTCGCCCATCTCAATATCTTCTCTTTGTACAGGAACTGGTGAAGACGCACCACCATCGCCCTCGGTGGCTCGTTCACCTGTGACTTCTTCATCAGTGCCCTGTGCCCGCGCCCAGTCAACCTCCAGGAGCTGGTCAATGGCCCTTCTCCCATCAACTTGTCCACCATCTTAGCTATATACGAGCCAGCATCCGCTCCCTCGATGCCTTCAGGCATCCACACGATTCTTAGGGAGTGGTCTATGGGAGTGGTTTTCCAGATCCTCCACCGTCTCCTTTAACCGCTTCTAGGTCTCTTACATCAGACCTATTTTGGCTGCCAATGAAGCAAGCTGATCCTCATGCACCCCCGCCGCCTCCTCCACTTTCCGAATAGCCTGACCTTGGGACTGCTGCCTCAACGGTTCCACCGCCTTGACTAGGCCCTCCTGGCCCTACAATTCATTTTTAAAATTCCACCAGTTGCTCCGTCAACCATTGGGCAGGCAAGGCAGACCAGACCCTTTACCCACTGCCACCTTGACCTGTGTCGCACGAAAATTCTCCTGCTCCAACTGCTCCCTTCTCCTCGCTCCACTTCTAGTCCATGGATCTACCAACCAGCCCCACCAGTGGAGTCAAACCTTTCTCCAATCACCCCTACACATTTTTTACGCATCCATCCAACAAAAGGGGAAAAGATCCAAAAAATAGCCTCGAGCGGGAGCTGCCAAATGTGCAACCACTCACACCATGGCCACAACCGGTGGTCTCCTTTCATATTCCCTCCTAAAGCCACTCCATGGCCTGACCTTTTTCCCTCACAGGCACATGCACTCGGTGAGCCCGAAAGCTGGTCTGAAATGCACTTATGGCCGCAGTCGGCACCGAAGCATGACTTCACGCTGGTTCATAGCCAGCCAGCATGAAATGTGTGATCTGAAACGCTGAGTGCTGCCAGGGAGGGCGGTGAAGAGGGTGGCTGCTGAGAGAAGAGAGGGTGCAGGCAGTATCATGCAGAATCAAGCAAGTGACAGCATGATACTTAGACCATCAAAAATGTTATTTTATTCCGAACAATTTATCCCTCCCTGGATGAGGAATGGTGAATAAACATGACCACTGCTTGGCTGATGGGCCCATGCGCCAAGCATAAAAGCACACAGGTCATGTAAAATTAGGACCAATTGCATGCTTAATGGGTTTAAATACCCTTTCAATTGTCAGCAGGCGAGTCTCCAACTGTCGCACATGCCCACTGAATGTAATATCGCACGAGTGCACCATGTCACTAAAATCCGTGCCCGTCGTCTCCTCAAGCAATTTCACATGCACTAGGGTGGGAAACAAGTCCGTTCAAGCTCTGTGAAATTCTGGCCCATCTCTGTACCTCTCCTCCATTAATTAAGTGGTTAGCTGCCTCACAATGCCAGAGGCCTGAGTTCAATTCCAGCCTTGGATTGCCTGTGTGGAGTTTGCATTTTCTCCCTGTGTCTGCATGGGTTTCCTCCGGGTGCTCCGGTTTCCTCCCACAGTCCAAAGATGTACAGATTAGGTAGGGTTATGGGGATAGGACAGGGGAGTGGTGCTCTTTCGGAGGTTTGGTGCAGACTCGATGGGCCAAATGGTCTCGTTCTGCATTGTAGGCGTTCCATGGTTCTAATACATTCCTTAATACCTAACTCTCTGACCAAGCTTTTGATCACCTGTCCTGGTATCGCCTTACGTGACTTGGTGTCAAATCTGGATTGATAAAGCTCCTGTAAAATCCCTCAGGATACATTAAAGGTACCACACCACAATCAAAGGCGTAAACTAAATAAAAGTTTTTGTTGACATGATCCCGAAAGATTTCATGACGGATGGCTAAGCCAGTTACATAGAATCATCGATCATAGAATTTACAGTGCAGAAGGAGGCCATTTGGCCCATTGGGTCTGCACCGGCTCTTGGAAAGAGCATCCCACTTAAGCCCATGCTTCCACCCTATCCCTGTGACCCAATAACCACACCTAATCTTTTGGACACTAAGGGCTAATTTAGCATGGCCAATCCACCTAACCTGCACGGGCAGAATTCTCCGCTCCCCACGTGGCCTGGGAGAATCGTGGGAGGGCCTCCCGACATTTTTTACGCCCCCCTGGCGCCCCCGCGATTCCCCCTCTTTCCCCCCCCCCCCCCCTTCTCGGAAAAATCGGCGCTCGCCATTTTTCACGGCGAACGGCGATTCTCCGAGCCCGATGGGCCGAGTGGCCGGCCCTTCACGCCCGTTTCACCACGGCAGCAACCACACCTGGTCGCTGCATTCGTGAAACGGGCGCCGGATGCCCGTTTGGGGCATCCAGGGGCCCGATTGGGATGGGAGCACCGCGACTGTGCTCCGGACGCACTCTTTCCCCTCCGCTGCCCGGCAAGATCAAGCCGCCACGTCTTGCCGGGCGGCGGTGGAGAAAGACGGCACCGCGCATGCGTGGGTTCGCATCGTCTGCACGCTGATGCTATCCACGCATGCGCGGGTTCCTGCGCATGCGCGGATGACATCCGCGAAGCGCCGTTCGGGCGTCAAGTCCGGCGGCCGAGGTCGCGACCGGGAACGACAGAGGCCCGCTCCTAGCCCCCCGGGTGGGGGTGAATTAGGTGCGGGGAGCAGGCCCCGAGGCCGTCGTGAACCTCGGCCGAGTTCATGACGGCCTCCACGATTTTGGCCACCAGCGGAGAATTCCACCCCACATCTTTGGACTGTGGGAGGAAACTGGAGCACCCGGAGGAAACTTGCGCAGACACGGGGAGACAGTGCAAGGTCCACACAGTCACCCATGTAATGGAATTGAACCTGGGTCCCTGGAGCTGTGAGGCAGCAGTCCTAACCACCGCGCCACCCACATACGCGCCACATTCACGCAATTCTTTGTTTCTTGGGCATGTAGTGAGAATTGGGGACCATACCAAAGAGATTAACCAGGTTGGAAGAGAGTAATTGTCTTGCTGGGGATTGAAAAATATGAGAGAGCGAGTGGTTAAGCACTTCAATGGCTGCAAAGGCAGGATGGAGAACTAGAGAATGAAATGCCGAGGCCATACTCCTAGCATGGATAGCTTTGTGAAGAATATGATGTTACACATCGAATAATTAATTTTACAATGTAAATACTTTATATAAATCTGCATTGCCAGGAATTTAACTTCTGTTATGGTAACCTAATGGTTTTATGTGTTTCAGTTGAAGCTCTGTACAGAGACACATATCCTGAATATCTTCAGTACATTTACCTGGTGGCTCCCATATCACTGATGTTGTTGAATCCAATTGGTTTCATCTTCTGTGAAATACAGAAATGGAGGGAAAACATAAACACCCAGCAAAGCAAACTGAAGACTGTTGCACTGGTACTGTTACAGGTTTTTAAAAACCCAATTGTTTTTATGGTCATTGTTGGAATTTGTGGGAATTTTATCTTTGAACAAAAGATTCCGGTGATTATCGGACAATTTCTGGATGGTCTGGCAAGCTCTTTCAGTGGTTCAGCTCTCTTTTATCTTGGACTGACAATGGTGGGGCAGATCAAGAAGCTGAAAAAAAATTCATTTGTTGCAATTATTCTCCTGATCACAGCCAAACTGTAAGTAGAAAAATCTTGCCATCTGATATAAGTACAATTAGTGCCTGATTCAATTAAGTTAAATTTTCTATACTGTGCATTTAATATGGTTGTGAAGTTTTTTTAATAATGGGATTCCACTTGTGAAATCAAAAAATATCCACAACTGCCTTTTCCCTATATTCATAATGTGTCTGTGACTGACTTAAGGATAGATGTAACAGAGGAAAAGTGTATTTTATCAAAAACGGGAAGGCAAATGAGAAGTAACCACCCATAAGGTTAAAAGGAGGAGGAGGAGGCAAAAGTAAGTGGCACAGTCTGGAATTGTCCAGTAAGTATACAGTCCTTGATACCTATGCTGAAGACATGGACTGAGGGACAAGAGAGGGTTATCAAGAGCAACAACATGGTATTTCAATTCATTGGGTGGTATCTTCTGCCTATCCCCATGGTGACTGGAGAGCATTTAATGAGTGAGGAGAGTGGCTTGTGGGGACCCCCGTTAAACCCATGGTGGGATGGCCTGTGTACAGCCTTCCTGCCTCACCACCATTTGAGGTACTAAAGTGGGCAACAAATTCCCACTTAAGGGTCTCGTCCTGCTGCTGCTGTACTAACCCAGCAGCAGGCCAGGGGTTCACCATGTTGGGAGCGCAACAAGCAAACTGGCATATTTGCTTCCTGGTTGACGGGAGACAAGCTTCCTTGCTTCAAAGCACTCGGTGCCTGATTGAGGAACCCAGTGTCAGGAAGGTGAGGGGTGGGGGAATGACTGCCCTTGCTGCTGACTCCAACCAAGCAACCCCCTTCACTCACCTGCCTGAGTCTCTCCTTGACCTAATGTCTTGGGTCAGTGTCATAATAGCAGCAGCCACCACCACCTCCCTGGGAGTGTTGTTGAGTACAGAAGAGCCGGTGAATCAGTCCTTAAACTAAGGTGAAGCCCATTGCTATTCAGCTAAGTGCCTGAGTAGCAAACATTCGGCAGGCTATCCTGAAAAGAGGGGATGCAGGGTTCCCTCTGGCTCTTTGGCCGGCAACAGAAACTCCTGTCGCTTCCACATACGGTTATTCAAAAGAGCATAAAATATGAGATATAGCAGCAGCTGTAAATTCTATAATGAAGGAGACAAACATTTTGGAAAGAGTTGTACCAGGCAAAGAGAGGTAGGTTTCTGTGCCTTTGGGAAATCAAATCCAATTATCGTGAAGTCAGCTAGGCATTGCAACATCATTCCGCCTTCTTTCAGGATTCATTCCAAAGATGTGCGGGTTAGGTGGATTGGCCATGCTAAATTGCCCGTAGTGTCCTAATAAAAAGTAAGGTTAAGGGGGGGGGTTGTTGGGTTACGGGTATAGGGTGGATACGTGGGTTTGAGTAGGGTGATCATGGCTCGGCACAACATTGAGGGCCGAAGGGCCTGTTCTGTGCTGTACTGTTCTATGTTCTATGTTCTATTGGGGCGGGATTGAAGGCCAGGAGAAATTCCCCATCTGGTCTGTCGGGAAACCAACTTAAGAACTGTTTTAATGCTCCATTCTGGATTTAATAGCCTAATTCTGCTCCTCTGTCTTATGATCAGTGGTTATGGGGAGAAGGCAGGAGAATGAGGATGAGAAAAATATCAGCCATGATCGAATGGCGGAGCAGACTCGATGGGCCGAGTGGCCTAATTCTGCTCCTAGGTCTCATGGCTCCTGTTTCCTTAGCCGTTCAATTCGCCAGGTACAGCGAGGAGAAAGCACAACAGGAATAGCTTCAGCTTCTTCAATGAAACTGGCAAGTTTGTATGGCTTTTATCAGTGAAACTGAAGAACCCTCAGCCATGGCCAGGGGAGCCACTGCTGTTCAAAGCATTTCTTCTCTCCCAGAATACTTTCCCTACATGACACATAGAACAGTACAGCACAGAACAGGCCCTTCGGCCCTCGATGTTGTGCCGAGCAATGATCACCCTACTCAAACCCACGTATCCACCCTATACCCATAACCCCCCCTACTTTTTAGGACACTACGGGCAATTTAGCATGGCCAATCCACCTAACCGGCATATCTTTGGACTGTGGGAGGAAACCGGAGCACCCGGAGGAAACCCACGCACACACGGGGAGGACGTGCAGACTCCGCACAGACAGTGACCCAGCCGGGAATCGAACCTGGGACCCTGGAGCTGTGAAGCATTTGTGCTAACCACCATGCTACCGTGCTGCCCATACATGCTACCGTGCTGCCCATACATGCTACCGTGCTGCCCATAATGCTAACCACATGCTAACCACTTTTCGGAAGGTACTTCATCTGTCTAACTGCTGCACATCCCGGCTGAGCAGGCAGTAATTGATAAGGTGCTTGTCACTTCAGGGTCACTATTTGGCACTTGACAGTGTTATGCCACACACCTTACCTGTCCTTGAGATCCTGAATTATCTTGATGCACTCTCCCCAAGTTGGAGAGACTGCAGTTCGGCTACTTGGGGAGCCCATAGTTGGGAAGTTATAATAATAATAATCTTTATTGTCACAACTAGGCTTACATTAACAGTGCAATGAAGTTGCTGTGAAACGCCCCTAGTCGCCTGTTTGGGTACACAGAGGGAGAATTTAGAATGTCTAAATTACCTAACAGCACGTCTTTCGGGAGTAGTTGGAGGAAACCCACGCAGATACTAGGAGAACGTGCAAACTCCACACAGTGACCCAAGCCGGGAATTGAACCTGGGACCTGGAGCTGTGAAGCAACAGTGCTACCCACTGTGCTACCGTGCTACCTTAGTTAATGCCGTGGCTTTGCTAAAGGGCACCCATTAGTTAAACGGGTTCCTTACGTACAATTGGGCTGGCATTTCAGCAGGGAATAAGTGCAGAAAAATGTCACCCTTTGTTTTGCAGCCATGACTGGGAGTCCTGAATGGGATGTTACAGGACTCCAGAGAGAATTGAAAATGTTACCAAATATGACCAGAGGTAGTGGTTCATGTAGCTATCAGTGTAGTGGGAAAGAGTAATATCACCGTTTTGTAGAGTTTGAGAGATGGATTATATATTGATGTATAAGACTTTGAGGATAGTTAAAATAGATAAACATGAAATAGGAGACATATTTAGATGGATTGGACAGTGGCTAAACCAGAGAAAGGAAATGATTGTTAATGGAACTTCGGGTACATAAAGGGGTCAGTGATGCCAGGTTGTCACAGGTTAGTGCTAAGTGATTGTTTTTAAAGCATATGTAAATTATTTTGGAACTGGGGGCAGAAATAAAGATGCATACGTTTATAGCAAACATAAATGAGAGGAAAATGCAAAATATAAAGGGATCTGGGTAAGTTGGAAAGGTAGGTTAATGAGTGGTAAATGCCATTTAATGTGTACAAGTGCATGATAATAAAGATTTGGAAGATAATCTAATGGCTCTAGGTTATTGTATTTACATATGTATTATTGAATTCCATAGTAATTCAGTCTTTGTGAAGCATGTGGACAAGTTTGAAATATGCAAATAGTATAACAAATATAAATTACAAAATATAAATGATCTTTCGTCTCTCATTTATGCTATCACATTAAATCTATTTTCCGTGTCCCTGTTCTGTGTGTGCTCTTTTTAAATATGTATCTTATTCCAACCAATGCAACAAAAATTCACAAATAAAAAACACTCAAGTATCTTACAAACAGTTTGTCATTTTCTTTTTACAAACTAACTATTATTGTCCCCCCACCCCCGCACCCACCCATAATCGGTTCCCCACTAATTGCTGGTCACAAACAGATCTTTAAAGAAAGCAACGAACAGCTTCCACTCTGAGTAAAACCCTTCCAGTCCCCTAATGCCATATTTAAACTTTTCCAGTTGCAGAAATTGTGCCAACCATGCCGAGGCCCTAGATGGCACCGCCGACCTCCATCCAAGGAGGACTTGCCGCCAGACAATCAGAGAAGCAAGGGCCAAGGTGTCAACCCTCTTCCTCCCCCTAGCAGCTCTGGCAAGTCCGACAGCACAAACATCGCCACCAGTTGGCATGGTTCCAACCTAACCACCATAATCACTGACATGGGGCGGGATTTTTCCATTCGGCGGCAGAGTGTCCATGCCGTCGGAAACGCTGTCGTGTTTCACGACGGCGTGAACGGGCCGCTGGGAGTACCGCTTCTGGCCTCTACAGGGGGCCAGCTCGGCATTGGAGTGGTTCATGCCGCTCCAGCCTCCTATCCCGGCGGGAGCTGTGTGCTGCGGGTCCAGCGCATGCGCAGTGGCGCCGTCGCCAACCCGCGCATGCGCGGTGGCCTTCCTCAACCTGCCGGCCCCGACACAACATGGCGCAGGAGTTCAGGGGCCGGTGCGTAAGAAAATAGGCCCGGAGAGCGAGAGGCCGGCCTGCCAATCGGTAGACCCCGATCGTGGGCCAGGCTCCATCGGAGGCACCCCCGGGGTTGGAGCCCCCCATTCTACCCCCCCCCCCCCCCACACACACACACAGACCACCCCCGACCCTGCGCGACCAGGTGTGGACGACGGCGGGACTCAGCCTTTTTAGAGCAGCCGCTCGGCCCATCCGGGACGGAGAATTGGTGGCCCGGCGGCGTACAATCACCCACGACCGGCGTCGTGCCAAACGTGCCGGCGCTGATTCTCCGCGGTGCCAACGACGGGGTGGCGTGGCCCGGATACGGGGTTTCTCCGGCCCGGCCCTGGGTTGGGAGAATCCCGCCCCGGTATCAAAGAACAAAACCAATTTTGGCCAGGACCAGAACATGTGCGAGTTGTTCGCTGGCACCCCCTAAATACCACTCACACCGGGAAGAACTCACTCGTGCGCTCGAGTCATGATTACTTTAAATTGTATCAAGCTCAGCCTGACGAAAGAGGAAGTAGATTTTACCCTGCACAAAACCTCACTCCAGGCCCCTCCCTCCAGCCCCAAGCCCAATCCCACCCCACTTCCCCATACTATCTTCTAAAATTATAAAAAATAAATTTAAAATATCCAATTTTTTTTTCCCCAACTAAGGCGCAATTTACGTTGGCCAATTCACCTAGCTTGCACATCTTTGGGCTTTGGGGTGAGACCCATGCAGACATGGGGAGAATCTGCAAACTCCACACGGACAGTGACCTGGGGCCGGGATCGAATCCGGGCTCTCAGCACCATGAGGTAGCAGTGCTAACCCCTTTATCACTTCAAATGCAGCCTTCCCCGTCTCCAGCAACCGCACATACATGTCCAATTCATCAAAAGACAACATTCTATCTATCAGTTTAGTCTAGGCAACTGGGGGAACAAAGAGATCTTTGCGAACAAAGTCCCGCACCTGCATATACCTAAACTCGCTCCTGCTCGGGAGTTAGTGGGTGGGTTTCTCCAATCCCGTGGCAGAGTGTCCACGGTAAACGCCGTCGCGTTTTACGACGGCGTGAACGAGCCGCTCCCAGGATTGATTCTGGCCCCTTCAGGGCCCTACCAGTTGCTGATCCCGTTGCGAACTGTGCGCCGCGGGATCCGTGCATGCGCTGGCGCCAACGAAGACGTGCAATGGCACCAGCACCAACCGCCCTTGCGCAGTGGCCTCCTTCAACGCACTGGCCCCAATGTAACATGGCACAGGACTACAGGGGCTGGCGCGTGGGAAAGGAGGCCCCCAACCAGAGAGGCCAGCCCACTGATTGGTGGGCCAGGCCACATCGGAGCCCCCCCCCCCCCCCCCCCCCAGGTGTCCCTCCGGCCCAGAGCAGGTTAGAATGGTACCAGCGGGACTCGGCTCTTTTCTTACGGCCACTCGGCCAATGTGGTCCAGCCACGTAGAGCATGGCGCGATTTGCGTGGCCCGCCGCCGATTCTCCGACCCAGCGCGGGGTCGGAGAATCCCGCCCAGTATTTTTCCTTCAACTCATCCAGTCCCACGAACCTGTCCTTCACAAACCGATCCCTGATCCTCTCGACCCCTCCCTCTTCCAAATCCTATACATTGCATCTGTCCCAGACGGTGCAAACCTATGGTTTCTGCAGATTGGCAACAGTGCTGACATGCCCCATAATCTAAAATGTTGCCTGGATTGAGTCCAGATTTTAAAGATGCCATCAGTACTTGGTTTATTGTGAATTTGGCCAGAGAAAATGGGAGAGAGGCAGTAACCAATGGACTTAAACTCTACCCCAATCTAGCGCCGGCATCTCCACATCATGGATACCTCTCCATTCATTCAACGACCTAAGTGCGATAGCCAAGGGTTCAGTTACTAGCGCGAACAACAATGGACATCCCTGTCTCATGCCCCTGTACAGATGGAAATACCCTAAGCTCACCGTGTTAGTCCGGACGCTGTCAATGGGAGCATTACATAACAGCCTCACCCAGGAGATAAATGTTGGCCCAAATCCAAACCATCCCAGAACCTTGACGAGGTACCTCCATTCCACCCAATCAAAACTTTCTCTTCATCCATGGAGATGATTACTTCAGACACCTTCCCCTTAGATGGGGACAGAGGCCTCTACTATTTTCTCCTCTTCAGAGGCTCGAGTACCTTCTGAATCCGATGAGGATCCCTTACCCGACCTCTACCTTGTGTTGTATTCACCAGACATCACTCGAAAGAAGGGAACTTATTCTAGTATACGGCACCAATTCCTTCCCCAAAAATACCTGTTAACAAGGCAGAAAAATACCAAATCCCCAGGCGAGAGTCACTGCATGTGCGACTGTTCACCTCATATCTGCCACCGGAGGTCATGTGTCCCAATCTCAACTACTAGTTCACACACACACCTGCACGCATTTACTTGTTCACTGCTCCTTTTCACTTTTTAGTTGGATCTTTCTCACTACCCATTATTGTTATCTATTTTTTTCAGTTGTGTTCACTCGTTCTGAATCATGTTTGTTCTTATCTCACAAAATCACACGTGCATTTTGGGCCTCTCTTCCTTTCTTATGAACTCCGTGCTCTTTCACTTGTTCCCCTTTTCCCTTCATTCATTGCACGTCTTTCCCATTGCTCACTCCTGTGTTCTTGTTCTTTCTTCTCCAACCGTTGCATATTCTCTGTTTCCATGCCACAGTGTTGGGTGATTAACTTCTTAGTCTAGATTTAACAGTTCACTGAAATTCAAGTTGGGAATTTGAAAATTGTCATCAAACTTCTCAAAAGGGCAATATGATTAATGATTTATGTTTCATTTAACTTTAATGATACATCTGTGTTTTAAAATTCATAGATTGGTCCTTCCTCTCATCAGCCGTGAGATGGTGGAATTACTAGATAATGGCAGTACAGAGGCTAACTACACCAGTCTCTCGAACTATGCATTTTTATATGGCGTTTTCCCAACAGCACCAAGCGTAGCTATATATGCAAGTCAGTACAATATGGAAATTGAAATTGTAAGTATGTAGAGGATCACTCTCATTTTAAATTACAGAAAGGAACGTTTTTTACAAAGCAAGGATATATTAAGGATGCAATATATTTTTTAAAGTGGGTATTTAAGAGTTTGCACTCTTTTTTGAATTACATTTTCAGTCTTCATATGACTCTCGCGTACTAAGTAACTTAAGCCTCAGTAAAATTTAGAATGGATACTGCTGGATAAGCTTATAATGCACTTTCCAACCAAAACCATGATGTTTCTTTTCTGTGGAATTACTGACTTTTGAGGACTGACGACAGTATGTAAAGGAAACGCTCATTTAGCCAATCATGAGTCAGTGATATAGCATGCATTTTTCTTCAGTTTCTACATCACAATTTATGACTAACATGGATATGAAATTATTTTTGTAGGTGACATCCGGGATGGTGATAAATACGTTTGTATCTGCTCCCATTATGTATTTGTCCGCATGGCTTTTGACAATTCCATCGATGCACACACATGTGTTGCAATCTGAAATTCGAAACATCAGCTTTGACATAAGCATAGTCACCCTCATTTTTCTGGTTAGTATGTAGCTTCTGTAAAAACATTCCTTTCTAATGTTTCACATCTGCTGAAGCATACTATCACTGCTCTTGAAAAGTTATTTGTTGTTGGCAGTACAGTTATTGTTAGTTTATAATCTATGTGGTTGGTTTACATTTTGAGGTGTTGGTTGACTTGCAGTTTAAATTGCTGCTAAATTTTATTTAATTAAAATCTCAATAGTTCACTCAAAATTATCTTTTTGGATAATGATGCTTCCAAACTCCAGCAACACCAGTGCAATCCTGTCAAACTTCAGAACTCTCCACCCTGGTTCTGACAAAGACCAGGATCATCCCCAGTTATAGCAATACCCCAGACTGTCCTTTAGTGCAGCTTAGTCATATTCATCTTAACGACCAGACATTTATCTCGAGTTGCTAAATGCTAGGTATTGACTTCCAATGGTATAAGTATACTTTCATTGTTATAAAACCGTGATCTGCACGTTAATGATATGGACACACATACATAATATATGTAGTGTTATTCAGATACCAATATACATGATCAATATATGTAAATGTGGTACAATCATTTCAACACTAGATGGCTCACAGTCAAATACTAGAAGAACTGGGGCGGGATTCCCCCCCCCCCCCCCCCCCCCCCCCCCTCGGCCGGGTGGGAGAATCACTGGGGCGCCACGTGAATCGCGCCACCCTGCCCCGACCCCCGCACGCGATTCTCCCACCCACCCCCGAAACCAGTGCCGCGTGAATCACGCCGGGCCGCTCGGAGAATCGCCTCTCGCAGCAATTCTCTAGCGGCCGTGCGTAAACGGCCTAGTCCCGCTGGCGCCGTCCACACCTGGTCGCTGCCAGCGGGTACTCGTTGCGAAGGCTTGGGGGGGGGTGGCCTGTGGGGAAGGGGGGGCTCCGTTCCCAGGGGAGTCTCCGATGGGGTCTGGCCCGCGATCGGGGATCACCGATCAGTGGGCCGGCCTCTCTCCCCCCGGCCTACTTCCTTGCGCGACCGGCCCCAGAACCCGGCGCCATGTTGGTGAGGGGCCGGAGCGCTCCGCGAGGTTACCGCACTTGCGCGGTTGGCACCGGTGCCACTGCGCATGTCATCGTTGGTGCCGGCGCAACTGCGCATGCGCTGATCCTGCAGCGCCCAGTTCGCGCCGGGATCTGCGGCTGGAGTGTCGCAAACCACTCTAGCGCCGTGCTGAATTCGACGTGGGAGTGGCCTGTTCACGCCGTCGTAAAACGCGAAGGCGTTTGTGACAGGGTGGGCACTCTGCCTCCATTTCGGAGAATCCCGCCCCTGGTTTCCCGCCTTTTCTAAGTCAGATGAAATGATGATGTGGTTCAGAACAGTGTACAAGCAAGACATAGAATAGCTAGAGTGAGAGAAGTTAGAACTAGTTTGTTGTAATAGTGTATAGTTATATAGTTATCTGTATTGTACTTTAATTCTTTATTGTTAGTTTAGTATTGAGTAAAAGGACTCACAGTTTATTATTTTATTACTTATTAAATAGTTCATCTTTCAACAAGAAGACTATTGGTTATTTTATCGTCCTGGTGGATTCAAGAGTAATATTTATATTTTAGATAAGTCATTATTTAAAATATAACTATATATACAAAAATATCTCTGTGCACTTCACGGTAGCATGGTGGTTAGCATCAATGCTTCACAGCTCCAGGGTCCCAGGTTCGATTCCCGGCTGGGTCACTGTCTGTGTGGAGTCTGCACGTCCTCCCCGTGTGTGCGTGGGTTTCCTCCGGGTGCTCCGGTTTCCTCCCACAGTCCAAAGATGTGCGGGTTAGGTGGATTGGCCATGATAAATTGCCCGTAGTGTAAGGTTAATGGGGGGATTGTTGGGTTACGGGTATACGGGTTACATGGGTTTAAGTAGGGTGATCATTGCTCGGCACAACATCGAGGGTCGAAGGGCCTGTTCTGTGCTGTACTGTTCTAAATTCTAAATTAGCTGTAACATTATAAATTCCACAATTTGTCATGTAACTTCTCACACCCTGATCCAATATCTTGCACATTGTAACCCTTCTTCAGCTGATGACTACATTCAACTTTGACTCTGTGCAGCGATACGGGCAAGTAACTATATAGAATTAGATAGAACCACAGTATAGTGACATTGAAGGATTAAGGAAAATTGACACTCTCAAAATTCAATTGTTAATATTTTAAAACAATGGGTGGGATTCTCCCAAGCCCCCGCCGGCGTATTTGGTGGTTGGCACAGTGGGAGAATATGACAAGAGGGCCAGAAATCAGTTTCATGCCAGTGTGAATTTACAGCAGGATCCTCCGCTGGTGTCCGCCATGGTGGCTTGGAAAACCCATCAGAGGATGGCATAAACCTCATTGGCATCCTATTAATGGAAGCAGATAAAGGTCCGACCCCCCCACACCAGATTCTCCATGATGTCGCCAGAAAACACGCTGGCCTCCAGAGTTCAGGTTGGAGGCTGCCTGCACCTCTGGAACACCCACAGTAATAGTGGGTTGGAGTGCATCTGCAGGTGGATCGATGTCCTGGAGGGGGTCTTTGTTAAACAAAGATATTAAGGGCCAAAGGCAGGTGTATGAAGTTAGACACAGGTCAGCCATGATCTCATTGCATAGCGGGACAGGGTCGAGGGGCTGAGTTGGCTACTCCTGTTTCTATGTCCATCAGCTGAATAGGCTACTCCTGTTTCTATGTCCAGCTGCCAGCTTCAGAATATTCCTGGAGATCCATCATCATTTTCAGAAGGTCCACCTATTTTCTTCAATGGTGGGCCAGTGATGTTGGGCGCCTTTTCAATATGACACCCGGGCACAATGGCGGACTATAATAATAATAATAATAATAATATGTGCCAGCCAGGCCTGTCCCGCCACTGTATATAGCATGAAACAACCAGGTTCATAATTAATGAGGTTGGGGACAGAAGATTAAGCGTGTTTTCCCACTGGCCAGCTCAGCGGGAAACACTCCACATTCCAGCCCCTGCCACAGTACTTAGTCTCAAATTGGGAGAATTCTGCACTGTAAATTCTATTCTATGGTAATTCTGCCCAGTGAGTATGCTTGCTCATTACATCCTAATCTACTTCAGCATTACCTTCAACAGAACAAACACACCCATTTGGGTGACCATCTGATCTATATAATTTTAAAAATATCAATAAGCCTGAAGTAACTGTTTCCAGCTTATATTGAAATAAATTTAATATTCTGTGCATAGGCACATGAATTATACAATCAAAATGGGAACCTTTGTGGCACATATGTATCTGGTTCTTTGTTTCAATTTATTGTATGGACTGTGTAATCTGTATTGCAACAGTTTGTTGTTTTTACTTAACAATCAAGACAGCCACTATTTTTTTTCTGTGGGCTCCGAGCATTCACCTTCAAATGGATTTCAGTGGTTTCTGTCCAATTTCAGTGCACAAAATTGCATAAATCTGTACGTTAATATCTCACCCAAAAGATTCCATCAGTACAGCACTGAAGTGTCACCCTAAATTATGTGCACCAGTGCCTGGAAGCAAGCTTGATCTCACGGCCTTGGAGACGAGAGTGCTACTGTGATGAATGAACCTAAATTTACAGTTGAAATTACAACATAAATCTACAAAAAGGGTCACTTAATTCAATATAAAATAGCTGGATCAACCCGCTTTACTTCTGCTGTTCCAAGTTCCTAAAAATGATCTGAGTAAGATCCATGATTCACAAGGCAGCCTCAGTCTCAATTGACACTGATTTCCAGGCCTACCCTCGCACTGAAAACCATTCCCCTGCCACAACTATTCCTGCAGCTCTTCTTTTGCCAGCCTTACCCCTCCTCTCCGACAAACGCTGACTAGCTTGACTCCAGCTTGCCTGTCTTCATAGAATTTACAGTGCAGAAGGAGGCCATTCGGCCCATCGAGTCTGCACCGGCTCCTGGAAAGAGCACCCTACCCAAGGTTAACACCTCCCCCCTATCCCCATAACCCAGTAACCCCACCCAACACTAAGGGCAATTTTGGACACTAAGGGCAATTTATCATGGCCAATCCACCTAACCTGCACATCTTTCTGCAAGTCCTGGAAAAGTGCACTTCAGTGCTCAGCCACTTGAAGGAGCATTCAAAGGTCATAATCAATATCACAGATCTTCAGTAAAACAAAGTAAACATGCAAGTACAGTTTGAAACCCAGCTGTGCGAATGTTGCACTGAAACTTTATTTGCATTGTCCCTGATGCCACTCCTTCCTCACCCGTTTGCATTTACTCATGTATACTCCTCCACCAGTGTTTAGATATGATTACTCTGGTGCTTATTCTGTGACTGCTAATAATGTATTTATAGAGGTACACGCTCAGTCTGATTCCTTTACCATTATTGTACCCTGTACTCTAAAGTGATAGCCGAGGTTACTCAGAACACATACTCAGCAACTGACTAATGCATTCTACCATTCTCCAATTCTCCTGTTCTTTATAAATCTTTAATCTTTAACTTCCCGTGACAAAAGCTATGCGATCCATCTGTACTTGAATTAAACTTTAAAAAATGTAATTTATCTGAGATGTCTGAAAGTGCTACAATTGATAGATCTTGAATTGTTACACACTTGAATATTCTGGGGAGCACGGTAGCACAGTGGTTAGCACAGTTGCTTCACAGCTCCAGGGTCCCAAGTTCGATTCCCGGCTTGGGTCACTGTCTGTGCGGAGTCTGCACGTTTTCCCCGTGTCTGCGTGGGTTTCCTCCGGGTGCTCCGGTTTCCTCCCACGGTCCAAAGATGTGCAAGATAGGTGGATTGGCCATGCTAAATTGCCCTTTGTGTCCAAAAGGGGGGGTGGGGTTGCTGCGTTACGGGGATGGGATGGAGGTATGGGCTTGGGTAGGGTGCTCTTTCCAAGGGCTGGTACAGACTCGATGGGCCGAATGGCCTCCTTCTGCACTGTAAATTCTATGATTCTATGATTGACTCAGATTCTTATCAGTAGTTGAGTAGCTAAAGCATCACATTTTTGCCTGGGTCTATTTAGACCTGGTGGTCTCAAAGAGCTAGACCAAGTTAAGAACACCCCTAACTTAGTAGCAAACCTGTTGAACTTTAACCTGGTGTTGTAAGACTTATTACTGTGCCCACCCCAGTTCAATGCCGGCATCTCCACATCATTAGTAGCAAATGACTTTACGCACAGCAGTGCCATTATCTGTATAAACAAAAGAACTATGAAAATACAAATACTTTCTATTGTTATCATGGTACTGTCATAAATAAATACAATGCCACGGGTAAGCACTATTATTTATATATTAGTTAATATTAACCACTTAAAAGTGCTGATTAAAGAATATTTTTAAAAGCTGATTAGTCGAGATGGATCTCAATTTTAAGTTGAAACCATTTATGTACTTACGCAACTTTGTTCTTTCATATAGGTTTGGTCTGTGGCTGTTATGCTTCTGAGTAAGAAATTTAAGCAGTTGCCACATTTACTCTCTGTTAATTTGCTGCTTGCCCAGGTAAGGCCCTTAAATTATTAATTATTAGGGTCAGATTTTGTGGTATAACATATTCATTGAGGAATAATTGGGCTGGTGGGTATTGCACATTTTCTGCAGGTACTTCAACTTGGGGAAATTTTAGCAGAATGGAGCAAATCCCAATGTCGAGCTAACAAGCTGGTCCCAGACTCTCATTTGCTGACAGCAAAACAGACAGCCTCCTAATTGACAGCCCACCCCCCCACCCACCACCACTGCAAAGTGACCCTTATGTAAATTGCCCAGCACACAGCCCACCACAGAGAAACGTCCCCAATGGTGTGACTGCACTGGGAGGCTATCTTGATGCAGCTCCCTGGCATTTTACTGACACCCACCACCCCCTTCCAGCCTGTTGTCCAGGCTGATTTTGGAAGGACAGTAACTAAGAAAAGGAGGCTCTGTTAATTAGGGATGACATGAGTACAATAACGAGAGATTACCTGGGTTCTAAAGATTAAGATTTAGAGTCTGTTTGGGTAGAGATGAGATGGGGGCGGCAGTGGTTAGCACCAATGCTTCACACCGCTAGGGTCCCAGGTTTGATTCCCGGCTTGGGTCACCGTCTGTGCAGAGTCTGCACATTCTTCCTGTGTCTGCATGGGTTTCCTGCAGGTGCTCCGGTTTCTTCCCACAGTCCAAAGATGTGCAAGTTAGGTGGATTGGCCATTCTAAATTGCCCTTAATGTCCAAAATGGTTAAACGGGTGGGCTTAAATAGGGTGCTCTTTCCAAAGGCTGGTGCAGACTCGATTGGTCGAATAGCCTCCTTCTGCATTGTTAATTCTATGTCTAAATAGCAATGGAAGAAGTCATTTGTGGGTGTAGTTTATAGGACCCTAATAGGAGCAAAATTGTAGAATGAAGTATACAGGAAGAAATAATGGGGCTTTGTAAGAAAGGTACAGGTTGAGCATCCCTTATTTAAAATTCGAAAAGATCTGAAATCTGCACTTTTTTTCAAGTGAATTTAATTATATTACAATGAGACAGCATTAATTAATGACTTCATAGTGAAGGAACCTCAAGGCAGCAGTGATCATAACATCATTGGATTTTGCATTCAGTTTGAGGGTGAGAAGAGCCATTCTAAGACCAGTGTCTTAAACTTAAATAAAAGCAATTACAAATGTGTGAATATAGAACTGACTAAAGTAAACTGGGAAATTAGATTAATGGGTAGGACATGAGAGATGTAGTGACAGGCATTAAAGGAGATATTTTATAACACTTATCAAAAATGAAAGAGTCTCGGAAAAGAATGCACCATCCCTGGCTAGCTAAGGAAGTTAAAATTAGTACCAAATTGAAAGAAAAAGTGCACAATTCTACAGAGTAGTGGTAGGTAATAGGGGAAGAATTTTTTAAAAACAATGATTGAAACAAAATGAGGGGGAAATTAGAGCACGAGAGAAAATTAACTAGAAATGTAAAATTAGATTGTAAGAGTTTCTACAATTTTTAAAAAAGGAACAGCATAATTAAAGGGACAGAGAGTGAAAATAGGGAATTAATGGAGAATAAGGAAATGGTGAAAGCATTGAATGGATGAGGTGAAATGGATTATTCCCTTGTGTTAGTTCTCACTCCACATGACAGAAGCCCACTCTGGTAGCTATATTCATCAGTACTGAGCACCAAATCACTCTTGGTGATGGATCTTGCACAGTGGTTAGCACTGTTCCTTCACAGCGCCAGGGTCCATGGTTTGAATCCCGGCTTGGATCACTGTCTGTGTGGAGTTTGCATGTTCTCCCTGTGCCTGCGTGGGTTTCTCCGGGTGCTCCAGTTTCCTCCCGAAGTCCCGGAAGACGTGCTGTTAGGTAATTTGGACATTCTCTATCTCCCCCCTGTACTCTGACTCATTGTTGTTTGAGATCCGACCCACTATGGTCGTGGTATCAGCAAACGCGTAGATGGTGTTGGAGCCGAATTTTACCAGATAGACGCGCGTGTACAGGGCATATAGTAGGGAGCTAAGTACGCAGCCTTGCGGGGCCCCAATATTGAGGACTATCATGGAGGAGGTGTCGTTGGTTATCCTTACTGATTGTGGTCGATGGGTCAGGAAGTCGAGAATCCAGTTGCAAAGGGAGATGCCAAGTCCTAGATTTTGGAGTTTGGCTATGAGCTTGGCTGGTATTATGGCGTTGAATGCAGAGCTGTAGTCAATGAATAGGAGTCTAATGTCGGAGTGCTTTTTGTCGAGATGCTCCAAGGATGAGTGTAGGGCCAGGGAGATGGCGGCTGCTGTGGACCGGTTGTGGCGATTATGCGAATTGCAGTGGATTGACCATGCTAAATTACTCCTCAATTGGAAAAACAAAATGAAAAAGCATTACATGACGTATAACATATGAGTATAGTGATCCAATTCCGATTTGCATGCATCTACTTAATTATAATATCACCCAATACATATTTTTCTCTGTTTATCTAATAACTTCCAGATATAGGTATGATAAGAATATATTTTGACCAGTGATGTATAAATTCCCTTCCCCATTGTTCCTTGTTGTAGCGAACACACATATAGCTGCACAGTGTTCAATTGAATCCTTGTATGCGAATTGTGTAAACAAAGCTTTCTCTATAATCTGGTCCTTGGTTGTTGTCTGTGGATAGTCTGAGCTGAAACAACTGTTTTCTCATCACTAGTTTTCCGTCTTTGAGAATTTAGCAGCTAGCAGCTTGTGTGGCTTGTATGATTTTTAATCTTTTCAAGGGATAAAGGAAACATTCAGCTGACTTTGTAGAAATAAAAGTCAATTCTGATTCTTATTCTCTCAATAAACTGAATATTAATCACTTTGTACATTGAATAATTGTTTTCCAGACCATGGCGTGTTTGGCAATGATCATGTGGTATATTATCACCAAGCAAAATAATCTTCTGGGTCAAGTCCTGGTGTTCATTGTGCTATATAGTTCTTTGTATAGTACATATGTATGGACAGGTAAGGTGCCTAAAATGTAATTAATGTTAGAAGGCTGTTTCAGCCCAAGCAGTTGCCTTTCCTCATTTGTATGTTGTAATAATTTCTTGCATATGTCCAAGTCGGTAATGGATTTGCTCTGGGAGCCATCGACATTGACTCAGGAGCCCAGGATGTCTCATGGCATGATGATGAAAACAAGGATAAGAAAACTCCCTACTGCTTTCCACATATCAGGAGTGTGATGGAATACTCTCCACTTGCCTGGATGAGTAGAGCTCCAACAACACTCAAGAAGCTCTACATCATTCCCAAGGACAATTAGGAATGAGCAATAAATGCAGGCCTAGCCAAAAATGCTTGCGTCCCATGAAAGAATAAAAAATAATACAGGACAAAACATCCTGCTTGATTGGCACCACAGCCGCAGCCTTCAACATTCACTCCCTCTACCACCGGCACACAGTGGCAGCAGTGTGTACTATCTGCAAGATGCACTGCAGCAACTCTCCAAGGTTCATAAAAACTAGGAGCAGGAGTGGTCCCTCGAGCCTGCTCCGCCATTCAATGAGATCATGGCTGATCTTTTGTGGACTCAGCTCTACTTTCCGGCACGAACATCATCACCCTTAATCCCTTTATTCTTCAAAAAACTATCTACCCTTACCTTAAAAACATTTAATGAAGGAGCCTCAACTACTTCACTGGGAAAGGAATTCCATAGATTCACAACCCTTTGGGGGAAGAAGTTCCTCCTAAACTCAGTCCTAAATCTACTTCCCCTTATTTTGAGGCTATGCCCCCTAGTTCTGCTTTCACCTGCCAGTGGAAACAACCTGCCCGCATCTATCCTATCTATTCCCTTCATAATTTTATATGTTTCTATAAGATCCCCCCTCATCCTTCTAAATTCCAACGAGTACAGTCCCAGTATACTCAACCTCTCCTCGTAATCCAACCCCTTCAGCTCTGGGATTAACCTAGTGAATCTCCTCTGCACACCCTCTAAGCGCCAGCACGTCCTTTCTCAAGTAAGGAGACCAAAACTGAACACGATACTCCAGGCGTGGCCTCACTAACACCTTATACAATTGCAGCATAACCTCCCTAGTCTTAAACCTCATCCCTCTAGCAATGAAGGACAAAATTCCATTTGCCTTCTTAATCACCTGTTGCACCTGTAAAGACTGGGCAGCAAATAGATGGCAAAACCACCACCTGCAAGTTTTCCTCCAAGTTACACACCATCCTGACTTAAAACTATAGTGCGGTTCCTTCACTATCACTGGGTCAAAATCCTGGAAATTAGTTCCTAACAGCACTTTGGGTGTAATTATGCCACATGGATTGAAGCGGTTCATGAAAGCGGCTCACTACCACCTCCTCAAGGGCGAGATGCAGATCATGCCGGCGGAGCGATTCAAGTAACGTGCCATTGGCCTGGCGCGGAGCCCAATTTGGGGCTCATGCAGAATTCACTGATTGCGCCCGGATCTGTGCCAGGCGCATCAGGGTTTCTAAATTGCACCAGTAGTAATATTACCTGATGAAGGAGCTGAGCTCCGAAAGCTAGTGACTCCAAACAAAACTGTTGGACTTTAACCTGGTGTTGTAAGACTTTTATTTTAAGAACAGACAGCTTATCTGATCATTTATTTCATTAATTTGATCTCTGATTAACAACACAGTTAGTTCAGTAAGTTCTTGAAAAATGGTTTAAAATGTCTCCAACCAATTTCTTTTAATAGGCCTCATAGCACTGTCATTACTTCTGTTGGAGAAAAATGCATTCAAGCAAAGAGGATTCTTCATTATTGCAGGATGGGGGTGAGAAAACTTTGAATTTTCCACTTTTAATCTGTGCTCCAAAAGGTTTTTTGAAATGAATGAAAAATGAATGAAGTGGTAGTGGGAAATCATTCGTGTTTTCAAATCGTATCTATGGGTACAGGAAATGAGAGTGTAATTCAACCACAAACTGAAGACCGGGGCAGGGTAACATGCTTTTCTGTGTTACTGTCACGGAGGTAATGGGTAAGATTCACCCTTTGGGAGACTATGGGCGAGATTCTCTGCCTCGTGACACCCCAAATGAGTATGCTCTTGTGAATCTGTTCAGTAACTGCCATCTATGATTTCTTTAAGTTAGGACCTATCAAGTCAAGTTTCACTCTGGGGTCTGTGACTTGTCCTGTATTCACATCAGCTGAGATTGTAACAACCTGAGGATTTGTGAATAGTGCTGAACATTGTGCAATCATCTAGAAACATCCCCATTTCCGACCTTACGATGGAGGGAATATCATTGATGAAGTTACTGGGCTGAGGACACTATCTTGGAGAACTCCTGCAGTGATGTCCCGGCACTGAGATGTTTGACCTCCAACAACTACAGAAAGCTTTCTTTGTGCTGGGTATGACTCCAACCAGGAGAGAGTTTTCACCCTGATTCCCAGTGACTTCAGTTTTGCCAGGGCTCCTTGATGCCATATTCGTTCAAATACGACTTGATGACATGGGCCATCACTCCACCTCACCTCTGGAGTTTAGCTCCTTTGTCCATGTTTAGATCCTTTGTCCATGTTTAGATCAAGGTTGTAATGAAGTCAGGAATGGCGTAGCCCCAGCGGAATCCAAACTGAGCATCAGTGAGCAGGTTATTGCTGAATAAGTGCCACCTGATAACATTGTTGATGACTCCTCCCATCACTTTGCTGATGATCAAGAGTAGACTGATGGGGCGGTAATTCGCCAGTTTGGATTTTTCCTGCCTTTTGTGGACAGGACATTCCTGGACAATTTTCCACAATGCCAGATGTATGCCAGTGCTGTAACTAAACTGGACCAGCTTTCTGAATGGTGTTATGCTTGAGTTTTGTTGGAGCTGCATTCATCCAGGCAAGTGGAGAGCATTCACTT
The DNA here is from genome assembly GCF_902713615.1 of Scyliorhinus canicula. NCBI lineage: Eukaryota > Metazoa > Chordata > Chondrichthyes > Carcharhiniformes > Scyliorhinidae > Scyliorhinus > Scyliorhinus canicula. The sequence goes on from NC_052147.1 coordinate 202,119,711, forward strand.
ACACTCCTGGCTTGTGCCTTGTAGATGATGGACAGGCTTTGGGGAATCAAGAGGTGAGTTACTCGCTGCAGGATGAAATGAAAATCGCTTATTGTCACAAGTGGGCTTCAAATGAAGTTACTGTGGAAAGCCCCTAGTCGCCACAATCTGGCGCCTGTTCGGAGAGGCTGGTGCGGGAATTGAACTGTGCTGCGGGCCTGCCTTGGCCTGCTTTCAAAGCCAGCGATTTAGCCCTGTTCTAAACCAGCCCCTAAACCAGCCTACGAGGATTTGTAGCATCTGACCTGCTCTAGTAGCCACAGTATTTATATGACAAGTCCAGTTCCGTTTCTGGTCAATGGAAACTCCCAAGATGTTGATAGTTGAGGATCCAGTGATGGTAATATCATTAAATGTCATTGGGCAATGGTTAGATAATCTATTGTTGGAGATACTCATTGTCTGGCATTTGTGTGGCAGGGATATTACTTGTCACTTAAAAGCCCAAGCCTGGATATTGTTCGAGTCTTTCTGCATTTGGACATGGATTGCTTCAGTATTTACGGAGTGGTCTATGGTGCTGAACACTGTGCAGTCATCAACGAAGATCCGTACTTTTGATCTTACGGTGGAAGGAACGTCACTGATGAAGCAGCTGAAAATGGTTGCACCTAGGAAACTACCTTGAGAAACTCTTGCAGTGATGCTCTGGAACTGATGACATGATTGACCTCCAACAACCACAACCATCTTCCTTAATGCTAGGTATGACTCCAACCAGCAGAGAGTTTTCCCCCCGATTCCAAATTACTCCAGTTTTGCTGGAACTACTTGATGCTACACTCTGCGAGATGCTGCCTTAATGTCAAGGGTAGTCACTCTCACCTCCTGGGGATGATTCTGTCACCCACCTGCCGCAAGAACGCCATTGACCTCAGGCAGGATTCTCCGGTCACCAGGCGGACGTGGCCGGAGAATCCCACCCCTGGAATTCAGCTCGTTTTTCCATGTTCAAATCAAGGCTGTAATGAGGAGCTGAGTTAATCAACGCCCATAAAAGGTGCTCAGCAGGCTTGAAGGAGTAACTGAAGCCTCTGAACCATCTAAAGCAGGCCTGATTTTGCACAATGCACATTTTATTTCACATGTTTGTACATGCATTCACAGCAGTGCTTGAATGTGAGCTAAAGTCACCTTGAAACATATGTAATCAAAAACCTTGATGTCATTACTGAAAGTCTATGTTAAGATTAATTGTAGTAAGTTTTCTGCCATGTCCATGTCTATAAGACCCGTACTACAGATGTGACTTTATTTCATGATGCTTGCCTCAGCTAATATCCTTTTTATATTTATTTGTTAATGCATTATTGTGACCCATTATTCTCGCAATTAATAGCTGTAAGTTTTTGTTCTATTAGAATACCGGCATTTGTTGTAGGAATGCTATTGATTACTGGTCATCCAAATACACAACTACTGGAAGATTCAGCATTCTTTTATGGAAATACTCAGGTATGAATTAAGTGGCATCTCTGAATCACCTTCAAAGTATATCGCTAAAACAAGTACAAGTTCTTATATACATTGACTAGCATGGAAATTCTGTCTACAGAGATCTACATTTTCTTCCAACTGTTGTCCTAGAATAATGTAAACCACTGATGCATTTATCACCAACATGCAAGTTTGGAGAAATGTGAAAGTAATTCACTTTTTATATACTTTATTTTGAAATACTTGAAATTTGGTAGTGTATTACTGTTGAGGTCAAGATGGAACATATTTTTATAATTCAGTGCTTAAATCATCAAAAGAAAAGCTTTAAAAAAATCACTGGAAGAATGAGCTTTAATAGTTATAGCTTACAATGATGGAATCCACCAGATACATAGAATTTATGACACAGAAACAGTTCTTTTGCTGGCTGTTTCTGCTCCACATCAGCCTCCCACCCATTATATTTATTTTCAAAGACCAGCAGAAGCTGGGAAATATCACTGCTTTTGCTGTGTGCTCACCAGTGATCTCTTCTTTGTAGTGTAATCTATAGGTCAATTTTAATAACTGGCATCAATAAGGCAGCTCCAGGACACAACTTGTGTGCAGGAATAGCTCAGGAGGGGTGCAGATGCGCAGGGTGATGGGCCCTGATGCTGCAAGTTTGCGACTGAAGAAAAGTTCGGGTAGTTTCTTGGATTTTCATCAGGCTAAGAGGGAAGTGGTAGTTTGACCTGAGAGTATTAAGACTCCTCTATTTTTCTGTAGCTCACAGGACCAAGTTGAATGCAAATAGCTTTCTGCAGTGTTTTTGTTTTTGGTTCTGAGCCATGAAAATAAATTAGCTCCCAAAGTTCAATCCTCGGTCATTGCTTCGTGAACTGATCTGATAGGGAGCCATAAGTGGACCTATAATTAGCCTCAGTGACGTGGAAGAGAACAATGCCTTTGTGAGATTGCAAATAAAGGAGAAATTATACTGTAATTTGCTATGTTCAGACAATGTGTATCTATTAGAACATTAATTAGGCTTTTGAAAGGTGGTTCTGCAATACATTATCGTATTTGCTAAAAATTAGATGGATGGGTGGAATTTAACATATGTAGTCTCACTGTTCACTAATGTTAACAAGACTGTTCATATAATTATAAAACAGCATAGTTCCAAGTTTTATGTCAACAAATGACTAATTGTGGAAATGCACGGTATTCTTTATTGTATTGAATTGACTGAAGAAGCTCCATCTTGGTATTGAAATGAAATGAAATGAAAATCGCTTATTGTAACGAGTAGGCTTCAATGAAGTTACTGTGAAAAGCCCCTAGTCGCCACATTCCAGCGCCTGTCCGGGGAGGCTGATACGGGAATCGAACCGTGCTGCTGGCCTGCTTTAAAAGCCAGCGATTTAGCCCAGTGAGCTAAACCAGCCCCTATTGTCTTAGCTGAGATTTGAGAAATATAACTTTACTTGAAAAGCAGCACTGTAAATATCCATTATTTTTCTATTATATTTTTGCAACTTATGTACAGTCTTGGTGTAATGTGACATCCCAAGGCAATTCATAGTACATCAAACCTGGGGGAAAAGACTCACTATTTGACTGGAGAGTTGAATTTTGAAGAGGCTTTTGGAAGTGTAAAGAGATGTGGAGAGTTTCAGAAGAGATTTTCAGAATGTAAGGTCACAATGGTTCATGGATCTGCCACTAGTGTTAGATCGAAGGCAGTGGGGTTGGAGTGACGCAGAGAAATCTGGACAAGGGGCTGGTTTAGCTCACTCAGCTAAATTGCTGGCTTTTAAAGCAGGCCAGCAGCACGGTTCGATTCCCGTACCAGCCTCCCCGGACAGGCGCCGGAATGTGGCGACTAGGGGCTTTTCACAGTAACTTAATTGAAGCCTACTCGTGACAATAAGCGATTTTCATTTTTCATTTCAGGAGGAATTGAATTAACTGAGAATGCTAGGGCTGTAGGAGATTTCATAGGTAAAATGGAAAGATGCCAGAGTGGATTTTATAATAATGCTAATGCTTTAATGCAATCGGAAATGAGCTAGAATTGGCCAGTCAGAACTGGGTACCTAAAGTTGTGAGCTCCGTATGAATTGGAAATTGTAGTGCAGCTCAGAAGGTGGCTGGAAGAACAATTCCCCCAGTGACGAAGGCAAGGATGTGAATTCCATCGACGGTACGGTTAACCAGGGAAAAGCGACAGGATTGGAAAAACTGGTCAGAGCCTTTACTATCTCCTTTTTGACATTCATAAGAACTAGGAGCAGGAGTAGGTCATCTGGCCCTTTGAGCCTGCTCCGCCATTCAAGGACTTGAAGACTTAATTGCCTTGATTCCAGTTTACCTGTCATTTCATAAAGTCACAGAGACTTACAGCCCAGAAATGGGCGATTGGACTTATCATTCTGTACTGGCTCCATAAAAGAACTGTTAAAATTAGACCCAGCTTTATCCACATAATCATGCATATTGGTTCTCTTCAAATGTATGTCCTATAGTCATCACCATTTCAGTTAATGCGTTCCAAATGTATGTCCTATAGTCATCACCATTTCAGTTAATGCGTTCCAGAATGTAACAAAAGAATGGGTGCGATTCAGCGGACTTGAGGTACTGAGAAACATCTCGCTATTCGATGGTACTTTGCCAGTTTGTTTTGGCCTCGGGCAGATTCTCTCCACCGAGACTGCACTTGGAGGGATTTCCAGCTGGCTAGCTAAAGCTCACCGGTAGGAAAGGCTCCTCCCAGATCAGATCACTATTTTATCTGTCTGCCCCAATCTCTTTCTCCTCCTCCCTTTTTTTCTGAACCCCGGGCTAGATCCCTAGCAGTGCCAACCTGGCATCCAGGCACACTGGCACTGTCCACCCGGTGTCCTAACAGTGCCAGAGTGGCACTGGATCAGCTGTGTGGTGAGCACCAGATAGTGTCCTAGGAGCCTCTTCACTAACATGCCCAACCAAGGTGAGTGCCTCTGGAATACTGCAGGGTGTTGGAGACAGCTGTGACAGAAAATCACCGTCATCCTGCGACCCGAGCTTGGGGTCTCCTGAGTCTCGGGCGGAGGGCTGGTGTCCGAGCTGCTTTCAACGTTGGTGCCCGACTCACAGGAGGACTCCGGCTGTGGCACCTGAACCACCGAGTGTCTTTAACTGGGAGATGCACCTGTGAGAAAGAGATTGTGAAATTCTACAAATGTCACCTAGAAGGAGGCAGAGGTGAAGAAATGCAGGGCTGTGTTGACTTTGATCTTCACTCGAAATGCATACCCACCTTGGTCCAATTAGAAAGACACTCATTCTTGACTGGATAAAGCTACTGTATAAGGAGCCGAAGGCGAGTGTCTGCGCAAATAATGTCAGCTCGGGATATTTTGCTCTCCACCGTGGGACTAGGTAGGGATGTCCCATGTCCTCCATGTTGTTTGCGCTCGCGATTGAGCCGCTGGCCATTGTGTTAAGAAGTTTGGGGGGTTATGGAAAGGGATAGTGTGGTGGGGGAGGGTAGAGTTTAGGGTGTTGTTATATGTGGATGATTTGCTGTTATACGTGTCATAACCGAGTGTGTCAATAGGGGGAATATTGGAGCTGCTTTGAGTGTTTGGTTCTTTCTCGGGGTACAAATTAAACTAGACAAGAGTGAGTATTTTGTGGTGTCTCGGCCGGGAGTGGGGGCAGGGGTGGGGGGGCTGCCATTCCGTAGGGCAGGGACTCACCTTAGATATCTGGGGTGCAGGTTGCTCGGGATTGGGGAGACTCCGTAGGTACAACATTTGTAGTTTGGTGGGGAGAGTGAAAGCTGTCCTGGCGTGGTGGGATGGTCTCCTGTCACTGGCGGGTTGGGTACATGTGGTTAAAATGAACGTGTTGCCACGATTTCTGTTTATTTTTCAATGCCTGCCGATGTTCCTGCCAAAAGCATTTTTTTTTACAAAGATTGAAGGAATGAATACCTCGTTCATATGGGGAGGGAAGGTGGCCAGAGTGAGAAAGGTGCTGCTACAGAGGGGAAGACAGCAGGGGGTTTGGGCCTTCCGAACCTGATGTATTATTACTGGGCGGTGAATGTGGAGAAGGTACGGAGCTGGGTCAGAGGGGTTGACTCCCAATGGGTCAGAATGGAGGAGAGTTTGTGTAGGGGGTCGGGATTGAAGGCACTAGCAACAGCGCCGCTCCTGATGGCCCAGGATAAGTACTCAGGGAGACTGGTAGTGATAGCATTGTTGCGAATTTGGAGGCAGTTTAGCCAGCACTTCAGTTGGGGGCAGGGTCAAGGGAAATGCAGATTTGGGGGAATCATAGATTATTTGAGTGAGGGAAGAGGGACGGGAATTTTTGGAGATGGGAGGAGAAGGGAGTTGTTCTTAGGGAGTCGGTTTGCAGGATTGAAGGAGCTGGTTGCGAAGTATGGGCTGGAACAGGAAATGTTTCCTCCCACAAGCCCCGAAAGACGTGCTGTTAGGTAATTTGGACATTCTGAATTCTCCCTCTGTGTACCGGAACAGGTGCCAGAATGTGGCAACTAGGGGCTTTTCACAGTAACATCATTGCAATGTAAGCCTACTTGTGACAATAAAGATTTTTTTTTAGGTGGTATATAAAGCACACTTCACAAAGGTGAGGATGAGCCGGCTCTTTGAGGAGGCAGAAGATGTGTGTGAACGTTGCGGGGGGGGGGGGGGGGGGGGGGGGGGGGGGTCGGTGTGCAAACCACGTTCATATGTTTTAGTCCTATCCAAAGCTGGAGGATTATTTGAAGAGGGTTTTTAGGGTAATCTCTAAGGTGGTGCACGTGAAACTTGACCCGGGCCCTCTCGAGGCCATATTCAGGGTGTCGCACCAGCCAGGGTTGAAACGGGTGCGGAGGCAGATGTTGTAGCCTTTGCCTCGTTGATCGCCTGAAGGCGAATCTTGTTGGGGTGGAGGTCAACCTATCCACCCTGTGCCCTGGCGTGGTGGGGCACCTGCTGGAATTCCTAACTCTTGAGAAGTTAAAGTATGAACTGAGGGGAAGGATGGAGGGGTTCTACAATTCATGGGTGTTATTCATTATGCACTTTCGAGAATTGGATGACATCGAACATTAGGGTGGGGGGGGGGGGGGGGGCTGTGTATGTTGATGGTGACTATGGGTGATTCCTGATTACCTTTTAATTTGATGTTTGTGTTGACATGTTGGTTGTTGTTTGGGGGTTGGTGGGAGGATGGGATTGTTGTTGTTGATGAGGGGATTGACATTGTATTTGTTACCATTGATTGTTTGTTGTTGGGTGTAAATTTTGAAGAAAATGTGAAAAGGGGGGAGAATAAAAAAGTATTTTTGAAAAAAAAGAAATACCCTCACTCAACACCTCCCACCATTCCAGAACTTATTGTAACCTTTGAAAGAGCTGACAACACTCTCATTCTCCAGTGCTTCTCTCCCATTGCCCCACTCTGTGGGCTGCTCTTGATTGGTTCCACACATGCCTATCTGGTCGAAGCCAAAGCATCTTCAGCAATTACTTCTTCTCCTGCTCCTACGTCATTACTTCCCATGATCTGCCTTTGACCCCCTCCTACTACTATCCCTTCAAGTCTACAGACTTCAACATGTACACTGATCACTGCCATCTTTATCATGGTTACTGCATAGAAGGAGACTAATCAACACAGCTCTCTGCAAGGGCATTTTAACTAGTTCCACTCCCTTACCCGTTCCTGGAATCCAGTACATTTCACTCTCATGTGTTTCCGTACCAGCCTCCCCGAACAGGCGCCAGAATGTGGCGACTAGGGGCTTTTCACAGTAACTTCATTGAAGCCTACTCGTGAAAATAAACGATTTTCATTTCATCCAATTTCTTTTATAAAGCTTCTCCACTGCTTCCGTCTCCCATTCCATTGTCAGACGGCATTTCCACCATCTTGTTTTCTGTGAGCAAAATTCACCTGCAATTTAAAAGTTGGGAAGACTGAATCCATGGTTTTCTGCTCCTGCTGCAAATTCCATTTCCTTGTCATTATTTCCATCCACCTCCCCCACTTCCCTGTCCCTCCGATTCTGGCCTCTTGTGCTGCGAAGCTTAACATCATAAACTTGGATGTGGAGATGCCGGCGTTGGACTGGGGCGAGCACAGTAAGAAGTCTTACAAAACCAGGTTAAAGTCCAACAGGTTTGTTTCAAATTGCTAGCTTTCGGAGCACTGCTCCTTGCTCAGGAGAATGAAGAGGTGGATTCCAGAAAGATATATATATAGACAAAGTCAAAGGTGCAAGATAATACTTTGAATGTGAATCTTTGCAGGTAATTAAGTCTACAGGTCTAGACGGAGCAACAGGAGAGAGGGATAATCCCAGGTTAAAGAGGTGTGAATTATCACAAGCCAGGACATTTGGTAGGATTTCGCAAGCCCAGGCCAGATGGTGGGGGGGTGAATGTAATGCGACACAAATCCAAGGTCCCGGTTGAGGCCGTACTGTTCTGGCTTGAGACAATTCACACCTCTTTAACCTGTGATTATCCCTCTCTCCAATTGCTCCGCCTGGACCTGAGACTTAATTACCTGCAAAGACTTGCATTCAAAGTATCGTCTTGCATCTTTGCCTTTGTCTGTATATATATTTCTGAAACCCACCTCTTCATTCACCTGAGGAAGGAGCAGTGCTCTGAAAGCTAGTGATTCGAAACAAACCTGTTGGACTTTAACCTGGTGTTGTCAGACTTCTTACTGTGCTCATAAGCTTGTGACAGCAATAAAGTGTGACAGATAGCTTACGTATAATGTACTGACGTTTTCAATTATTAGACAGGGCTCCCATGCAAAATGAGGTAGATCGTACAAAGTTTAATGTAGTAGAACTAAAATGCTGCAGTGAAAGAAATTGTTTGCACGCTAGAGCTTCCATAAAGATGTATATTTTTATTGAGAAAATGTTTCACTATAACACAGTAGAAACACAAAACAAATACAATCCCAAATCCCCCCCCCCAAACATCTGATGGTGACCGTCGCCCTGAAATAGGAAATGAAAGGCTGCCACCTCGAGTCAAACCCTTCTGCTGACCCTATCAGGATGTACTTGACCTTCTCTAAGTACAAAGACTCCATAAGGTCACTCAACCATGACAAAGCACTGGGCCGAACCGGAGTCCGCCACCCAAGCAGAACTCGTCTCCGGGCTATTAACAAGGCAAAGGCAAGAGCACCTGCCTTCGCCCCCATCTGAAGCTCGAGCGAGTCTGAGACCCCAAAAATAATCACTTGCAGACAAGGCTCCAGTTCAATCCCAAGAATCCCTGGCATGCTGTTGAAGAAGGAGACCCAAAAGCTCACAGGTTTAGGACATGACCAGCACATGTGTTTATGATTCGCAGGCCCCGAGAACTGCGCTCGCACTTCCACTCCCACCCATCCACACCCTGGTCAGATGTGCCCTGTGCACCACCTTGAGCTGAATCAAGCTGAGCTTAGCACAGGAGGAGATGGAGTTGACCATGTGAAGAATCTCACGCCACACACCCCTCCATCAAAAACCGGACCCAGCTCTCTTTTCCACTTATTTTTACCTCATCCAACAGAGCTTGCTCTATTGACAAAATCCAACGATAAATATCCCGATATCTTCCCCTCCCCCAACCCAGCCAGCAAAAGGACCTGAAAAAACCTAAATAGATTAGACTTCTGAAGTTGGAATTTCCCCAACAAATCTTCAAAACCGGTGAACTTCCCCTCTATAGACGGGATTTGCCGGGGGTATGGGCGTGAAGACAGCCCCCGCCAGCTGCTGAATTCTCCGGCGCCAGGGTTTTGGCGGGGATGGGAATCGCGCCGGTCGGCGGCCACTGGCAGCGGCCCCTCCGGCGATTCTCCGGCCCGTGATGGGCCGAGCGGCCGCCCATTTTAGGCCAGTCCCGCCGCTGTAAATTGGACCTGTTACTTACTGGCAGGACCTGGCTCTGTGGGCGGCCTCTGGGGGGGGGAGGTGAATCTGGCCCCAGGGGGTGCCCACACGGTGGCCTGGCCCCAGATCGGGGCCCACCAATCCACGGGCCGGCCTGTGCTGTGGGGGCACTCTATCCCTCCGCACCGGCTGCTGTGGATCTCCGCCATGGCCAGTGCGGCGACGAACCCTCCCTGCGCATGCGCTGGGATGACGCCAGCACACACTGGCGCTCCCGCACATGTGCCAGTCGGCGGAGGCCCTACCATGCCAAGCCCATTCCGCGCCAATTGGCGCGGCGCCAACCCCGCCGCCGCCGGCCTAGCCCCTGAAGGTGCAGAGGATTCTGCACCCTCTGGGCGGCCTGACGCCGGAGTGGTTCACGCCACTCCTCGGCGCTGGGACCGCCTGCCAGGTAGGGGAGAATCCCGCCCTATATGTCCCCAAACTGCACCAACCCCTCCCTCCCCCAAGACCCGAACAATGAGTCCAAAACCAGTGGAAAGAAAATGCTGATTTCTGCAGATTGGGGCTAATATTGACATGGCACCCAACCTAAAATATTGTTGAAATGTTTCCATATCCGCAGAGTGGCCACCACCACCGGGCTTAACGTAAACTTTGCGGGGGGGAAGCGGAAGTGGGGCCATAACCAAGGCCTCGAACGAATACGCTTACAAGCCTGCCTCTTTGGCCCCTCATATGAAATCAGGATCTTTAAGCCACCCCTCTACTTTCTCAATATTTGCCGTCCAATAATAAAGTAACAAATTTGGTAGCGCCGATATCGTCCCCTCTGCAGACACTTCCAATGAATCTGTGGAGTTTTGCGCACCCAAATAAAGGAGGAAATCAATTTAAAGAATGAAATGAAAATCGCTTATTGTCACAAGTAGGCTTCAATGTCGTTACTGTGAAAAGCCCCTAGTCGCCACATTACAGTGCCTGTTCGGGGAGGCTGGTACGGGAATTGAACCGTGCTGTTGGCCTGCTTTCAAACCAGCGATTTAGCCCAGTGAGCTAAACCAGCCCCAAGCTAAACCAGCTTTATTCACCTCCACAAAGAAAGATTTGGGAAGGAAAATTGGGTGACACTGAAACCTAGGAAGGGCATTAATTTTTACTGACTGAACCTTGCCTGCCAAGGACAAAGAGAGGTTCTCCCATTTTTTTCAATTTGGATTTAACCCCGTTCAGTAGGCTATAAAATTAAGTTTATGCAGCGAGGCCGAGTGGTGGGCCACCCGAATTTCCCGATAACGAAAGCTAGCTCTGGCCAAGCGAATAGGCAACATCCCCAAATCGGCACCCCCCTCCGGGGAGTTCACCAGAAAATATTTGCTTCTGTCCAGATTCAACCTTTTCCCGAAATGGAGCCAAAACCCATAACTAACTTCATTATCTGCACTACGCTGGAGAGAGGATCCATTATACAACAGCAGATAATCTGCATACAAGGACATTCTATGCTCCCTCCCTCCCTTCTTTATTCCCCTCTACCCCGTTGATGACCTCAATTCTCTGTCCAGAGGCTCAATTGCCAAGGCAAACAATAGGATCGACAATGGGTAACCCTGCCTCATACCTCTATTTAACAAAGTATTCCGAACGCTGGGCATTCGTACGAACACTAGCAGTGGGGGCTCTATATAAAAGATGGATCCAAGATATAAATATAGGCCCAAACCCAAACCTTCCAAGGACCTCAAACAGATACCCCATTCCACCCTCTAAAATACCTCATCAGCGAACATTGAAATAATCACCTCTGGCTCAGGGACTTGAGAGAAATAATATTAAGCAAGCGCTGTATGTTGGCTGAAAGCTGGCTGCCCTTAACAAACCCAGTCTGTTCCTCCAAAATAACCCCGTAGGCAGGACTCCAAGCACATTGCTAAAACTTTCAGCAATAGCTTAGCGTCTGCATTCAATAACGAAATAGGGTGATACGACCTATGTACTGTCATATCCTTATCCTTCTTTAAAATCAAAGAGACTGATGCCTGCGCCAATGCAATTGGCAATACCTCCTAGGACAAGGAATCATTAAACATATTTAACGTCAGTGGGATCAGCTGACCTGCAAATTTCTTGTAAAATTCTATCGGGAATCCGTCCGGGCCTGTATCCTTACCCAACTGCATCAACCCAATGCATTTCATGATCTCCTCTGGGCTGAGTGGGGGCTCCAACTCATGTCTTCTCTCTTAGTCTACAACTGGGATAGACAAGCCATGCAAAAATTCCATCATGGGCAACATATCATCCAGGGTTTCTGACTTAGAAAGTCTGCGACAAAACGCCTCAAAAACCTCATTGACCTTCCATGGGGCTGAGACCAACCTGCCACTAAAGTACTTCAGCTGTACTATCTCCCAGGAGGCAGCTTGCCGCCTCAGTTGGTGCACTAAAAGGCAACTGGCCTTCTCCCCATATTCATAAAATGCCTCCCTCGAGCGTCACAGCAGATGCACTGCCTTGCCCGTTGAGAACACAGCAAAGTCCATCTGTAATTTCTTCCTGCTTGCCAATGACTCTGGTGTCGGGGTAAGCAAGTACTGGCAGTCCATCTGAAGGACGGAATCAAGCAACCTCTGTCTATTGATCCTTTAACTCTTCTCTTACTGTACCCTATAAGAGATTATCTCCCTCTTAATGACCACTGTCTGAGCCTCCGACAACGTGGAAGGCGAGATAGTCTCACTTCTATTAAAATCAATGTACTCCCCAATGGTGGAGGATACCCCCACACACGGAAGCTGGATATGATGTTGTACGCCAGCAACATCACATCCAGCTTCCATGTGGGGCGCTGAGCGGGGCCTCACCCCAACACAAAATCCACAAAATGTGGAGCATGATCTAAAATACCTATTGCCAAATATCCAAGTAAGGAGAAACCTATACCCCCCCCCCCCCCCCCCCCCCCCCCGAATTAGCTGGTGCGAGTCTAGATCGGGAATAGAAGCCAACAAATTGTTGACGAAAGCTGTATCATCCCAGTTCAGTGCATATAAATTAACTAGATCCACCAGAGTACCCACTAACAATCACTACCTCCATTTTGAAAGAGCTTCCAAAAAGATATGATCCATGTATGAATAGAAATATGACCAAAGATCTGTTTGCTACAAGAGTTGGGCTGTATTCTGTAATTTCAGTTGATCTGATCCTCAAATTCACACTTTTTTGAAGAGCGTGTTTTTGTGTTTTTGTTTCCTCCTTCACATGTTTCTCATGTACAGGTTATTAGTACTGCATTGGTACTGTCCTGCAGCATTGTTCTTGCGGGCTCATCATTGATGTTACTGAGTCGGAACAGGCATAATAATGCTTACCAGATACTACAGCGCAACTCTATTTCCAGCAATACTAGTGTGGACCCCAGACTGAAAGAAATCCAACCAACAGCTAAAAATGTAGCACCTGTTGCAGAATTTGCAACTGGAGAAAGTGAAGGTATTTTTTATTTACTTGATACAGCATGGAATGACAGATGTGGCATTTGTTACCTCCTTCCTCCTTAAAACATCTATATGGGCGGCACAGTGGTGCAGTGGTTAGTACTGCTCCCTCGCAGCGCCGAGGACCCGGGTTCGATCCAGGCCGTGTTCATTGTCCGTGTGGAGTTTGCACATTCTCCCCGTGTCTGCGTGGGAGAAATGCTCTCTCATGACTTGGTGATTGTCAAATAATGGGGTCTAAGTTTCACCCATTCGCACATCTTTTTGGTAGAGTTGGAGGTTTTTCACACCCATTTCTGGGAATTCCACTTCAAAGCCACAAGCTCTACAAAAAATATTGTTAACTAGTTTCTTAAATTATATGAATAAGGGCAGTCATTAACCACAGGAAAGATTTGTTGCATTTTAATCACTTCTCAGTGAGATATCTTGAAAGTTTGTTTGCAATTTAATCTCCAGCCAGATATGATGGCTAGTTCCAGGGCCTTGTGATTTTACAAGTATGTTTGTAGGAAAGAAAAGGTCACATGCCTCCTCAAATCCATTTTGTTTCTTGGGCGTGATTCAACGACCCTTTTACGCCTGGTGCAGGGCGCGATTCAACGACCCTTTTACGCCTGGCGCAGGGCAAGATCCAAATCTGAATATTTAAATTAGCCTAATGACTCAGACCTGGACACAGATTCACCCGGGTCTCACAGGCAGATCCTGGGGCACCTCTCCAGGATGCCGTTTAGTGCTGGTTACAACTTGGTCCGTTACAACCAACAACCTGGTTATATAAAAGTCTTTATAAAAGTCTTTCCCTAGGTACGGTGGCACAGTGGTTAGCAGTGCTGCCTCACAGTGCCAGGAACCCGGGTTCAATTTCAGCCTGGGTGACTGTGCGGAGTTTGCACTTTCTCCCCGTGTCTGCATGGGTTTCCTCCGGATGTTCCGGTTTCCTCCCACAGTCCAAAAATGTGCAGGTTAGGTGGATTGGCCATGATCAATTGCCCCTTAGTGTCCAAAGCGAAGCAGGTTAGGTGGGATTATGGAGTTACAGGGATAAGGCGAGGAAGTGAGCCGAGGTCGGGTGCTCTTTCAGCGGGTCGGTTCTGTGGGATGGTTTGATGAGATCTAGAATGGCCACCGTCAGGCCTTCTCTACAATTGGGGCCCCCAATGGCAGAAGCCCACTGAGAGCTATTGGCAAATCAGAGGCCAGCAGTCTTCATACCATGAAAACCAGTGAAAGCGGATATTGATGGCGGCTGTGCACTCAGCAGAGGCCTAGGATTATCGTGAGACCCCAGATCAAGTTGAGGGAAGGTGGGATGGAGGTGTCCCAGGAGAGGGGGAGGTGTTTCGGACGCAATGGCTTGGTTTGGCTTGCAGTGGCCCAGCCCTCTAAAGCTGGATCCCTCGATTGGGCGCAGACTGCCTGACTATGATCGGCCCATACATCACCTCCAGAAGGCCACTGGCAAATTCCAGCAGGGTTTGCTGGGTGACCTTCCAAGGGTGTCGGAGCACCTTGGAGCCGGTGGCTCCCGAGTCCAGCAAAACAAAAATCAATGATTAATTTTGTCACTCTGGGTACTTTGCGACCATCTAAGTTTGGAAACAGCAAGCCCACAGTTCTTTTACAAGAGTGCTGATTCTTAATGCAATAATTAATTAAGTTGACAGCCAACCGACGTACACCGTAATTGCGGTCCCTTCTTCAGATAAATTTTAAATGAGATTCCAACGCCAGTGACAGTCCTGTCAGGCAAAGAATCATGACTCCAAGGCCTCTGGATTTGAACGACAGATGCTTCATTGTACAGAGCAATGCGAGTCCTCCCTCCTGTCCTTGAGAAGAAAAATCCACTTGTGGCTCGACCGGGCCTACTTCAAGACCCTACCCCAGGAGCACCCAGGGAGGAACAGACCACGGGACTCAGCCCAACCTGCCTCAGGAAGCCCCTGCCCATGACCCAGGAAACCCGAAATGGCGGAGACCCCGCGCGAAGACCCGAATGTGCTGCAAGGTATTCCCGTGCCCGCAGAACGCCGTGGTCCCCGACAGCGTCCTGGACCCCGCCAGATGCAACCACCTACCTTCCACAAGGGCTGACGTCTCCCATCGGATCCCGGCACCATCCATCCGCAGCCGCCGAACGAGGAAGCGAGGGAAACGCAGCGGTCTGTAGGTTAGACTGAAGCAATGCGGTTTCAAGACCCCTCTCCCCAGCATACTCCTGGCAAATGTCCAAGTGATCGAAAACCAGCTGGATGAACTTAACGCCAGACTTACCTCTCAGAGGGAAGTAAGAGACTGCTGTGTGCTCTGTTTCACAGAGACATGGCTCACCCCCGCCTCACCGGACTGTGCCATACAACCTGAAGGCTTCTCAATTCACCGGGCGGACCGCACCGCGTCATCAGGCAAAGCGAAGGGTGGAGGGGTTTGCCTCCTCATCAACTCCTCCTGGTGCTTGGATGTGGCGACCCTGGCGACCTACTGCTCCCCGGACCTGGAATATCTGACCGTGAAGAGCCGCCCATACTATCTTCCACGTGAGTTCACTTCAGCCATTATCACAGCGGTCTACATCCCACCCCAGGCAGAAGTGAGGAATTCCACCAGCACATCTCCTGTCCCACCAGGGGCGACAACACTCTTGACCACTGCTACTCAAAAATCAAGGGCGCCTACCGTTCCATCCCCCGACCACAGTTTGGGAAATCAGACCATAAGACGGTGTCCCTTCTCCCGGCATACAAGCAGAAACTCAAGCGGGAGAATCCAGCTAAGAAGGTCGTGCAGTGCTGGTCCGAGGAAACAGAAGAGCTCTTACGTAACTGCTTAGAGACAATGGACTGGTCCATATTTAAGAACTCAGCGACTAACTTAAATGAGTATGCCACCACCGTCACAGACTTCATCAGCAAATGTGTGGATGACTGTGTGCCAAAGAAAGCAATACGTACGTTCCCCAACCGGAAACCATGGCTCAGTCGCGAGATGACCCCCTACTGAAGAACAGATCTGAGGCGTTCAAGTCAGACGACCCTGACCTAAATAAGAAATCCATGTACGACCTCCTCAAAGCCATCCGAGATGCCAAGAGAGAATATAAACCAGGCTAGAGTCACAGACAGACTCTCGGCGGCTGTGGCAAGGACTAAACAACATAACGGGCTACAAACCCCTCCCCGCTGAACTCAATGCATTCTATGCTCGGTTCGAGCAAGTAATCAACAATCCGCTGTCGAATGCCCCAGGAGCCCATAACTCACCCATACCCACCATCACAGCTTCCAAAGTCAGATCGGCCTCCCTGAAAGTGAACCCTCGGACGGGATCCCTGGTCGTGCACTCGGAGTCTGCGCGGACCAGCTGGCAGAGGTGTTCGCGGACATCTTTAATCTGTCCCTACTCTACTCCGAGGTCCCCACCTGCTTCAAGAAGACCACCATCGTACCGGTGTCAAAGAAGAACCAGGCAACGTGCCTCAATGACAACCGTCCGGTGGCCCTGACTTCAGTCATAATGAAGTGCTTCGAGAGGTTGATCATGAAGCGCATCACCTCCATACTCCCGGAACGCCTTGATCCACTACAATTCACATACCGTCGCAACTGGTCCCCTGCAGACGCCATTTCTATGGCCCTACACTCATCCCTAGAGCATCTCGGCAACAAGGACTCCTCCACCAGACTCCTATTTATTAACTACAGCTCCACCTTCAACACCATAATCCTAGCCAAGCTCATATCGAAGCTCCAAAACCTAGGTCTTGGCTCCCCGCTCTGCAACTGGATCCTTGACTTTCTAACCCACAGACCACAATCAGTAAGAATAAATAACAACACCTCCTCCACAATAGTCCTCAATACCGGGGCCCCGCAAGGCTGCGTACTTAGCCCCCTACTCTATTCCCTGTATACACCCGACTGCGTGGCAAAATTTGGTTCCAACTCCATCTACAAGTTTGCGGACGACACGACCATAGTGGGCCGGATCTCTAAGAACGACGAGTCAGAATACGAGTCAGAGTCAGGGAGATAGAGAACCTGGTGGAGTGGTGTAGCGACAACAATCTCTCCCTCAATGCCAGCAAAACTAAAGAGCGGGTCATTGACTTCAGGAAGCAAAATACTGTACACACCCCTGTCAGCATCAACGGGAGGTGGAGATTATCATAGATTATCATAGAATTTACAGTGCAGAAGGAGGCCATTCGGCCCATCGAGAGTGCACCGGCCCTGGGAATGAGCACCCCACCCGAGGTCAACACCTCCTCCCCATCCCCATAACCCAGCAATCCCACCCAACACTAAGGGCAATTTTGGACACTAAGGGCAATTTATCATGGCCAATCCACCTAACCTGCACATCTTTGGACTGTGGGAGGAAACCGGAGCACCCGGAGGAAACCCACGCACACACAGGGAGGATGTGCAGACTCCGCACAGACAGTGACCCAAGCCGGAATCGAACCTGGGACCCTGGAGCTGTGAAGCATTTGTGCTATCCACAATGCTACCGTGCTGCCCCTGAGATGGTTAGCAGTTTCAAATTCCTAGGGGTGCACATCTCCAAAAATCTGACCTGGTCCACCCACGTCGATGCTACCACCGAGAAAGCACAACAGTGCCTATACGTCCTCAGGAAACTAAGGAAATTCGGTATGTCCACATTAACTCTTACCAACTTTTACAGATGCACTATAGAAAGCATCCTATCAGGCTGCATCACAGCCTGGTATGGCAACTGCTCGGCCCAGGGCCGCAAGAAACTTCAGAGAGTCGTGGACACAGCCCAGACCATCACACAAACCTGCCTCCCATCCATTGACTCGATCTACACCTCTCGCTGCCTGGGGAAAGCGGGCAGCATAATCAAAGACCCCTCCCACCCGGCTTACTCACTCTTCCAACTTCTTCCATCGGGCAGGAGATACAGAAGTCTGAGAACACGCACAAATAGACTCAAAAACAGCTTCTTCCCTGCTGTTACCAGACTCCTAAATGACCCTCTTATGGACTGACCTCATTAACACTACACCCTGTATGCTTCATCCGATGCCAGTGTTATGTAGTTACATTGTGTACCTTGTGTTGCCCTATTATGTATTTTCTTTTATTCCCTTTTCTTCCCAAGTACTTAATGATCTGTTGAGCTGCTAGCAGAAAAATACTTTTCACTGTACCTCGGACATGTGACAATAAACTAATCTAATCCAATCTAATCCTTCAACCACTGGTATATGGTGACAACAACCCTTTAAGTTGATGTATGTTGTCGGCAGTCAGCCTTTCTCTCTTCTGAGCAGAGATGCCTGTGTAGCTCTTGATCTTCTCAAGCTGGCTGAAGATGTCAAGAGTACAACGTCGTTTGCTGGCCAGAACATCACAGTCCTGAATCCTTAACTACTAAAGAGTATTCCGACTTTGATTTCACCTGCAAATGTCACTTCTCCTTTTGCGGAGCAAGTTTGCCCGTCATCATTCCAGATCTCAAAAGCCCTCATGATCAATCTATTGCGTTTTCACTGCACCTCCAGTGGAAGTAATACCAGAAAAGGTTCAACTGTCTGTGAGGAGCCTCTACCTCCAACTACGATGATAGTACAGCCGGTGGACACACCAACCATCGGCACTCATAGCAAATTCCAGCCAGTGTGCCAAAACCACAAGGGATGCTGGAATCTGGGAGCATTTACAGGCCATCAAAAACAAACGGTAGAGGTGAGCATGCTACTCAATCATTATCTCGCTACAGGAATGCTCTTCCTCAGCCTCGGTGAACTTCCTGGTGACCTCAACGGAAAAAGAAGTAAAAATATCACTAAGCAGACAAATACCATATTCATCCACTACGATGATAAGTCAAGACAAACAACAGCTATACAAAGAACAATTCGGCCGCCCAAGCCTGCACTGACTATAGTACCTGCCTAAACTAAAACCGTCTGTACTTACGGAGTCCGTATCCTTCCATTCCCATACATTGCCAGAACAACCAGACATGGTTTAGCATCAAGGAATGGAAGAGACAAATTAAACCAGACACAAGTACCAGTCAAACCTCCAAGCCAACAACAAGAACAGGAAACAGCAGACCGTACCACGCTCCCAACAAACAGCAAACAAGATGTGGAAGAATTGTAAGGCCCCCAGACCGTCTGAACCTTTAACTTCAAGTACTTGAAGTGGGGAGATGGGGCAGTGAGAATGTTGTTCATGATGATGCTAATGCTGTAATGGCAAAAATGTTAGAATAACATCAAGGTTGTAACAATAAGGATATTTGCACAAGACTTTAACAATGTAAGTCTTCGAAGTTAAATAAGGAACAAAAAACTAAACGAGCAATCTAGGTTGGTCTACTGAAAAGGAGAAAAAATTTAGATAATGATTATTACATTATATAAAGAGACAAACTAATTCATTAACGAGCTAGAGGAATGACTAAACCTGAGGGCAGAGAATAATAATAATAATCTTTATTGTCATCTTTATTGGGCAGCATGGTAGGACAAGTGGCTAGCACTGTAGCTTTACAGCGCCAGGGTCCCAGGTTCGATTCCCCGCTGGGACACTGTGCGGAGTCTGCACGTTCTCCCCATGTCTGATTGGGTTTCCTCCGGGTGCTCCGGTTTCCTCCCACAGTCCAAAGACGTGCCGGTTAGGTGGATTGGCCATGCTAAATTGCCCTTAGTATCCAAAAAGGTGAGGAGGGTTATTGGGTTACGGGGATAGGGTGGAAGTGAGGGCTTAAGTGGGTCGGTGCAGACTCGATGGGCCGAATGTCCTCCTTCTGCACTGTATGTTCTATGTTAAGTAGACTTACATTAACACTGCAATGAAGTTACTGTGAAAAACCCCAAGTCACCACATTTCGGCGCCTGTTCGGGTACACAGAGGGAGAATTCAGAATGTCCAAATTACCTAACAGCACATTTTTCAGGAATTGTGGGAGGAAACAGGAGCACCCAGAGGAAACCCACGCAGACACAGGAAGAGCGTGCAGACTCCACACAGACAGTGACCCAAGCCGGGAATCGAACCTGGGACCCTGGAGCTGTGAAGCAGCGGTGCTACCCACTGTGCTACTATTTAGCATTCAATTTTACACTAAAAATCTAGCGCCAGGGACCATATAGTTAATTGTAACATCATTAAATAAAGATTTAAGTATTTATTTTAAATTCATTAACTTGTGCTTAAATATCACTCAGCAGGGTGCAGTGCTCTAACTGTGAGACGTGGAAGATCCGTGGAGCTTCTTGCATTCCGGTCGACGGTGTCTGCAGGAAGTGTAACCAATGGCAGCTCCTCGCAGACTGCGTGGTTCAGTTGGAGCAGCAGTTGATACACGTAGGAGCATGCAAGTGGTGGAAAGCGTCATAGATAGGAGTTACAGAGACGTGATCACACCCAAGGTGCAGGCAGACAGATGGGTGACCACTAGAAAGGGCAGGCAGCGAGTGCAGGAATCCTCTGTGGCTGACCCCTCTCTAGCAAGTATACTGTTTTGTATACTGTTGGGGGGGGATAGCCTATCGGGGTAAACAACAGCAGCCAGAAAAGTGGCACCACAACTCTATAGTACGGGGCACAGATAGCCGCTTCTGTGGACATGAAAGTGACTATGGGATGGCATGTTGCCTCCCTGGTGCCAGGGTCAAGGATGTCTCTAAACAAACACAGGACATCCTGAAGGGGGAGGGTGAAGAGCCAGAGGTCGTAGTACACATAGGTACTAAAGACATCAACAAGAAGACCAATGAGGTCCTGCAGAATGAGTTCAGGGAGTTAGGCAGTAAGCTAAGAAGCAGAACCTCCAGGGTAGTAATCTCAGGATTACTCCCTGTGCCACGTGCCAGTGAGGCTAGAAATAGGGATATAGTGCAGCTAAGTACGTGGCTAAATTGGTGGTGTAGGAGGGATGGTTTCAGATTTCTGGACCACTGGGATCTCCTCCGGTCAGGTGGGACCTCTACAAGAAGGACACATTGCATCTAAACTGGAGGGGCACCAATATCCAGGCTGTGAGGTTTGCTCTGGCTGCTGAGGGGGAAAAAGGGGTACGGAAAGTGTGCAACATCGCCATGGTGCCCTGATAGTTGTGCTGCTGGCTGGGAGGGCTTCTGCCAGGGTTGGGGGGAGTAGCAGGGATGGCCAGGAGGTGGACTGTGGAGTTGGGGTGGATGGGCACGGACACCGTTGTCACAGCCTGCCAGACCGCCATGCGGCTGCGCATGCAGCTGACTGCCCACTGTGAACTTAGCGCCATGGGTTGTATGGGTGCCCCCCAGGCCACCCCTCCCAGATACCCTCTGGCCCCAGCCGACCCATCAATGGGATGGGTGCGCTCCAGTGCCATCTTGTTGTTTAGGATGAGTGTGTGTGAGGAATGTGAGGGCTCATACGCGGCTGCAGCTTGTCAGCCTCTCGAGTGCCAATCCCGGCCCCGGCGAATCTGACTCCATTTCCCATTAGAATCGATCGTGTTCCATGTGGTGCTGGTGCTAGCCCCTCAACGGTCGGTGAATTGGTCCAGGTGCGGAGGACATGTGTAAACAGTGGAAGGCGAGTGCAGAATCCAGAACGTCACACCCACCTACCTCATCAAACATCACCTGCCAAACCTGTAGCAGAGTCTGCAGATCCAGGATTGGACTACTCAGCCACTGCAGAACCTACCTGCCCGGATTGGAAGCAAATCATCCTCAATACTGAGGGATTGCCTGAGAGAGAGAGACATATTTGGAACTGCAGCTGAAAATGTGTTTTGATTTGGTTTCTGAATTTGAACATTTGCAGTTAATTATTTTAATTTGTATTACTTGGTTATTTCATTGATCTTGCAACCATTTCTGTCTATGACATAACTGGATTGTATTTTCTCAAAATATATATCTTTTTGTACAGCTAGAAATACATTTTGCAGTTTTTACAGGATTCAACAGTTTGTAGAATTTGATCCACTTTTTTAAGATTGCATTAATGTTATTCTGTTAGGCGGTTTTGAACAATTATGATTTTAAAATTCACTTTTCTCAAATTTTCTGCTGTTATATTTGGTGCTTCTTTGAAAAGACGTGGCATAATAATTTTGGAGGGCTTGCGGTGTAATGGCAAGCACAGTACATATTGGGCTTGAATTTGAGCTTTTAATTCCATATGTAAACATTTTTTTTTATTAACAAACAGTTTTATTGAGGTCGTTTTCAGCATTGTAAACAGTTACAGACATCAACAAAAAGAAAGCAAATAAGGAAAAAATGTGCAAACATCCACGTACAATCAATACTTCAATCGTACCCTACTGCACAGGCCCGCTCCTCTCCCATCGGCACTACCCGCCAATTTATCCCTCCTACTCTACTTAAACATTTTTTTTTATTGGCATTGTTAAGTGTGGAAACGGATGTTTAAGGTATTTCTACTTTACTCACAGAAATCTGTGCATGTCGAATGAAAAATCAAGGCGAATTATGTTGTGGCAACCAGCAAGTTCAGAATAATGATACAAGTATAAATGAGGCATTACTGAGTGGTAAGTTTATTAAACCAATATTGATTGGATATTAAAGCATCCAGTTTTAATAACTTCAATGTTTTGATGGCTAAAAGCAATACGAAAAGTATGATACGTACTGCAATACTTTTATGCATACTAATCTAGAAATCCTTATCTCGTCAAACATTCTGGTATGGTATTTAAGAAGATATTGATAATTTGGCTAAAATGTTTAAAGTTTAAACAGGCTGCATTTCTTGTGGTGCAACTTGTATTTTTGAGTTAAACAATTGGATTTCTTAACTAGGCACTAATGAAATAATAATTTTAAGAGGAGAATCTTTGTTTGCTGCGAGTCTGATATTGTTTTACTTCCCTGAAGTTTACTTCCCTGCAAATGACAAAACTCAAAACAATAAAATGGTAGTTCCTGTATCTACAATACGTTACTTATGATGTATTTTGCAGCAGAACAATGTACAGCCTTGTGCAAAACTGAAAACTGCATGTTGATCCAAGAAGAACAGCTTTTACAGAATACAGATCCACAGTTAGCCAGACACGTGCTGCTGTGCTTGCTTCTCATTATAGGCTTGTTCGCTGTAAGTCTGACGTTTTATATTCAGTTCTTCCTTGACTTCAGTCAAAGAACAAAAAGTATAATTCATTTTTCCCCTGTAGTGTTTTCCTTTTATCTTGCTCACTTTCCCTCCCCTTCTTACCTGAAGATGATGGGGCGGGATTCTCTGAGCTCGCGCTGGGTTGGAGAGATGTTGGAGCTGCGGGTAATTCCCGCCACGTTGCTCTGAAGCCGGGCCGCCAATTCTCCGGCAACCGGAGAATCAGCACCAATTGCGCCCACGTTGTCGCCGCGGCGCCGGTCGGGGGCAGCTGAAATAGGCCCCCGTGGCAATTCTCCGCGGGCGACGGGCCCAACCCCCGGCAAGTCCCACCAGTGTAGTTCGAACCTGGTACCACCTGACAGGAGTTTGGACCCGCGGCCGCTGTGGGCATCTTGGTGTGGGGGGGGGGGGGGGGGGGGGGGGGGGGGGGGGGGGGGGGGGGGGGGGGGGGGGCGAGGGGATCTGACTGGGGAGAGCCTCCACGGGGTCCTGGCCCGCAATCGGGGGCATCTGATCGGCGGGCGGCCTACCTCCTTCCACGCGGCCCGCTGTAAAGTCCCCAACATATTGCTCCGCGCCAATGCGGAGACGGCAACCACACGCATGCACGGGCCCGCGCCAGCCATGCAGGGCCGCCTTTTGACGCCAGAGCAGCGCGCAGCTCTCCGGCACCCTGTGCTAGCCCCCTGAACAGTGGTGAATTGCTGGGCCAGGAGACCCGTTGACGCTTGCGTACACACTCTGGTATATACGTCGGCGTCAACACTTGGCCGGGATTTTGGAGAATCCCGGCTGATGTTCTTAGTTGGTTCAACAATTCTATAACGACTGTTCATCCTCCAGTAGTGCTTCCAAAGAGTCTCTAATTCATGTGAGCCTTGACAGTGAATTTCAGCAGACTGCTGGAGGAGGCAAATGAATAACCAAGAATGGAGCACCTGGCTATGTCTTTCTCCCTGTGCTGCTGCTTGTCACAGCTGAGCAATGGCAGTTGCCATTTTAGTTGATCTATGTATTACTGTGGTAAATGCCTGCCTAGAACATTATCTGTTTTATGTTAGTCATTTCACTGGGCTTGTACTTGCATCAATTGTATAAATAGCTTTTTGATTTGTCTCTGTTTTATTTCATTTTTCAGAATGTGTCCAGTTGTTTGTGGTGGTTGGTTAATCATGAGCCAGGTCGCCTTTACGTTGAGCTGCAGTTCTTCTGTATAATCTTTAATTTTGGTCAGGTTTGTATTTCTGATATGCCAGCTTTATGTGACACTTGTGATATTTCAACAGTAAACATTATCTATTTAGTGATTAATATCAATTGAAATGTAATGGTAAATAATTAATCCAAATTTCTGTTTCCTTTCAGGGTTTTATTTCCTTTGTCATATTTGGACTTGATAAACATTTAATCATTCTTCCATGTAAAAAGAGGTAAATAATTTTATTTCATACATCTGCATAACACCCACTTCTGTCTCTTAAAATAAATGGCAGTGCAGCAGCTCCGGCAGTTTGCATTAGACCAGCAAGCTGAGGGTTTTGATTGACTATCAGTGCAACCTGCATATCTCAGTTACCCACGTACTGACAGTGTTCCTGATGGCAAACTTCAGAGAAAGAGAAGAGAGGGTCAGAGCTTGCCTGATAAGCCTTTTGCTGCGAAGGAGTTTAGCCAGTTTGTGATCACGTAATGTAATTAGTTGCAGTCATGATGTTCACAGTATATTCTTTTCCTGTCATTGTGACTGAAGATATGCCAACCTGGCTGACCAGTGGTAACAGTGAAAGATGTCAACGGGAAATTTTAAAATGTTTTTTTGTGATACTAGAGAATTTCCACATCAAAAAGCTTTAAAGTCCTGCAGCTGCCATTGATGTTCAGACTATCTACCTACCTAGCTGTATCTACCTACTTGGCTGTATCTACCTACCCGGCTGTATCTACCTACCCGGCTGTATCTACCTACCCGGCTGTATCTACCTACCCGGCTGTATCTACCTACCTGGCTGTATCTACCTACTTGGCTGTATCTACCTACCTGGCTGTATCTACCTACTTGGCTGTATCTACCTACTTGGCTGTATCTACCTACCCGGCTGTATCTACCTACCTAGCTGTATCTACCTACTTGGCTGTATCTACCTACTTGGCTGTATCTACCTACCTGGCTGTATCTACCTACTTGGCTGTATCTACCTACTTGGCTGTATCTACCTACCTGGCTGTATCTACCTACCTAGCTGTATCTACCTACCTGGCTGTATCTACCTACCCGGCTGTATCTACCTACTTGGCTGTATCTACCTACCCGGCTGTATCTACCTACCCGGCTGTATCTACCTACCCGGCTGTATCTGCCTACCCGGCTGTATCTGCCTACCCGGCTGTATCTCCCTACCCGGCTGTATCTACCTACCCGGCTGTATCTACCTACCCGGCTGTATCTACCTACCCGGCTGTATCTACCTACCCGGCTGTATCTACCTACCCGGCTGTATCTACCTACCCGGCTGTATCTACCTACCCGGCTGTATCTACCTACCCGGCTGTATCTACCTACCCGGCTGTATCTACCTACCCGGCTGTATCTACCTACCCGGCTGTATCTACCTACCCGGCTGTATCTACCTACCCGGCTGTATCTACCTACCCGGCTGTATCTACCTACCCGGCTGTATCTACCTACCCGGCTGTATCTACCTACCCGGCTGTATCTACCTACCCGGCTGTATCTACCTACCTGGCTGTATCTACCTACCCGGCTGTATCTACCTACCCGGCTGTATCTACCTACCCGGCTGTATCTACCTACCCGGCTGTATCTACCTACCCGGCTGTATCTACCTGCCCGGCTGTATCTACCTGCCCGGCTGTATCTACCTGCCCGGCTGTATCTACCTGCCCGGCTGTATCTACCTGCCCGGCTGTATCTACCTGCCCGGCTGTATCTACCTGCCCGGCTGTATCTACCTACCCGGCTGTATCTACCTACCCGGCTGTATCTACCTACCCGGCTGTATCTACCTACCCGGCTGTATCTACCTACCGGGCTGTATCTACCTACCGGGCTGTATCTGCCTACCGGCTGTATCTGCCTACCCGGCTGTATCTGCCTACCCGGCTGTATCTGCCTACCCGGCTGTATCTGCCTACCCGGCTGTATCTGCCTACCCGGCTGTATCTGCCTACCCGGCTGTATCTGCCTACCCGGCTGTATCTGCCTACCCGGCTGTATCTCCCTACCCGGCTGTATCTCCCTACCCGGCTGTATCTCCCTACCCGGCTGTATCTCCCTACCCGGCTGTATCTCCCTACCCGGCTGTATCTCCCTACCCGGCTGTATCTCCCTACCCGGCTGTATCTCCCTACCCGGCTGTATCTCCCTACCCGGCTGTATCTCCCTACCCGGCTGTATCTCCCTACCCGGCTGTATCTCCCTACCCGGCTGTATCTCCCTACCCGGCTGTATCTCCCTACCCGGCTGTATCTACCTACCCGGCTGTATCTACCTACCCGGCTGTATCTACCTACCCGGCTGTATCTACCTACCCGGCTGTATCTACCTACCCGGCTGTATCTACCTACCCGGCTGTATCTACCTACCCGGCTGTATCTACCTACCCGGCTGTATCTACCTACCCGGCTGTATCTACCTACCCGGCTGTATCTACCTACCCGGCTGTATCTACCTACCCGGCTGTATCTACCTACCCGGCTGTATCTACCTACCCGGCTGTATCTACCTACCCGGCTGTATCTACCTACCCGGCTGTATCTACCTACCCGGCTGTATCTACCTACCCGGCTGTATCTACCTACCCGGCTGTATCTACCTACCCGGCTGTATCTACCTACCCGGCTGTATCTACCTACCTGGCTGTATCTACCTACCTAGCTGTATCTACCTACATGTCTATATTTAAAATGGGAAGTCCCTTTGTGACAGCAATTATGTTCTTCTGTCTGTGATAACACAGCAGTGCCCTCACTGGGAGAGGGTGTAATTACAGTGTGACAAGTTTATGATTAAGATTCAAAAACAACTTCTTCCCCACTGTTAACAGACTCCTGAATGACCATCTTATGGACTGAACTGAACTCTCTTTACATCTTCACTATAGTTTTTCATTTTAGAAAACATTTTATTGAAGCATTCGAAACAACAGAGCGGTCCGACACACACAACAACATCACCAGAACGTACCCAACACCCCCCGACCTACCTCCTGACTGCCCGTATATTAGATTCCCTATACCTATTCTACAATGCCATGCCCCCCCGCCTTCCGCTGACGGTCAGTTTTCCTTAAAGAAGTCGATGAACGGCTGCCACCTCCGAGCGAACCCCTGAATTGAACCTCTTAAAGCAAACTTAATCTCCAGCCTGAGAAACCGTGTAATGTCATTGACCCACACCCCCGACTTTGGAGGCTCCGAGTCCCTCCATCCCAGCAACATCCTTCTCCAGGCCACCAGGGAGGCAAAGGCCAAAACATCGGCCTCTCTCCCCTCCTGGGCTCCCGGATCCTCCGACACCCCAAATATTGTCATCTCTGGACTCGGAGTCACCCTCCTGACCAGAACCTCTAACATGACATCTGAGAATCCCTGCCAGAATCCCCTCAACTTCGGACACACCCAAAACATGTGTACATGATTCGCCGGATTTCTCCCGCACCGCCCACATCTGTCCTCCACCTCCTCAAAAAACCTACTCATCCGGGCCATAGTCATATGAGCCCTGTGGACCACCTTGAACTGGATCAGGCTGAGCGTGGCACACAACGAGGATGAATTGACTCCTCAAGCCCTTTTCCCATATTCCGACTTCCAATTCCCCTTCCAAACTCTTACCCCCACTTCCTTTTCACCTCCCCAATTGGAACCCCTTCCCACTCCATCAATTCCTTATATATTTCCGAGACCCTCCCCTCCCCAACCCCTGTTTTAGACATCACCTTATCCTGTAATCCCCTTGGAAGGAGGCGAAGGATGCTTGGAATCTGCCATCGGACAAAGTCCCTTACCTGTAGGTACCAAAATCCGTTCCCACCCAGCAACTCAAACTCCTCCTCTAATCTCTCCAGGCTCGGATAACCCTCTTCAATGAAGAGATCACCAAATCTCTCAATCCCTTCCCGCTGCCACCTCACAAAGCCCCCGTCCACCCCTCCCGGAACAAAACGGTGGTTGTCACAGATCGGTGACCTCACCGACGCCCCCTCCAGTCTCATGTGTTGCCTCCATTTCCCCTACACCCTCAGGGCTGCCACTACCACTGGGCTTGTGGAGTACTGAGCCGGCGAGAACGGCAGAGGTGCTGTTAACAAAGCCTCCAAACTCGCACCCTTATAGGATGCCGCCTCCGCTAGCTCCCACACTGACCCCTCCCCAACTACCCATTTTCTAACCATCGATATATTCGCCGCCCAGTAATAATTAATAAAATTCAGAAGGGCCAAGCCCCCCATCCCGTGCCACCGTTCCAAAAGGACCTTCCTCACCCTCGAGGCCTTACAGGCCCATACGAAACCCGAGATCACCGCGTTCATCTTCCTGAAAAATGCCATAGGGATAAAAATTGGAAGACATTGAAACACAAACCGCAATCCCGGGAGGATTCTGACCTTCACAGTCTGTACCCTCCCCGCCAATGACAGCGGGAACACGTCCCACCTGCGGAGGTCCCCTTGCATTTGCTCAACCGCCCGTCCCAAATTTAACTTATGGAGCTGACCCCAGTCCCTTGCCACCTGAATCCCCAGGTACCTAAAACTCCTTCCCACCACTTTAAACGGTAACTCCCTCAGTCTCCTCTCCTGCCCCCGTGCCTGAATCGCCTCTTACCCATGTTTACTCCGTAGCCCGAGAACTGACCAAATTCCTCCAATATCTCCATGATTCCAGCCATCCACCCCAACGGGTCTGTTATGTAAAGGAGCATGTCGTCCGCGTAGAGTGAAACCCGATGCTCCAACCCCCCATCTATCTCACTTTGCCCCACCAGATATTCAATGACCTAAGCACCATTGCCAAGGGCTCCATGGTCAAGGCAAACAGTAGTGGGGAGAATGGACACCCCTGTCTTGTCCCCCTACGCAAACTAAAATATTCTGACCGGACCCAGTTGGTCCTTACATTCGCCAGAGGTGCCTGATATAACAGCTGGACCCAGTCAACGAATCCCTGCCCAAACCCAAACCTTCCCAGGATATCCCACAGGTGCTTCCACTCGACCTGATCAAAGGCCTTTTCTGCATCCATGGCTACCACCACCTCGACCTCGCGCCCTTCCGCTGGCATCATTATCGCATTTAAGAGCCGTCTAATGTTGGACGTCAGGTGACGTCCCTTCGCAAACCCCATCTGGCCCTCCCCTATCACCTCCGGGACACAGTCCTCTCTGTGCATGGCCAAGATCTTTGCCAGCAATTTTGCATCCACATTTAAAAGGGAGATCGGCCTATACGATCCACAGTTCTCTGGATCCTTATCCCCCTTCAGAATAAGGGAAATCAATGCCCGCGCTAACGTTGGGGGAAGCACTCCCAGCTCCTTGGACTCACTAAAAGCCTTTACCAGGAGCAGCCCCAGCAGCTTTTTGTAGAACTGGACTGGGTATCCGTCAGGTCCCGGGGCCTTACCCGATTGCATCGCCCCCAATCCCGATTGGGCCTCCAAGCCTTCCACCAACTCCGGGGGTCCGATTTGTATAGTCTACTATAAAATTCCCAAACCACATCATTCACTCCCGCCGGATCCACAACCACCTTCCCCCCCCCCCCCCGTATCCTTTACTTTCCCAATTTACATCTTCTCCTGTTGTAGCACTCTGCTCCGTATGCTTCACCCGATGTCTATGACTGTGTATTTATTACATGTCCTATGCTTTTCATGTATGGAACAATCTGCCTGGATGTACACAGAATAATACTTTTCACTGTACCTCGGTAGACGTGACAATAAATCTAAATCTTATGAAAACAGTTTCTATTACAAATATGACATAAACATTTACAATGGAAAAAATTGACAGGGCATGCATACCAGGGCAAAACCTTTGATTTATATGACACGCTTCAGAAGAGGCACTATTATAATTATAAAGTAAAACGGATTGACATAAAACAGTGTATTTGTGTAACTTTCTTGATGCATAGACAGTGGATGTGGGTTCACACCCCTCCTTACCCCATTATGAAGCTAATTTCTTTCTTCTGCTGTACTGTCGCAGAGCTGGTTTTGTACAATTTTAGGACTGTGTTATTTGTAGCTATGAGTGAAAACACGGTTGCGCTCCCCATGCAATCACCAAGGTGGTAGGAGGAAAACCAGATGGACCTTGGTCCTTTTTTTTGTGTAACAATTCCTATATTCCACCCCTAGAATGGCAAAGTGTGCTCAAGAGTTGGGAATTAGAGTTTATTTGGCATTTTTTGGCATGTCATTAGTTAATTATTCTGGTTAATTTGACAGGCTGGAATTCCTATGGTATGGAAGAAATCTAGGCGTACAGACTGACAATACATTACCTGAGGACATAAGGATGACTTGCCAACAGTTTTCTCAATATCATAAGCATCAATGTGCCAGAGATATTGTCAAAGAAAGGAGGTATGAGTTTCTATTAGCATGACACATGCATTGTGCTATTCAATGCTTGGTATTGGCAATCCATTGCATTTTCTTAATTTGCTTGGATTCTTAATAGTTTTGTTTCAATCTGAAACACTGAATTTATTTCCGAAGATTTACTAATACTCCACTAATACTTATTCTTAAAGACTTTTGATATTATTTAAATTCACAGCAATATTTTCATTGCTGTAAAACATTTGCTCTACAATATTTTTCACTTGAGTATGGCACAAATTAATGAGGTAGCATTATTTGTACAGGAAACTTTTAAATATATATTATTGTATTGAAAACAGTAGTTTTAATTAATGAGGATACAATGCTTAAAATTTGGGGGAACTTTTTTGAGCGATTTGTACGTGTTGCACTTTTGAAATATGTTAGGCGGGAGTCTCCGGCCTCTCAGCCGTGTGTTTCTCGGCAGCGCACCGTTCGCTGGCGGCAGGATGCTCTGCTCCCACTGCTGTCAGTGGGAATTCCCATTGAAGCCACCCCATGCTGCTGGGAAACCCATGGGCGGAGGTTCACTGCCAGCAGCATCGGAGAATCCCGCCGCCAGCAAACAGCTGGAGAATTCCAGACGTTTTCTCTACAGAAACACATTCCTTTTTTTAAAATAAATTTAGGGTACCCAATTATTTTTTCCAATTAAGGGGCAATTTAGCATGGCCAATCCACCTACTCTGCACATCTTTGGGTTGTGGGGGCGAAACCCACGCAGACACGGGGAGAATGTGCAAACTCCTAACGGACAGTGACCCAAGGCCGGGATTTGAACCCAGGTCCTCAGCGCCGTAGGCAGCAATGCTAACCACTGTGCCACCGTGCTGCCCCAGAAACACATTCCTGTGTTTATTAAAACATTTTGCTTTCCACAGATGTTTTTTGTGTAGATCTTGATTCACCTTCAGAATTGCTGATTGGGTGAATGATTTTGGTTTGCAACCTGGATGAATGATTTGCATTGTATAGTGCTTGCATTGAATGTTGCATGTTTGAAGCAGAATTAAGATACAAAATTGTGCTCGAAGCGTTAATAAATGTTAATCTCAGATAATATATTTATATCAGCTATCAGTGATAAATATGTTTGGTTAGGTTAGTCTGAACAGAATAGCACTTCAATTTTGCTAAAATCACTTGTCACATGACAGTGCCTCACACAAGATTTATGTGTGAGGTGGTCGGAGGTTTGTTCCAGTGGGAAGGGCCGAGATGAATTCTACCCCAGCGAGGGCAAGATCCAGATCACACAAACAGAGAAAATCAGGTGGACTCACAATCGGTCCAACGCCTGGCACGGAGCCCGATTTGTGCGATGTATTCATTGTGCCCCGATCTGCGCAATGGAGTTGCTGATTCATACCCCAGATCTGGAGATAACTTAAATACGCAAGAGGGTTTTGGTAGCTGACTGACTGAGGCAGGGTTGGATATTATTGAGGTGGAAGTAGGCGGGTAGACAAAGAAAATATAAGGGGACAATTTTCAGCCCGAGATCGCTATCAGAGAAACGGTGACATGGGTGGAAAATCCAGAGAGAATCACTTTTCCTGACTTTTCCCGCCCCTTAGAACATAGAACGATACAGCGCAGTACAGGCCCTTCGGCCCACGATGCTGCACCGACATGGGAAGTCAAAAACTAAAGGCTATCTAACCTACACTGTGCCATTATCATCCATATGCTTATCCAATAAACTTTTAAATGCCCTCAATGTTGGCGAGTTCACTACTGTTGCAGGTAGGGCATTCCACGGCCTCACCACTCTTTGCGTAAAAAACCCACCTCTGACCTCTGTCCTATATCTATTACCCCTCAATTTAAGGCTATGTCCCCTCGTGCTAGCCACCTCCATCCGTGGGAGAAGGCTCTCACTGTCCACCCTATCTAACCCTCTGATCATTTTGTATGCCTCTATTAAGTCACATCTTAACCTTCTTCTCTCTAACGAAAACAACCTCAAGTCCATCAGCCTTTCCTCATAAGATTTTCCCTCCATACCAGGCAACATCCTGGTAAATCTCCTCTGCACCCGTTCCAAAGCTTCCACGTCCTTCCTATAATGAGGCGACCAGAACTGTATGCAATACTCCAAATGCGGCCGTACCAGAGTTTTGTACAGCTGCAACATGACCTCATGGCTCCGGAACTCAATCCCTCTACCAATAAAGGCCAACACACCATAGGCCTTCTTCACAACCCTATCAACCTGGGTGGCAACTTTCAGGGATCTATGTACATGGACACCGAGATCCCTCTGCTCATCCACACTGCGAAGAATTTTACCATTAGCCAAATATTCCGCATTCCTGTTATTCTTTCCAAAGTGAATCACCTCACACTTCTCTACATTAAACTCCATTTGCCACCTCTCAGCCCAGCTCTGCAGCTTATCTATGTCCCTCTGTAACCTGCAACATCCTTCCACACTGTCTACAACTCCACCGACTTTAGTGTCGTCTGCAAATTTACTCACCCAACCTTCTGTGCCCTCCTCTAGGTCATTTATAAAAATGACAAACAGCAACGGCCCCAGAACAGATCCTTGTGGTACGCCACTCGTAACTGAACTCCATTCTGAACATTTATCATCAACCACCACCCTCTGTCTTCTTTCAACTAGCCAATTTCTGATCCACATCTCTAAATCACCCTCAATCCCCAGCCTCCGTATTTTCTGCAATAGACGACCGTGGGGAACCTTATCAAACGCTTTACTGAAATCCATATACACCACATCAACTGCTCTACCCTCGTCTACCTGTTCAGTCACCTTCTCAAAGAACTTGATAAGGTTTGTGAGGCATGACCTACCCTTCACAAAACCATGCTGACTATCCCTAATCATATTATTCCTATCTAGATGATTATAAATCGTATCTCTTATAATCCTCTCCAAGACTTTACCCACAACAGACGTGAGGCTCACCGGCCTATAGTTACCGGGGTTATCTCTACTCCCCTTCTTGAACAAAGGGACCACATTTGCTATCCTCCAGTCCTCTGGCACTATTCCTGTAGCCAATGATGACATAAAAATCACAGCCAAAGGCTCAGCAATCTCTTCCCTGGCTTCCCAGAGAATCCTCGGATAAATCCCATCAGGCCCCGGGGACTTATCTATTTTCACCTTGTCCAGAATTGCCAACACTTCTTCCCTACGCACCTCAATGCCATCTATTCTAAAAGCCTGGGTCTCAGCATTCTCCTCCACAACATTATCTTTTTCCTGAGTGAATACTGACGAAAAGTATTCATTTAGTATCTCGCTTATCTCCTCAGCCTCCACACACAACTTCCCACCACTGTCCTTGACTGGCCCTACTCTTACCCTAGTCATTCTTTTATTCCTGACATACCTATAGAAAGCTTTTGGGTTTTCCTTGATCCTACCTGCCAAAGACTTCTCATGTCCCCTCCTTGCTCGTCTTAGCTCTCTCTTTAGATCCTTCCTCGCTTCCTTGTAACTATCAAGCGCCCCAACTGAAACTTCACGCCTCATCTTCACATAGGCCTCCTTCTTCCTCTTAACAAGAGATTCCACTTCTTTGGTAAACCATGGTTCCCTCGCTCGACCCCTTCCTCCCTGCCTGACTGGTACGTACTTATCAAGAACATGCAATAGCTGTTCCTTGAACAAGCTCCACATATCCAGTGTGCCCAACCCTTGCAGCCTACTTCTCCAACCTACATATCCTTGCCGGCAACATCTCCAGGTTCACACTCACAAAGGATGGGATCCTCATATTATTAATGGGACACCCCACCACATGATCCACTCTCACTAAATATTCATTGCTCGCTGACATGATGTCACCGTGGCGAGGTTTACAACAGGTTTGACAAAATGAGAAACAGTCAGGGGATCCCTCGGGGATGTAAAGGCAACTATAACCCCTAAAGGGAGAGGGACATGCCCAGGCGGGCCCTTGTGGGAGCCCCAATTGGGGGTGGGGGGGAACGGGCTCTTGAGGGGTAAACTAGTAGGCATGGGAAGGAGCAGGCACTGAGGGTGGAGGACCCCAACGATTCTTCCATGGCTGTGGGGAGCGCCCACTGATTGTCTGGGGAGGGGAGTGGGGCCCGCTTCAAAGATGGCACCCCGATCTCTTTGAAGCCAGGTGTAAGCTTTATCAAGTCCCATCCTGCCAGAGTGACAGTATAAATCTCGCCCGCTCATTTTTTTTATTTAAGAGAAAACAAGTCTGTGCAAATGGAGAGTTACACACCAGTCTTCAGACAGAGCCTGACACTTTGCCAAATTCTGGTACGATTCTGCTCAAGGGGTCGGAAGCTCAGCTAGGGACCAAATAGAGCTGAGATTGTGAACAATTGAGTTCAGTCTAAAGATGGTAGACCGAGGGATAGGCTAAGGGATCAGTGAACAATGGCTTGGTCTTCCCAATCCAAGTCTGGATGCTGGACAAGTAGTTGGACAACAGTGGCCACGCGAGGTGCTGCTAAGGTAGAGCTGGGTGTTGTTCGTGTGGGTGTGGAAGTGGAATTTTGTGTATGAATTTTGCGTAATGCCAAGATATTTTTTGGTTGAACCTGGCTGCAGAGAGTTGATTTTGGACATCTGTTGGTTTACAATTAGTCTTATTTCCTACCATCCCACCGCTTTCTACTGTTTTTGGTGTTTCCTTTCCTGTGAAACAGTGATGTGAAACTTGCAGACCAAGTGGATGAATCATTCCTTTGACACAGGTGTGGTGCAGAAACCTTCGTAGATGTCTTCCAGGGCTGTGATCTGGTGGACTGGTTGATTCAAGTTGGTCTGGCTCATGACCGAGGTGAAGCTGTTAAGTATGGAGACGGATTGCTGGAAGGTGGTATCATTCAGCACATTACAAATGAATATACATTTGAGGATAAACCTTTGTACTATCGCATGGCGCGGATGAATGAAGCATGATTTGTACTACCATTCGAGCAGCTTTAAATCCAGAGATGAAATGTGCGATTTTCCTCATTGCTGTAAAATGTATTGGACATTTTAAAATTTCTGTCTTTTAAAAAAATGTTTGTACTGTTAACCAAAGAATTTGAAATCCCCATTTACTAAATAAAGTGGTTAAATTTGCTCCTAACTTTTACTAAGATTTAAAACCCATGCAGCATTAATGTATAGAAAGTGATGTTTTATCTATGGAAATGTAAAATGTGACTCATTCTGTAGTGGCAAAGTAGAGAGCGGTTTTAGGGTTTACCTTGCACCATATTGCAAGCATATTTAAACCAAATTTAGGTACTGCATTGAAGTAATGAGTTAACATTTTATGTTCTGTACCTGGGGAACAGAAAAACTAACAACGTTTGCAGCAAATGGGTGCTCATAATGGAGCTGGATACTTGTATTTAAAAAGCCTCAACCTTCCATGTATCATCACTATGATATTGAACATTTGATATTTCCACTTAACTTTAATAAGAAAACTAATACATGGAAAGAAAAGCAATGGCTAAAACAGGGTAAAAAATATCACAGACTACACGTTGTAGGAGCCTGTTTCTTTTAAAATAAATTTCGAGAACCCAATTTTTTTTCCAAATAAAGGGCAACTTAGTGTGGCTAATCCACCTACCCTGTGTTGTGGGGGCAAGACTCACACAGACACGGGGAGAACGTGCAAACTCCACACGGACAGTGTCCCAGGGCCAGGATCAAACCCGGGTCCTCAGTGGCGTGAGGCAGCAGTGCTATCCACTGCGCCGCCATGCCGCCCAAAGATTCTCATTTCAGAATGTGCCCTCACGTCAGCATTGCCGTGAGGCAGCAGTGCTAACTGCTGGGCCACCGTGCCGCCCGTACGAGTCTGTTAAACAAATGCAAATCACATTCATAACAAATCCAGCAGTCTGTACATGGATCTTCACCGGGTATGCTGACATTCACATAACTAAATGTTAAAAACTGCACTTTAAGGTAAAAGGTGCACTTTTAAATTCAGTATAAAACAAACAGAAAAGGCCAAGTGAAAGCTGAATCGTTTATTTATATTTATCCAAAGTATCTGTTTAACACTGAATTGTGTAAGATCAAAAAATATCTGGTAGATTATAAATGATTGTTAACCTATTTCTTTTATTCTTAATTGTAGCTATATGGTAATAAAAATAATGAAAAGGAGTGTCATTTGTTGGAATGTAAAATCCTGGTATTGTGACAAATATTTTGATATGTTTAAAGGTGTCCCTGAGTCTTGTACAAATAAAGAAATAAAACTTTTTTTAAATACTCGAGTGTCTAAAATATTGAGTACTTTTAATAGATTTTGAATAGTAGGCATATGGCTGAACGTAATAACTCATGCTCGATTTGTCTTCATTATTATTTAATATTACCTGCCTTGTGTTAAGAACCTAAATTAATTAAGATTATTGATCTTGCATTTGGGTATCTTTTGTAGAATATGCAATTTTTGACAAGTAGTTGCAGGTTAATAATTTAAGTGGTCACATTATAATGTCTGTTTCGTATATACCTGAATAAAGTTCCAGTGGTATATGTGCATTTAATGAAATTGCTCAGAAAGATAGTTTTGGATTTTAAATTTGTTTGCTTAAAACCCATTCTTTAGAACACATTTTCCACACATTGGTGTCATTGATCCAGGCCTGGAACATGACCTGGGAAAATGACATGGTACGTTACTGCTTTTTATGACATCTTCTGACATACACCCCGTGATACACAAGTAATAATAATAATCGCTTATTGTCACAAGTAGGCTTCAATGAAAAGCCCCTAGTCGCCACATTCCGGCACCTGTTCGGGAAGGCCGGTACAGGAATTTAACCCGTGCTGCTGCCTTGTTCTGCATTACAAGCCAGCTGTTTATCCCACTGTGCTAAACCAGCCCCTACAACTGCCATTCTCACTGACAGTGAACCCCTGAGGTAGGTTTCCCAGCGGTGGGGAAACGCATAGAATGGGAAACCTCATGAACAGGGGCGGGACCAGAAGAAACTGCCCCCAGCTAATGGCAGAATTCCATCGCCAGAAAACGTGCTGCGAAGGGTGTGGGAAATCCCAGCCCACATTTTCCTTTTGAGAGTTTAAATTTGTTGTATTCTTTTATTTATTAACAACATATTTTAATAAGTTAATTAATAACATTTCATCCATTGGACCCACTTTCTATGATGCTGCATTGGCTGTAGGCGTACTCCTGCCAATGGATAATGATAGACTGACTGAAATCATTTTATACTTAGTTTTCAGAGACCCTCACCGGACACATCTGACTAAAGTGGTCAATCTACCTTAATTTGGGGCATTGGTTTGCCTGCAATAATCAGGCACATCAACTGAGTTGGCATCCCTCAAAGAAATGAAATGAATCATGAAACTAACTTAGAATTGGACAAACTGCTGATTTGCCCTAAGAGATCAGTGTTCTCATTCAGTCTCCTGTTCGTTGATTTGGGTGCCATCAGCAAAACTACCAGGCGGGATGTCACTTCATCAGAACAGGTGCTGCCCAAATCAGAGGAAATCTATTATAGGAGGTGACGTGTAGATCAGGAGGGAAAGGATAGGTCTATTGTAATAAAGAAACAAAATAATTTAAGTATATGCAATGTGCTCCAAACAAATAAGGCTGCTCTATGCTCACCTGTTGGATTCTCAGGGTCTCAATCCTGAATGACACCATTCATGTGTCCATTTTATCTTGTGTGGCAGGAATGGTGGGTGCTCAGTCTTAATCTGCTGCTTGAGCACAGCTGATTGAATACAACAGCTGTAGCGGATCAGATATGCTTGAGGTTAAGCAAGTGGGAGAAAAGAAATCAAGCTGTGATATCATAGGAAGACAGAATTGATTGGCTGCTGAGTATTGTAGCCTTGTGTCCCTATTTCCAATGCCTGGGTGTTAGTCTAAGCGTATGAGAAATTATTTTGTTTTAAGAAAACAGAGGTTGAGTTAAAACATTTAAGTGAACTTCCCTATATTTGAGTGAGTTAGCAGAAGAAAGCAACTGTTGAGTTTTTCCTTTCTGGAGAAGTGTTATTATTTAATAGACAGAGGAATGGTGGGACAGCCATTCAGTGATAATCTTGACCCTAGCACCAGAGAGGCAACATACTGTCCTGGATTCACATCTATGGCCACAAAAAGCACACCTCTTGAGTGCACATCCTCTTCCACAAGGGAACGCAGGGTGCTTCCCATTTCTTGATGACCATTTGTAGGAAGGGTTGTTAGCTGCCCGAGCTCTGGGTTTTGGAGCTTGAACAACAGCTGGCAGTACATTGGTGAGGTAGAGTGCATTGTACATGGCATGGTTAAAGATGAGGTTACCCCCACTGTGAGTATGCAGGGAGAGAGGGAATAGGTGACCACCAGGCAGTCAAGAAGATACAGGCAGATAATGCATCCCACTATCCAACATGTATTCTGTTCTGAATATTGATGGGAGTGATTGTTCATCTGGGGAATGCAGTTAGGGCCAAGTACATGGGACTATAATTGACTCAGTTGTACAATGAGGCACGTAGAGGTGGAAGAGCAATAGTGTAGGAAAATCGATAGGGGAACAGAC
The DNA here is from genome assembly GCF_902713615.1 of Scyliorhinus canicula. Classification (NCBI taxonomy): domain Eukaryota; kingdom Metazoa; phylum Chordata; class Chondrichthyes; order Carcharhiniformes; family Scyliorhinidae; genus Scyliorhinus; species Scyliorhinus canicula. The sequence goes on from NC_052147.1 coordinate 202,158,902, forward strand.
AGATGTTTCTATGGCCGTAGATATGAATCCAGGATGGCTTATTGCTTCCCTAGTGCTAGGCTAAAGACTGAACAGCTGCAGAGCACCCTGAAGGAGAGGGTGAACAGCCTGTGGTCATGGTCCACATTGGTATCAATGACATAGGGTGCAATCCAATGGCCACGCTGCACCTGAAAACCCTCCCTATGGAACCCTCCCATACTACGTTCGTGGTGGGGAAGGACCGGGGACAGCTTTGGGGCCTCGGAAATCAGGACGCCATTTAAAAATAGCGTCTGATCTCTCTGCACCGGCGAGTGGAGTTCCCCGGTGTACAAAATGGGGCTATGTGCAGCCTTTGGCCGTGCATTCCCCACTGACCATCCCAGGGATTCGATGGGACCATGTGATGGAATGGCCAGCTTGAATGCTGGGATTACCCACGGGCATTGTGGAATGTGCTACTGTGGGCAGGAGTCAGACGTTGCCAAATGATGTGGAGCACCAGAGCTCATCACAGAACAGGTTGTAATCATCCTCCATCCCATGGACCAGACCAACTGTTACTGCCAACCCAAGGCCCCCATCCCGTACTGCAGCAGGTAATATTAATAATCTTTATTATTGTCACATATAGGCTTACATTAACACAGCAATGAATTTACTGTTAAAATCCCCTAGTCGCCACATTCTGGCACCTGTTTGGGTACATGGAGGGAGAATTCAGAATGTCCAATTCACTTAACAGCACATCTTTGGGAGGAAACCCACGCAGACACGGGGAGAATGTGCAAACTCCACACACTGATCCAAACTGGGAATTAAACCTGGAACCCTGGTGCTGTGAAGCAACAGTGCTAACCACTGTGCTACCATGCCGCCCATGAATCATGGAGAGGGTTGCAGGTGAGGGAATGGGATGTGGTGCCCATGTCCCTGACCTGTTCTCTCTTTCCTCCCCCCCCCCCCCCCCCCCCCCCCCCCGAGGTGATCAGAGGGTCCTGAGCACGTTGTGCGGCCCCTTGTGTCTACCTGGGCCCCATGTCCCCCATCCTCCCCCTCCCCCCATCCTCCTCATTGGACAAGGCCTGCAGTTCCTCCTCCAGCACATCACCCCTCCACAACATTACACAGCAGGCCCCCACGATATGGGCGACCCTCTCAGTCGGGGGAGGGGGGGGGGTTCTCGAACATGTCAGGAATCGTCGAGTGTGCCAGGATGAAGGCGTTGTGCACACTGCCCGGGGTATCAGGCACAGAGGTGAATAATGCACAACTGGTCACACATCAGCTGCACGTTCATTGAGTGGAATCTCTTTCGGTTTGTTTAGAGCAGCCTGTCATCTGCAAATGCTCATAGGGTAACATGCATCCCGTAGATCACCTCCTGGATCCGGGACATCCTGGCAATGGTGGGAACCCCGCTGCCCGGGCATCCTGGTGTGCTCTGACTACATTGAGGTGGATGTATTGAGCCACCTAGGCATATAGGACCTCTGTGAAAGCGTGGATGCACCTGTACACCGAGATCTGTGGGATCCCGGACTCAGCATCTGAAGGAACCCATCGCATAAAGGTTCAGGGCGACCGTCACCTTGATGGCCACCAGGAGTGGGTGTCCTCCTCCATACCCCCACCATGTCAGGTGTGCCATCATCTGGCAGATTTGTCGCACGGCCTCTCTGCTCAGCCGGAGTCTTCAATGGCAGGTCCTCGAATGACAGACGATGCCGGTACATGCAAGGCCTCATGCGGCGCCTCCTTGGCACCTCCACGGTGTGTTGGGTGACCGACTCTCCAACCTGAGCGGCTGCCACCTGTCCCTCTACTGCACGCTCCACTGCTGCAGTTTCCTCCTCCTCCTCGAGAAGCTCCAGCTCATACAGCCACAGGGCATCCCCCAAGACTGCAGTGACTAGCAGGAAGGCCACCGTTGCTGGTTGTATTTCAATATCCATTGTCTGCAGAGGTGAAAGGCCGACACGTTAACATGGTGTGTACCCCCGTGCCCAACCAGGTCAACCGGGCTACATGGTGCACCCAGTTGGTACTGTGGGCTTTGCCCCCGCAGGCCCCCATCCCCACATCCCTGGCCCCGTCATTGGCCAGCACCACTGGGGCCTCTGGCCCTGGAGCCCGTCCCTGATGCCAGGGGTACTGTCGGCTGGCACTGCACTCGCCAGGCGTATGCACCAGCATCCGTAGAGGTTACTGTGGCTGTTTCCCTGGGTAGGCCGCTGGTGGGTGGTGGCCCATAGGGCCAGTATCAATCTGCAGAACCAGGGGCCTGGGTGGGTGGTCAGTGAATGCGCTGCAAGATGGCCGCTGAATGGCGGTCCGTGCCTGGGCACTGCCCTAGTTCTGTGGGTGGGGGGGGGGGGGGTCACCCTGGCCACTTGGCTTGTTCCCCCCCACCCCCAGCCCTGGCAGACCACCCCCACCCGGCCAGTTTCAGGCCTGGCAGCCCGTAATCACTCCTCTCTGTGTCCTATTTCTTCTCCCTCATCAGCCAGCACGCAAGTTTCACAATTTATTAAAGCACAAGTGAATCGCACCGTCAGCAACTCGGCCCATCGGAGGCAAGGCCACACATGTCCCCGTTTTGTACAGTGGGGAGTTCCGCTCATTGGAACTCCCCAGTGTAGCGAGAGATCTCTGAAGAGCTGGTCTCACCGGTGAGTTCAGCTCCCTAGTGTTGAAAAGATTTCTAAGTGTGACCATGGAGAAACTCCCCAAAGTTCAAAAAGTGACTGAGGGCTCGATCTAACTGCCACGTTGCAACCGACTCGGGAAGCCAGTATGTCTGCCGAAAGGCTCTCGTGAAATTTACCCGACTCACCATATCAGCTGACGATTTGCTGCACTCCAACCAGCAGGGCAGCCACTGAAGTACCTGCCACTTCTAAAGGGGCTTTTACAGCACCATCAATATTCTCCCCCCAACTGCAAACCCCTCCCAACCCCCCAATCCCTTTGTATTTGACACTGCAGCCCTTTCCCTATCATAAACCTGTGCCCAGCCCTGCATGGGGCTGGTTTAGCTCACTGGGCTAAATCGCTAGCTTTTAAAGCAGACCAAGGCAGGCCAGCAGCACAGTTTGATTCCTATACCAGCCTCCCCAAACAGGCGCCGGAATGTGGTGACTAGAGGCTTTTCACAGTAACTTTATTGAAGCCTACTTGTGACAATAAGCGATTTTCATTTTTCATTTCATGTGCGAACTTTCTACCCTCACAATCCCTCACTGCCAAATAAGGAGTCAGTGGCCTCAAGGAAAGATGTTAGAGATTGCAAAATGTGACCCTTCTCCTGGGTCTCCAAGAGAGACTAAAAGGAGTGTCCTCCCTGTGCGAGCCTTGTGCATTCCTGCTAGAATATTGCCAGCTGCTTGTGTGGTGACGTTCATACTGTGCAGGCATGCAGCTCTCTTTCAAGATGCTGAAGTGAGGGCACATCCTAAAGATGAGAGTCTGAGAGATTGTCTTTGGGTGGCACAGTGGTTAGCACTGCTGCCTCATGGTGCTGAGGACCCTGGCTCGATCCAGGCCCCACTGTTTGTGTGCAGTTTGCACATTCTCCCCGTGTCTGCATGGGTCTCACCCCACAACTCAAAAAGATGTGCAGGGAAGGTGAATTGGCCATATTAAAATACCCCTTAATTGGGAAAAAAATAATAGGGCATTCTAATTTATTTTTAAAAAAGAGAGATGTGTGTCTTTGCTGCAAGCTTTGCAGCTATGATATATTGAGCCAGTGTTTAACACTGAGGTTGTGTCAGAAATCTGCTATGTCTCCTAGGTAGGTCCGGGATCCAGACACTCACCTGAGGAAGGAGCTGCGCTCCGAAAGCTCGTGTTTGAATCAAACCTGTTGGACTTTAACCTGGTGTTGTAAGACTTCTTACTGTGCTCAGACTGTGTGACACAGAGGGGGCTAGGTTGACCTCTGGGGTGGTGGGAAATCACCTGAGCCTTAGGAGTGGGTTAGCTGATAGTCTCACCAGTGAATTTTCTATCCTGACGGCAGCTGTGTGCCAAAGAGGAACCCACAGCCACTGGTCCATGTATGAACTCAGCTCTGTTAATCCTCTCATTCATCTGTGGAGCTGTGCATCTAATGAGGCATCCCAGCCGCTGGTGGTCCTGAGATTCAGCTTGGCTACACCCATCTCTTTGATGAGAGTGCTGAGAGACAGTGATGAGGGTCTCCAGATGGGTGGGGTAATTGGAAATCTACATGACCAGGAGACCTCAGGGCAATCCACTGAAAGTGACAACAAGCAACATTTTAAACAGCCGGGCTGATTAGTACTTTGGATGGTCTTGCTGTCATGGGCGGGGATCTCGTTATGGCTGGCTGGGCGGGCCCATAGACTCGCGACGGGTCTGACGCCCGGCGTGAATTCCAAATTTGGGCCGACTGGCTTTTCACCGCCCGATCGCGAATCCCGCTTCGAGCAGGAGTAACCAGAGAATCCCGGCCCACGTCAGCAGGAACATGCAAAGTAATAATTAGCATTCATTCATGGAGCAGGGAGGGTACACCGAGTCTGCAAGATGAGTGACAATCATGCTGAAAATTGCCATTGCAAGAATCTGATCTGCTGTGGAAAGAAGTGAAATGCCCCAATGATTGTCACAGAAGAACTTCTTTCCCTTCTGTTTTGTATTGCTGGGAATTAGGTTAAATACCAAAAGAGGAGGAGCTGAAATTCTTCATAAGGAAGACAGAGCTTTGAAGGATGGTGTGACTGAGTTTGACGCCCTATCTGCTGTGTAGGTTGCTGAACCAATTTGTAAAATCTGTCTGATTTTTTTATCTGCCAGTTAGTGTGTAATTTATAGTTTAGAATCAACCGCAATTTTCCTGTTAATTCATGATTAATTCATGTTGATTTTGGGTTTTAGAGTATAGATTGTTACCAAAGATAATCTTTATTGTTTGCTTTGTTTGACTCTTGTACAGTAAAAATTATTTGGATTTAAATCATGAAATCTTGTGACTTTATTCTTCCAGTAAATTAATGGGGTTTTGGATTTATATCCTTTTTTAAAAAAGCAGTCACTGGTCTCAATCAAGAACATAACAGAATTTACAGCACAGCAACAGGCCTTTTATCCCTACTGGCTCATACTAGATTTTATGCTCCGCATGTGCCTCATTCCATCTCACATCATTTAACCCTTTTTTTAAAGCTATTTTATTCCAAACATACACAATATCAACAAAATACACAGTCCAACAAATCATAGTTAACAGTTTGTACAATTTTACCTCTTTTAATCCTGTCCATCCCCCTCCCCCGACAAACAGCTCCTCAATTAAGGTCATGAACGGCCTCCGCCGCACTTTGAAGCCCTCTTCTGACCCCCTCAAAGCAAACTTAATCTTCTCCAGCCAAAGAAAGTCATACACATCTACCAGCCAGACCACCATCCCCAGTGGCATATACGACCTCCAATTCAAAAAGATCCTTCGCCGGGCAATTAGAGAGGCAAAGTCCATGACATCGGCCCCCTTCCCCCGCCAGCAACTCGACTCCTCTGAAACCTCAAAGATTGCCATCCTTGTCCGAGTCATGTGTACCCTGTGCACCACCTTGAACTGAATCAAGATCATCCCCGTGCAGGAGGAGGTTGAGTTCACCCACCGCATCGCCTCACACGAGAGTCCACATGCTACCTCCCTCCCCAAATCCTCCCACTTACGCTTTATCCTTACCACCAGTGACTTGCCCTGCTCTTCCAACCACCCATATATACCCCCAATCCAGCCCTCCCCACATCATCAGGAAGCAGCAGTTACTCCAATAACATGTACTCCGGTTGCTGGCGAAACGGAGTCACTGGTGGTACACAAAGTCACACAAAGTCATGCATATACCTAAACTCACTCTCCCTTGGTAACTCAAATCTCTCCCGCAGCTCGTCCACTTCAGCAAACATTCCCTCAAAGAAAATATCCTTAAACTGCACCAGCTCCACCTCCCTCCACATCCCATCCAACTCCCAGCCTAAACCTCCCACACAGTGGCATCAACGCCAACATTTTATCCAACTTAAAATACCTCCTCAACTGGCTCCTTTTCATAGAACATAGAACAGTACAGCACGGTACATGCCCTTCAGCACCCCTGCTGTCCATGTGCCTGTCCAAGAGTCGCTTAAATGTCCCTAAGGACTCTGACTCCGCCACCTCTGCTGGCAGCGCATTTCACGCACCCGCCACTCTCTGTGTAAAGAACCTACCTCTGACATCTCCCCAATACCTTCCTCCAATCACCTTAAAATTATGTCCCCTCGTGACAGCCATTTCGGCCTGGGGAAAGTCTCTGGCTATCGACTCTATCCATGCCTCTCATCATCTTGTACACCTCTATCAAATCACCTCTCTTCCTTCTTCGCTCTAGTGAAAAAAGCCCTAGCTCCCTCAACCTTTCTTCACAAGACATGCCCTCCAGTCCAGGCAGCATCCTGGTAAATCTCCTCTGCATCCTCTCCAAAGCATCCACATCCTTCCTATAATGAGGCGACCAGAACTGGACACAATGGGCGCGATTCTCCCAAAGGGAGACAAAGTGGCGATGCCGGAGTGAAAACCAGAGTGTTTCACTCCGACGTCGGAGGCCGCTCCTCGCCCCCTATTCTCCCACCCCCAGGGGGCTAGGAGCGGCGGCGCGTCAATCTCGTGCGCCGGGCCTTGACGCTTGCGTCAAAGCGGCGCCGCCTGAATGACGCGGCCGGCGGCACCTAAATGACGGCGCCAACCCGTGCATGCCCGGTTGCCGTCTTCCCCTCCGCTGCCCCGCAAGACATGGCGGATTGATCTTGCGGGGCGGCGGAGGGAAAAGAGTGCGTCTTTCAGAGACGCCGGCCCGACGATCGGTGGGAACTGATCGCTGGCCAGACCCCTCCTGAGCACCCCCCTGGTGCTCTATTCTCCCTCCGCACCCCCCACAGGCCCCACACGCAGCGGTCGCGCGCTGTTCACACCGGCAGCGACCAGGTGTGGTTGGCGCCGGCGTGAACCGGTCGGATTAGGCAGGCCGCTCGGCCCATCCGGGCCGGAGAATCGCCGCTTGACCGGCCAGATTCACCGGAAACACCTCACTCTTCGCTACGCTCAACTTATACTTGGAGAAGGCCTCAAATCTCTCCACCAGACCCATAATTCTGCCCATACTCTCCAGCAGGACTGACACAAATAACAACAGATCAGCTGCATACTGCGACACCTGGTGCTCCCTACCCCCGCACACAATCCCTAAAAACTCGACTATACCCCGAAGGGCAATCACCAAAGGCTGAATCGCCAACACGAATAACAACGGTGACAGCAGGCAACCCTGTCTCGTTCCCCTATGTAACCCAAAATACCCTGAACTCATCTCAATCATACGCACGTTTGCCACAGGGTATGCACAAGCTTTGGCCCAAACCCAAACCTACCCAGAATCTCAAATACCTGGGGGGCGATTCTCCAATATGGAGCCCAAGTGTTTGGCCGTCGTGAACGCCGTCGCATTTCACGATGGCGCGAACCAGGCCCTGGCACGACCGATTCTAGCCCCCACAGGGGACCAGCACGGCACTGGAGTGGTTCACGCCAAACGCGCCGGCACAAATGGCACCAATTCTCCACACCTTGGAGAATCGCGCGCCGGCGTCAGGGCTTCATAGCGCGGTTGCGGCCATTCTCCAGCCCGGCGCAGGGTTCGGAGAATCGCGTCCCCTGCACTCTACCTGGTCAAATGCCTTCTCCACATCCATGGACACCCCAATCACGGTGCCTGCCCCCCCCCCCCCCCCCCCCCCTGACGGAGTCATAACTTCATTCAGCATTCTCCTAATGTTACTGGAGAGCTGCCTCCGCTTCACAAAATCTGTTTGATTTTCAGAAACCGCCTCGGTCACACACCCCTCCATCCTACTCGCCAATACCTGTGCCAGTACTTTCACACTTGTGTTCAACAAAGAAATAGGCCTGTAGGACCCATGCTCCTTCCCCTTTTTCAGGAACAACGAGATCTATACTTGTAACAATATTGCTGGCAACTCACCCCTTTACACCGCCTCACCGAACATCCCCAACAAGTGGGAGGGTCAACTCTGTTGCAAACTCCATGGATCCATCATCCACATCCTTTTCATAAACCCCCCCAGCTCTTTCACCATTCCTGATCTTCCCAGCGACTTGGGGTTCGACGTGTCTACCTTCGGCTCCAAAACACAGTTAAAATCCCCTCCCATAATCAGCTGGTGCGAATCTAAGTCTGGAATTGACCCCAGTAATCTCTTTACAAACCCAGCATTGTTCCAATTAGGTGCCTACACATTGATTAAAACTACTGGTGTCCCCTCTAACACCCCACTTACCAGCACAAACCTCCCCCGCCTGGGTCTCACACCTCCCTGGCCCCACAAACCTTGTTTTCTTGCTCAATAAAATGGCCACCCCCCCTTGACTTTGAGTCAAAACCTCAGTGAAATATTTGTCCCACCCATCCCTTCCTCAGCCTAACCTGATCCTTCACCCGGAGATGCGTCTCCTGCACGAAAATCAACTCCGCTCTCAAACTCTTCAAAAACCCTGGACTTCTTGGCTGGACCGATTAACCGGCGGATATACCATGTCACACTTCTTACCGGAGGCTAACGCCCCCACGCCTCTCTGTCGTCCTCTATCGCCCCATTCGCTCTGCTCGCTCAAACCCACTCTGTACCCGGCCCATCCAAGATGGCCGACTGCCGATGACCATGCTCATCCTCCATACCTTCTACGTCGCATTCCCCCTCCCCTTTCCCCGCCACAAACTGGCCAACCATTGTGGTGTCCTCCCTGCCACACTCTCGTTCACTAGCATTGCTTGCTAGCATGGTGACTCCTGCCTGAAGGCCCCCTTACCCACTACCCCACCCTTCCCGCTACCAATCCCACCTTAGCCTGAGCCAAACACTCCAAAAAACATCCAAACGTCAACACAACACAAAGGGCCTCATAAAACACACCCCTGACATGAAAGAACACCAAAATACACAAACACATCCTCCTAAAATACAAAAGGCGGGGAGGGGGGAGCGATCACCCTTCCTTACAAAATTACATCTTCAAAAGTCGTCCCCCCCCCCCCCATCGGCAACCTAGAACCACATCAAATTCCAACTTTTGCTGACTTAACGACTCCATCCCATACCGTCCTTCAGTTCTCGCCCAGCATATGGTCCCTGAAAAAGTCTTTCACCTCCTCCGGCAACTTCAAAGCAACATTCCCGGCTGTTATGAGTTACCCAGAGTCTGGTCGGGTGCAATACCCCAAACCGAATCTGTCATCTGTACAAGACCGCCTTGGACTTGTTGAAACCTGCTCGCCTTTTTGCCAGCCCTGCGCCAAAGTCCTCGTAGATCCAGATTCGATTACCCTCCCAGTCACAGACTTGTTTCACTTGGACCCACCTCAGGATCTTCTCATTATCCAGAAACTTGTGCATCCGCACAATCACCGCCCGTGGCAGCTCCCCTGATCTCGGCTTCTGCCTCAAGGACCTAGGGGCCCGGTCCACCTCTGGGGCCTCATCCAACACCTTTTCCTCCACCAACCTGGCCAACATCTTCAAAATATATTTTGTGGCACTCGTTCCCTCCACTCCCTCCGGCAGACCCACAATCCGCAACTTCTGTCGCCTGGGCCTATTCTCCTGCTCCCCCACCTTCGACTGCAGCAACTTGAATAGATCTCCCAGGCTCCCCACCTTCGTCCCCAAAGACACAATCCGATCACTCTGGTCGGACATCACCTTTTCCACCTCCTGGTTCGTCTCTCCCTGCGCCTCAAGGCACTTTTCCACCAGATCCAGGGAACCGCGAAGAGGTGTCACTGCTCCCTCAATCACCTTCAACCAGTCACTATGCATCTCCTTCCTTTGCTGCCGTGATTCCTTCTTGATGAAGCTCATCAATTGCTCCATCTGAGGCTTTCCTGCCACAGCCGACTCACCCCCCCACCTCCATTTTCACAATTGATGCTGCTCTATGAGTCTCCTCCAACTCCTTAGTCAGGTCCCGCACTGTTTTCTGCTAGGTCTGATAGCCAGCAAACATGCCAATCCAGGGGAGAACTTCTTCCCTTACACTTTCCGCCCCACCTTTCTGCCGAATCTACCCCAAACATGGGTGAAAAAGGCCAAAACCAACACCTTCGAGCTGGAGCCACCCCGTATGTGACCACTCACACCATGGTTGCCACCGGAAGTCCTCATTTAACCCTCTTAATATATAGAACATAGAACAGTACAGCACAGAACAGGCCCTTCGGCCCTCGATGTTGTGCCGACCAATGATCACCCTACTCAAACCCACGTATCCACCCTATACCCGTAACCCAAGAACACCCCCCCTTAACCTTACTTTTTAGGACACTACGGGCAATTTAGTATAGCCAATCCACCTAACCCGCACATCTTTGGACTGTGGGAGGAAACCGGAGCACCCGGAGGAAACCCACGCACACATGGGGAGGACGTGCAGACTCCGCACAGACAGTGACCCAGCCGGGAATCGAACCTGGGACCCTGGAGCTGTGAAGCATTTATGCTAACCACCATGCTACCGCGCTGCTCCTTTCTCCTTCATGTATTTATCTAGATTTTTCTCAAATCTATCTGTGCATTTATATCTATTATTTATATCTGTGATTATGTACACATACATATATAATCCCATAGTTTCCTTTGAGTCCACTGTTCTGATATTTGGCTCTTTTCCTTTGGCCCCTTGACAATTGCTTTTCTCCTTTAAACTGTTGATTACTTTTTACTCTCTTTGCCCCAAGTGCTCCCTTGTGATTTGTCTACATGATTTTTCTCCCCTACTTTATTGTTCTCCCTCATTTCTCTCTGCCTCAATCTCTACCTGTGACTTTCCCAATATCTCTCTGTGATCATGTCATTGAGCTGTTAACACTTCACTCATATTCTCTCTGTATCCATCTCTTCTGTTCCACGCCTCATTGAAAAAGCTGTATGCCTCCAACTAGCAGTGCTTCAGATAATCATTAACTATTTTATAACTGACATTTCAAAGTTATACAAAAATATTAATTTAGCATTAAGGGAGGAAGCTTTCGTATTGATCTGCATGATTTGGGGGTTTCAAGGTATAAAACCCCTCTAATTAAAAATGTTAAGATCCGAATTCTTAATTTCTAACGCTAAGGTCCTCCGTTGTGCTTGACCTAATAAGGTACAAGCAGAATTTATTATATAAAATGTAAATATACTTAACAAGAAGCAGTGAAGACATCCTGGATACTCTATCCTCAATGGCCTAGGATTCTGACAGCACAGCCGAAGTCTGTGAAGTAATGATGAACTGTTTCAGAAGTATACCATTGAAGCGATGGTAAAAACTGGGCCAACAAGAACATTAATTCTCCAACTTTTATCCCTATGACTCACCATTCAGGCATTCCTTTTTTGGGAATGATCCAAAATCACTCCTTCTATTGGCTATAAAGTGAAGATTATTTTTTGTCACACCACCTTTGCAACCCCTGTTTTGTGGGTCATAAACTGAGGTACAGCTCTATATTTTACTTCCGCAGACTCCAGAAGTTTACATTCAATTACAAATGAATGAAATGTTTCCCCAGACACAGAACTGTCACAAACAAATTCACATTCTCTTGTCAACATATCTTTAAAAAATAAATTTAGAGTACCCAATTAATTTTTTCCAATTAAGGGGGAATTTAGCATGGCCAATCCTATCTATTTTCTTTAGCATATCCTATCTATTCCCTTCATAGTTTTATATGTTTCTATAAGACCCCCCCTCCCACATCCTTCTAATTTCCAACGAGTACAGTCTCAGTCTACTCAACCTCTCCTCGCAATCCAACCCCTTCAGCTCTTGGATTAACCTAGTGAATCTCCTCTGCACACTCTCCAGCGCCAGTACGTTTTAATATTTTATCATTTAAATAATAATCCCTTTGCTGTTATTCCTACCAAAATGGATAACCTCACATTTGGAAACATTGTATTCCATTTGCCAGACCCTAGCCCATTCACTTAACCTATCCAAACCCCTCTGCAGGCTTCCGGTATCCTCTGCACTTTTTGCTTTACCACTCATCTTAGTGTCGTCTGCAAACTTGGACACATTGCACTTGGTCCCCAACTCCATATCATCTATTTTTTTTTAACAAACAATTTTATTGAGGAATTTTATGGCATTGTAAACAGTTACAGGTTACAGAAAAATGAAAACAACAACGGAAAACCAACACCATAGTGCACATAACCGCTCCTCTCCCATAAACACTACCCGCCTATTTATCCCTCTTACTCTACTCTAACCTCCCCCCCACACCCACCCCCCCCCCCTCCCCCCCCACCCCCACCCCCTTTCTCCCCTGCTGACGTTCAATCTCCCGCGAAGAAGTCGATGAATGGTTGCCACCTTCGGGCGAACCCCAGTACAGATCCGCTCAAGGCAAACTTGATTTTTTTCCATACCCAGAAAACTCGACATGTCCGAAAGCTATAGTTCGGTCTTCAGGAGTTTTGAGTCCCTCCATGCCAGCAGTATTTGTCGCCGGGCTATTAGGGAAGCAAAGGCCAGAACATCAGCCTCTTTCTCCTCCTAGACTCCCGGGTCTTCCGAAACCCCAACAATTGCCACCTCTGGACTCATCACCACCCTTGTTTTCAGTACCCAGGACATGACACCCGCAAATCCCTCCCAGTATCCCCTAAGCTTAGGGCATGCCCAAAACATGTGTACCTGGTTCGCTGGTCCTCCCGCGCATCTAGCGCACTTGTCCTCTACCCCAAAGAATTTGCTCATCCGAGCCACCGTCATGTGGGTCCGGTGAATGACCTTAAACTGAATCAGGGTGAGCCTGGCACATGTTGCGGTTGAGTTTACCCTACTCAGGGCTTCCGCCCATACCCCTTCCTCCATCTCCCCGCCGAGTTCCTCCTCCCATTTGAGTTTCAGTTCCTCCGTCTGGAAATCTTCCCCCTTCGTGAGCACCTTGTAGATATCCAAGACTCTACCTTCTCCTCTAGACACTATTCTGTCCTGGATCCCTATTGGCGGGAGGCGTGGGAAGGATGGGACCTGTCTGCGTATAAAGTCCCGCACCTGTAAGTACCTAAAGTAATTTCCCCTTACCAGTCCAAATTTCTCCTCCAATGCCCTCAAGCTCGCAAAGCTCCCCTCCAGGAACATATCGCTCACCCCTGCCCGCCGCCATGTTCGAAACCCTCTATCCATGTTCCCGGGAGCGAATCAATGGTTATCACATACTGAAGCCCAGACCGACGCACCCACCTCCCCTACATGTTTCTTCCACTGGCCCAATATGCGCAGGGCCGCCCCCCACTACCGGGCTGGTGGAGTACCTGGCCGGCGAAAGCGGTAGGGGAGCCGTGACCAGGGCTGCCAAGCTGGTGCCCCTGCACGAAGCCGCCTCCACCCGCTCCCAAATAGACCCCGTACCCACCATCCATTTCCTTATCATGGCTATGTTAGCCACCCAGTAATAGTTGATCAGATTCAGCAACGCCAGTCCCCCCTCGCTCCGGTTCCTTTCCAGCATCGCCTTCCTCACCCACGGGGATTTTCCCGCCCAAAGCTCATAATGATTTTGCTGGTCCTTTTGAAGAAGGACCGAGGGATAAAGATCGGGAGGCACTGAAAAATGAACAGGAATCTTGGGAGGATTGTCATCTTTACCGTCTGCACCCTCCTCGCAAGTGATAGCGGGAGTGCATCCCATCTCCGAAACTCCCTCTTCATTTGTTCCACCACTCTAGTCAAATTTAACTGATGTAACCTGCCCCATTCTCGTGCCACCTGTATCCCTAAGTATCGGAAACTTTCCCCAACCAGCCTAAATGGCAGCTCTTTCAGCCTATTCTCCTGGCCCCTTGCCTGCACTACAACCATCTCACTCTTGGTCATATTTAATTTGTACCTTAGAACGGGCCAAACTTTCTCAGTGTTTCCAGTATATTGTCCATCCTGGCCAGTGGGTCTGACACGTACAGGAGCAGGTCATCCGCATAGAGAGAGACCTTGTGCTCCACCCCCCCCCCCCCCCAGTCATTCCCTTCCACCCCTTTGCAGCTCTCAGAGCAATTGCCAACGGTTCTATGGCCAGCGTGAACAGCAACGGGGAGAGTGGGCATCCCTGTCTGGTCCCGCAATGTAGTCTGAAATAATCTGACGTCGTCTTGTTCGTCCTTACACTAGCTTTTGGGGCCTGGTACAATAGTCTGACCCAATTAACCAGTCACTCCCCAAACCGTCTGAGTACCTCCCACAAATAGTCCCACTCCACCCGGTCAAAGGCCTTCTCAGCATCCATTTCCACCACTACCTCCACCTCCTTGCCCATCAGGGGCATCATAATCACATTAAGCAATCTTCTCAAGTTGGCTGCCAGCTGTCTGCCTTTAACAAACTCTGTTTGATCGTTTCCAATCACCTCCGGTACACAGTCCTCAATTCTAATCGCCAGGACCTTGGCGTCCACATTAATCAGGGAGATTGGCCTGTATGACCCGCAGGATTCCGGGTCCTTGTCCTGCTTTAATATCACTCTAAATCATCTATGTAAATTGTGAACAATTGTGGGCCCAACACTGATCCTTGAGGGACACCACTAGCTACTGATCACCAACCAGAGAAACACCCATTAATCCCCACTCTTTGCTTTCTATTAATTAACCAATCCTCTATCCATGCTACTACTTTACCCTTAATGCCATGCATCTTCATCTTATGCAGCAACCTTTTGTGTGGCACCTTGTCAAAGGCTTTCTGGAAATCCAGATATACCACATCCATTGACTCCCCGTTATCTACTGTACTGGTAATGTCCTCAAAAAATTCCACTGAATTAATTAAGCATGACCTGCCCTTTATGAACCCATGCTGCGTCTGCTCAATGGGACAATTTCCATCCAGATGCCTCACTATTTCTTCCTTGATGATAGATTCCAGCATCTTCCCTACTACCGTCCTTCCTTTTTGTTGGTATAAACCTTTGCTGAGCACTGTGAAAAATCACTTGGAAGGTTCTCCACTGTTCCTCAACTGTTCACCATAAAGTATTTGCTCCCAGTCTACCTTAGATAGCTCTTCTTTCATCCCATTGTAATCCCCTTTGTTTAAGCACAAAACACTAGTAATTGATTTTACTTTCTCACCCTCCATCTGTATTTTAAATTTCACCATGTTGTGATCGCTCCTTCAGAGAGGATACCTAACTATGAGATCATTAATCAATCCTGTCTCATTACACAGGACCAGATATAGGACCGCTTGTTCCCTCGTAGGTTCCATTACATACTGTTGTAGGAAACTATCGCGGATACATTCTATAAACTCCTCCTCAAGGCTGCCTTGACCGACCTGGTTAAACCAATCAACATGTATATTAAAATCCCCCATGATAACTCCTGTACCATTTCTACATGCATCAGTTATTTCTTTGTTTATTGCCTGCCCCACCACCCCACCATAATGTTACTATTTGGTGGCCTATAGACTACTCCTATCAGTGACTTTTTCACCTTACTATTCCTGATTTCCACCAAAATGGATTCAACCTTATCCTCCATAGCACCAATGTCATCCTTAAATAAGATCTACACCACCTCCCTCACCATCCACTCTGTCCTTCCGAATAGTTTGATACCTTTGGATATTTAACTCCTAGTCATGACCATCCTTTAACCATGTTTCAGTAATGGCCACTAAATCAGTCATTCACGATGATTTGTGCCATCAACTCATTGACCTTATTCCGAATACTACGAGCATTCAGGTAAAGTACACTTCTGTTGGCTTTTATACCTGTTTGAATCTTAACACCTTGATCAGTAACCTCTCCTAACTTATTTTTCCTCTTAACGTTTCTCCTAATTTTCAACAAAGAGTTGTGCTGGTGGGTGCCACTGAGGAACAAGAACGAAGATTGGATGTGGGGATGGCATGAGGTGTCAGCCAGTGATTTGCAGGGGGAGGGGGAAGAGGAGAAATTGGGAATTTGAGGGGTGTCAGGCACAACTGATGCGAAGAGAGAGGTGATAACTTCCCTTACAGCTCGGTAAATGTTGTCGATATTCTTCCTACATTGTCTGATGGTTCTCCTCGTCATGCTGCCCAGAGGCGATTTTGGTGGCCCTGCTGCTGGTCCTCCAACCCCTTGGGGGAACAGGATGCCCCATCTCTCATCGACATCGTCGAGAAACCTGGTCAGGTCGTCATTGCCAAAGCAAGGTGCAGGTCTGCATGCTGCTATGCTTGCGTGTTGATCGGAGAAAGTGGTGAAGGAGTATTTAAAAGCAGCTCCCCCTCGTAAGTGGCGAGATGCTGAAGCACTAATCTGGTGAATCAGATGGCAAGACAGCCAGTAATGGCGAGTAGCGCGTGGGGCTCATTTCTGGTCTTAAGTGCCGCTAAATATGGGCCGCAATACCCCACCGCGGCTGTCGAAAATCACCCTGCCAATCGCACCCAAAATGACACTTAGAAATGTTTGTGTTAAATCGCACCCATAGAACAGTCTAAAAAGATAGTTAAACATTGCCTGTGCAACAATATACAGTGCCTTATGTAAAACAGGGAAGCTGGAAGCAATAATGGATTGGGAGGTAGCAGATATAGAAGGGACTACTGAAATATGGCTACAGAAAATCTGGATTGGGAATTAAACTTTGCATCCATGCATTTAAAATAATCTACAGCGTGAAAGCAGATATATTATTACACATATTTTCTAATTCATTAGAAAACACTGCAGTTCCAGAAGATTGATGAATAGCTAAAGTTAGAAGGGACACAAAACATGCCCAGGGAATTATAGACCAGACAGCTTAATATTGGTGGTAGGAAAATGAATAGAATCTTTACAAGAGAGAATAGAACATACAGAAAATAATACAATATTGAATAGTATGCATGTTTTCAAAATGGAAAATCTTGATCAACATTACTGATTTGTTTGAGGTAACAGAGAGATTAAACAACAGTAATATACTAGATGTAATTTATCTGGCTTTTCAAAAAATCTTTGATAAAGGGTGCCATCATAGACTAATGAGCGAAATCCGATAAAGTGGATTTGAGGACAAGTGGGAGAATAGGTCGCTAGCTGCCTTCAAGACAGGGAGCAGAGCCCGGTGGAGGATTCTTCTTCAGTGGAAGGATGCGAGGCCACCAAGCGTGGAGGCCTGGATCAATGATATGGTGGGGTTTATCAAATTGGAGAAGGTGAAATTTGCCCTGAGGGGATCAGTACAGGGGTTCTTTAGGCGGTGGCAGCCTTTCCTGGACTTCCTGGCGGAACGGTAGGGAAATAGGCCGGCAGCAGCAGCAACCCGGGGGGGGGGGGGGGGTTGGGTTTGGAGGGGGGGAGAAGTGTGTACCTGGGTTTGTGGGATGTGGCGGGTGTTATCTCTTTCCTTTCTGTTGTTTGCTTTCTTTTTTTTGTTTTCGAGTTAGTAGTTGTTTTTGTAGGGGGGTGGCTGTTGTTCCTGGTTTTTTTTTTTACAATGGTTATACTATTAATATTGTTTTGTTGTTTATATTTTGTGAAAATCTTAATAAAAATTATTTCAAAAAAAAAGACAGGGAGCAGAGAAGATTTTTAAATTATTCTTTCATGGGGTATTTGTTGCTGGCAAGGCGATAGATAATCTGTTGCTCATCCCTAATTGTCCTTGAGAAGGTGGTATTGAATCACCTTCTTGAAACACTGCAGCCAATCTGGTGTAGTAACACCCACAGTTCTATTAGGAAGGGATCTTGGCCCCGCGACAATGTCAGAACAACGATATAGGTCCAAGAGACCTCAAGGTTTGGAAATTGAATAGTGATAAATGACATGTCTGCAGATATGAACACGAGATAAATTCACTTGTTGCTGCAATTTTCTGAATTTTAACGTATTTATTGATCTTTTTCTAGCAGAAGGGTAAAGAATATGAAGCAGTTAATTTTTAGCTCAAGTTAAGTCATTATCCGAAGATAGCGTAATTGTTTCTACATCCACACATATCACTCATTTTAGGCAGGTATGAATTGTGACAGAAGTGGAGAATCAAAGGGGAGTCACAAAATAATCTATTTTTTTAATAATCTTTATTATTGTCACAAGTAGGCTTACATTAACACTGCAATGAATTAACTGTGAAAATCCCCGAGTCGCCACACTCCGGCACCTGTTTGGGTACACTGAAGGAGAATTCAGAATGTCCAATTCACCTCACAAGCACGTCTTTCAGGACTTGTGGGAGGAAACTGGAGTACCCGGAGGAAACCCACGTAGATATGGGGAGAACATGCAGACTCCGCACAGACAGTGACCCAAGCAGAAATCGAACCTGGAACTCTAGCACTGGGAAGCAAGAGTGCTGCACATGCCTTTTGCACTGGCAGTATTGCGTCACCAGTGACTTAAGGGGATTCTTGCTATGCAATCATAGGAACCCCATTTGAATTCATTTGTATATAATTAGCGGGTCTCCATGCCAGAACATTTCCCCAAGTACTAAAGCAAGGGCATCAAGCTGCCGGGGTTTCACAGAGGTACAGCCCTAGGGTGGGTGTGTCGAGGATCATCCGTGAGCAGTAATCTGGACCGCTGATGCCCAGGCACTGCGAGGGGGGCTTTGTTGGAGAGAGGTGGATCCCACATCTTTCTGTGTGTGTGTGTGTGTGTGTGTGTGGGGGGGGGGGGGGGGGGGGGGGGGGATCCTATGTCTGTGTGAGGTAATCCTTTTTTATTTTTTTCAGATTGGGACAACCCAGAGCCCGCCCCACTAGCTTGATGTTTTAGGACTCCAGGCCTTCCAGGATTTGTTTTGACACTGTGTCAAAAGATGTACCTTTCCGGCCTGAGTGGTCAAAAAAAGGAGAAAATTCCGTCCAATATTGTTGCAGTTCTTACAGGTTTCAAGCACATCCAAGCCTCAATCTGTCCGAGTCTAGAAGCAACCTGTAACTGATTTGTGAAATCGGTCTGGGCTAAACAAGTCCGAATAATATTTCATCTTTCTGTTTGGTGAAACATTCATTAAAAGCAGAGCCATAACTGACAAATCAACTTACAGGAAACTGCATGGTGCAGATCAATAGCACACTCTGCATTTCAGGTTAATATTATACTTAATTTTTTTTAAAGCTTTGCGGGAAAATAGTATTTGATCCAATACTATGACTTTAATATAAATATTTTTAATTTACAAATTGTTATTTTTATCCATCAAGTTCCTGTTATTCGTTTGCAATTTGAAACTTTATATATTAGGTCTTTATACATTATCATTTGTTTTCCAGGCAAGAAAGCACTTTAAAACCACAAGTATTACTAAGATATGGAAAATTACTGGCTAATTATCCAGACTGTAAATTGTTATTTCCTCATTTACACAATCAGAAAAGAGATGAACGACTTTGGTAGTATCTGGTATTCCATTTTCCAGTACATCTTTTGCTGTTTCAATTTGTTTTTTCTCCAGTGCTTTTATGTCTTGAAGCATCTTGGAACCTTTTCCCTGGGGGAGATTGAAATAAATTACAAGAAATGATTCTTAATGCTGCGCTAGATACAGCACACAGTTTCTTCTTTAACATTTCTGTATTCAAATCCTCATTTGTTAAGAATGTAACAAATAAGCAACATGAATGGATTTAAGAAGCTAGTTTGAGAATTCACTGTCACTCCAAATCATTAATCATTGATTTAGACAAGATGAATGAGTGGGCAGGTGAAGTATAATGTGGATGAGTGTGAAGTTACCCACTTTGGTAGGAAACAGAATGGCAGAGTATTATTTAAGTGGCGGCAGAATAGAAAGTGCTGACGTACACCAATGACTGAAAGCAAGCATACAGGTGCAGCAAGCAATTAGGGTAATGGTGGTATGTTGGTCTTCATTGCAAGAGGATGAGAGTACAGGACAAAATATGTCTTACTGGGTCTTGGCTCAACCACACCTGGAGTATTGTGTGCAGTTTTGGTCTCCTTATCCAAGAAAGGATATACTTGCCATAGAGGGAGTGCAAAAGGATGTCATACGAGGAAAGATTGGGTTGACTAGGCCTGTATTCAGAGGGTGGTGAACCTCTGGAATTCTCTACCACTGAAGGCTATGGAAAGCAAGTCACTGAATATAGTCAAGAAGGAAATAAATAGATTTCTTCACTCTAAAGACATCAAGGGGTATAAGGAGTGTGCGGGAGGTGTGGTGTTAAGATAGAGGATAAGCCACGATCATATTGAATAGTGGAGCAGGCTCAAAGCATGAATAATCTAATCCTGCTCCTATTTTCTATGAGCACTCATCAAAATATTTCACGTTAAAACATTAATGAAGAATGCTCACAATATCTAACGACTGATGTTCAATTCAGCTCATACCATTTTTCATGAAACGTGAAAAACAGGGCCATCAAGAATTACTGAGATTTGCAAAGGCAGACAAGCTAAAGGGCAAAACTTTACATAACAATAAATTTTTACTATATATTATTTAATTTGCTGCATATCGGCAAATACCTTATTTATCTCCATTAATGCAGCTGCCATTTCATGTTTTTTGTAGAGTGCATGCTTTCTGTCAGGTTTAGTCTGGAACCGTGGCTGTTTCTTCACTGGATCATCGGGACCAAATGAAGGTGAACTTGTTTGTAGAAACTGCCTCATATTTTGTACAAAGATAAAAGGCTTGAAAACAGACCTGAGAAAAGACAACCCAAAACGTTCTGTAAAACCTAATTATACAGGTGTACCTTTACTGGCAATTAGCCATCATAAAAAGGAAATTGCCTGACGGAACTAAAGGATGACTATTGTTATAAACGAAACTCAAAAAGTCTTTTAGGGTTTCTTCATTAATTTTGAGTTTTCATCACAAATCGAGGGAATTCAGAAATTTGATGCAACAGCAGTGACATCTGGTGGTTATGAAGGCAATATTATCTCCGATAGTGAGCAATGATTCACAGCCATTCATACAAACGAAGAAACAAAGTAGAGTTCACCATCATGAATGTAATTCATCTAAAATCTTTTGGACCTCTTGTGGAGTTTGCAATAATTGAGCAACTACAAAATGTAATACATAATCAGTCACTTTTTCCCCCCCACAGTATAAATTTCACACATTTTTTCGATTGAAATGGAATTATAGAATGGTTGTTACGACACAGGAGGCTGTTCAGCCCATTGGTTCCTTTTTGGTTCCCTGCCAGAGCAATTCACCTTGTCCCATGCCCATGCCTTTTCCCTATAACCCTGCAATTTATTTCCCTTCAGCTAATTATCCAATTCTCTTTTGAAAGCCATGTTTGTACCTACTTCCACCACACTCTTAGCCAGTGTATTTTAGATCCTAATCACTTGCTGCGTAAACATTTTTCCTCATATTACCATTGATTCTTTTGCCAATCATCTTAAATGATGCCCTCATGTTCTCGATCCTTCAACCAATGGGAAGTTTATTTCTATCTATTCTTGATAACCTCTGTCAAGTTGCCTCTCAACCTATTCTCCGAGGGAAACAGCACAAGCTTCTCCAATCTATCTATCTATGTAATTGGAGCTCATCTTCCCTGGTACAATTCTTTTTCTACTCCTCTTCTAATGCCTTCAAATACTTTCTGAAATATGGTGACCAGAACTAGATATAATATTCCAGTTGCAGCTGAGCCAGTGTTTTATGCAGGGTTATCGCAACTTCTTTGCTTTGTACTCTGTGGACCTCTTAATAAAGCCCAGTATACTGTATGCTTAATTAACTGCTCTCTCAACCTCTTTTGCCACATTTAATGAGTTGTAAACATGTACTGACATGTCCTTCTGCTCCTGCACCCCCTTTAAAATTGTACCCTTTACATTGCCTCTCTTCATTCATTCTACCAAAATGAACCACTTCACACTTCTCTGCAT
Organism: Scyliorhinus canicula; assembly: GCF_902713615.1. Taxonomy (NCBI): domain Eukaryota; kingdom Metazoa; phylum Chordata; class Chondrichthyes; order Carcharhiniformes; family Scyliorhinidae; genus Scyliorhinus; species Scyliorhinus canicula. The sequence goes on from NC_052147.1 coordinate 202,180,849, forward strand.
TAAATTTCATCCACCACTTGTCTGCCCATTCCACCAACCTATGGCCTCTTGAAGTTTATCAGTATCCTCCTCACAGGTCACAAATTTCAAAATTTTGTATCATCTGCAAATTTTTAAATTGTGCCTGTTCGCCTCAAGTTCTGCCACATCCAGTCGTGAATGGCGGTGGACAATTAAACAACTCACTGAAGGAGGAGGCTCCACAAATATCCCCATCCTCAAGATGGAGGAGTTCAGCACATATAAGTGGGCAGCACGGTAGCATTGTGGATAGCACAATTGCTTCACAGCTCCAGGGTCCCAGGTTCGATTCCGGCTTGGGTCACTGTCTGTGCGGAGTCTGCACATCCTCCCCGTGGGTGCGTGGGTTTCCTCCGGGTGCTCCGGTTTCCTCCCACAGTCCAAAGATGTGCATGTTAGGTGGATTGGCCATGATAAATTGCCCTTAGTGTCCAAAATTGCCCTTAGTGTTGGGTGGGGTTACTGGGTTATGGGGATAGGGTGGAGGTGTGGGCTTGGGTAGGGTGCTCTTTCCAGGAGCCGGTGCAGACTCGATGGGCCGAATGGCCTCCTTCTGCACTGTAAATTCTATGATCTATGATATGTGTAAAAGACAAGGCATTCGCAACATTCTTCAGCCAGAAGTGCCGAGTGGATGATCTATCTCTGTCTCCTCCAGAGCACCCCAGCATCACAGATGTCAGTCTTTAGCCAATACGATTCACTCTACATGATATCAAGAAACAGCTGAAGGCACTGGATGCTGCAAAGGCTATGGGCCCTGACAATATCCCAGCAATAGTACTGAGGACTTGTGCTCCAGAACTTGCCACACCCCTAGCCAAGCAGTTCCAGCACAGCTACAACACTGGCATTGACCCAGCAACGTGGAAAATTGCCAAGTGGTCCTGTACACAAGAAACAGGACAAATCCAACCCAGCTAATTTCCGTCTATCAGTCCACTCCCCATCGTCAGCAAAGTGATGGAAGGAGTCATAAACAGTACTATCAAGCAGCAATAACCTGCTCATGGACACTCAGTTTGGTTTCTGCCAGGGGCACTCAGCTCCTGACTTCATTAAAGCCTTTGTTCAAACATGGACAAAAGAGCTGAATGCCAGAGGTGAGGTGAGAGTGACTGTCCTTGACATCAAGACAGCATTTGACCGAGTGTGGCATCAAGGAGCCCTAGCTAAACTGGAGTAAATGGAAAGCAGGGGGGAAACCCTCTGCTGGTTGGAGTCGGGCAGCACAAGTGGAAAGCACTGTGGCTTCACAGCGCCAGGGTCCCAGGTTCGATTCCTCCTGGTAAATATCTGAAACCTTTCCGTATCGGAGTATTGAGCCGGCGAAAATGGGTAGCACGGCAGCACAAGTGAATGGCACAGTGGTTTCACAGCGCCAAGGTCCCAGGTTCGATTCCCCGCTGGGTCACTGTCTGTGCGGAGTTTGCATGTTCTCCCCGTGTCTGCGTGGGTTTCCTCCGGGTACTCCGGTTTCCTCCCACAGTCCAAAGACGTCAGGTTAGGTGGATTGTTAGGAGAGGTTATTGGGTTACGGGGATAGCGTGGAAGTGAGGGCTTAAGTGTGTCGGTGCAGACTCGATAGGCTGAATAGCATCTATCTGCACTGTATGTTCTATGTTCATACCTGGCACAAAGGAAGATGGCTCTGGTGGTTAGAAGTCAATCATCTCAGCTGCAGAACATCACTGCAGGAGTTCCTCAGGGTAGTGTCCTAGGCCCAACCATCTTCAGCTGCTTCATCAACGACCTCCCTTCCGCCATAAGGTCAGAAGTGGGGATGTTCGCTAATGACTACACAATGTTCAGCACCATTCACGACTCCTCAGATAATGAAGCAGTCCATGTCCAAATGCAGCAAGACCTGGACAATATCCAGGCTTGGGCTGCCAAGTGACAAGTTACATTCGCGCCACTCAAGTGCCAGGCAATGACCATCTCCAACAAGAGAGGATCTAACCATCACCCCTTGACATTCAATTAAATTACCATCGCTGAATCCTCCACAATCAACATCCCGGGTAGTTACCATTGATCAGAAACTGAACTGGACTAGCCAGATTAATACTGTAGCTACCAAGGCAGGTCAACGGCTCGGAATCCTACGGCGAGTAACTCACCTCCTGACCCCCCCCCCCCCCAGCCTGTCCACCATCTATAAGGCACAAGTCAGGAGTGTGATAGAATACTCTCCACTTCCCTGGAGGAGTGCAACTCCAACACTCAAGAATCTCGACACCATCCAGGATAAAGCAGCCCGCTTGATTGATCTCCCTTCCACAAACATTCAAACCCTCCACCACCGACAAACAGTGGCAGTCATGTGTACCATCTACAAGATGCACTGCAGTAACTCACCTTCCAAACCCACGTCCACTACTATCTAGGACAAGAGGAGCAGATACCTGGGGAACCCCATCACCTGGAGGTTCCCCTCCATAGCACTCACCACCCTGACTTGGAAATATATCGCCGTTCCTAACAGCGCAGTGGGTGTACCTACACCTCAAGGACAGCAGCAGTCCAAGAAGGCAACTCACCACCATCTTGTGAGGGCAACTAAGGATGGGCAATAAATGCTGGCCTACCCAGTGACACCCACATCACGTAAATGAATTTTTTAAAAGTCTAGATGATTAATGGACCTGAACTTCTGCAGAATGGCAATCAGAGCGGGAATGCCAGTCTGCTCCTACTTTCTTACCTATAAATGTTCTCACTTCCGGTTCCTCTGATTATCTGACTCATGCCAGATGAGAACACAGGGCTCCTGAGACCTTCAGTTGACAAGTGCTGGATGAAAGGAGATTATGAAATGTATTGGTTTAATGCTGTTGGGTAAAGTTTTGGGCCCGGATGGATTTCCCATTGAGTTCTATAAGAAATTTGCAGGGCAGTTCATCCCACTGCTTTTAGACATGTTTAATGATTCCTTGTCCCGGGGACTACTGCCGGTTACATTAGCGCAGGCTAATAAAGAATGTGGGTCCTATCAGCCTATCTTGTTGTTGAATGTTGATGGCAATACGGTTGGAGGCCTGCCTTCCAGGCGTGGTCTCTGAAGAACAGACAGGTTTTGTCAAATGTCGGCAGCTATCAGCCAATGTACGTTAGTTATTAAATTTTGTCCTTTTCCCCCTCCCCAGCGCCGAATTGGATATGATTATCTCAATGGACACCGAAAAAGCAATCAATAGGGTCAAGTGGGATATCTATTTGAGATTCTTGGGAGGTTTGGTTTCGGGTTAAAGTTTATATCTTGGATTTGTCTTTTGTACAGGGTTCCCACCGCAAGTGTTCACACAAACGCCATGAGCTCGGATTACTTTCAGGTGAATGGGGTACAAGGTAGGGATGTCCATTGTCTCCGCTTCTGTTTGCTTTGCAATCAAACCACGGGCCATAGCGTTAAGAGCTTCCTCTGAGTGGAGGGGGGATAAAGCAGGGTAGAAGGGAGCATAGGGTGTCCTTGTATGCAGATGACCTGCTTCTCCACCATGGATGAGATAATGAAGCTATTTGGAGTTTCTGCTCCTTCTCAGAATACAAGTTGAATTTGGATAAGAGCGAATACTTTCTGGTGAATCCCCCAGGGAGGGGAGCTGATCTGGGGTGTTGGCTTTTCACCTTGCCAGATCTAGATTTTGTTATCTGGGAATCTGGGTGGCCCACGATTGGACCTCATCTTATAAATTAAATTATGATAGTCTGGTGAATAGGGTTCAATCTGACTTACAGAACTTCCCCCTGACCTTGGCAGGCAGGGTTCAGACTATTAAAATTAATATCCTTCCAAGATTTCTATTTCTTTTTCAGTGTCTCCCCATTTTTCTTCCCAACTCGTTCTTTGCTAGAGTCAACAAGATGATAGCTTCCTTCATTTGGGAGAGCAAGACACCAAGGATTCGGAGGGCGTTTCTTCAGAGAGAGAGAGAGAGAGAGAGAGAGAGTGCAAGAGAGAGACAGACAGACAGAGACACGGACATTCAGGTGGCTTAGCATTACCTAATTTATTATTTTATTACTGAGCAGCTAATATTGAAAAAGTACTGGGGTGGCTCAAGGATCTGGATTCCACAGGAGGCACACTCTTGTAGCTAGTTTGAAGGCTAGACAACAGTTTAAGCTCGGCTCCAAGTCGTTATCAACCCCTATTTATAGGAATCATCACTGTGCACCAGCAGGTTTGGACTCGAAGTTCAGGTCATGGGGGAGGGAGGGGCTGGAGAGGTTTGGGTACATGTTTGTGGAGGATAGGTTTGTTGGTTTTGAGGAGCTCTTGGACAAATTCCAACTCATGAGGTCTAATTTATTCAGGTATTTCCAGGTTCACGATTTCTTGCGTAAGGAAATCTCTTAATTTCCCTTGGCACCATCGCCCTCGCTATTGAATAGGATCTTATAACTGGCAGAGGTGGGTGAGGGAAAGATTTTGGACATTTATGGCAAAGTCCTGTCGACGGAGCAGGGTCCGTTGGTTGAGGTGAATAGGAAGTGGGAGGGTGGGCTGGGTCTGGTTATTGATTGGGGGTAGAGGGGGTGGGGGGGGGGGGGGGGGGAGAGAGAGAAGGGAGGCTCTTCACGAGGTCAACTCAACTTCCTCCTGTACTAGGCTCAGCTTGATTCAATGCAAGGTGGTTCACCAGGCGCATCTGACCAAGACGACGATGAGTATTTTATTTCCCTTGGGGGTGGGGGATAGGTGTGAACGTTCTTCTCAGGGGCCGGTGAATCATACCATATGTTTTGGTCCTAAACCTGTAAGCATCTGGTTCTCCTTATTTAATACCATGTCAGGGATTCTTGATATCGAACTGGAGCCTTGCCCGCTGGCGAGCATTTTTATGGTTTCGGACTTGCTGGTTCTGCAGACTGGGGTGAAGGCGGTGGGTGTTCTCGCTTTTGCCTCATTAATTGCCCCGAGGAGAGTTCTGCTGGGATGGAGATTTCCTACTCCGCAGGGTTGAGAGATGAGACTTGGCATTGCCCCTTAGTGCTGCCAAGGGGACAGTGACAAATGAGTGACCCTCCTCCATTGGGGGAGGAGGGATTCCCCTTATGTGTGGGGGGGGAGGGGAAGGGGGAGAGAGGAAGAGAGAGGTGCATGCTGACGAACATGCAGGGGGGTTTTGGTCCTCTATGGCCAGAGGGCAGGAGTGTGGTGGAAGGGAGACCAGTTTACTTGCAGATCTATGTGTAGCCAGGTTTGCCGGCTCTAACAGGCCCTGCCCAGCCAGATCGACGGCACAAACTGCAGTCCCCAAAAATTATTTTTTGACTGAGTGTCAGAAGAGATGCCTGTGTTTCTGGAGAGAGCCTGACAAGTTGTCATTTTGTTTGGAAAATTCCACCCATTTAATGGTACAGGAGACCCTTCGGCCTATAGTGTTTGCAATGACCATCAAGTACCTATCTGTTATAATATAATTTTCTAGCACTTGGTCAGTAGCTATCTACCCTATCTATGCCCCACATTATTTTGTACACCTTGATCATGCCCCCCTCGGTTTTCCAGGCTCTAAAAAAAACAATCCCAGCCGAACCAGCCTCTCTTCATAGCTAAAATGCTCCAGCCCAGGCAATATATTCTTGTGAATCTCCTCTGCACCTTTCTAGTGCAAACACATCCTTATATTATTTACTTTATCTTCCTAAAGAACAAATTGACACTCACTGCCAATATGACCAGTACCTCCACACTTTTCAGCTTTACTTCCCTCAGTATTGTTGGGAAAATCATCAGCGTAATTCTCCGTTCCTGAGACTAAGTTTTGATGCCGGGGTAGGAGTCATGAACTTCCACGACAGCAAATCTAGAGTCGTATCGGGACCGATTCAGCGACTGTTGAGGGGCTAGCACTGGCGCCACATGGAATACAATCCATTCCAATGGAAATGGTGCAGGATTCGCTGGATCCTTGATTGACTCTCAGGAGGCTGACAAGCTGCAGCCACATATACACACTTCATTCTCCACACACACAATCCCCAGCCAACAAGATGGCACTGGTTGTGCTGGAGTGTGACCATCCCACTGATGGGTCATCTGGGGCCAGATGGCACCTGGGGGGGGGGGGGGGGGGGGGGGGGGGTGGTGACCTGGGGGGAACACCCATATGACCTGCAGCCCTAAGTTTACAGTGGGCCGTCAGCGGCGTACACAGCTGCATGGCTGTCTTGCAGGCTGCGGCTCAGTGTCCATCCACCCAACCTCACAGTCTATCTCCACTCCCTACTACTGCCCCCGGCCCTGGCAGAAGTTCCCCCGGCCTGTGGCACAACTGTCAGCACACTATGGTGATGTTGGGCACTCCCCCCCCCCCGTCTCTTAGCGGCCACGCCGCCTCTTTCACAATATTTAAAAGCACAAGTGAACCTCACCATCAGGAATTCACCACTGGTGGAGGTGGAGAATTGTGGAGGCCCGGAGAATACCGGGTCAGGCTCGCTAATGATATGTCAAGGATGTTTACTGTACGTGCGGAGAGGAACGTATCGACGCTGCTGTCGAAGCACTGGAGAATTGTGATTTGGCCAGAAACCGATGCCCGCCACGATTTCAGCTTCAAAACCGATTCTCCGCCCAATCGCATTTCCCAATTCCAGTGTCAGCTGACAGAGAATCCCGCCCCATATCTTTCAAAATATTTTCTTTTAAAATATGGAAACGCATTGCATTATAGAATTTACAGTGCAGAAGGAGGCCATTCGGCCCATCGAGTCTCCACCGGCTCTAGGAAAGAGCACCCTACCCAAGGGCAACACCTCCACCCTATCCCCATAACCCAGTAACCCCACCCAACACTGACGGCAATTTTGGACATTAAGGGCAATTTAGCATGGCCAATCCACCTAACTTGCACATCTTTGGATTGTGGGAGGAAACCGGAGCACCCGGAGGAAACCCACGCACACACGGGGAGAAGGTGCAGACTCCGCACAGACAGTGACCCAAGCCGGGAATTGAACCTGGGACGCTGGAGCTGTGAAGCAATTGTGCTATCCACAATGCTACCGTGCTACCTGGACACTTGGATGCTGACCTGGGGTTTTTTTTAAAGAAGGTTCACAAGTTCACCGCTGGACTTGGAGTAAACCTGCCTTTTTCCAAAAACAAAATCACCGTACCAGTAATTGAGGGGGAAGGACTCTTTGTTTGTTTTGAACCTCAAATCACATTAATTGATTGGGAAGAAACTGACAAAGGCTAGCAATTTATGGAAAGTCACATGACAGAGACAAGGGGCACGACTGGTAACAAAGTCAGGTAGAAAGTGCGTTTAGCTCGTTTCCTAACACTCTCAGTGCTGAGAAACACATAGCGACTTGCGTTGCACAAGGGGCCTCAGCCGCACATAGCCCCGTTTTGTACACTGCGGAGCTCCGCTTGCCGAACTCCCCAGTGTAGCGAGAGATCAGGATGCCTTTTTTAAATGGTGTCCTGATCTCCAAGGCCACCAAAGTGGCCCCCAATCCCCAGCTTGGCACCTTGACAGTGTCAGGCTGGCACCCAAGTGGCAATTAGAGTAGGCCTTTTAGCCCCCTCAGTCTTAATGGGATCATGTATAACCTATGATCCAAATCCTTTCCCCATATCCTTTAATCTTTTAAATCAGTCAATCTCTGATTTAAAATTCACAATTGACCTTCAAATCAACTGCCATTTGTATAGCTGCAGCTTTGATATTAACTCCTTGAATTCTATTTCCCTAGATGTAAAGGCTAACATCATTTCATTTTTTGGTATCTTGTCTATCATATTTTAATGAATTTTTTAACATGAATTTGTAAGTCTCTGAGCTTTCACCATTTAGAAAATACTTTATCTATTCATTTAGGTAAAAAGTGGTTGGCCTCACACTTGCCTATAGTAAAATCCATTTGCCATAGCTTTTTCCCATTCATTTAAATCTATTAATATCTCTTTGTAATGTTATGATTCCATCCATACTGCTTATAATTTCACTTGTTCACATTACATTGGCAAACTTAGATAACATAATAGAGCGCCACATATCCAAGTCATTTTCAAATACAGTGAATAGTGGAGGCCCCAACACAGATACCTATGGGACATCGCTAATCACATGCTACCATTTACTGCCACTACTATCAGTCACCTATTACTTAGGCAATTTCCTAACCAGGTCCATACCTGGCACTCAATTTTAGCAAAGAGTCTCTTATAAAGAACTTCATCAAATGCCTTCTGGAAGACTCCACACATAACATTTATAGTCAATGCCCTGCTCGGAACTTTAGTCACCGCTCTGGAAATTTCAAACAAGTTTGTCAGGTAAGACCTAAACCTTACAAATCAATGTTGGATCACTGATTAATTGAACATTTTCAAGATGCTGATTCACACAATGTACTTGTTAACATGCCATTTTCTTACTTTCAGTTATAACATCACTGTTATCAGTGTTTAAGGGCCCACATTTCTCTTAACCGTCATTTTTTTCGTAACATAATTGTAATGGTTTGTGTACATTTGGATATCCCTTGCTCAAGAGATCAGGAGGCTATATAAAATTACACCTCGATCTCTCCCTGCACTGAGGAGTTTCGGTGAGTGGGGCTCCTCAGTGCAGAAAACGTGCGGCCTTGGTCGTGCGCTCCCCGCTGAGGCCTCATTTCTAACTGAAGTCACGTTAGATAGCATTGTGTTTCTCAGCGTTGCAAGTGCCGGATACGCAGCTAAGCGCGCTCGCTATGGAACATAGTTCCCATTTGATTAAATCGCGGCCTTAAGTTTTGATTTAAAATTACTTTAATTTTGTTTAATCCTTACTAAATATCGTGATAACACTAAAGATAAAATAAAATTAATGGTTTGCTCAATAGAAATGTCATGTGTCCATTACCTCTCAGGATAAGGAGTTCCTGTAAAGAAATGAATGCAGTGCAGGTTGCTGTCCATGGGTAGAATAGAGGCCATGCTCCCTGTTGTCATAAAACCACCCTCCATATTAATACCGCTCTCTTTGTCCCGAAGAATATCCATCATGGCTTCAATTGTAATGTTTCCTATTAAAATACATAAGCATATCATATACTTAATGTGCTTGTTCATAAGCAAAAGAAGTAATGATGATAGCATATCAACAACAATTTATACTTATATAGTACCTTTAACATAATAAAACATTCCAAGGTGCTTCACAAGTACTTTCTAAAGCAAAATTAGACACGAGGTCACATAGAAATTTAGGCAGGAGGCCAAAAGCTTAGTCAAAGAGGTATGTTTTAAGGAGTGTTCTAAAGGAAGAAAGAAAAGATGGCAAAGTGGAGAGGTGTAGGGAGAAAATTCCAGAACTTCAGAGCCTAGGCACCTGAAAGCATGGCTACCGATGGTGGAACAATGAAGCAATTAAAATCAGGGATCTGCAAAAGGCCAGACTTAGATGGACATAGATATCTCAGAGGGTTGTTGGGCTGGAGGAGATTAAAGTGATAGGGTGGGGCAAGGCCATGGAGGAATTTGAAAACAAGGCTGAGTATTTCAAAATCGTGAGTCATGCAGATCAGCGAGAACAAGCGCAACAGAGAATGAGACTTGATGCGAGCAAAGACAAAGACAGCAGAGTTTTGGATGACCTCAAGGTTATGGAAGATTGAATGTAGGAGGCTAGCAAGGTCATTAGACTGGTTAAGTCACGATGTAACAATGGCATAAATGATGCTTTCAGCAGCAAATGACCTGGGATAGGGGCGAACTTGGGGAAATTACAGAAATGGAAATAAATGACCATAGGTGTGATGATGCAGATGAGGTTAGAAGCTCAAATCAAGGTCAAATATGACATCAAGGTTGAAACAGTCTGGTTCATTTTCAGACCGTTGACAGGAAGAATGGAGCCAGTAGCTAGCGAAAGGGGTTTGGAGTGGTAACCAGAAACAATGGGCGTGATTTAATGAAAAAGAAACGCAGTCCTGTTTTGGGCACGTTGAGCAGGGTGTTTCTCGGCGCTGCCCTGCTATTAAATAGGACTCTGTTTCTTCGGGCCTTGGTGAGGGACAACCTGCCGAGGCTGCACTTCTTAATTCAGTCAGAGATCGGGGTGCCATTTTTAAATGCCACCCCGTGAGCCCCACTGCGGCTTCCGGACCCACCTCCAAACGCCCCAACCTACTGATTAGGGGATCCTTGAGCCCCCCTCACAAAGGCAGGGCACTGCCGGGCCCAATCCATCCCAGAGAGGGCGAGATCCAGATTGTGACATCTTGCGAGATCTGATTAGAATTCGCGAGGTGTTCTGAGCGTTGTAAATCTCATGAGTCGCCTATCACAAGATGTATCGGCCTGATCGGGCACAAGGTGGCCATACGATTGCACCCAATCTTTTGATACTTCCAACACTTGGAGAAAATTTCTGCTCATCCAGTATTAGATGTCGGCTAAGTAGTCATATAATTTAGAAACAATGGAGGAAAAATCGTGAAAGGTGGTGACGGATGTCATCTGCATAAATGTGAAAACTGATGCTGCTTTTTTGGATAATGTTGCCGAGGAGGAACATGTAAATGAGAGATAGGAGGAAGCCTAGGATGAATCCTTGATAAATCAAAGGAAAGAAGCCAGAGAATTTAACTATTTGGCAAAATGAACAGCCATTTACTATTTACAAGTTTTCAGAAAGTATTAAACTCTTCCATTCTGTGTTCCATTTTGTAAAAATAACTTCAGAGCAATAGAATAAGTTAACAAATTGGTCACAACTGTTGCATGAAATTTTGCAATATGGAACAATTTTAAAGAAACAAAAACTTGCAATTAAACAGTGGCTTTTACAACCTCAGTGTGCTCCAAAATACTTCACAGCCAATGAAGTACTTTTGCAGTGTAGTCGTTTGGTAATGTTTGGTAATGTAACAGAAGCAGTTTGTGTATAGAAAACTGAACAAGGTCTCACAAACAGCAATTACATTAGAACCAAATAATTTGCCTTTGTGCTGTTGGTTGAGGGATAAATATTTGCCATGACACCCGGGAGAAATATTCGGCTCTTTGTTAAATATTGCCATGGGATCTTTTGCATCCACATGGAAGTTTTGGTCTCCTTATTTAAGGCAGGATATAAATGTGTTGGAAGCAGTTCAGGAGGGGGTTACCTAAAATATGTTTCCCTTATGGACAGAAATCAAGCGATTGTTTTTTCTCTCCGAGGGCTGCGTGACTTTGGAAAGCTCTACCTCAGAAGGCGGTGGAGGAGTGGTCTTTAAATATTTTTAAGGCCAAGATGGATAGATTTTTGTTAGGCAAGGGGAGCAAAAGATAGCGGGGTAGATGAGGATGTGGAATTTAAAACACAAACAGATCAGACGTGATCTTATCAAACGGAGAACTAGGCTCAAGGGACCAATTGGCCTACTCCTGCCTCTATTTCATTTATTTGTGTTCGTGTGGCCTTGGTCCAACATCGCAATTGAAAGGCAGCATCTCTGACAGTACAACCCTCCACTGAAACATCAACCTATATAAGCTCAAGATTCTGGAATGGGGCTTAACGTAGGACTGAAATACAAGAGAGCTTCCATTAATTCATGGTTGACAACTACGAAAATAGTTCTGTTACACAACCACCCTTACATTAAGTTGATTATTGCTCAACAAACACCATTTTAGGCTTAAATATTCTCATGGTATACAGCAATTCAAGGGTCTGAACAGACAAAATGGACAGGAAAAGGTATGCAGGTCCAGTGAGCCAATCCTGTCAAGGTCTGCCTCGTACACTAATTTATACACAAAACAGCGAGCATTGTTTAATACATTTGGTGTAACCTACTTTCCATGTCGTGTTCCAAGCATGAGAAATATAGAAATCCTAGCCCACCTCAGAGTCGATCTAATTACAATCCCTTTGTATCCCGTCCAACCACCTCATTGAGGAGTTCACAACCTTTGCAGCTTTCTGCTGTTAACCTAACTGTGAGTCAGTGGCCAATTTTTAAAAAACCTCTCCCACAGCCCCCATGGGGATCAAAAAGGATTTTCAAATTGAAGATGTGAAGTTTTCTTCTGAATAACCAGACATTCATTGTCCATTAGTATTCCTCCAATCACTACGAATCAGCAGGGAGATGTTTGCCAAATCAATCCCTCTTATGCAAATTTTGCTTATAAAAAGTCTTAATCTAGTTTTATGTCCAAGTCCTTTCTGTGAACAAAACGGCCAAACTGTGACACCTACCACTTATACTTAAACTTATACCATACATCGTTCATGGTGAAAAGGTATATCCACATGTAATAGCATATTAAATAAGGTCTTCGCTTGAATACAAAAAATAAGTAATGTCTTTGATGACTATATTTGTTCAGAAAAAAGTTTGATAATAAAGCTACCTAGAAATATTTTTGCCCAACTCAGAAGCTATGCTTTCTTTTATATGATTTGAGAGGTGTTTGCTGAGAGAATATATCAACTAACTTTTCTATATATCATTGACCATTTTAAAGTTTATTTTATATTTTTTTAAATTACCTTTATGTTTATTAAGAAGCTGCAGGCCAGTACAGTAGCGGTTACCAGTTTCAGTCATTTTAGCATTGTCTTGATAGGAATACACAGCAGTGAAATTGAACTCGATTTTACCATCCCACCAGCCTTGACTCTTTGCATAACTCCTCATTTCTGGATGCTCTTTATTAATCTTCGTTGTAATGGAAAGTTGGTTGGAAATATTTCGCACCCCCTCTACGTACAAGAACAAAAATAAAAGACACAAATCATAAATTTTTTAACATTAATGAATAATGTCATTGGGTGTGAATCAGCACCCTGTTACGCCCCGGTGTGGATTCGGATACAATGGGTGAATCATGCATGAGCCCCAAATCGGATTCTGGGCACAAAACCTTGTGATCTGGATCTCTCCCTCGCTGGACGAGATCCCAATTTGAATATTTAACGCTGGATTCACTCGGTGCACAGCACTCACCCGCCACACCTAGGAAACTTCGCCAGGGCATCGTTTAGTACTAGCCCAAACAAACGTGGATCAGTCATAACAGCACCTGTGGCCATTGGAGATTCCTAGATGATCGGGGACAGGGCAAGATGGCACCCTGGCACTCCGAGGCCAAAAGAAACGGCAACATACCATTGGTTAACGGGATATTTCTCGGCACTGCAGCCGCCGAGAAACACCCCACTAAACATGCCGTTCAGCGGACTTTATGATATACTAACAGCCCACATAAATGTGCCATTTAGTTAGCATTACTTTTCAATCACTCTTTTATAATTATGGCTGCAGACCTCTTAATCAATAAATTACTATAATGATACCATAATAAAATCAACAACATCAGCAAGTTTAGAGTGCCGACTTTGCTTTGTTTTGCAGGTTGGGATTTTCTATTTCCTTCCATTGATTTATGGACAGCAGCAGAAAAATCAATTGGATTTCCCACTGACACCCTTCTATGCACTTGCAAATATTAATGTTGAATTTGTGTTACAACAAAATACATGCTTTCAGTTGGTGATTAATCACAGCAGTCCCCAACTGGGGAAGGATTAGAGAATCATTGTAAGAGTATATAAACCAGTTCACTCAGTCACTGGGGGAGTCTGTGTCGCTTTTATGTCTTGGAAATAAACCTGTTTTCAGGTACAGGCTAGCTTCAGACTCATTCTTCCTCCAGATACAATTATTCGAATCAACAACCAATTTTTAATCTGAAGTAAGTATTTTAATATTATTAAAGGTTCAAATTGCCCCTGAATAATGTAGACACCATTAATTATTATTAGCAGCAGATGGATGGGGGAAGAGACGTCCCCCCATCCCCCATCCTGCAGTTCGTTTCTGGTGACGGACATGGCTTGCCGTTGGCCGCTGGCAGAATCTTCGGGTCCTGTTGATGTCTATGGCATTTTGCGTGATTCGCCCAGCCCATTGGGGAACGCGCTGCAGGAGAGGCCAGAAAATCCCAACCTTAATGTTTAATAATCCACAAACTCTGCAATTGCTTGCAAGCCAATCGATTACATAAGCATTTGGTGAAGGAGTGGTTTTGGCCAGGAGTGAAACAGAATGAGTGTCAAACCTACTTGATATCATCAGTTTGATGACAAGGAGGGGGAGATAATCCGACCAAAATCCCTATTCGAGTACTGGATCCTTACTGACAATACCTTCTCCCACACACCCATCCATCTGTCACTGGAAGAGTACTCTGCATGTCATCACACCGTGGCTGAATATACTTGAACTGTCTTTTGCTACCCCAGCCAAATTATCAAAGAATTCATTTTTATGTTCTGCTGACCCAGCGTTATAACAAGAACAGTCTCTGGAAATAGTACAAGTTCATACCTTACAGTGATGTTGTGTGTGCCCAATGTTTTTACTCCTCCTCCCGCAACCCAATTTAGACAAAAGGCTATTAAGTAGCAACAAACCACGGGGCGAGAATACAGCTGACGGCAAGATAACAAGGACCCACAGGGTACTGTTTTGGCTGCTGGTGATGTTACAACTAGGTACTGAGAAATCGTGCAATAAAAACAGGATAACTACAAATAATTAGATTTTTGCAATCAGAAAGCAGTACAGGAACAAAGGGATAAAATAATGGGTACAAGGTCCGTAAAAAGAAGCCAATATATTGAACTTCACATTCTGACTGAAAACAACTATGAAGGCAACTGGGAGCACCAAGAGCACATTCCATTCTGCTGCTACTGGCATTTTCAATTTGGCTAGAAATTGATTTCTTAAAGTATCGTAGATTTTATCACAGACCTTTCCTCTTGTTCTTCCTTCCCTTGGTTCAAAGCCTATTTACATTTCTACCTTTCTTTTATTCTGATGAAAAGTTATTGATCTTAAATATTAACTCTGCTTCTTTCTCCAGAGACGCTGCAAGACCTGTTGAGTATTTCCAGCATATTCTGCTTTTATTTCAGATTACAGCTTCCAAAGTATTTTGCTTTTGTATTTTTCCTTAATTGTGAGATGAGTATTATTTACTTAATGGTTCTTTGCTAAATATTTCTTCGGTTTTCCCCCTAAAGTAACAAGGCTAGCTTATTCTAAAAGTTCTGATGCATATCACTTAAGTCATCTTTAAAGCAAGTGCCCTTAAAGACTATGGGTGGGATTTTGCGGCTCTTTCCACTGGCGGGATCCTTTGGTTGCACCAAAATCAATCCCCGGTGCAGGTTCTCTGAGGGCAGGGCAGCTGAGCCAAGCAAAAGCCCATTGACTTCAGCGGGACTGGAAGATCCCGCCAACAGCCAATGGTTCGTCGCTTTCACTGCGGAAACACCCACTGTCAGAAAATCCGGCCTATAAAGTCTATCAGAGCCTAATTCAGCAAATGAGGCTGTAGTTTCATTTTTAAAAGTAAATGTTTACTGCTATTATTGATTATATACCCATACATACCTTCAACCTTTTCTGCTGCCCAGTATTTACCAGCAGTCTCTAAAATCCAGGCTTCCTTCTTGTCAGCAATCAGAAAGCTGTTGTGATATGTAAATACAACTTCATCTTCCATACAATTTCCTCCCTGTCCATGTTTTTCTAGCAGACCAGCAAGAACATCAACTGCCTCCTCGGCTGTCACGGATCTTTCAAGGCCAAGTCTGGAAAAATTTACATAATTTGAATATAAATTGTTTCCACAAGATAAATTATATTTGTAGCAATATATCTTGATAATCCAAAAGCCAAGATGCAAATCCGTCTGTAACATAATATAGCATATGGATATTCTGAAAAAGGCCGTGAAATTTTAAATGGGTCAAAATAGTAAACAAAGAATTTATGCTAAAATTACAAGTTTCTGTACTTTTTGCCATCCTCCTCCTTCAGGTGCATTGACATCCATTTGATTGCTCCATGATTATGCTTGGCAAAGTGCTGCAGTGTTTTTTTGCCATGCCATACATACAGCATGGCAGACCAGGAAACTCTCCCACTCTTACTGCCTGCCATCAGATGTATTGGAAGGATTTACAGGCTGTTAATCAACCTGTTTCGCCAGGTTATGCATGCATCTTCCATGACTATCAAACCCTATAGTGGGACTTGAACTCAATAGCTTCTGGCCTAGAGATGGGGCTGCTACCACTGTGCCACAACACCTCTTGTCATTTTGTCATACTATTTTTAAATAATTAGAGAGAGTTAAAATAGTGGATATCTTTCTCTCCTCAACTTCAAAATGGAGAGAGAAGCCTATTTGACGGACCAAGCTCTTTGATCGTATATTAGTCAAGATGCAAGCTTTGTTCGGTGTTGATCAAATTATATTCAGTTAAATGATATGTGGATAAAGTGTTTCATAATAGCAGAGAATGCAAATATGTCCTACCACTGTGCCTTTGAAACTTATTAAAATAGCTATTATTTATTCAGAGTCCTTTGGCTCTGGAATACATGCTGAAAACTTTCCCAATATCTTTGTTCAGTTTAATGCACTTTTGAAGTTGAATACCTTGAGGTTATCATTGGAATACTGACGCTCACAAATGACAATGAAACCATAACAAAATAATAATATAAATGCCTTTAATGTAGTAAAACATCTTAAGTTACCCAGACAGTAATCATCTTCCAGAGCATAAACCATCTAACAGATTAAGTAGATTTTCGGGAGCATTTTAAGGGCGAGAGAGGTAGCAAAACAGAGAGGTGTGATGAGGGAATTCAAGAGCTTAGGACCTAGACATCTGAAGGCACTCTGCCAATGGTGGAGCGATTAAAATCTGGAATGAACAAGAAGCCAAAACTGGAGGAGCACAGAGATCTCGGGAGGATTGAGGGGTTGGACGATACTATAGAAATAGTTAAACAGACAGCATGGTGAAATTTGAAGACAAGGATTAGAATTGAAAATTAGAAGTGTTGAGAGAATGGAAGACAATGCAGAGCAGTGAGCACAAAGGTGATGTGTCAATGGCACTCAGTGCAAGTTAGGTAATGGGCAGAGTTTTGAATGGGCTGAAGTTTGTGCAGGGTGCAAGGTGGGAGGTCAGCCAAAAGAGCATATAAATCATTGCGTCTAAAGGCAACAAAGGCATGGTGAGGGTTTCAACAGCCGACAAGCCAGGGCAGAGCCAGAGCCAGGAATGGACAGTGTTAGAGGTCAAAGTAGGTAATTTTGATGTTGCAGAGGATATGGATTTGGAAGCTCAGTACAAGGTCAAATAGGATGCCAAAATTGTCTCTGGCCATGGGCAGCAATGGAGTCAATGGCTAGGGAACAATTTGCAAGGGCACCAAAGGCATTGGATGCATCTCAGAAAACCATTCAAAGTCTTACAGATTACTGGACTATGTAAAAACAAATTCTAAAGAGGACACAATCCACAGATGAATGCAATTATAGTACCAGACTCATGCTGCAATTTACTGATTCTGTACATATGTTGCAAATATATTAGTTTTAATAGTTGGAACCAGCAAAGCACAATGACTGGAGTATGGTATTTACTACTTTTCATAAAAGACAGGAGACATGTTAACTGAAATATTCATCTCTGGTGCATTACACTATAATTTAGATAATTATATGCCCCAAGATATAATAACCTACTGATGGCACATATTGCAAGGGTCCTTCCTGTTTGTTCTTGCTTATTCCCTTTTCTTTTATTTTTGCTGTTACATTTTTGATCTATGGACATATGTTTTTAAGCCAGCCTATATATTAAATACAAGCAGAAGAAAGCAGTGGCCTGTGCCTTTAAGTCAAATAGAAGATTCCAAGGGACTGTGTTGTATTAGACTGGCCAGTGTCAGTGATCATTTAGTTTGATCGATTTGGCCGGTGGCCAATGAATGGACCAAAAAACTAAGGGTGCGATTCTCCACTTCCCACGCCGGGTGGGAGCATCGCGGGTGCGGCGGGCGAATCACGATACGCCGCCCTGGCACCCCCCGCGATTCTCCCACCCCCCACAAAATGGCATGTCACGGAATCGCCGCTCGCCATTTTTCACGGCGACCGGCGATTCACCGGCCCAGATGGGCTGAGCGGCCTGACGAAGCCGACCGGTTCACGCCGGCGCCAACCACACCTGGACACTGCCGGAGTGAACATCGCGCGACAGGTAAGTGTGGGGCCTGTGGGGGGCGGAGGGAGGATCGACCACTACGGGCGTGCTCAGGAGGTGACTGGCCCGCGATCGGTGCCCACCGATCGTCGGGCTGGCATCTCTAAGAGACGCACTCTTTCCCCTCCGCCGCCCCGCAAGATCAAGCCGCCATGTCTTGCGAGGCAGGGGAGGGGAAGACGGCAACTGCGCATGCGCGGGTTGGAGCCGGCCAACCTGCGCATGCGCGGCTGACGTCACTTAGGCACCGCCGTCGCGTCATTCTCGGCGCGCCGCTTTGACGCAAGCGACAAGGCCCGGCGGCCGAGTTTCTCGCAACGCCGCTCCTAGCCCCCTGGGGGGGGGGGGTGAATAGGGTGCGAGGAGTGGCCTCCGACACCGTTGTGAAACTCGGCCGAGTTCTCGACGGCTTTCCCGATGCTGCGTGGCATCGGAGAATCGCGCCCGAAGGGTGTGATTCTCCAGAACAATTTCCAAGTTCATTTGTGGTGGGTTCCCCCCCCCCCCCCCCAAGTGAGGACATCCCGCTATGGGGTTCCTGGGGCCCCCCCTCTTCAGCCCCCCAAATCCCTTACAGTACCATCTTCCTTCCAAGACGTCCTCCACCCATCAACCCCACCCACAAACCTCCCGGAGGCCCCTACTTACATGTCCTACACACCCCCAATTTTCAAACACCCCCTCCACCATCCTTTCATGGGCATGGCTCCCCTCAGGCCTGGCACTCAGGCACCCTTGCACAAGGTGGCAGTGCCAAGTTGCCAGCTCAGCAGTGACATGGTGCCCATGTTCCGGGGGAGGGGCAGGGGCCACCCTGCACTGTTCCTGGCCACCCAGGGGCCCCCTATGGCTTTAGAGACCCCCCCCCCCCGCCCCCGCCCCCCCAGGTGCCGTTCCACCTGGTCCACGTTTGTGTGGACTAGTGCTGAATGTCGCTTGGCTGCAGCCTCGCTGGGGAGCCCGGTCAGTGGACATCCTTCTGGGCGGGATTCTGACTAGGCTGCATCGCGGGACTTGGGTGAATACCGCGGGCCGTGAAGACTGCCGGGAAGCCTGCAAAAGGGCTCTCCCGGCATTCACCGGCCGCACCGCATTCAAGGGAGAGAACAACGCGGCCGGTGGATCTGCCTTAAATCTCTGCCCAGTAACAAGTGGTGATTGAATATTATCCCTGGAATGGATTCAGATTCATGAGGTCCATTTTGGTCTCACTTTTGGTTATGCAGCCTAGATGGAGGGATCTAACTAATTCTCTCTTTAAAAGATGTAACTGAGCCTCTGCAGAAGGCCACTGTGAGGGCTGACTCTCTCCAGAAAGTCTGGGTGCCATTCTCTTGAGATTGCAAAGGCCTGGAGTCAAACCATAGCTGAAAGCAAGGTTTGGTGTAAAATAACACATCTATGTGTTATTCTATGTGTTAGGGGCAGCAGGGTAGCATGGTGGTTAGCATAAATGCTTCACAGCTCCAGGGTCCCAGGTTCGATTCCCGGCTGGGTCACTGTCTGTGTGGAGTCTGCACGTCCTCCCCCTGTGTGCGTGGGTTTCCTCCGGGTGCTCCGGTTTCCTCCCACAGTCCAAAGATGTGCGGGTTAGGTGGATTGGCCATGCTAAATTGCCCGTAGTGTCCTAATAAATGTAAGGTTAAGGGGGGGGTTGTTGGGTTACGGGTATAGGGTGGATATGTGGGTTTGAGTGGGGTGATCATGGCTCGGCACAACATTGAGGGCCGAAGGGCCTGTTCTGTGCTGTACTGTTCTATGTTCTATGTAGAAACATATGGGCCTGAATGTTAACATCAAGCTGAAGGCCCTGTTTGATACGAAATAAAGTGTCTCCGGAAAGCCTGCTGCCTGTAAGTGCTGTATTTCCCAGCCTGTGGGGACCCTGTGGGGATGGAAAAAATTAAGTTTGCCTTGAGGGGATCTGTGCAGGGGTTCACCCGGAGGTGGCAACCATTTATTGACTTCTTTGCGGGAGAGTGAGCGTAAGCAGGGGGAGCAGGGGGGGTAGGGGGGGTGGGGGGTAGAGTAGAGTAGGAGGGAAAATATGGCGGGTAGTACCAGTGGGAGGGGAGTGGGCTTGTGCAATATGTTACGATGGAAGTATTGAAAGTGCGTGGATGTTTGCACATTTTTGCCTTTTTTTGCTTTCTTTCTGATGATGTCTGTAACTGTTTATAAAGCCAAAAACTACCTCAATAAAATTGTTTATTAAAAAAAAAGAAAGACCATTACCAGCTGTAAACTAGAGACTCTGATCAATCAAAGTGGTGTGAAGAAAGTGTGTTAAAGAACCACCATTTGAAGCAAACACCGTCATCCATATTATTTTTACCCCTTTCCACCCCTCTGTGTTTGTCTTTCTTGTGTGTGTGTGTGTGTGTGTGTATATATAGAGGGTGGGACAGTTAAAGGGGGTATTAGGTATTAGCTTGTTGTTATCAATTTGCATTTATTGCATATTTCATGATAGTCCTTGGTATAAACAGTAATTGTGTTTCAACATACAAACCTGGTGACTGTAATTATCGGGCAGTCAAGGGCAAAGGCTTCATGAATTCTTATAAGAATGAATGGTTAATTCACTTGTATTGTGACTCAGGGGCACATGAGCAGGAACTGACCTAACAATATGATGCAAGTTTCACTTTATTAAGAGAGTAGGATAACTTATAGAAGCTACCTCTGTCTTGAGAAAAGGGGCTGGTTTAGCACAGTGGGCTGAACAGCTGGCTTGTAATGCAGAACAAGGCCAGCAGTATGGGTTCAATTCCCGTACTGGCCTCCTCCCCGAACATGCACCGAATGTGGCAACGAGGGGCTTTTCACAGTAACTTCATTGAAGCCTACTTTTGACAATAGCGATTATTATTATTTATTGTTGAGAATAATGTGTGGATACGGAACTCATGTTGTCTGAAGTAGAAAAATATTCACAAGTTACCACAAACGTTTCCGACATAAAAGTATAAAACCAATGACTTTGCGTGGATCACAGATGGGCCTGATGATATTTGTTCTATCCATCGTGATCTATTCTGCCCTTGATGGCAAAGCTGCATTTAAATCAATACTTGATTTTATTCAAAATATTTCAGATTTCCTTAGTGAATGCTGCTCCAAACAACTTTTCTGAGCCCTCTGACTAGTCCCTTCTCCCACCACAAGAAGACCCTGAGTTACCATCAAAAAAGCATGGAAACATGGATTTTGCCACTCTTGGGAGGCTGAAGTTGCACTGGATCACGGATAGGGAGGAAACATTGGCCTTGTGGCTCAATATCAGGAACTCTCAAGTAGGTGCTGCTGTGGGGCACAGTGCCAAAACATCACCTAGCTTGGAGATTGAGGATCTGCAGTAAGCAACATCATTTTCACACTGGGAACTCAAACCTTGGAAAGCACAAAGGAACCAAAATCAGTGAATAACTTAAACCCTGTTGGAAGATAAAAGAAAAGCATATCAGGCAGCAAAAGCAGAAAATTATTGCGGGAAATGTATCCTGCCACCTTCTCTTAGAGAAAAGTCAACTTGTAAAGTAAAATAAGCCAAACCTGACTAAGTCCATGCCCAGCAGGGCTTCTTTGTCATTGGGCTTTTCTTTTCCCCAGACTGCTTCATTACCAATACATACTCCATGTTCATTAGCTCCCATTTCAGCGCCCCATAACCAAGATGGACGACTAAGAACAACAGCATGTGTCTTTTCAACTTGATCAATCTTTATATATGTGCACTGGAATGTAAATTATGAAACAATATTAATTCATCATATGTCTTCAAGCAAGACTGAATGATTTAGATCACATGACTGACGAATGTTTTTTTTATTCTGATAGCTTTGTTTCAATATTTTACTGGAATATTTCTATAACTTGAGTAAGAAGAGTTTAATTCTTGTGAGAGCTTCATCCTCGGGAGAGTGCAGCCTAACCCTACATTTAAAATTAGAGACCAAAGTGACAGTGCAGAGAACTTTTATGATGCTTATGTAATGTGATAGCGGACCATCATTGACCCCAAGGAGATCCAAAAACATTTGCACCAAGTACTGAAAAATCAGTCTCCACACATTGGTGAAATACAAGTTTCTGCATTACTTTCTTGAATGTGATCACTCAAGAGGCAATGTTAATCTGTTCAGGACATAGAGATAATGTCAAAATGGAGAAGAGGGTAATTATCCGTACAGACAGCAAAGGAATTCAGGACTATCAATTAGGAAGTGGATGACTGAGTGTAGACAGATGGCCAGTAATTGACTGGATTGGATTGATCCTTTTTTTTTGTGAACAGGGAGCCTATCAGGGGTGTTACCTTTTCACATTGCCAGATATAGCTTTCGTTATCTGAGAATTCGGGTGGCCCACGACTGGACCTCACTTTATAAATGAAATTATACTAGTCTGGTTAATGGGGTCAAATTTGACTTTCAGAAGTGGGATAACCTCCCCCTGTTCTTGGAGGGCAGGTTTCAGACTATTAAAATGAATGTGCTCCCGAGATGTTTATTTCTTTTTCAATGTCTCCCCACTTTTCTCCCCAAGTCCTTCTTTGTCAAAATTACTAATATCTTCATTAATTTGGGCCGGTAAGACCCCAAGGCCATAGGGTGTTCCTCCAGAGGGATGGGCAATCAGGGGGCTTGACTTCACCCAATTTATTATTCTACTATTGGGCAGCCAATAGGCAGAAGGTACCGTGGTAGTTCAGTGATCCAGGTTCCATATGGGGGTAAACGGAAGTGAGTTCCTGTAAGGGTTCTAGCCTTGGTGCATTAGTATCTGTATTGCTGCTGTTCTCTCCAGCAAGATTCTCCTCAAATCCGGTAGCGGTGTCCACCCTGAGAATCGGGAAGCAGTTCAGACTGCATTTTAAACTTAGTTCCATGTCTTTGCTGGCCCCTATCTGCAATAATCACCTTTTTTTGCCAAGGGGTTTGGACTCGACATTTTATTCATGGGAGGGAAAGGGTTTGAGAAGTTTGAGGAACTGTTCATGGAGGGAAGGCTTGCCAGCTTTAAAGAGCTGTTGGAGAAATTTCAACTAGCATGGCTTTTCCCTCTTCCCCCTTGGCACCACCCTCCGCCTTGTTGAACAGGATTTTGTCTTTGGCTGGGTTTGTTGGGGAATTATTTTGTGGATATATGGCCAGCTCCCATCAGCTAAGTTGGTTTTGTTGAATGAGGTAAAGGTGAAATGGGAGGGTGAATTGCGTCCCATTCTGGATGATGAGGTATGGAGCGAGGCTCTTCACAGGGTCAACTCTACGTACTCATGCGCTCGACTCAGTCTGATCCAAGGTGGTGCACAGGGCTAATCTGACCAAGGCGGGGATGGGTGGTTTCTTCTCTGGATGGAGGACAGCTGTGAGCAATGTTCACGGAGGCCGGCTAGCTACACAAATGTTCTAGTCTTGTCCCAAGTTAATAAGCTTTTGGATCTCTTTCTTCAACACCATGTCAAGATACTTATGTCGATTTGGAGCCATGTCCGCTGGTGGCCATTTTCAGGGCACCAGAATCGCTGGTATCCTGAGGGGGTGATGGCGATGTCCTCTCCTTTGCCTCATTAATAGCCCGGAAACGAGTTCTGTTTGGGTGGAGGTCTCCTACTCCGCCCAGTGTCTCGGCTTGGTTGGGTGACCTCATTTTGTTCTTGCATTTGGAGAAGGCTAAGTACACTATTAGGGCATTGGTAGAAATGTTCTATCCATGATGGCAACCATTCATTTCCTTTTTTAAAGAGCTAGTCACCATCAGTTGTTCAGGGGTTCAGTTTAGTTTTGGGGGTTAAGTTAATTTGTGCTTTTGATTGTCTGTCTTCTTCTTTGATATTGTAACTTGGGTTAATTGTTTTACATTATTTTGTTTATAATGAAAAATTTTCAAAGAACATAATTTTTTTTTAAAGTACAAGAGGTATTGGCTTGAATTTAGGGGAGAGCTGAAAAGAAAAGATACACAAAATGTTTAGATGGAACAAAGTTGACAGAGTGATGAACATGCGGAATAGACAACCAAGGAAGGTCACAAAGGCTGTTTGGAAAAACGGAACAAATATTTTAGGAATTAGACAATTGAAAAGGGAAAAAGGTTCTGCCCAATGTGGTACATAGTATTTTCTAGTCCTGTATATTCCAAGGCTTTATGTGAAAATATATAGCAAAGTATCAATTTAAAACTATGTGAGAATATATAGCCAAATATCAATTTAAAACTATATATGATCTGTATTGTGGCTTTGTTAGAATAGTAACAAACAGAAATAACACTCCTGATAAATAAGAGCTAGCTGTTGAAAGACCAAAGGTAAAATAACTCTTTCAGAACAGAATTCTGTGACATTCTTCCATAACTATTTATATTGCTTAAAGTAAATCTACATATATTTAAAGCCATTTTAAAATCCATGTTATTAAGAAAGTGCAATTTATAATTTTGTAATCTAACATTTTTATTCAGGTCACTGTTTACTTGCCCAAATTTATATTGGCATGACTTAATGAATTTCTGATCAAAAGCATCTCACCTCAACCTTTTCTCCTGGTTGATAGGTTGCTGCAGGAAAGAATACAACTTCTTGGACTTCATCAGAAGGCCTGTCTGAGTTTTTTCCAAAGATTATCTGATTATCAACTGTTGCTGGTGGCAAAGCCACAAATGTGTCACAAGACTTAGGGGGATACGTGTTTCTGAAAGCCATGCTAGGGAAATCAAATACAAAAATGTTAAAGTAATTGTATACTATTCAGTGCAAGGATTCACTTCTTTAAAACGCCCGTCCACGATACATCTTTAGGTTTTAAACTACCTGATGTGATGAAAGTGTGAGATTGACATGTTGTTATCTAAATTCCTAGCATAAATTCTGCACTTTTAGCACAAGAAAAAATAAAACAAGTAAAGCTTTAAAACTAAATCACCAGGCGTAGACCCAGGATGAGTGGAATCACTTTTTATTTTATTCCTTTCTCAGAGTTACAAAGCCAATTTGCAGATTGGACAGAACAAGCCCTTAATCCATCTCCTTGCTCCAAAAAGCAATTCAAATTCAAATTGAATTCAATTCATGGTTCCCACAAGAGAGACATAAACAATCCAAGATGACAAGAGCAGGCATTACATCTGATCTTGAGTTTGATCCTACACTTGATCTAAGCCAAAAGGCAGCTCGGAGTTTGTACAAGCCCTGATTCTCAGCTGGGTGGCGCATGAGCATATCTCACAATGTCCACAAGTTTCTTCAAAGCAAGCATTTGCCGCAATGATAGTAAAAAAAGACAGAGCAGAGCAGTCTGAACAGAGCGGTTCTGAAACAGAATGACATTTGAACAGAATGATTTAATTGGGAATTTGGATACAGTGGAAATTCAGAGAAGTGGGAGAAGGATCTAATGTATAAAATCAATATATGTAAATGACTGAGGAATATAGATATTATGAGTTAAATTACAGCTACAGGAGCTGAATGTGAGGGAGCATCAGGGTGGAGCACAGCACTCCCAACACTCGATGGCACTGGAAGATCTAACATCAATTTTTGAAAAGTGACACCAGCACAAGGGAGAAAGCTGGCTGTTAGATACTGGGCAAGTTGTTTTTTTTTAAATTCATTCACAGGATGTGTGCATCGCTGGTTAGGCCAGCATTTATTGCCCATCCCTAGTTGCCCTTCAGAAGGTGGTGTGAGTTGCCTTCTTGAACCGCCACAGTCCTTCAGGTGTAGGAACACCCACTGGGCTGTTAGGGAGGGAATTCCAGGATTTTGTCCCAGTGACAGCGAAGGAACGGCGATATAGTTCCAAGTCAGGGTGGTGAGTGACTTGGAGGAGAAGCTCCAAGTCGTGGGGTTCCCAGACATCTGCTGCTCTTGTCCGTCTAGATGATAGTGGTTGTGGGTTTTGTCCACTTTAAAGCTACATTAAGTTAAGGTAAGAATTTGAGCTTTAAAAAAAACCTGAAACAAATTTCTACAGTGTATAAATTTAAGGTAAGAGTCTTTTGACTAAAATTATGGCAGGGGAGCTCAGTCCAGTGTGTTGCACCACCTGCAGAATGGAGGAATTAATAGAAGCTCTTTGCAGTCTGAATGATCATGTATGCAGGAAGTGCCACAGGGTTGACCAAATTGAGCTCTGGGTATCGGAGTTTGAGCGTCAGCTGGAGGCACTGAGGTGTATCCACATGGCTGAGAGTTACGTGGATAGCACGCTTTTAGACGTGGTCACCCCACAGATGAAGGGAGGCAGGCAGGTAGTTAGAAAAGCTCCAGAATGCATATCACTTAAGAACTGTTATTTGTTATTGGAAAACGGTAGGAATGATAGTTTTTCTAAGAAGCGCAGACAAAGCTAAGTTCATGACACTGTGGGTGGCTCAGCTGCACAAGGTGGGAGAAATAAGAGTGGAAGAGGGATAGTGGTAGGAGACTCACAATAGTGAGGGGTGCAGACAGGCGCTTCTGCGGTAGCAGACGTGACTCCAGAATGGTGTGTTGCCTCCTGGGTGCCAGGGTCAAGAATGTCACTGAACTGCTGCAGAGCATTCTCAAGTGGGAGGGCGAACAGACGGAGGTTGTGGTTCACATTGGTACCAACAACATAGGTAGAAAGAGGGATGAGATCCTGCAACAAGAATTTAGGGAGCCGGGTAGCAGATTGAAAAGCAGGACCTCAAAAGGTTGTAATCTCTGGATTACTACAAGTGCCGTGTGCCAGTGAGTATAGCAATAGGAGGATAGAGCAGATCAATGCGTGGCTGAAGAGATGGTGTAGGAGGGAGGGCTTTGAATTCCTGGATCACTTGGTCCATTTCTGGGGAAAGTGGGACCTGTACAAGTTGGACGGGTTACACTTGAATGGGAATGAGATTAACATCCTGGCAGAGAGTTTTGCCAGTGTTGTTGTGGGAGGTTTAAATTAACTTGGTAGGAGAATGGGATATGGAGTGGAGATCAAGTAGCGGATGATGCATAGCCAAATGTAGAAGAAAAATCAAATAAGCTTAGAAGACAGAGTATGGACAAGTTAAGTATGGACAAGGAATTAGTATGGCAAGGCTGGGTGGCATTTATTTTAATACAAGGAGTCTTGCGAGTAAGGCAGATGAGTTGAGTTGATTAACACATGAGAATAGGATATTATTGCTATCACAGGGACATGGTTCAGAGAGGGGCAGGACTGGCAGCTCAATATTCCAGGGTAAAGAATCTTTAGGCCAGACGGGGGTTGTAAAAGAGGAGGTGGTGTCGCAGTATTGATCAAGAAGTAAATTACTATTGTAAGAAGGGATGATATCAGAAAAGCTATCTTAGAAAACATATCTATGATATCATCTGTGTGAAGTTTGAACTTTTCTCTCCAAGTCTGTGTGAGTTTCCTCTGGGTGCTCTGATTGCCTCCCGCAGTCCAAAGATGTGCAGGTTAGGTGGATTGCCATGCTAAATTGCCCCTTAATGTGGCCAAAAGATGTGCAGATTAGGTGGGTTTATGAGGATAGGACGGGGGAGTGGGCCTAGCTAGGGTGCTCTTTCAGACGGTTGGTGAAGATTCAATGGGCCGAATGACCTCCTTGAGCACCAGTTGGTGGGATCCAGATTTGCATATTCAAGTGAATAGTTAGCCTCACTTGAATGTGTCTACCAGATCTACCCGGCGCCCGGGATCAAATCCCTCGCCTCCGACACCCCGGCTGAGCGCAATTTAGCACTGGTCTCCACAAATGTGGACCAGGTGGAATGGCACTTGGGAGAGGATCCCGCATGATGGGGATTTCCCAGGCGATCAGAGGCCCTGGATGGTCGACCTCTGTGCAGGGTGGTACCCTGGCACTGCTGACAGTGCAACTGCCAGTGTGCCAGGCTGGTGGTGCCCTGGTGGCATCTTGCCCATGCCAGGGAACAGGCTGGGAGGTGCCCTTCCCTTTTGAGGACCCCCTATTCAATAAGTTGGAGTGGTCCATTGGTCACATTGGAGGTCGAGAGATCGGGGTGCCATATTAAAATGACGCCCTGATCTCTTCCTGCACTGGGGTGTTGAGCTCCTCAGTGCAGAAATTGAAGGGAAGTGCGTTCTTGGCAGGGCTTTCCTTGCCCCAAGCACCTGGAAACGCCCCGCTAAACACACCCACAATGGAACTTTATTTTCCGTTAAATCGTAGCCCAGAACTCAGTAGGATTAAGGCTGTTATGGGAAGGGACAAAGATCTTAGAATCCCTCTAGTGCAGAAGGAGCTCATTCGGCCCATCGGTTTTGCACCAATCCTCGGAAAGAGCACTCTACTAAGGCCCACTCCCCCGCCCTATCCCTGTAAACCCACCTAACCTATACATCCCTGGACACTAAGGAGCAATTTAGCATGACCAATCCACTTAATCTGTAAGTCTTTGAACTGTGGAAGGAAACCGGAGTACCCGGAGAAAACCCAAGCAGACACGAGAGAGTCACCCAAAGCTGGAATTGACCCCGGGTCACTGGCGCTATGGGACAGCAGTGCTAACCACTGTGCCACCGTGCTGCCTCTGGACCGGAATTAAAAGTTCTGAATTGGAAGAAGGCCAATTTTAATAGGATAAGACAGGATCTGACCAAAGTCGACAGAAAGCAGCTAGTTGTAGGAAAATCTACATCAGAGAAATCGGATTCATTCAAAAAGGCAATAGAAAGAGTACAGGGCTAAAGTGTTCCCATAAAGGGGAAGGGTGGGATCAACAAGTCCAGAGAACCCTGGATGTCAAGGGATATGCAAGGTTAGAAAAAACAAAGGGAGGCTTATGAAAGATATCGAGGGCTCAAAACAGGAGAAGCCCTGGAGGAGTATAGAAAGTGCCGGGGTTTACTTAAAAAATAAATTACTGGGCAGCATGGTGGCACAGTGGTTAGCACTACTGCCTCACAGCGCTGAGGACCCGGTTCGATCCCGGCCCTGTGTCACTGTCAGTGTGGAGTTTGCACATTCTCCCTGTGTCTGCATGGGTCCCACCCCCACAACCCAAAGATGCGCAGGTAGATGGATTGGTCGTGCTATATTGCCCCATAATTGGAAACATTTTTAAAACACAAAAAGAAACAGTATTAGAAGAGTGAAGAGGGGGGGCATGTAAAATAAAGATGGGGAGACACTGAAACACAAACAGGCCCGTATACCTTCTTAACCACTTTATCTAACTGTCCTACTGTCTTTATTCCGCGGTCCTTTTTTAAACGGGTCAACAAAGTGATCGCTGGCTTTGTACGGGCGGGCAAGACCCCGCGAGTAAAGAGGGAGATGCTTGAGCGGAGCCGGGGAGAGGGCAGGCTGGCGCTGCCAAACTTCAGTAAATACTATTGGGCGATGGACATAGCCATGATCAGGAAGTGGGTGGAGGGTCAGCATGGAGGCGTATGGAGGCAGCTTCATGTAAGGGCACCAGCTTAGGGGCGTTGATAACGGCACCTCTGCCGTTCCCGCTGGCACAGTACTCCATCAGCCCCGTGATGGTGCCTGAGAGTCTGGGGGCAATGGAGGAGCATTGTCGGAGCAGAGGGAGCATCGGTTTGGTCTCCAATTTGTAATAATCACCAGTTTGCCCAGGGAAGGATGGACCGGTGTTTTTGAGATGGCAGAGAGCAGGGATTGAGAGGATGGGGGATATGTTTATAGAGGGGAGCTTTCCTAGCTTGAGGGAGCTGGAGGAGAAATTTGGATTGGCAAGGGGAAACAAATTCAGGTACCTGCAGGTGCGAGACTTCCTGCGCAGGCAAGTTTTAACATTCCCGCTCCTACCACCAAGGGGGATACAGGACAGGGTAGTTTCCAGATGGTGGGTGGGAGAAGGGAGGGTCTCTGACATTTACAAGGAACTTATGAGGTCAGAGGAGACGCAGACTGGGGAGCTGAAGCGCAAGTGGGGTTGGGATGAGAGATAGAGGATGATCTATGGGCGGATGCATTGAGTACAGTTAACGCGTCCACAACATGTGCCAGGCTCAGCCTGATATAATTCAAGGTCGTTCACCTGGCTTACCTGACAGTGGTCAGGATGAGCAGGTTCTTTGGGGTAAAAGATAGGTGTGCAAAAGTGTGCGGGAGGGCCAGCGAACCATGTCCACATGTTCTGGACATGTCCAAAGTTTAGGGGATTCTGGCAGGAGTTTGCAGATGTTATGTCCATGGTTTTAAAAACAAGGGTGGCACCAAGTCCAGAGGTGGCGATTTTCAGGGTGTCGGAAGATCTGGGAATCCAGGAGGAGAAAGAGGCAGACGTTCTGGCCTTTGCTTCCGTGGTAGCCCGGAGACGGATACTATTAGCTTGGAGGGACTCAAAGCCCCGAAGTCGGAAACCTGGCTATCGGACATGGCTAGCTTTCTGTGTTTGGATAAAATCAAGTTCGCCCTGAGAAGGTCACTGTTAGGGTTCGTCCGGAGGTGGCAACCGTTCGTCGACTTCTTTGCGGAAAATTAACTGTCAGCAGAAGTGGGGGGGTTAGTTTAGCTTAGAGTAGGGGGCTAATAAAGGTGGGACCTGTAAGGGAGGAAGAGGGCTTTTTATGTTTATAGACTAATGTATATTGTTTATTTTGTTGTCGCTGTAAAACCAAAAAATACCTCAATAAAATGTTTATTAAAAAAAGAAGGTATACGGGATATTTGCCTTTATTAGACGAGGCATAAAATTTAATAGCTGGAAGGTTATGGTGGAGCTGTATAAAACACTGGCCACAGCTGGAGTACTGTGTGCAGTTCTGGCAGTGGCGTGCAGAGGGGGGGGCCGACGGTGCATTGGCCCCGGGCATCCATTGGATGGGGGCATCCAATCAGAGAAGGAAAAAAAAAAAAAAATTTTTTTTTTTTTTAAAAAAAAAATTTTTTTTTTTTAAATTTAGATTACCCAATTATTTTTTTCAATTAAGGGGCAATTTAGCGTGGCCAATCCATCTACTCTGCACATTTTTTGGGTTGTGGGGGCGAAACCAACGCAGACACGGGGAGAATGTGCAAACTCCACACAGACATTGACCCAGAGCCGGGATCGAACCTGGGACCTCAGTTCCGTGAGGCAGTTGTGCTAACCACTAGGCCACCGTGCTGCCCCAGAGAAGGAAATAAGATAGTAATTTTAAAATTTCAGCGGTGATAAATCAATTTTTGGAGGCTCACCACACTGCAGGGGCAGTTGTTAGCCCTTTATTCCTTTAACATGGTGTACCTTTTCTGTCTAGAGAAAATGGTCCTTCTCCCCATCCCCCCCACACGCATGCGCATGATGTACGTGGTGCAACCATCAAAAGCAACAAGCAGACGTGGCTGTTCGTTCCTGCGTTTCCTCGAGTCATAACTCGTCTTTTCTTCAGCTTTTTGTGCATCTAGATTAGTTCTTTTGCCTACTCAGGTCAGTGAATATCTCTAGAACAGGTGCAACTACGGTTTTTATAGGTTTTTTGGCGATATTTAATGAAATATTTACGTGGGATGTAGTAAGAGTGAAGCCTGGATGATCAGAGGAATGCTATGGCATTTAATCTCGGAATAGGAGACATTTATTCCTTAACAAGCTAATATTCGAATACAGATACCACTAATTTGCAAGTCTATGATATAAATTGCACAAAATTATCAGTGGAGAATCAGTGTGAAATAATTTGATACGAAGGAACAAAGAAATGAAATATGGTTTATCCGTCTGCAACTGACCGATTGTTTACCATTTTCTTCCCATTTTCTCATGCGTCTTACGGTTTTTGAGATAGAAAATGAAATGTTACGAGTATTTCGTGTACAACCGAGTGGAGCACAGAACAGGAAAAAAAAGTGGGCCAGAGTCGAAGAAGAGTCCCATCAAAGAGGGGCATTAGATGCATGGATAAAAAGAAGTAAAGAAGAAGTAGGAGAACCTGGAGAAGTAAAAGATGATGTGGGTGCAGAGAAGGATTTTTCTGATACGGATTCAGCTCGGTCAGAACATAATACTCTCTCTCCTCAGTCTCGTTGTCAGGATGATGATCCATGTGAAGAAAATAAAGAAGATATTTGCATATTTTTGCAAAGAAGCGATTTTGGCTGTTTGAAGAAACCGATTCCAGATCATTTGAAGATGACAATATTACAACATGGCCCTGAAAGATATCAGAATAAAAGTGGTCCATTTGCTGAGAAGGATGGGAGATCATTTTCCAAACAGTGGTTTGATAAAGTTTCCACAAACGGAGAAATTGTGGAGAGAAAATGGTTGTTATACTCTCCATATCGGAAAGCATGCTACTGTTTTGTTTGCTTTTTGTTTTCAAAGGAGCATTTGTTGTCTGTGTCAAACTTTGGAAAGGAAGACGGTTTCTCCACTTGGAGAAAATTAAATCCAACAATACCTGACCATGAGAAAAGCCCTTCTCATAGAGCTCACATGAGGGAATACCTGAACCTTGTAGTTCGACTCCATCATTCAACTACGATAGATGCTGAACTTCAACAGCAAATGTCTGCTGAAAAGAAAAGATGGAAAGCTATAACTGAACGGATTGTCGAGGTTATATCCTTTCTGGCAAAACAGAATCTGGCCTATCGTGGACATCGAGGAGAAGGAATATCTGGGTTATCAGAGCCAGGGGAGACAGTCAGTGAAAATACAAGAAACTTTCTAGCAACAATCAGACTTTTGGCCAAATATGATGACATCTTAGCAAAACACTTGCAGAGAGGGAAAGAGAAACCAAAAAGTGTCACCTACTTGTCCAACAGAATTCAAAACGAAATAATCAATCTTCTTGGTGAAACTGTCAAGAAAAATATAATTTCCGAAATTAAGGACTCAAAATATTTTAGCATAATGCTGGATTCAACTCCAGATATTGCCCATGAAGATCAGGTTTCTGAAATTCTGCGTTACGTTCATATTGATGAAAACAGAAAAGTAGAAATAAAGGAGACATTTCTGGGATTTTTTCAAGTCAACAAGAAAGATGCAGTCAGCCTGGTAAATAAAATTCAGGAAAAATTGGAAGACGACAAAATTTCCATGAATGACTGTCGTGGTCAAGCATATGATAACGCAGCAGTTATGGCTGGAGTGAGAGGAGGTGTTCAACAAAAAATTCTTGAAGTTAACCCAAAAGCTGTGTTTGTGAACTGCGAGAACCACAGCCTCAATTTGTCCTGTGTCCATGCAAGTGAGGTGCAACCTGTTGTTGTTACATTTTTTGGCATTCTAGAAAAACTCTACTTTTTTTTCTTCATCTACTTCTCGTTGGGAAGTGTTAAAATCATTTGTCACTCGGACTGTGAAAAGACAGTGTGACACAAGATGGAGTTCCAGCCATGATGCTGTGCAAGTAATCCACGAAGAGTGTGACAACGTTATTGCAAGCCTTCAACCCCTGCTGGAAGGAGAATTTTCAAGGGAAACTAAATCTGATGCAGGATCGCTACTGAACTCTATTCAACAGTTCCCGTTTATAGCTTTATTAAATTTTTGGTACTCAGTTTTATCATCAGTGGATAAAGTCTCAAAACGTTTGCAGGACCCGAAAATGGGGTTCCATGAAGCTTCTTGTGATCTGAGAGGACTTATTCATACCTTGAATTTGAAGAATGACGAAATGATCCACAATGCAATAGATTTAGCCAATGAATATTGTCAAAATTGGGGAATACCAATTGCACGAACAAGGAGAAGAAGAATAATGCCTGGAGAGTCAGCAAGAGATAGTGGACTGACGGCACAAGAGGAAATGAATAGAGTAATGGTAGAGATTGTGAACAGATTAAAAACTGAAATTGAAGACCGCAGTGTCCGTCTTCAAAGACTCAGTGACCGATTTTCTTTTCTTCTGAACTTGAATTCAGGGGTGATTGAAGATGAACAAGAAAGAGAGAAATTAAAAAAGGAATGTTCAGACTTTGCAAATTATTATGACAATGATGTGGTTGCAATTCAGTTATATGACAAAATTATTGATTTTGTGATGCTCCTTCGAGCTGGAGGGAATAGAGTTCCCCCTGATCCTAAAGATGCTCTGGAGTCTTTACTGCAGTATGGGAGGGATGTCTTTCCGACGCTGTGTGTTTCATACAGATTACTGCTTACATTTTCAAAAAAGGTCATTTTCAAAACTGAAATTAATAAAATCATGTCTGAGGTCTTCTATGTCACAGGAGCGACTGACCAACCTGGCTTTAATAAGCATTGAAAAAGAATTTCTCACAGCTGATGTAAAAAGTGAAGTAGTTCAGGTGTTTTGTGACAGGAGGTATCATTTGGGGAAAAGAACTTAATAAATTTGATTGATTTATATTAAAATCGAATAAAGCGTTTATTTCATGTTTCATCTGTGTTTATATATTCAAAATGTTTTCCTTTCTCATAATATTTCTCAGTATATTAGGCCTTATACTTGAGTCCTAGGGGCATACAATCAAGATTTGCCCCGGGCATCACCAGACCTCTGCACGCCACTGAGTTCTGGTCACCACACTATAGGTAGGAAGTAATTGCACGAGAGGGTCCAGAGGAGATTCACCAGGATTTTGCCTGGGCTGGAGCGTTTCAAGAGAGACTGTATAGACGGGTTGTTTTCCTTGGAACAGGGAAGGCGGGGTGGGTGGGCAGGCGGGCAACCTGATTACAGTGTATGCAATTATGAGGGGCATGATTGGATGGATAGGAAAAAAACCTTTCTCCTTAGCAAAGAGGTCAATAACCAGGGAGCATAGATTTAAAGTAAGCGGCAGAAGACTTAGAGGGGACTTGAAGGAAAGCCCTTTTCACTCAGAGGGTAGTTGGAATCTGGAACTCGTTGCCTGAAAGGGTGTTAGAGGCAGGATCCCTCACAATATTTAAGATGCATTTAATGAGCACTTGAAATGCCACAACATACAAGGCCAAGTGTTGTAAAATGGGATTAGAGTGGATAGGTGCTTGATGGCCAGCGAGGACACGAGGGGCCCAAGGGCCTCTTTCTATGCTGTAAAAACTCTGTGGCACTAAATAATAATTTATTACACAAACACACTAAGTAGCAATTGGGTTTATTTCTCCTGGAGACACTGACTAAATCTCAAATGTCACACTATTAGTTCAGAATCAAAATATAATCCAGTGGGGAAATTGAATCTCGGTGTATAATAATGTACTTACATTTGTACAGCACCTTGAGACGAGGCTTTGTTGAACAGTCAGACTGGGCCTTCTGTTTGTTTCACCCTTTAAAAGAGGAAAGGAAGGAGCTGTCGGTGTTTTGGTTGCTGCCGTCAAGCGGGTTAATCTGATCTATCACTTCCGGAGTTTCCAATTCCACTTTAGTGAGAATTTTCACATTCGGAATTGGCGGAACCACCGGTTTGACCGAATCCAAACTGATTAATCCCCCCCGTCCGCTGTGGGAATCTGTCGGCAGCTGGAGCTCCCTGAGCGCCTGAACTGAAGAGCCCGGCCTGGACACACCCCTTTACCCCGCCAGGCCCGCTCCAGCAGCTCGGTCTGTCACCGCGTCCTCCCGGAGGGAGCCGATCGCCAGGCCCGCTCTGACCCGGACCGGCGGCTCGGTTTGTCAGCCCAGCCCCCAGAGGAAGCCAATCGCCAGGCCCGCCACGGTTGTGGAGCGATTCCCGTCAAGATGGGGAAATCATTCGCCAACTTCATGTGTAAAAAGGATTTCCATCCGGCCTCCAAATCCAACATCAAAAAGGTGAGCGACCAGACACTGCGTTCGCCCCTGAGGACGGGACTAGGGGGTCCTGAGACTGGGGTCTGGGGAGGGGGATGGCTAGGGTCCGAGGCCGGGGGTTTGTTGGGAAGGGGACAGAGGTCCTGGTGTTGGGGAAGGGGCGGGGTGACTGGTGCCATGGGTTGGGGGTGAGGGGGGTAGCAGGGTAAAATTGTTGATGTTGGCTTGGTTTGGGAGTAATAGGCCTTTGAGTGGCTTATTGTGAACAGGGATAACAGTGACCAGCCTTCCCTTATGTTTTTCTCAAACTTTATACTCCAAAATCGCTCAATTTGATAAACACAGCATTTGAACATCAACGAGAGATATCTAGTTGTTTAAAAGTGAACACGTACATCATTCACCAAATCAGACAATAGTTTGACAAATACATTTGGGCCTGTCAGTTGGCCCATGTTTCTTGGCCAGTTAGGATGGAATTCAGTAAACAACAACTTGCATTCATATAGCATCTATAACATTAAAAAGTTCAAATGCGCTTCACAGGTGCATTATAATGCAAAAAATGGCACCGAGCCACATGAGATATTGGGACAAACGTGGCAGATAACATTTGTGCCACACAAGGGAGAATCTAACCGTTTCTCCTATACATTCAACAGCCTTATCATTGAGCCCCCAGCAACAACTTGCAGTGGGATCACCATTCACTTGATGCACGATCAATTGCACAAAGACTCAGATTGGGTACAAGTGTGGCTTTATTGCAGTCAAATGCGTGGCCTCCTACTGCAGCTGGCAAAATGGCAGATCAATGAAGGACATGCATATTTATATGGCTCCTAGTGAGCGGAGCCAGCCGGCAGGGGCTACTGGCGAACCTGTAGTACAAGTCCTACCTTACATCCCGTATTACAGGTGTACACAGTGGTTCACCACATTCACCCCGTTAAAAATGAGTCCAGCGGGGGTGGTGTGGAACTATATACAATGTTGCGAATTATGTACAGTATCTTATAAAATGAGTGGGGAAGGAAAAGAAAATGTCCATTTTGACGGTCCGGTGCCCGTCAGAGGTTCAGTCGATCCGGTGCTTTGACGATGTCGGTGCTGGCGGTGCTGGTGTCACCAGTGTCGGTGCTGGCCAGTAGTCGGATGACCCCGGGAGCGTGCCAAAATCTTCTTCGTCCTCTTGCGTGGGCAGGGGAAGGAGGGATGGACCTGGTGGGGTTAATGTTGGTAGCGCCAGGGGAGGGTGGCGCATGGGTGGGGAAGTGTGTTTGGCTGGAACCTGATGGTGCCAGGTCCCTGAGGGAAGGAAAACCGCTTAATTCTATTCCCTGGACAGTGAGAGTGACCATACAGAATCCTCGAATCGGGACAGAGTGGGATCTGGAGGCCAGGGAGATCCGTTGATTGGCGGGGTGAACCGCGAGGGAGCAGCGCCTTACCGTATCCGGGTGTATGAAGCTTTCGGTGCTCCCGGAGTCCAGCAGGCAGGAGGTCACGTGGCTGTTGATTTTCACCGTTGTCGACTGGTCCAGCGTCATCGAGGCGAGCTGCGGGTGGTCGTCAAAGGTTCGGATGGCGAGCGTCGGCGACCCAGATCGTGAGATGTAGTTGGCGTTCCTGCCCCATGGGGAAGACAAGATGGCGGCATCTGGAGGTCATGTGGGGAACAAAATGGCGGCGCCCATGGGGCGCACATTGCGAGGATGGGACAAGATGGCGGCGCCCATGGGCCGCACGTTGGTGGAGCTGGACAAGGTGGCGGCGCCCATGGGACGCACGTGGCCCCGGGAGGAGAAGATGGCAGCGCCCATTGTGCGTTTGGTGGGGGGAGGGCGATAGCAGCGGCTGCACGGGTCTGGCACACAGCTGCGAAGTGGCCCTTTTTACTACAGGACTTGCAAGTGGCAGCGGGGGCCGGGCAGCGTTGGCGGGGGTGCTTCTGTTGACCGCAGAAGTAGCAGCGGGGACCCCCGGGGTGCGCAGATTGGCGTGCAGCGCAGGCGTATTGACTCGGCAGGGCCCCAGCTGTGGGAGGTCGTTTGCGGGGTCCAGGAGGGGTAGGACGGGTAGGCCGCGCGGCAAGGGGGGTAGGCCTGGACATTACGGGATGCGACCGTCATGGAGAGGGCTAAAGTTTTTGTCTCCGCTAAGTCGAGCGTGGCCCCTTCCAGCAGTCGTTGTCGGATGGAGTCCGATGCAATCCCCGTTACGAACGCATCGCGCATGAGGAGATTAGAATGTTCGGTGGCCGTAACAGCCTGACAGTCACAGTCCCGGACGAGTGGGATTAGGGCCGGCCAGAAGTCCTCGATGGACTCACCAGGGAGTTGAGAGCAAGTGGCGAGTACGTGCCTGGCGAAGATCGTGTTCGCTTTCTGCGCATAGTTTTCTTTTAGGAGTGCCATCACTTCCGCTTAATTCGGGGCGTCCTGGATCAACGGGAACACGCTGGAGCTCAACCTGGAATACAGGATCTGTATCATCTGAGCCTCCGTCGGCGTGGGGGTCACAGCGTTGATGTAAGCCTCGAAACAAGCTAGCCAGTGATTAAAGTCCTTTCTGGCATCGGGCGAGTGCGGATCCAGCTGCAGGCGATCTGGTTTGATTCTGATATCCATTTAGTTGAAAATCTGACCAATAAATTGATGCACAATCAATTGCAGAAAGACTCATATTGGGTACAACTGTGGCTTTATTGCAGTCAGATGTGTGGCCTCCTACTGCAGCTGGTGAAATGGCAGATCAATGGAGGACACGCATATTTATACGGCTCCTAGTGGGCGGAACCAGCCGGCAGGGGCTACCGGCGAACCTGTAGTACAGGTCCTACCTTACATCCCCTAATACAGGTGTACACAGTGGTTCACCACATCACTAAAAAATTAACTTTTTTTGATAATCTTTAGTGTCACAAGTAGGCTTACATTAACACTGCAACAAAGTTACTGTCAAAAGTTCCTAGTCGTCACATTCCGCCGCCTGTTCGGGTACACAGAGGGAGAATTCAGAATGCCCAAATTACCTAACAGGACATCTTTCGGGACTTGTGGGAAGAAACAGGAGCACCCGGAGGAAACCCATGCTGACACCGGGGAGAATGTGCAGACTCCACACAGACCGTGACCCAACCAGGAATTGAACCAGGGACACTGGAGCTGTGAAGCAACAGTGCTAATAACTGTGCTACCCCCAATTGATTAGCCATATGAATTCTGTGGCTGCAAGAGTAGGTCAGAGGCTGTGAATTTACATCAAGTAACTCGCTCACCTCCTGACTCTCAAAAGCCTGCCCACCAACTACGAGGCATAAGTCAGAAGGGTAGTGGAATATTCTTCCCTTGACTGGATGAGTGCAGCTCCAACAACAATAATGAGGCTGAACACCATCCTGGACAAAGCAGCCTGCTTGATCAGCACCCCACCCGCCATCTTGAACATTCACTTTTTCCACCACCAAAGTACAGCAACAGCAGTGTGTACCATCTATAAGATTCACTGTATAAACCCGCCAGGGCTTACTGACCAACAGATTAATGCGAACCCTACTGCTCGCAGGTTCCCGTTCAGGTCACGCTTAGAGCTATTGCAGGAATTTTACAGCGTCTGGGGCATGGCAGGGAGGAGGCAGCTATAATATTGAGTGCTGTGGCATTGGTGCCATGTGCGCCTCCTCCCCATTTCCTCCCTCCACTATGATTTTTACCTGCAGCAAGGGAAGTGCTGGGCATTCACCCGTCCATGGACTATTTGAGGTCCTTAAGTTGCCAATTAAATAGTTACGGACCTCTTCCAGCTCCCACTGGGAATATATCTGCTGCGGGGGAGGCTGGTCTTAGGTGTACAGCCTGCTAGGTTGAACATACTGCTGAGCAATGTGGGGTGTCTGACTATTGGAGAGACTGTTCCACCCTCCGTGCCTCCCCCCCCCCCCCCCCCCCCCCATTTCTGGTTTCCCCTCTACTTGTCCTGACAAGTCCAGTTCACTCAATCCCCCAGTCGAGACCTGCCAACCTTCCCAGCGAGACATGAGACCTGGCTTTAAGTCTGCTTCTGTCACTGCATGTCCCCTTCTGGGACTACAGCAGTGGCCCCTGCTCCTGGTGACCCTGCTGAGATGAGATTGGCTGGCAGCTCTTGGACGTGGGATTTCTCCCTGATGATGACCAAATGCATACCTCAGTGGCCTAATATCTGTTGTCGCAACTATTACGCCAGGGAAAGGGAACATCACCCCCAGAATAAAATTCAACTTGATATTGCTATTTATTTAGAGTTCCTGGGTTAAAATCCTGGAGCTCTCTTCCTAACCATACTGAGTGCATCTGTACCAGATGGACTGCAGTGCTTAAAGAAGGCAGCTCACCACCAACTTCTTAAGGGCAACCAGGGATGAGTAAGAAAGTATTCTAAGAAAAAAAAATAAAAAACAAGTAATTATTCCTTGATGTTTGCTTCCACTTCAAAGTAAAGGTTTTTTTCTGATCCGGAGATTTCTTTTTAAGAAGCTGTTTTCACTTCTTTACTGAAATAATCAATCAGAATTTTTTAAGAATAACCTTTGTTAGGAAAGCAAAGGTAGTTTTAAGGAATTTATATTTGTATTGGTAAATATTAGAAATTAGGAATAGTTTAAGTGGTAATTTAATTTTTCTGTGCCTGGAAGGGTAAAACTAATAGTTAGAATCATGCTGGACAAAGGTGTGTGTATGTGTCGGGTTGGTTAAGTTCCAACTGTGATTCTATTGTGCTTAAAAAGGGTTACCATGAAAAATAAATAAAAGGCATAAGCACGTGGCTATTGCTTAGCAACTGGAAGCTCTTGTAAGGTAGAAAAACATTTAAGTTTTAGCTGGGTATATTGCAGTTGGAGACTGGACACCGGGGAGTGAATATCTCTCAACTCTGCCAGGAGAAGCTGGATAGGACAAGGGAGTTGCAAAGATGCAGGCTTCCTAAGGAACAAAATACAATCCAGGAAACCAGACAACTGAAATTAAAAGCATAGAAACTGAGTATTGTTCAGAAGATTTCAAAGAGTGAAAAAAGGTGTTCTTCAACAATAGCAAGAACCAGATTTCAAGTGGGATAGCAGCCTTCAGAGATAAATCAAATGTTTGATGCTACTTTACTGGAGTCTGGGAATCGAGAGTTAAAGCAATTGTGAACAATTTATATAGCAGTCAAGACAAATCCTGAAGGACTTGGTGTAATACCTGGACGGGCATCCCTATTACAAGCTTTGTTTAAAAGTGTCATTGGGAAAACCTGGATTAGGTTTCGGAATGCAAACCACTAAGGGAAAGCATTATTGTGAGAAAAGATTTGAAAGCAGATTTGTGGGAGTGGAGTTTCGAAACTCTCATGTGACATTCATCTGGGAGGATTCTGAGGAGAAATTCACAGACGCTCACTTAGGGTTCAGAGTGAAGTGTGTGTAATTGGGACTTTGTGTTACTGAGACTATTGTAGTTTAAGATGTCCGTTGTAATCTCTGTGTAATTGTTAAGATAAGGGGGAGGAACGGAGTAGCATGGTAGCACAGTGGTTAGCACTGTTGCTTCATAGCGCCAGGGTCCCAAGTTCGATTCCCGTCTTGGGTCACTGTTTGTGCGGAGTATGCATGTTCTCCCTGTGTCTGTGTGGGTTTCCTCCAGGTGCTCCTGTTTCCTCCCACAAGTCCCGAAAGACTTACTGTTAGGTGAATTGGACATTCTGAATTCTCCCTATTCTCCCTCTGTGTACCCGAACAGGTGCCGGAATGTGGCGACTAGGGGCTTTTCACAGTAACTTCATTGCAGTGTTAATGTAAGCCTACTTGTGACACTAATAAAGGTTATTATCTTGTGAGGATTATTATCTATTGGGAGTATTGTATAGCTATCATCCAATTTTGATAAATTTTATGTTTAATAAATATATTTTCCTGTTAAAACTAATTAGCAGTCCTGTAACTCGGTTCCTCTTCATTTTATTTTTAAAAAAACCTGTCGGCTATTGAGCCAGGGTTCCACTCTGGAATCTTCCCATCCAGTTATGACACCAACTGAGATTGTAATAGCATACACATATATTTTAGATTTCCAAGAATTTCATCATGACTTTTTAAAGTAGCCAATCCAGTTTGCATAAAGTGCATATCTAATTATTGTACTAAACAACACCTTGTTGATCTTTCTGCTTCTGAATATTTCATCTGTTTTTTTTAAAACTGAGAAGCAGTTTCGTCCCTTTTTGAAATGTAGGGCGGAATTATCTGATCCTGAGGCTAAGTGTTGACGCTGTCATAAACGCCATTGCGTTTCCCGACAGCATCAACATGGCCTCAGGATCAGCAATTCTGACCCATACAGGAGGCCAGCACAGCACTGGAGCAACCCACGCCACTCCAGCTGCTGATCCCGGTGTAAACTGGGCACCGTGGGGTCTGCGCATGCGCAGTTGCACCGGTGCCAACGTGCGCATGCAGAGTGGCATCGGCGCCAACACGCACATACGCAGTGGCTCACATCTCCGCCCCGGCCCCGCGCAACATGGCATAGGGCTACAGGGGCCGGCGTGGTAAAAAGGAGGCCCCCAACCCGAGAGGCCGGCCCGCCGATTGGTGGGCCTCGATCACAGGCCAGGCCGCAGCGGCGCGCCCCCCCCCCCTTGGATCAGAAACCCCACGTCCCCTCCACAGGCCGCACCTGGACCCTTCCACGCCGAGGTCCCGCCGGCTAAGAGCAGGTTAGAACGGTGCCGGCGGGAATCAGGTTTTTCGGTACGGCCGCTGGCCTATCCCGGGAAGAGAATCGCCGGGGGGGCGGGGGGGGGGGGGGGGGGGGGGGGGGGGGCTGTAGAGCGGCCCCCGGCCGGCACCGCGCCGACAACAGGGCGTCGTGGCGCGATTCGCGCCGGTCGCGGTGATTCTTCGGCCCGGCCCCGGGCTGAGATAATCCCACCTGTAGTTTTCCACTTTTTATGGTGGCTGGAGAACCTTGTGAATCCCACTCCTTTTCCAAAGAACAATTTCCTGTTTGCGGCTAATTGTTGGTCCTTCCTTATGCCAACCACCTAAGTGGCTGAGAATGTTGATGCAGTTTTGTTCACAATAGACTTCATCGATGATGAAAGTTGTATTCAAATAATGAAAATGTATGGGATGCATAGAATCTCTACAGTTCAGAAGGATGCCATTCCGCGTAACAAGTCTGCACTGACCCTCGAGAAGAGCACCCTACCTAGGCCTACTTCCCCCACCCTCTTCCCCCCCATAGCCCCGCAACCCCACCTAATCTACAAATCTTTGCACACTAAGGGGAAATTTCCACATGACCGGTCCACCTAACCTGCACATCTTTGGACTGTGGGAGGAAACTAGAACACCCGGAGGAAACCCACGCAGATTCAGGGAAAATGTACAAAGTATCGACAGGTAGTCACCCAAGGCCGGAATTGAACCTACATCCCTGGAACTGTGAGGCAGCAGTGCTACCCACTGTGCCACTCTAAATATCTAGTTATCACACAAATGTCAGCACCCCTCACTGAAATATAAATTTAGATTATGCACTCTGGTCTCTGGAATGGGACTTCAATCCATGACCATTTCATGCCGGTCCACTGGCAAATCACAATTAAATGCATGACAACCAATTATTTTTCGCTGGCTATTCATTATGGAGCTGACCACCCTAATCGTTAAAAATCCTGAATGCGA
Organism: Scyliorhinus canicula; assembly: GCF_902713615.1. Classification (NCBI taxonomy): domain Eukaryota; kingdom Metazoa; phylum Chordata; class Chondrichthyes; order Carcharhiniformes; family Scyliorhinidae; genus Scyliorhinus; species Scyliorhinus canicula. The sequence goes on from NC_052147.1 coordinate 202,224,303, forward strand.
CAACAGGTTTGCACCTATAAGTGCTGGTGTGAGCATAACATATTACCTACTGACAGGTTATAAGGCTACATAAAGCAGGAAAACAAAACTCACCAGTGTAATCAATGTCTTTTTTTTTAAAAAGCTCTTTGACTCAGAAACCTGTCCAATGTCTTGTCCATTGGCTCACTGTTAATTTTTGTTTGATTATACTTCTGTGAAACACTTTGGAATGTTTTACTATCGTAAAGGCGTAACATAAATGCAACTTGTTTTTGTCGTAAAATAAATACATTTTTGTTTTCAAAGAGAACATAAAGCACCTTTAGAAAAATGTGCAAGATCTGGATTTTAAAAATCAATTTAAAAAGTCAGGCAAGGGACGAGATAAAGCACTCATTATCAACCATGGTTGAATGCAGCATGCAGGAAGATGACTGAGCTCCTCATCAAACAGAGAATGACCAATTGCACAAAAGTTTTCAAATTCTTTTTACCCATCACTATTCAAAGATCAGACTAATTTGTAACATCTAGGGGACTTCGATGGCAACAGATAGGAGAAGGTCATACATAAGGTAGCTCCCGCCATGGTCTTTGTTTTTTGGACTTTTTAACCCGGTTCCCGGGGAATTTAGTTATCAAAACCGGCCCATTGTATGGGACAAGGAATTTGACGGAGAAAATGTGTCAAAATCTATGAAGAAAATTGGTGGCAAGAAGATTACAGGGGATAATCCTTTGGAGCCAGAAAGCCTGTGAAGCTCAGCAGGAGGGAAGGTGGCAGACCGAGCCTTGTGTGTGACTGCTCATATTACAGTGGAATAGCTGACTGGGGTAATGGTGCAGGTGTTTGAAAAATGTTGGCAAAGCATATTGAGGAACAGGGCAGGTGATGATGCAAACCCTTAAGCGGTCAATTGAGGAGGCACTTTTCAGAAGCTGGAAAGAACCTTGGAGGCAGTGAAGGAGCGTAGAGAGGTGCTGAAGGGTGTGGAGGTGGCATTGTCGCGGCATGGTGATCGAATCACCTTTGGAAGCTGAGAGGCTGCTGGTGGAGAAGAGGAACAAGACTTTTGAGGGGAAAGGTGGATGACTTGGAAAACAGATTCAGTATTTGTTAGGTGGGAGTAGGAAGAGAGAGAGAGGAGGGAGTTGTTTCTCTGGAAGGTTGCTTTCAGGTTTATGGAGGGGAGTGGGTGGGGGGAGAGGGGTAGGGATCTGACTGGGACTAAGGGCCTAAGTCTCGCCCTAAGGGCTGGGTTGGTGTCTGCCTTTGGCGGCTCCTGGGCCCGGGCTTACCAGCAGTGGTGACCTTTGTCTCTGGGCGGGGGGGACTTTGGGTTTCCTTGGGAAACAAAGTAGAAAGGGTGGAGAGCTTCAAGTTTTCAGGTTCCAGATCACCAACAACCAGGTCCACCCATGCCGCCACTATAGTTAAGAAAGCCCACCAACAGCTCTACTTTCTCAGAAGACTAAGGAAATTTGGCATGTCAGCTACGTCTCTCACCAACTTTTACAGATGCACCATAGAAAGCATTCCTTATAGTTGTATCACAGCTTGGTATGGATCCTGCTCTGTCCAAGACCGCAGGAAACTACAAAATGCCGTCAATGTAGTCCAATCCATCACGCTAACCAGCCTCCCATCCATTGACTCTGTCTACAATTCCTGCTGCCTCACAAAGGCAGCAAGCATAATTAAGGACCCCACGCACCCCGGGCAAACTCTCTTCCACCTTCTTCTGTCAGAAAAAAAGATACAACAGTTTGAGGTCACGTACCAACCGACTCAAGAACAGCTTCTTCCCTGCTGCCATCAGACTTTTGAATGGACCTACCTTGTATTAAGTTGATCTTTTCTCTACACCCTAGCTATGACTGTAACATTACATTCTGCTGTCTCTCCTTCCTTACCTATACGGAACATTACCTGTACGGTATGCATTGTTTGTACAGCATGCAAGAAACAATACTTTTCACTGCATACTAATAACCTTTTTTATTGTCGCAAGTATGAAGTTACTGTGAAAAGCCCCTATTCGCCACATTCTGGTGCCTGTTCGGGTACGGGAATTGATCCCGCGCTCCTGGCCTTGTTCTGCATCACAAACCAGCTGTCTAGCCAACTGAGCTAAACCAGCCCATACTAAAACATGTGACAATAATAAATCAAATCAAAATCTTTTTTATTTAAGGGTAAATGGTATTTTGTTTGGTATGGATTTGTTTATTTTGTGTTTTATAAAATGAAAACTTTAGGAAAAATATATTTTTTAAAATTTGTAACATCTGACTGAGCAGAAAAATTATACTACTGAAAAGAAGAGGAAACCAAGCAACTAAAAGTTGAATCTTGCTACCCACTAATAGAATCATTTCAAAAGCGCTAAATGCTGTCTTCGGTTCTGTTAGCACCTTCAAACCCAGCTGAAGCAATATTTGTATTGTATGTCTCCTCACTGAGGCGAATGCTGATTCTCATCTCTCTTGCACACACTTCTCTTCCCCCCCCCCCCCGCCATCTTCCATCTTCTCTCCAATATTGTCAGTATTCCCTTCCCTTCTTCCTGCCACACTCTTCCCACTCAACTCCCTTTATCCCTCCATGCTTTCCTAACCCATTCTACCACCTTCTCTTCCCTTGCCTTGGAATTAGACAAAATACTTTCTAATGTAAATATATGTTTATTATCTCATTGGTTAGATTAATCATTTATTGTTTACTTAATAAATTCACTTAATATTTTAACCTAATAAAAAATGATGGGTGGCATTTACCGGCTGTACATGCCGGCGGGAAATTCCGGTCCCACACCGGCACACTGGTTTCCCGGCGATGAGGGGTACTGTCACCTGAAATCCCGTTGACAACGCCGGTGTCAGTAAATCCCGCTGGCGGGCTGCCTCCACTGCTGAAAAACACATGGCGGGGTGGTAGCTAAATCGGCCCAACATATTTTAAATTATGCCCTCCTGCTTTCGAAGATTCAGTGAGATTTCATTGAGACATATAATATATAATGTAAAGGAGCCTCTAGGCAACAGTGATCATAACTGAATGGGAATTTCTATTGTGTTTGGAGGTGAGAAATGTGGATCTAAGTATTCAAATACAAAAAGTGACATTGTGACTAAGTTTGCATATATCTATTTTGAGGTGTGGATGGCAGAACAAAAAATATCATATGACAAAAAGAAACAAGAAGAACTAATGCAACAGTATGTGAAAGAGCAAGAAGTATATGATAACAGGTATGAAACTATCTGTTTTATTTTTGTTTTGATGTATTTTATTAATGCAAACAAATATTTTGATTTTACTCTTGAGGCTTTCCATCTCTCTTTCTGCCCTTTATCCAACACAATTTTATTTATCTGAAACGGATGTTTTCTGTTGGCTAAAATATGTGTCTTTACACATGGTAAATATATGCAAAAAGGAAAACATAGCCTCTGATGTAATTCCTGCCATTTGTACTTTTGGAACAGAGGTCACAAGGGTCCTGTTACCAGAGGAGACCTAGCATGGAAATTGAGAGACGTGTACAACTGTTCAGTGCAGCTGTATACAAATCCCAATCATGAAACTGAAAGACCCTCTTTCTACCTCACCATCTACCCAGGTGGTCAGGAAGCATTCTCCCATATGTAAATATTAGGTTAAAGTGATGTACTTAAAACATTGATGGGCAACCTGGGTTAGTGAGTGGGGCCGCATGAGTGGTCCTTCTTCTTCTAAGTGCACCACAAAACTGAAATAAGGCTTGTTCACGAGCCAAAGTTATAACGTATAACTTTCTATAAGTTATAGAAAATGCTTAATCATTTTATTAATTGAACTATCATCAACTTCAGATGGTAAAAACAAACAAAATATTTACACTTTGGAGTAAATTTGCACAGGGAGCACGTGGCCTTCACCCACCATGTTGTGTGCAATCAGCATTCCTCACTCGACTTGCCCTTACTTTGCCTGCGTATCACTTCATTCATACCAGTAGGAAACAACTCGTGGACAGGATATCAGTGGGATGTGGCAATCCTGCATGTAGGCAACAGTCAGCAAAATGTCTCACGGGCTGCACTCAGAACCCAGATGGGTCACATGTCGTCCCCAGTCCACAGGTGGACCACCACTGACTTAAAATGAAAGAGTTTATACAGGTCTAAAATCCTTCTTTTTACCTATTTGGGTGCAGACAGAATTGATGTGTTAATGAACCAGGTATCCTTACTATTTTGCACAGAGTCAGTTTTAATTTGGCACCCAATATCCTCTGCGAAATCCAGCAAAACAGCAGGCTGAAAATGAGATTAACAAATTCCAACATAGCAAAGCAGGGACTACAAATCAAATTTAAAATATTGTGCAGAAAGCAAAGTAAAGATTGGGACATACACTTGTTGTTAAAGGAAAAACATAAATCTGTTTATTATTTATGAAAATCTACAATTTTGAAATATTCTGAGGGAATGAATGAATTTTTCAGGGCTAGAGAGGCTGTTTAGTAGCAACTTTGATTTGGTACGCTATTAAGTGCTCTCATATCTGATAAGCAATGATAAACATTTTAATTGGTTTAGTTTTTACAGCCAGAATCTTGTGTAAATATTTGACACTTACAACATCAGTCTTTCTAATTGTGCCATCTTTGAAGACTTCATCTTGTGGAAGAACAGGATATTGCTGACATCAACCTTTGAATTGCCATGTTAAACTCTGCATCTGCAAATACCCGAAGCTGTTGTCAGTTTTACCACATAATAACGGCAAGCACTGACAGCCTTGCTATCATTACTATCCCTGATTCTGGACCATTATCTCACTTCAGACTACCAGCAGGCTGCTACAACAAAAGCCAAGTACTCTGCAGATGCTGGAAATTTGAAATAAAAACAAATGCTGGAAAAACCCAGCAGGTCTGGCAGCATCTGTGGAGAGAGAAGCAGAGTTAATGTTTTGAGTCTGTATGATTTCAAAGCTGAAGAGAGGTAGAAATGTGATGGGTTTTATATTGTTGAAGAGCGAGACTGGTGCAAATTAAGAGGTAAGGAATAGATAAGAGCGAAGGAGAGATGCGATCAAGATGCAATGGATGGATAACAGGAAGTGGTAGTGATAGTATTGAAGTGCCTGCTAATAGTCATATAGCCAAATATGTTAATAGGTCTCCTACGTCAGACTCCTGTTCATTGACTACGGCTCTGCCTTATCCAAACTCCAAAACCTAAGACTTGGCTCCCCCCTCGGCACCTGGATTTTCGACTTCATGACCCACAGATCGCAATCAGTAAAGAAAAACAACGACACCTCCACGAAACCTGGGCCCCGCAAGGCTGTGTACTTAGCCCCCTACTATACACACAATACTGGCAAAATTTGGCTCCAACTCCATGGACATGTTTGCTGATGACACAAAATTGCCGGAGCTGCAGACGGGAGCGGGGGAAGATGTTTTAATCTTTGCTTCGCTGATTACTCTTAGGCGGGTCCTGCTGGGGTGGAAGTTAGCTTTTCCACCCTGTACCTCGGTGTGGCTGGGGATCTGTTGGAGTTCCTGTATTTGGAGGTGGTCAATTTTGTTTTGGGGGGGATGGTGCAAGTGAGGGGTACCACAAGAACATAAGAACTAGGAGCAGGAGTAGGCCATCTGGTCCTTCAAGCCTGCTCTGCCATTCAATGAGATCATGCCTGATCTTTTGTGGACTCAGCTCCACTTTCCAGCCCGAACACCATAACTCTTTGTTCCTTTATTCTTCAAAAAACTATCTATCTTGAAAACATTTAATGAAGGAGCCTCAACTGCTTCACTGGGCTGGGAATTCCATAGATTCACAACCCTTTGGTTGAAGAAGTTCCTCCTAAAATCAGTCCTAAATCTACTTCCCCTTATTTTGCGGCTATGCCCCCTAGTTCTGCTTTCACCCGCCAGTGCAAATAACTTGCCCGCATGTATTCTATCTATTCCCTTCATAATTTTATATGTTTCTATAAGATCCCCCTGCAGCCTTCTAAATTCCAACGAGTACAGTCCCAATCTACTCAACCTCTCCTCGCAATCCAACCCCTTAACTCTGGGATTATCCTAGTGAATCTCCTCGGCACACCCTCCAGCGCCAGTATGTCCTTTATCAGGTAAGGAGACCAAAACTGAACACAATACCCCAGGTGTGGCCTCACAAACACCTTATAGAGTTGCAGCATAACCTCCCTAGTCTTAAACCACATCCCTCTAGCAATGAAGGACGAAACTCTATTTGCCTTCTTAATCATCTGTTGCACCTGTAGCCAACTTTTTGCGACTCATGCACTAGGACACCCAGGTCCCTCTGCACAGCAGCATGTTTTAATATTTTATCATTTAGATAATCCCTTTTGCTGTTATTCCTACCAAAATGCATAACCTCACATTTGTCAACATTGTATTACATCAGCCAGACCCTAGCCCATTCACTTAACCTATCCAAATCCCTCTGCAGACTTCCAGTATCCTCTGCACTTTTGCTTTACCACTCATCTTAGTGTCATCTGCAAACTTGGACACATTGCACTTGGTCCCCAACTCCAAATCATCTATGTAAATTGTGAACAATTGTGGGCCCAACACTGATCCCTGAGGGACACCACTGGCTACTGATTGCCAACCAGAGAAACATCCATTAATCCCCACTCTTTGCTTTCTGTTAATTAACCAATTCGCTACTACTTTACCCTTAACGCCATGCATCATTATCTTATGCAGCAACCTTTTGTGTGGCACCTTGTCAAAAGATTTCTGGAAATCAAGATATACCACAGCCATTGGCTCCCTGTTGTCTACTGCTCTGGTAATGTCCTCAAAAAATTTCACTAAATTAGTTAGGCACAACTTGCCCTTTTTGAACCCATGCTGCGGCTGCCCAATGGGACAATTTCCATCCAGATGCCTCGCTATTTCTTCCTTGATGATAGATTCTAGCATCTTCCCGACTACCGGAGTTTTAAAAAAAATGTTTTTAATTGAATTTTTGCACAGAGTATATTTTGCCGTTTTGTACACAGGATATGATATATCTATATATGTAAGTAGGCATCCGATCGTGCCGGTGAGGCTCTTCTGGAGGGCAATCCTTGAGTGGGTCAGGTGCCGGTGTTTCCCCTCGCTTCTCCCGGTCGGATTTCGCCGCCTTTGTCTTCTCGTGCACGCTGCCACTTCATCCGGCCCTCCCGTCCTCCACCTGTGTTCTCCCTTTTCTCTGTTCCTCTGGATGTCAGGTTGGTTAATGTCTCCCCCCCCCCCCCCCCCCCCCCCCCCACCACCACCACCACCACCTCCCTGGCACTCTGTTGTAGACTGAATTGTTCTCCCCCTCCCCGCCCCCCCTCTTCTATCTCTCCCCTCATGCTTTGGCTGCTTTCCCCTGGTTCCTGGCGACCTGGCTCCTTGTTTGTTGGCCACAAACAAGTCCCGGAACAATCGGGTGAATAGCTCCCACTTTCTGTGGAAGCCGTCGTCTGACCCTCGGAAGGCAAATTTAATTTTGTCCATTTGGAGGGATTCCAAGAGATCGGACAGCCAGTCTGCAGCTTTGGGTGGTGCTGCTGACCGCCAGCCGAACAGGATTCTACGTCGGGCGATCAGGGAGGCAAAGGATAGGGCATCTGTCCTCCTCCACAGAAATAGATCTGGCTGGTCCGAAACCCCGAAGACCGACACTTTCGGGCATGGCTCCACCCTCACCCCCACCACTTTGGACATAGCCTCGAAGAAGGCTGTCCAGTACTCCACAAGTCTGAGGCAGGAACAGAACATGTGGGCGTAGTTGGCTGGGCCTCCTTGGCACTGTTCACATCTATCCTCCACCTCCGGGAAGAACCTACTCATGCGGGTTCTTGTTAAGTGGGCTTTATGTACCACTTTTAATTCCGTCAGGCTGAGCCTTGCGCAGGTGGAGGTGGAATTGACCCTATGCAGTGCTTCGCTCCGGAGTCCCCCCCCCATACGAACGACATGATTAGTTTGTCTACTGCTTGGAAAAAGGCTTTGGGGTGTCGATCGGGATGGCTCTGAATAGGAAGAGGTACCTGGGAAGCACGTTCATTTTGATCGTTTGTACTCTCCCCGCAAGGGAGAGTGGGAGTGTGTTTTATCTTTGCAGGTCCTTTTTTACTTCCTCTGTCAGACCAGTGAGGTTCCATTTGTGGATCCCTTTCCAGTCGTCGGCTATTTGGATCCCCAGGTAGCGGAATTTGAGTCAGGCTTAGAAATAGAAATAGAAAAATACAGCACAGAACAGGCCCTTCGGCCCACGATGTTGTGCCGAACTTTTGTTCTAGGTTAATCATAGAATTTTGGACACTAAGGGCAATTTATCATGGCCAATCCACCCAACCTGCACATCTTTGGACTGTGGGAGGAAACCGGAGTACCCGGAGGAAACCCACGCGCACACGGGGAGGATGTGCAGACTCCACACAGACAGTGACCCAAGTCGAAATCGAACTTGGGACCCTGGAGCTGTGAAGCAATTGTGCTATCCACAATGCTACCGTGCTTCCCTTGAGAAGAAATTAATCTACACTCCATTATTCTACCCTAATCCATGTACCTATCCAATAGCCGCTTAAAGGTCCCTAACGTTTCCGAATCAACTACTTCCACAGGCAGTGCATTCCATGCCCCCACTACTCTCTGGGTAAAGAACCTACCTCTGATATCCCCCTATATCTTCCACCATTTACCTTAAATTTATGTCCCCTTGTAATGGTTTGTTCCACCTGGGGAAAAAGTCTCTGACTGTCTACTCTATCTTTTCCCCTGATCATCTTATAAACCTCTATCAAGTCGCCGCTCATCCTTCTCCGTTCTAATGAGAAAAGGCCTAGCACCCTCAACCTTTCCTCGTAAGACCTACTCTCCATTCCAGGCAACATCCTGGTAAATCTCCTTTACACCTTTTCCAAAGCTTCCACATCCTTCCTAAAATGAGGTGACCAGAACTGCACACAGTACTCCAAATGTGGCCTGACCAAGGTTTTGTACAGCTGCATCTTCACCTCATGGCTCTTAAATTCAATCCCTCTACTAATGAACGCTAGCACACCATAGGCCTTCTTCACAGCTCTATCCACTTGAGTGGCAACTTTCAAAGATCTATGAACATAGACCCCAAGATTTCTCTGCTCCTTTACATTGCCAAGAACCCTACCGTTCACCCTGTATTCCGCATTCATATTTGTCCTTCCAAAATGGACAACCTCACACTTGTCAGGGTTAAACTCCATCTGCCACTTCTCAGCCCAGCTCTGCATCCTATCTATGTCTCTTTGAAGCTGACAACAGCCCTCCTCACTATCCACAACTCCACCAATCTTCGTATCATCTGCAAACTTACTGACCGACCCTTCAACTCCCACCTACTTGTGGGTGTACCGGGAAGATCTCGCCTTTGCTCATGTTGAGTTTGTAGCCCGAGAAGGCGCCAAACTCTTTCAGGAGCACGATGATTCCGTCCATGCTGCTTTGTGGTCCGAGATGTAGAGGAGCAGGTCATCTGCATAGAGTGAGACTCTGTACTCTCTGCCACCCCTTCGGATCTCCCTCTAGCTTTTTTGCCGCTCAGAGCGCAATTGCTAGGGCGAACAGCAGCGGGGACAGTGGGCATCCTTGTCTGGTGCCCCTGTGCAGCTGGAAGTATCAGGAGTTGGTGTTGTTTGTCTGTACGCTCGCCATGGGAGCGTTGTATAGGAGTGTTCCAAGCCCAAACCGCTCCAGTACCTCTGAGGTATTTCCATTCGACTCTGTCGAAGGCCTTCTCTAATTCGAGGGAGACGATCACCTCTGGTGTTCTCTCCCCGGAGGGGGTCATTATCACGTTCAGCAGGCCCCTGATGTTGGAGGTAAGCTGTCTACCTTTGACAAAGCCCATCTGGTCTTCTGCGACCACCTCTGGCATGCAGTCTTCTAGCCTTTTGGCTAGAATCTTGGCCAGTATTTCCCTCCCTAGCTCTTCGCACTTTGAAAGCGATGATTTCCCCTCTTAGTAGGGCCTTTAGCGCTTCCCAGAACATGGAGGGCGAGACCTCCCCGTTCTGATTGTTCTCCATGTATTCTGCTATGGCCCGCGATATCTTTTCATTGAAGGCCTTGTCGGCTAGTCGGGCAACGTCCAACCTCCATGTGGGGCGTTGGGCCCTGCCGTTTCCAGCCTCACGTCCATGTAGTGTGGAGCGTGGTCTGATAGCACAATTGCGGAGTATTCCACTTTGTCTATCCCCGGAAGCACCTTTTTCCCCACCACAAAGAAGTCAATTCTGGTTAATACGTTGTGTACTGGGGAGAAGAAGGAAATCGCCTTCTCCCCTGGGTGGGTAAACCTCCAGGGGTCCACCGCTCCCATCTGCTCCATAAAGTGACTGAATTCCCTTGCCATGTTTGCGGTGCCATGGTCTTCTTGAAGAAGCTTGGGTCGTCCCAGTTGGGCGGGTACACGTTAACTAGTACAACCGGTGACCCATCCAGGGCCCCGCTGACCATGACGTACCGTCTCCCTGGGTCCGCAACTGTCTTTGTCGCCGTAAACATCGTCCATTTGCTGATCAATATTGCCACCCCCCTGGCCCTCGTCCCGTAACAGGAATGGTAGGCCTGTCCCACCCAGTCTTTTCTTACCCGCTGTCGGTCCTGCTCTCTCGGGTGCGTCTCTTGGAGGAAGATTATGTCTGCCTTCATGTTTCTTAGGTGGGTGAGGACTCTGGATCTTTTCATTGGGCCGTTGAGTCCCTTTACATTCCAGGTGACTATCCTGGTGGGGGGCTTCTGCCCCCTCGCTCCTGTGGGATTAACCATATTCATCTGGTGAACGTGCCCCTGCCCTCCGGGGTTCCCCCTTGTTCGGGCGCCGTCCTGGATGGTGTCGGTCACTGCTCTCTCCATGCGGTCGGGTCCCTGCGCTCCGGGGCTTCCCTCCGTCCAGGGGGCCCCCGCCATGGTCGCCCGCTGTGCGGCCACCATGCGGGTAGCCCCATTCACTTTGGGGTTTCCCTTCGTCCACAGGCTGTACTGGGTGGATGCTTGCAGCGATTCCTTGTTCCGAGCCCTTGTTTGCTGCACTCTGTAGCCCTATTGCTGTTCCTTTTCTAGCCTTGTTTGTCCCTCTGTCCCTGTGTTCCGTCCCCCGTGCCCTCCCCCCCCCAGTCCCTCCCTTTCTCCCCCCTCCCGTATGTCCCTCCTCTCTCCCTCTTTCCCCTGCTCCAGTCCCCATTTGCCCTCCCGCCTCTGGTGAGTGGTCCCACCCGCCCTCTGCCTGGCACCGTCCCCTCTGTTGGGGTCACGCTGTGGCTCTGCTGTTTTGCATGTCCCCGGTGCTAGCTTTCTTGCTAGTGCGGGGACCGCCCCCCCCCCCCCCCCCCCCCCCCCCCCCCCCCCACACCACACCTCTAGGGAGTTACTGTCTTGCTTCTCCCCTGCCCAGCCTCTGCGTTTTTTCGCCCACTCTTTCCCCGCCCTACCCTGCGCTCCCCCTGTTTGCTCACCCTTCTCCGCTACTCTCATACCCTTGTGCTGGGACCTGGTTTCCCACCTGCGCCGGTTCGTTGAGTAGTGGTTTGCTTTTTGTTCAGGGTGCGCTTGCCATGTTGGTGGTGAGGGCGGCGGCGGGGATGTGAGAAAATACTCTCTTTCTTAGTATGTGACCCAGAGTTTCGCTGGGTACAGCACCTTGTTCCTGTGAAGGGCTGCTTTTGCTCTATTGAATTCGGCCCATCTCCTGGCGAGGTCTGCCCCCATGTCTTCATACACTCTAATGAGGTGCCCTTCCCATCTGCAGGTTCTGTTTTGCCTGGCCCAGCGCAGGATTGTTTCCCTGTCTTTGTACCGGTGCAGTTTGGCTATAACTGCCCTCAGGTGTTCCCCCGCCCTGGGTTTTCGGGCACAGCAACTGCTGCGCCCTGTCCATTTCTGGTGGGTTGGGGAATGTTTCCCTCCCCACTAAGTTGCCCAGCATCTCCTCCACGTAGGCCGTGGGGTTTCTACCCTCTATCCCCTCTGGTAGGCCCACTATCCTGATATTTTGTCGTCTTGAGCGGTTTTCTTGATCGTCCACTCTGCCCTTCAGGCTCCCCTGCATTGTGCCCAGTCTTGCCACCACCTTCTCCAAGGCCGTGATCCAGTCGCTCATGTCAGTCGCAGCCCTCTCCAGCTCCTTGATGGTCGCCTTTTGGGTTTCCAGTTTCTCCTCCTGGGCTTCCAATTTCTTCTCTAGTCTGCCCAGGACGAGCTGCACCTCCGCCAGGGCCTTGGCCATTGCTGTCTGTACTGCGGCCTCTATGTCTGCTTTGGTCCCTGCCTTGCTTTCTTCCAGTTCCCCTCTGGCCCAGGGGGAAAAAGCTCCTGTTTGCCCAGTTCTGTTAGTTGTGGCGAGGCTTCCATCCCGCTGCTTCGTGTGCCAATTAGCTCGCCTAAGTGGGCTCATGTATTGCCCCGTTTGCTCTTGGTGCCCTTTCTCCCTCTGCTTTAGCACCCTTCTGGCATTTTTTCCCCTTTCCCCCTTATTCTCCCCCTTATTCTCCTCTTCCCCTTTTTTTCTCTCCTCCCCCTCCCTCTGAGGAGACTCTTTTCAGGTAAGTTTGGTTTTCTTTTTTGAGAAGCATAGGAGAGGGAGTGTTCTGTCCCTTTAACAGTTTTCTTTTTCTAAGTCTTTCTTCTCTTTGTTTTTTTTCTTTTTCCCCCCTCAGAAAGAGGGAGTTTTTGTTTTCTCCTCCTCCTCCCCCCCCAACCACCACCACTCCCTCCCCCCCCCCCCCCCACCACCACCACTCACCCTGGAACCAGAGAGAGAGAAAGGCTTCTTGGGCCGGGAGTCCTCCTTTGTTCCGCCGCTGCCTGCCTTGTGGTGGTTGCCGCCGGTGGGGGAGTCGGGCCTCGCTGCTGACTCGCACCCTGCTTTGGCTCAGGCCGCCACTCCTCCTGCCCCGCGCTTCGCTGCCCCACGTTGTTGTCCCGTTCCCTCCTCCTGCCTACGTTCTGCTGTGTGGGGGAGGGGTGGCTCAGTCAGTCGGGCCGGCTTGCAGGCCCAGGCTCCGCTGTGCCATCTCTGTTCGGGGAGGGGGGTGGGCAACTCTCTCCGGTTGCCGGCCTCCTCTCCATCTCCCGGGGGGGGGGGGGGGGGGGGTTCTCTCCTCGTGCTTCTCCTGCTGCTCACTCCGTTCCTGAGCACCTGGGTCTCCAGCCCCGCTCCACCTCGGAGACCGGGTCTCTCCTCATCCTTCTCTCCTGCTGTGCAGGGGCCCAGTCGGCCTAGCTTGCGCACCCGGGTGCGCATTCTTCGTGGGGGGAACGGGACGCGACTGTGTTTGCGCCCCCCCCCCCCTCCAGAGCTCCTCTATGTGTGACCGCTCTCCTCCGTTGCCGGACCCAACTACCGAAGTTAAGCTCACTGGCCTATAATTACCCACTTTCTGCCCACCTCCTTTTTTAAACAGTGGTGTCGCGTTTGCTAATTTGCAATCAGCCGGGACCACCCGAGAGTCTAGTGAATTTTGGTAAATTATCACGAGTGCATTTGCAATTTCCCTAGCCATCTCTTTTAGTACCCTGGGATGCATTCCATCAGGGCCAGGAGACTTGTCTACCTTTAGCCCCAGTAGCTTGCCCATCACTACCTCCTTAGTGGTAACATTCATCTCAATGTCCTCACCTGTCATCGCCTCATTTCCATCAGTTACTAGCATGTTATTTGTGCCTTCCACTGTGAAGACCGACCGAAAAAACCTGTTCAGTTCTTCACCTATTTCCTGATCTCCCATTATTAAATCTCCCTTCTCATTCTCTAAAGGACTAATATTTGCCTTAGCCGCTCTTTTTTGTTTCATATATTTGTAGAAACTTTTACTATCTGTTTTTATATTCTGAGCAAATTTACTCTCATAATCTATCTTACTCTTCTTTATAGCTTTTTTAGTAGCTTTCTGCTGCCCCCTAAAGATTTCCCAATCCTCTAGTCTCCACTAATCTTTGCCACTTTGTATGCTTTTTCCTTCAATTTGATACTCTCCCTTATTTCCTTAGATATCCACGGTCGATTTTCCCTCTCTCTTTGTCCTTTTTGTTGGTATAAACACTTGCTGAGCACTGTGAAAAATCGCTTGGGAGGTTCTCCACTGTTCCTCAACTGTTTCACCATAAAGTCTTTGCTCCCAGTCTACCGTAGTCAGCTCTTCTCTCATCCCATTGTAATCTCTTTTGTTTAAGCACAAAACACTAATGTTTTTACCTTCTCACCCTCCGTCTGTATTTTAAATTCCACCGTATTGTGATCGCTCCTTCCGAGAGGATCCTTTACAATGAGATCATTAATCAATCTTGTCACATTACACAGGACCAGACCTAGGATCGCTTGTTCCCTCATAGGTTCCATTACATAAGAGATGGGGTTTGTTTTTATTACATTTTAAAGAGTTGGTTAACATCAGCTGCTAACGGGTGGGGTGCAAAGGGGGTTTTTATGCTTGGGAGATGGAGGAGGGGGGGGTGGGGGGGTTGGGGTTTGTGTTTTTTGCTTTATGTTAAAATATTAAAAACTAGAATAAAAATTTTTTTTTAACAGATCATGACTGATGTGATTACAACCTAAACTCCACATTCCCATGACATCCCCAATAATCTTTCATCCCCTTGCTGAAGGGGAATCATCAAAGAATCTATCTACTTCAGTCTTAAAAATATTCAAAGAGTCTGGTTCCACTGTCTTTTGCGGAAGAGCGTTCCAAATACTCTCAGCCCTCTGAATGACAAAAGTTACTTTGTCTCTGTCTGAAATGGGCAACCCCTTATTTTTAAGTAGTGATCCCAAGTTTAAAATTCTCCCACAAGGGAAAACATCCTTTCTCCATCCACCCTGTAAGAACCCTAACGATCTGTTATGTTTCAATCAAGCCACTTCATACTCTTCTAAACTCCAGTGGATACAAGTTATCTAAACATTTCTTATAAAACAATTCATCTATTCCAGATATTAGTCTAGTAGATCTTCTCTGAACGGCTTCTGATACATTTACATCCTTCCTTTAAGAAGGAGACCAATACTGTACACAGTCCTCCAGATGTGGTCTCATCAATGCCCTCTATAACTGAAACATAACTCACAACTTTTTGTTTTCAGTCCCACTTGCAATAAACAATAATCTTCTATTAGCTTTTCTAATTACTTGCTGAATCTGCATAGCAACCTTTTGTGATTCATGCACTAGGATACTCAAATCCCTCTCCACCTAAGCTCTGCAATCTCTCACCATTTAGGTAATTATGCTTTTTTATTCTTCCTCCCAAAAAGGACAATTTCACATTTTTCCACATTATATTCCATTCACCAGATCATCGCCCACCTACTTAACCTATATATGACCATTTGTAACCTCCTTTATGACCTCTTCACAACTTAATTTCCTACCTATCTTTGTGTCATCAGAAAATTTAACAACCATACCTTCGGTCCCTTTTTCTAAGTCATTTACGTGAATTGTAAAACGTTGAGGCCGCAATACCGATCCTGGTGGCACGTAATGTTAATGTTGCATCTTGCCATCCAGGAAATTACCATTAATTCTGTTTCCTGTTAGCTAGCCAATTTTCTTTCTATGCCAGTATGTTACCCTCTATACTATGTATTTTTGTTTTCCACAATAACCTTTCATTTGATTTTGATTTGATTTGATTGATTTGATTTGATTTATTGTCACACGTACCGAAGTACAGTGAAAAATATTTTTCTGCGGCCGAGGGAACGTACACAGTACATATATAGTAGACCAAAGAATAGTCAACAGAGAACATTGACAAATGGTACATCGACAAACAGTGATTGGTTGCAGTGAGGAACAAGGGGCCAAACAAAGCAAATACATGAGCAAGAACAGCACAGGGCGCATGAATAGTGTTCTTACATGGAACGGATCAGTCCGAGGGGGAGTCGTTGAGGAGTTTTGAAGCTGTGGGGAAGAAGTTGTTCCTATGTGTGGATGTGCGAGTCTTCAGACTTCTGTACCTTCTGCCTGATGGAAGGGTCTGGAAGAAGGCAATGCCTGGGTTGGAGGGGTCTCTGATAATGCTGTCTGCCTCCCTGAGGCAGCGGGAGGTGTATACAGAATCAATGTGGGGGAGGCAAGCTTGTGTGATGCGTTGGGCTGAGTTCACCACACTACAGTTTCTTGCGATCTTGGACTGAGCAGTTGCCGTACCAAGCTGTGATGCAGCCGGATAGGATGTTCTCTATCGCACATCTGTAGAAGTTTGTTAGAGTCGATGCAGACATGCCAAATTTCTTTCGTTTCCGTAGAAAGTAGAGACCTTGTTGGACTTTCTTGACATGTGGCACCTTATCCAAATGCACTGCTATAATGTCCTTAATAATAGCTTCTAAATTTTCCCCAGACATATGGTAAGCTAACTAACTTGTAGTTCATCACTTTCTGTTTCCCTTCATTTTTGAATAAAGGAGTTACATTTGCTATTTTCTAATGAAATGGAAAGTTCCTCAAATCTAGGGAATTTTGGAAAATCAACAATGTCACCACCATTTATTTTAAGACCCAAGGACTTGTGAGCCTTGCAGCTCCAGCAATTTGTTTAGTTCCACTTCCTTGGTGATTGTAATTTCCTAGAGTTCCTCCCACCTTTCTATTTCCTGATGTACAGCTATTTCTGGGAGATTATTTATATCCCCTATAGTAAAGACTGATGCAAAATATCCATTCAATTCATCTGTCATTTCCTTATTTTCCCATTTTAATTCCCAGTACCTACTTTTTATGGGACTAATGCTCACTGTTAACTATTTTCTTTTAAAATTATCTATAGAAATTCTTAGGGGAGATTTTTACAGCCCCTCTCACTGGCAGGATCTTTCAGACCTGCCGAAGTCAATAAACTTTTGAATGGCTTGTCCATATTTTATGACCCTGCCCCCTCCTCTTGGAATTTTTCTTTCTCGGTGTAAAAGCAATTCTCTACTGAATTTTGAAATATCCCCTTAAATGTCTGCCACTGTATCTCTATTGACCTATCCCTTAACCTAATTTTCCAGTTCACTTTAGCTAGCTCTGCTTTCCTACCCTCATAATTGTCATTTAAGTTTTAAATACCAGTCTTTGACCCACTCTTCTCTTCCTCAAACTGATTGCTGCTACCTTGGGGTGCCTTCACTGAGGTCCAAAATTAATCCTATGTTTAAGCACAATACCAATAGCATATCCTGCTCTCTGGTTGGCTCCAGAAACTGCTGTTTTAAGAAACTATCCTAAAACATTCTATGAACTCCTCATCTGGATTACTTTTGCCCATCAGATTTTTCCAGTCTGTATGTAGATTAATACCCTCCATGGTGGCACAGTGGTTAGCACTGCTGTCTCACAGAGCCTGGGACTTCGATTCTGATCTTAGTTGACTGTCTGTCTGTGTGGAGTTTGCCCATTCTTCCTGTGTCTACAGGGGATATTCCGGGTGCTCCGGTTTCCTCCCACAGTCCAAAGATGTACAGGTTAGGTGAACTGTCCATGCTAAATTGCCCCTAGGTGGGGCTAAGGGATAGGATGGGGGGTTGGACCTCAGTCGGGTGCTCTTTCGGAGGGTAGGTACAGACTTGATGGGCCGAATGGCCTCCTTCTGCACTGTAGGAGTTCTATGATTCTATTCTATGATTCTCTGGTTATCAACGCACCTTTCTGACAAGTTTCCATTATCTCTTCCACTCATTCCGTTTTCTCAGCACCTCCTCGCACCTTCATTTGGGTACCCAACATTCACACTCACCCTCATCTTAGTGCCACTTATGCCATCTCTCACAGTTACTCTCCACAAATGTTCTTATTCCATCATCTCCACTCATTCCACATCTTACTTTCATAAATTTCATAAATTGCAGCAGAGACTCTTGCGGGAAAAGGTAGAGAATCAAGGGTTGCCCTGCAGTGGCAACCACTCTGATTGCTGAAGTGAAGGGGGCAGAGATTAACAGGTTAGCACAGTCCATGGGCATAGATGATGGAGAAATGGGGGTCTCCGACATAATTGGTGACAGAATTAGATACCACACTGATACTTGGCACGTAACAGTCACTCATGTTGAATTGCTGCCACCACAAACTGAAATGTCAAAACTGCACAATATAAACTTAGAACTGACCTGTGGAAGAGTTCAGATTCATGCCTTTCATCTCGCACAGGTCCTTCAAGGATTACCAAGGTGTTGCCCATGGTAGAAGTCCCCCTGTGTTTTGGAGCCAATGAAAGCCCTGCCAAAGACTATCCCACCTGTGCACATGCAGAGGCAGACTCGGTCATCATGGGGTATTAGGCTCTGTCTGAGCAGGGGATAGTTGCAGGAGAAGCCAGGGATGAGTAGTGGGTGTGCCACTGAGCAGAATCACTACTTCTGTTTGTCCTTTCTCCATCTTTTATTTCATTGCCCTCTTGTTCTTTCCCACTAGCCAAAAGCTGGAAAGCACTTTGCTGTACTTCAGTAAGACATTGAACAACCAAGAAGAGGCTTTCCTCCATCCGGTTTTAAGTGGTGGACTGATTGTGCAGGACCAGCAGACACTGGGTTGCTTCCGTGTCTAATTCTCCATGCAGGGGTGGTGTCACAATAAACCAGCTATTTGATTTGAACAAAGCAGCTGCCCATCCTGGACTTGTTACCTCTGATCTGTCTCTGGATGGCTATCTCCTCTCCACCTTTTGAAGCAAATCTGGCATGTCGCTTGAGTTTTATTTTAATGCTTGCGGCAATGCTACAAGTGAAAGAGAATTCCATTTTCTTGCATTCATTATTTGCATTGAAGAGCACAGAAAGTTCCCAAATATCCAAACAGTCATGGAAGAAAAACTTAGCTTTAAATTTTGTTTCCCGGCTGTTTGTTTGCAGTATATGTTACAAATTTAGTCTGAAGGTAATCCGAGTCGGACTGACACACGCTCATAGTTTCTTACCTGGAAATCCAACCGCTCCATTCTTGCGCAACATTCTGACTCTGACCAGGGAAGAACTATAGTTACCCAAGAGTTGGATGTGTTTTTAATTCTTCTAACTTTTCCTGATTAACTATTCCTGTCAGACAGTCAGGACCACCTGAAGTTTGCAGTTTAAATAAAACTTTCAGATGGTTCCAATTGCAAGGCAATTTCCCAACAGAAGTTTGAATTTCTTGGACAATTGCCGTGCAGTCCTTACCTGGGAATTTCCCGGGGGTGGGGGGGGGGGGGGTTGGATGTTCCCCAGTGCATTTTTGGGGACCCCTCCAGTTCTGATGCCCCAGAGCCCAGATATTGAAGGGCATCGTATAAATATACTCCTCGCTTTAATGCTTGAGGTTTTTGGTAGAACAAGTTTGATTACAACAGCAGATATCTACATTCATAGATATTGCCATTTTAAGAATTGTGCTGTGTATAACAATATGAATTCTTCTTCATTTTTTATGAAGTAAAACTCAAATGGCCCAGTTAAGCTATAGTTTTTTACATGTGTCTGATAGTTTGGGATTGACTATGTTGGACGGATAGCACTTTGAAAATGATGTGAGAGTACCTTGATGGAACATTCTGACCAAAATGCAGTGATCCAGCATAGTCAGATACATATAAGAAAAGTCAAGGATAGGAAAAGGCGATTTTAGCCCTTAAAAGCTTATTCCTGTAATCCTTAACTTTCCTAGTAAACGTGCAACTCTATTTTGAATAATTTCAATATTTTTGCATTTAAGTAAAGATGGTGCTCCTGAAAACGATTCTGATTTATCTATTCATTTATATCCTCAGGCTTTCATTCCTTGCTTAACTTTAAAAGAATAATACGGTTTTATCTTTTTTTCTGGTTGATGCTACATAATTCGCTTGCTGGTTTCCTGCGATACTGTTCACAGCCAAACCTTTTAAGGCATTTCTAGAACTTGCTGTGTTATACAAGTTTGCTTGTACATCCAGTTTCTGTTAATCCAGTTTCTGTTAATCCAGTTTCTGTTAATCCATTTTCTGTTAAACAAATAGTTTTTTAAAATGAGCACAAATGTATGAAAAGATCAATGGAAACAATACTGTGTTTATACATATACTAATTGAATGAAAATTGGCTTTTTTTAAGGTTACTCATGGGTGATGAGCGTGTAAAGAATGGGCTTAACTTTATGTATGAGGCACCTCCAGGAGTAAAGAGTGGTAAGAATTTAACAAGTACTTAAATTACTTCAAGAATTTTGATGTCTAATGTGTCTAAACTATCTGCATGCAGTTAATTTCCAAAATCATTCTTTCAGTTTTAAGATTTTATATTGATATTAGAATGAGCTAACTTCATTTCCCTTTTTTTTATTGACCGGCAATGAAGAGAACAAAGAGGTATGGCCATGTTGATAAATGTTCTCCATTTAAGTTAAATATTTGAAAAGTTTAAATTATTTTTCAAGCATAGTCTTTGGTAAAGTCCATGAATATTTGCTTGCAGACAGAGGAGGGAGAGACTGAATACAAGTTTGAATGGCAGAAGGTTGCACCACGAGAAAAGTAAGTATAGTGTTTCATAGCAGCTAATGACATCCCTCAATTTTAAAGATATAGGCAGAAATCTATGTATTTGTTTGTTGTGAAGACAGATATTGAAAAGTTAAGCTTTAGAGTTCTAAATACTTCCTAATTTAACTTTAAGTGTTTGCCCACTGCTGATCCAGAGAATCCAAAATGTACTTATCCAGTTTATCATTCTTAAATGAAGGCATTACATTAGCACGTCTACAGTCTAACAATACAAATTTTAAGGAGGATTCTGTTGCCAGAGCCTCTGCCATCCCCTCCCAATAGCCTTGGATTTCTGCTCCCAGGATCTGGTGACTTGAGTCCTACTAATTAGAACATAGAACATTACAGCGCAGTACGGGCCCTTCGGCCCTCGATGTTGCGCCGACCTGTGAAACCACCTGAAGCCTATCTGACCGACACTATTCCATTTTCATCCATATGTCTATCCAATGACCACTTAAATGCCCTTAAAGTTGGCGAGTCTATTACTGTTGCAGGCAGGGCGTTCCACACCCCTACTACTCTCTGAGTAAAGAAACTGCCTCTGACATCTGTCCTATATCTACCACCCCTCAATTTAAAGCTGTGTCCCCTCGTGTTGGTCATCCCCATCCGAGGAAAAAGACTCTCACTGTCCACCCTATCTAACCCTCTGACTATCTTATATGTCTCTATTAAGTCACCTCTCAGCCTTCTCTCTATCGAAAACAACTTCAAGTCCCTGAGCCTTTCCTTGTAAGACCTTCCCTCCATACCAGGCAACATCGTAGTAAATCTCCTCTGAACCCTTTCCAAAGCTTCCACATCCTTCCTATAATGTGGTGACCAGAACTGCATGCAGTACTCCAGGAGCGGCCGCACCAGAGTTATGTACAGCTGCAGCATGACCTTGTGGCTCCGAAACTCAATCCCCCTACTAATAAAGGCTAGCACACCATATGCCTTCTTAACAGCCCTATTAACATTGGTTGGAAACTTTCAGGGATTTATGTACCTGGATGCCGAGATCCCTCTGTTCATCTACACTACCAAGAATCTTGCCATTAGCCCAGTACTCTGCATTCCTGTTACTCCTTCCAAAGTGAACCACCTCACACTTTTCCACATTAAACTCCATCTGCCACCTCTCAGCCCAGCTCTGCAGCTTATCTATGTCCCTCTGTAACCTATAACATCCTTCAGCACTATCCACAACTCCACCGACCTTCGTGTCATCTGCAAATTTACTAACCCATCCTTCTACACCCTCTTCCAGGTCATTTATAAAAGTGACAAACAGCAGTGGCCCCAAAACAGATCCTTGCGGTACACCACTAGTAACTGAACTCCAGGATGAACATTTGCCATCAACCACCACCCTCTGTTTTCTATCAGCAAGCCAATTACTGATCCAAACCGCTAAATCACCTTCAATTCCATACTTCCGTATATTCTGCAATAGCCTGCCGTGGGGAACCTTATCAGACGCTTTACTGAAATCCATATACACCACATCAACCGCTTTACCCTCATCCACCTGTTTGGTCACGTTCTCAAAAAACTCAATAAGGTTTGTGAGGCATGACCTACCCTTCACAAAACCGTGTTGACTATCGCTAATCAACTTGTTCTTTTCAAGATGATTATACACCCTACCTCTTATAACCTTTTCCAACATTTTACCCACAACCGAAGTAAGGCTCACAGGTCTATAATTACCAGGGTTGTCTCTACTCCCCTTCTTGAACAAGGGGACAACATTTGCTATCCTCCAGTCTTCCGGCACTATTCCTGTCGACAAAGACGACATAAAGATCAAGGACAAAGGCTCTGCAATCTCCTCCCTGGCTTCCCAGAGAATCCTAGGATAAATCCCATCTGGCCCAGGGGACTTATCTATTTTTATACTTTCCAAAATTGCTAACACCTTCTCCTTGTGAACCTCAATCCCATCTAGCCTGGTTGACTGTACCTGAGTATTCTCCTTGACAACATTGTCTTTCTCCAGTGTAAACACTGACGAAAAATATCCATTTAACGCTTCCCCTATCTCCTCTGATTCCACACACAACTTTCCACTACTATCTACATATGATTGGCCCTAATCTTACTCTAGTCATTCATTTGTTCCTGATATACCTATAGAAAGCCTTAGGGTTTTCCTTGATCCTATCCGCCAACGGTTTTTCGTGCCCTCTCCTCGCTCTTCTTAACTCTCCCTTTAGGTCCTTCCTGGCTAACTTGTAACTCTCAAGTGCCCTAACTGAGCCTTCATGTCTCATCCTAACATAAGCCTTCTTCTTCCTCTTGACAAGTGCTTCAACTTCCTTAGTAAACCACGGTTCCCTTGCTCGACCACTTCCTCCCTGCCTGACAGGTACATACTTATCAAGGACACGCAGTAGCTGTTCCTTGAATAAGCTCCACATTTCGATTGTACCCATCCCCTGCAGTTTCCTTCCCCATCCTATACATCCTAAATCTTGCCGAATAGCATCATAATTGCCTTTCCCCCAGCTATAATTCTTTTCAGAATCTTTGCTAAATTATCTATGACAATTGTTCCTCATTCTCTAGTTTCTAGTACAACTATGTTGTAACGTACCATCATTTGTTTAAAAAAAAAATCGAAATATCCAATATGCCTGCATGTCACACTATTAGACTCTCCCTTTCACCCCAAGTGCTTCTACCTTTATTTTCTTATAAGCTTGTAAAAATCCCTTCTATTTCTCTTTAGATATGTTCGTCTTTTTTCATATTCTCTTTGTCACCCTCAATCTCCCTTTTACACACTCTGCTACACTTCCCATATACCTTGGTAATATTAGCCCTAACCTTACTATATTTCCCTCATTTAAATTCTAGAATTCCACACTACGGATTTTTAGGTTTTGATGATTTCTCACAGCTGCAATAATGCAATACAATTTCAATAGTGCTCCACCTATTCCTCCCACAATACCGTTGGTGCCATTTTGGTTCAGATGAAGGTTGTCCCTTCAAAATAGCCTTTCCTTGTTCAAGAATCTTTCCAATATCCCAGGAATGTGAATCCTTCACCCCTGCACCAGTCCTGCGGTCACACATTGACCTTCCTGATCTTTATCTCCTTAATGGACAATTGCATGGCACAGGAAATCGGTAGAGATTTCTGTTATGTATTATATGTTATGCTGGGGCATGGGATGGGAATTTTCAGAGATGGGAGGAGAGGGGAGTTAGGGTATTAAAGGATTTGTTTCTGGGAGGCTGGTCTGCGAGGTTGGAGGAGCTGGAGAAGAAATATAGGTTAGGGCAGAGGGAGATGTTTAGGTATATACGGTCCGAACGTTTGCCAGGAAGGAGGCACAGAGCTTTCCAATGGCGCCGGCTCCCACACTATTGGAAGAAATATTGACAACAGGGGGAATGGCGAACGGGGGGTGTCGGCGATTTATGGGATGATTTTGGGGAAAGATAAGGTATCGCTAGAGAGGACTAAGGCGAAGTGGGAGGAAGAGTTGGGGGAGCATATTGAGATGGGGCTCATGGTGTGAGGAGCTCCCGTGGATTAATGCGTTAACTTTGTGTGCGAGGTTGCGGTTGATACAGTTGACGGTGGTGTATTAGGCGCATCTCACAAGGGCGAGGATGAGCTGACTTTTTGAGGGGTGGAGGATGTTTGTGAACGGTTGAGGGGGGGGGGGGGGCACTAATCACGTTCGTATGTTTTGGTTCTGTCCAAAACTGGAGGGGTATTGGAGGGAGGTCTTTAGCATAATCTCAAAGGTGGTGCATGTGAGACTCAAACCGGGACCCTACGGGGTGTTGGATCAGCCGGGGTTGGAAGCGGGTGCGGAGGCAGATGTTTTAGCCTTCGCCTCTCTAATTGTCCGAAGGCGGATTCTGTTGGGGGGGGGGGGGGGGGGGTCGGCTTCTCCACCCTGCGCCTTGGTGTGGCGGTGGGACCTGAGTTCTTTACACTCGAGAAACTAAAGTTTGAGTTGAGGGGGATGATGGAAGGATTGTACATCATGGGCCTTGTTCATCATGCATTTTCATGAATTGGATGACATCGAACATTTGGGATGTGGTTGGAATCATTACCAAAATCATTCGATTCCACAAGAGGAATCGACTCAGGACATACACAGAGCAGGTGGTGCCCTTGATGATTTTTTTCATTGGTGTTTTGAATTCAAAATGTTGGGAGCTGTTTGAGGGTGGGTGGGATATGGGGATTATTGGCTGGGGAATTGCCATTGTGCCCGTTGTTATTGTTGATCATCTGTTGTAAATTTTGATGAAAATGTGAAAAAGGAGGAGAATAAAAATATTTAAAATATGTTATGTTGGGGCAGTGACTCTTTAAGAGGTGAGTCATGTGTGCATTGGTGACATCATTAGTCAAGTGCACAGGCTTTTGGTCCAGTCTTTGTATTTAAGCCTGTGAAAATGGATAGCATGAGGCCTGTTGAGTTGCAACAATCCACGAGTTGTATATTCTTTGGTTCTGACTGTGGCCTAGTAAATGGCCCAGTACAGAATAACTGGCCACGAGGGAGATTTACGGTGGCCAGCATGAGAGAGAGAATTATTTTTAAATTGTACTCGCCCGCGCGCTCCGACATCGGACCAACAGGAAAGGAACCACACCCAGCTTCAGGACCCGATAAGAGGAAAGGAATTGAACCGAGCCTCAGGACCCGGTAAGAAACGGTGAGGGGGGTCAAGACGGCAGATTCCTTTGCTCCCCAACAAACAAAACAAAAAGGTGGCAGGTCAATTTGGCACCATTGGACCTTATGAAGAAGAATCCGAAGGCTGGAAGGCCTACACTGAAAGAATCAGCTATTATATTACGGCAAATAAAATTGCAGATGAATTGGTGGTATCAGTGTTCCTCAGCACTGCAGGCAGTAA
Source organism: Scyliorhinus canicula (assembly GCF_902713615.1). NCBI lineage: Eukaryota > Metazoa > Chordata > Chondrichthyes > Carcharhiniformes > Scyliorhinidae > Scyliorhinus > Scyliorhinus canicula. The sequence continues at coordinate 202,249,715 of NC_052147.1, forward strand.
AGCTTTAATTTGCTCAGACGCCTGGTCTAGCCGGACAAACTTGGAGACACAACATACCAGGAATAAGTTGGTATTCTGAAGGACCATTTTGCCCCCAAATCGTTACTAATTGCAGAACAATTCGGATTCCACAAGAGGAATCAACTCAGGACATAGACAGAGCAGGTGGTGCCCTTAAAAGGTTATGTAATGGTGGAGGTACAACTGCGGGACCAGGCCGCAGAGCTACCCCTCCACATTGCCAAAGGAAATTACCTGGCCCTATTTGGACATTCGTGGCTACAGGAACTAAAATTGAACTGAGGTACTGCGAACAAATCGGTCAACTCCAAAACTAGTCTGCCAGACATCCTAAGTAAATACCACAGTGTTTTTGAAGACAACCTTGGAGAAATGAAAGGAGTCCAGGTTAAACTCAAATTGAAACCAGACAGTCAACCCAAAAGTCTGCAGGAACGTATGTTCCGTATGAAAGTAGAAGCTAAGGCTCGTGGGCACTGGCTTACTCGAACCAGTGACAACAAGTGATTGGGCAACTCCGATGTATCCTTTTTAAAACATGACCGATCAATCCAAATCTTCAGTGGCTTTAAAGTTAGTATTAGTCCAACTCGATGTGCAGATAAGTACCCACTGCCTTTGATGGAAGATCTATTCAAAGGCCTGGAAGGTGGGCAAAAATTTACAAAGATGGAACTGTCACATGCCTACCTGCAGATAGGAGAGGCTGCTGAATCCCAACACCTTCTGGCCATAGTGATTCTGGGTTTGTATCACTATAAATTGCATCCCTTTGGGGTCACGTCAGCCCCAGTATTATTTTGGAGGTATATAAACCAAATCCTAAGTGGACTTAAAGAGGTACTGTGCTACCTCGATGATCTCTTGATCACTGGATCCACAGAGGAAGAACATCTGAATAACCTTGATGAGACCTTAAAATGCCTGCAAGCACACAGCTTAAAAGTAAAAAAGGAAAAGTGTGACTTCTGCCAGAACTCGATAGAATACTTAGGGCACATCAGCGATAGTAAGGGGACCCACAAGGCACCAAAGAAAATGAAGGCAATCATGGAAGCTCCTCAGAGTACTAATGTGTCCCAATTGAGGTCTTTCCTGGGCCTTGTGAATTATTATGGCAAATTTATGCTTTTAAAGCCATTATTCAATCTTCTATGGAAAGGTCAATCTTCCAAACGAGACCAAGACTGTGAACAAACATGTCTCGTTATCAAACAGGCATTTCAGAAATCGGATGTCTTGGTTCACCCTAAGCAGCCCTTGCAATTAACGTGTGATGCCTCACCCTACGGAATTGGTGCAGTGCTGTTGCACACCCTACCCGATGGAGAGGAGAGGCCAATGACTTTGCTTTGTCCTCTCTGACCAGATTTGAGATATGCACAACTAGAGAAGTAGGCCCTCAGCATAATTGTCGGTGTGCGCTAATTGTTGGCGCCCTTCAAGCTGCTGACGGATCCTCGTCCACTCGCGTCCATCTTCAGCCCGTACTCTGGGATTCTTTCAATGACGACCAGTAGGTTTCAGAGGTGGGCCCGACTTCTGTTGGCGCATTCATATGATACCAAATACAGGCGGTCGAAGCTACATGCAAACACCGGTACATGGTCCAGAATGCCCCTGCCCTTGAGGGGAGGGCAATCCAGGATTGGGTTGAAGATTCTCTACTTCTCTCAATCTGAAATGTGCTGGTAACACAAGTGAAAAATGATACCAGAAATGACCCCGTTCCAAGCCAGGTAATAGACTTGGCCCTGACAGGGAGAGCCGGTAGGAACCATCTAGAATTTAACCATATATGTCCCGGTGGTGGGAGTTGTCAGTTCAGAATGGCTGTTTACTATGGGGGAATGCAGGTGATCATTCCTCTGAACTGCAAATACAAGGTGCTGGAGCAATTGCACCAGGGCCAACCAGGGGTGGTGAGGATGAAGGAGCTCGCCAGGAGCTATTTCTGTAGCCTACTTTGGATGCTCAGATCGAGGAAAAAGCCAGTTTGTGCCAAGCTTGCGTCAAAACCAGGAATGCATTGCCATTGTCACTGTTACACCCTGAGAATGGCCCAAGATGCCATGGCAACAAGTCCACATTGATATTGCCGGCCCCCTTGAGGGTCAGTTGCTCCTAGTGGTGCTTGATGCCCATTCCAAGTGGCCAGAGAGAAATCCATTTTAGCTGACCGGGCCATCAAAAAATTAGATGAAATGTTCACAAGGTTCGGAAACCCTGAACAGATTGTTAGCGACAGTAGTCCTCCGTTCTTCTGCAGGAATTCACAAACTGCATGGAATGGAACGATATTCAGCACCTAAAGTCGGCGTCTTATCATCCCTCGATCAATAATCTTGTGGAAAGATTTGTGTACTCTTTGAAAGCTTCACAGGTTACTAGTTCAATATGTCAGTAGCTACCCAGCTATGTATTGAAACACACCTCATGCCACTACCCAGAACTCGCCGGCCTTCGTGCTGTTAAAAAGGAAACTAAAGAAACCATGTTTGACCTCTTGCTACCTGAAGAAATTCAGAAGATTGTTGAAGAAGCAATTAGCCCAGATGCCCAGAAGGGAAACAAACTCCAAGGGGAACAATTTCCGTCAAGGTGAGCAAGTGCTGGCCAGAGCCACAAAGTAACTGACGAGTGGTTACCTGCCACGGTACTGACTTGGACAGATCCCATACCCTACATGGTCTAGGCCATTGAGGAGATTGTGTGGCGACGGCATGCTGGCCAGCTGTTAGCGGCACACCCCTAAGTGTTGGAACCACAGGGCATCAAGAAGGGACCTTGGCCTTACTACCAGAAGTCAGCACACCATCCCCCGAGCAAACTAGTCACTGAGGATACCTTCACTGTGGAAGAGACTATCTGTACAAGCCTGAGGAACGAACCCTCTTCACCCCAGATCCTCGGTATCTCTAAGGTGGGGAACAATCCTGTATCTGAAGTAAGAAGACAGCCGGTGCAAAACAGGCACCCACTGGACAGACTCTCTTACTAAGTGAGCATCATGGTTTATTTTTTATTTTTCCTATCTACATAAATAGTTTGCTGCTTGTGCATATGTGTTGCTTTTGGAACTTGGTAAGCACTGGTGTTGTTTGCTTAAGGGGAAATTCAAAGTAAAGGGGGAATTATGTTGGGGTAGTGTCCCTTTAAGTGACGAGTTACATGATAACACTGGTGACGTCAATAGTCAGGTGCACAAGCTTTAATAATAATAATCGCTTATTGTCACAAGTTGACTTCAATGAAGTTACTGTGAAAAGCCCCTCGTTGTTGTCTTGTTCTGCATTACAAGCCAGCTATTTAGCCCACTGTGCTACACCAGCCATTAGGCCCAGTCTTTGTATTTACGTATGTGAGAAAGACCGTATAAGATAAATAAAAATCATACCTGACGAGTCATGTTATTGATTTCCCTACGACCCACACTTTCTTGCTGCTCTCCTTCCCCTTCCTACCATTTTCCCATTAGTTTTAGGATGTCTTTCATGCTGATGAAGAAGGTAACATACCATTTGGAATCTCTTGATAGTGACTGTAAAAATGGGTAAAAAGGTTAGGGTTATATCCCTGACTATAGAATTCTCAATATTAGCACTCTACTATTATGGTAGTCTACCTGCCTCACCATACCTTGGGCAGTCTTCTGTTTTACGAGTCACATTATTGCATGGGACCCACCCTCCTCTGAGTCACTGTCACTACCGATTTTAATACTTGAACAACACAAGAATCATGCAGCACAGAAGGAGGCCATTTGACCCATCTTACCTGTGAAAGATCTACCTTACTGGTTACACTCCCTGCTCTTTTTCCACAACAGGCACATTTTTACTACTGGACATCCTCTATATAGTTAAAACTCTCAGCTGCAGGGAACCTGTTCCCTTCAGCTATGTCTGTAGAAAGCCGCACGTTTCTCTCTTTCTATACTTTCCCAATGTTCTGAACTATCTAACATTGCCCCGAGTGACAACATTCCAGAGAACATGGTTCAGATATTATTTATCCTTTATCTAGCCTTAAGAATTTTATATGTTTCTATTAGATCACCTTCTCATTTTCCAAAATCCCAGGAATATAGACCTAGTCTACTTAATCCCTCTCCTAGGACATAGAACATAGAACTTACAGTGCAGAAGGAGGCCATTTGGCCCATCGAGTCCGCACCGGTCCTTGGATAGAGCACCCTACTTAAGTCCCACACCGCCACCCTATTCCCAAAACCCAGTAACCCCACCTAACCTTTTTGGACATTAAGGCCAATTTAGCATGGCCAATCCAGCTAACCTGCACATCTTTGGATTGTGGGAGGAAACCAGAGCACTTGGAGGAAACCCACGCAGACACTGGGAGAGCGTGCAGACTCCGCACAGACAGTGACCCAAGCCGGGAATCGAACCTGGGACTCTGGCGCTGTGAAGCAACCATGCTAACCGCTGTGCTACCGTGCTGCCCCAGTCCCCTCAACCAAGGACCCAGTCTGCTGAATCTTTGTTCCAAACCCTCTCAGGCAACTATGTGCTTCCTTGGGGAAAGAGACATAAATTACACCGGTGTGATCTCACCAATATCCTGTGCAATTGAGGTGTGCCTTCTTTGTTCTAATACTCTAATCCCTTTGTAACAAAAGCTAACATACCAGTTCTAATTCCTTGTTGTACCTGCATGTTTAACTTTCTCTGATATGTGTACAAGGACAAGCCCCCTCTAAATTCAAAAATGTCCCACTCTTTTCAAATATTCTGCTATTGTTTTTAATTTTCCCTCCCAGGTGGAAAACTTCACTCTTTGTCACGTTGTATCTTATTCCCCATGATCTTGCCCATTCACCCAACTTGCCCACTCATCCAATCTCTCTCTGCATCTTCTTCGCTTCTTCCTTGCCCGAATACATTAATATAGATTGTAAATAGCTGATGATCAAGCACTGATCCTTGTGGATTCCGCTAATGCTAACCCAAATATGTCCTGTTTATTTCTACTGTTCCTACCTGTTTTTTAAAAAAATCCTTTATCAGAGTTACAAAACCAGAGCTCGAAGTGTGAACAGGGGCAAAACCCTAATCCAGCTCCTTGCCTGCTCCAAAAACAATTCAAATTGAATCCGATTCATGGTCCGCAGAAGAAACATACCAGATCCAGGCATTACACCTGACCTCACACTCATCTTAGCCAAAAGGCCGAGAAGCGATTGTTTTCTACCCATTAACCAATCTGCAAATCGTATTAATCTATTATACCCAATTCTATGAATCCTAATTTTGTATAATAGCCTCTTTTGTAGCACATTATAAAATATTTTTTGAAAATCCAAATACACCATATCCACTAATTTTTTTCCCCCTAGTTCCTCAAAAAACTTTTAACAGATTTGTCAAACGTGACTTCTCTTCAGTATATTCCTGTTGACTCTGCTTCATCATGATATGATTTTCCAAATGCCCTGGTATCATCCTGATACATTCCAACATTTTGTCTACTAATGTCCCTTTATTTCCCCAATTCCTTGCTTCTTCCTGTTACACCAGATCAGACCCCCCCCCCCCCCCCCCCACACCAAATTTTAATACAATCTGGTTGAGACAAAATTTGAAATCCCAGTTACTTACAAAGAGAATAAAGCCAAACAAACAGTAGGTTTTGCTACACAAAAATCAACAAAGAATAGTCAGTATTTTGCAGAATTAACATGAAGTATCAGGAAAACTGTGGTTGAATACACCACAAACTGCACATTAAATGGCAGACCCTATCAAGGCTGATACCCCAAATTTCTCATTAACCCAGCCAGACAACAGTCATCACTGAGTCACAAAATCCTTTTTAAAAACTCTACCTCCCTCACAAGAGATTTCAGCCCCTCTTCTTCCAAGAGTTAGTCTAAGCCTCTTATCAGCAGCAGCTCCATTCCACCTGGGTTCTACGGGTACAGTCCACACACTAAAAGTATGTGATGTCTCTCAAATCTGATCCCAGGTCTAGCTGCCTTGTTCTCTTTTCCAACAGAGCTGGCCGACTACTGTGAAATTAATGAAATGAAAATCGCTTATTGTCACGAGTAGGCTTCAATGAAGTTACTGTGAAAAGCCCCCAGTCGCCACATTCCGGCGCCTGTTCAGGGAGGCTGTTACGGGAATCGAACCGTGCTGCTGGCTAGCCTTGGTCTGCTTTCAAAGCCAGCGATTTAGCCCAGTGAGCTAAACAGCCCCTGCCTGTATCCTCTATGATGGCTAAGCTACACACCAGCATCTAAACACAATCACAATTCTAACTTCTCAGCCACATTACCACTAATAACTGCTTCTGGGCTTTCCTGAGCCTCAACTTTCCAGAAAAACACAGCTTCCAATGGCTCCTGGGCCCCAGGCCTCTCGGCAGCATGGAGCAAACGGCAGCCATTCAGCTGCATAGAGTCAACCCTCCTCTTTGCCTGCTTCCTACAGGCAGTTGTTCACTTTTTCCTTACCTTTCGTAAATCTCCCAACAGAGCTCCACCCCTGTTCGGAAGGCAGGCTCTGATGTATCCGGTATTTTGCTTTTATTTATTTGATCTATCCAAGTTGGGTACATTGTGTACCTTAAATGTTACAATCTCCAGTCAACCAGAGGCCACGCCACAGATGCTAACTTACTAAAGCACATAAAATCCAAAAGTATTGATTCCCTCATGGTCTTTTCTTAAACAGCGGGATTTACCTTTGCAACATCACCTTTCAACAGTGGCCAAAACTGGGGTTTTATCAGCAATAGAAAAAAATCCATTTTAAGGAGAAATTGCTTCAGGTGTGCACATCAATTAGAAACTCTTCCTGATTAAAGAAAATTGTAATTTGTGTAATTTGTTTAAACCTGATATTGCACTCTAGCACCCTCCCATATGCTACATTGGCGTTTCAGGGACTCTAATTAAAAGTTATACAAAGGATTATGATAATATTATGAAACCACATGTTAAATGGCACCCTTTTTCAATTGATACTAGATATGCCAAGGATGACATGAACATTAGAGATCAGCCTTTTGGAATCCAGGTGTGTATTAATTGCTCTGAGCAGCAAAAACTATTTGAATACAGTTTCTTTTTTTTAAATAATTTTTATTAAGATTTTCACAAAATATAAACAACAAAACAATATTAACAGAATAACCATTGTTAAAAACCCAAGAACAACACCCATTTGAATACAGTTTCTACAGGTAATGCATAATAGAGATCATTTGGAGTCAGTTTAATGATGTTTAAAAACCTTTCATTACTGGAGCTTTGAAGTTATCTACTTATGAAAAGTGATAATTGAAAAAATGTTCCATTTGTGAGTATTAGATTGCTGTGTTTTTCCCTATTTTACACATTTATTGTTCAATTGTTTCTTTAATTTTCTTCATATTTTTGGCTTTGTGTATGGGAAAAATTAGAAATATAATAGTTTTTTAAGCCAATGAAAAAGACAGAGTGGAAAAAGAACAAAAAGGAAGTAAAAGCGGATGACACGAAGTTTGGCGGAGTTACTGATAGTGCCGAGGATTGTCAGAGGATACAACAGGGTATAGATAGATTGGAGACTTGGGCACAAAAATGGCAGATGGAGTTTAATCCGGACAAATGTGAGGTGATGTATTTTGGAGGATCAAATCTAGGTATAAATTATACTGTAAATGGCAGAACCCTTAGGAACATCCTTAGGGATCTGGGCGTGCCGGTCCACAGTTCCTTAAAAGTGGCAACACACGTGGCCAAGGTAATTAAGAAGGCATGTGGTATGCTTGCGTTCATCAGCTGGGTCACATCAGAGGTGGAGGCAACCTGCTGCTTTTCACACCCTATGGCCTTTGCCCTTGGCAGATGTCCTCTGGAAGGCCCCAGCCAACATACCGATGCCAAAAGCTGTTCTTCCCACTGTCCTTGAGATGCAACGGTGTCAGGAGGTGGGGATTCGGTAAAGCTGGAGAGCATTGTCATCTCCTTGGTGGCATGCCCCGGGTTGGCCTCCAGCATTTCCTCCTCCCTGACGGTGCCCATAGTACCTGGAGGATTCCATGGGACGGAGGGGCACTGGAGTGAGATCCAGAGTCTTTTTGAGCCATCCGGCTTTACCACTCTTGGCAGCTCCCCAATGTCTGATTCATGGTTTTGACGCCCTCACCAACGTTTCTCAGTGACTGGACCATGTTCTGGAGTGCCTTAATCATGTCCCTCAGCGACTGGGACATGATGTCGAGGCCCTCAGTCTTGATCGTCACAGACTGAGCTGTGCCTTGCGAACCATCACTCAAGACAGCACGGTAGCATGGTGGTTAGCATAAATGCTTTACAGCTCCAGGGTCCCAGGTTTGATTCCCGGCTGGGTCACTGTCTGTGCGGAGTCTGCACGTCCTCCCCGTGTATGCGTGGGTTTCCTCCGGGTGCTCCGGTTTCCTCCCACAGTCCAAAGATGTGCGGATTAGGTGGATTGGCCATGCTAAATTTCCCGTAGTGTCCTAAAAAGTAAGGTTAAGGGGGGGGGTTGTTGGGTTACGGGTATAGGGTGGATACGTGGGTTTGGGTAGGGTGATCATTGCTCGGCACAACATCGCGGGCCGAAGGGCCTGTTCTGTGCTGTACTGTTCTATTCTAAGACGTTGTGCTCTCGGCTTTCCACTGCGGTCGCCACCCTAGCAGTGTTGGCCTCAGTGCCACGAATTGTTGGCACCATCTCCTGCGCCCGTAGCCTTCAGGACTCCTCCAATCGGCAATGCGTCCCGGCCTCATCAGATGGAGATCCTGCGAGACAATGGACATGTGGTCAGTGAGAGGAAAGGATCATTTTTGTCTGACATGGACAACTTAGCTGACACAGGTCATCTGGGTGAAGGGATCCTCACCTCTTTGGAGCAGACCAACCTAGTTGTTGGCGACAGCTCTCTCTTCAGACAGCCCTGCCATTTCCAGGCCCTTTCCTCGTAGGAGGTGAGAACTCCAATCTCTGGCATTCCACCGTTTCCCATTTATTATGGGCTACAATGACCGTTTCCCGTTTCTTATGGGCTATCTCCACCCGTGGGGACAAAGAGAGGGTTTTGTGAGCCCATGTCTGATGGGTCAGGGGTCTAAAGTAATTGGCTTGTGTGGGCACTGCACCTGGACATGAAGGGGTTGTGCTGCTGGGTGCCAGGGCGTGCTGAGGAGCAAGCACAGTAATCGGGTGTGGGATGGGTGTGAGGTGACCTCCGGTGATTTGTGTAGGGGGAGGTTGGGAATTTATGGGGGGGCAGGCAGAATTGATGCCAGGAGAGAGGTGGTAACTTACCCTTGCAACTCAGTGGAGGTCGTTGGTCTTCTTAGGACACTGAGCGCCGGTCCTCCTGGTCATGCTGCCCGCTGTGACTGCCACTGCCTCCCAGGTGGCATTGCTGGCCCTGCTGCCGGTCCTCCCCTTCAGGGGAACAGGGTGGCCCTTCTCATCAACGATACTGAGAAGCCTGGCCAGGCCAGTATCGCCAAAGCGAGGAGCAAGTCTGCGCAGTGCCATGCTTGTGTGTTAACTGGGAGTGAGTGGCGAGAGAGCGTTTAAAAGCAGCTGCCTCTTATTAGCTGCAAGAAGCTCAGATGCAGGTTAGACGAATCAGATGGAGAGGGAGCCAGTAACGGTGAGTGGGGACTAATTTTTGGCACTAAGTGCCGTTGAATACGGGCCGCGATCCCTGCAAAGTGCCCATCGAGAAACACCCTGCGCCACACACGATCAAAATAACACTTTTCCCCAGAATCACATCCGTTATGTATCACAATGGTTTCATTTCAGTAGTCTAGTTTTGAGTTCAATCCAGATCCAGGAGTAAAAGCCTCCTTTTATTTTCTATAGTGGCTATGTATGGATTTGACACACAATAATGGGCATGCTGATATTAAATGACTATAAGTAAAAACCGAAAATTCTGGAAATACTCGGGCCTGGCAGCATCGATAGAGAGAGAAAAACAGAATTAATTTTTCAAATTGAATGTAGTGATTCTTCCCAGAGAGTAAGAGGCGTCATAGTTGACTTGAAACATTACTCTATTTCCCTCTCCAAAGGCTCTGAGTAATTCTAGCGATTTCTATTTTTATTTCGGATTTCTAGCATCCACAGCATTTTGCTTTTATTAAATTGGCCCATTTTGCTCAGAGAGGCTATAAAATAGCGGCTAGACGGACTGTTGGAAAAATTGTACTGATTTATTAGATGTGCTTCTTTTTTGATGTTAGGTGCCATAGATACAGCTTTGGATCAAGCCATGTATTATCTGTCCAGGTAGTGTTTAATGATGACCATTGGGAGTAAGTTTCTCATTTCCAAACCTCACTTCGTGCAAAAAAAATACAAAATAATTTAAATACCCATGCCAAGGAAATATGAATGCATTACAAAGAAAGTTGTTCAGAATTCTTTAAACTGAAAACATTTTGTATCATAACTGGCAGTTGTACAATGTAGTTCTACCTTTTGGTAGAACAAAGCCAATTTTCAATTCTGTGATGTAGATCACAGTATACCCTGTATGCGTCATAAAGTGCAAGGAATTGTTTTATTAAACAAAGTCACATTTCTCAATTGGGAGTTGCATTCATAGGCCAAATTACTATCGTGAAATACCAATTCTCCTTCCACCTCCTACAAAAAATGTTTTTCAACAGATTTTTCATTATCTCTAATATGGAATTGCTTGGCTAGATGGATGTTTTACTTTGGGAATTGCACATTCAAGCTGGAAAACTTTATTGTTTGTAGGTGTGCGAGTGAAATACTTTTCCCAACTACCTTATCCTTTTTGGTAATAACGTGCTCCTTTCGTCTAGGTACGGAATGTCAGGTGCATCAAATGTCACAAGTGGGGCCATGTGAATACCGACCGCGAATGTCCACTATTTGGTCTTTCTGGAATCAACGCAAGCTCAGTTTCCACAGATGGTGCAGGTATGTATAACATATCAAATCTCCTCTTACCTCTTAGTAACCCATCTTCCATGATTCTTCTCAGTCACAAAAAGATAACAGTGTAATCCCTCATTAGAAGGATAACATAACTAATGAAACCAAGTCACCCAACTGTACATGACCCTGGTGAGACCACATTTGGAGTATTGTGTGCAGTTCTGGTCACCTCATTATAGGAAAGATGTGGAAGCAGTGAAAAGGGTGCAAAGGAGAATTACCAGGATGCTGCCTGGTTTGGAGGATAGGTCTTATGAGGAAAGGTTGAGGGAGCTAGGGCTTTTCTCTTTGGAGCGGAGGAGGATGAGAGGCGACTTAATAGAGGTTTATAAGATGATGAGGGGATAGATAGAGTGGACGTTCAGAGACTATTTCCTCAGGTGGATGTAGCTGTTACAAGGGGGCATAACTATAAGATTCAGGGTGGGAGATATAGGAGGGATGTCCGAGGTAGGTTCTTTACTCAGAGAGTGGTTCGGGTGTGGAATGGAGTGCCTGCTGTGATAGTGGAGTCGGACACTTTAAGAACTTTCAAGCGGTTATTGGATAGGCACATGGAGCATACAGGAGCATACCAGAATGACAGGGAGTGGGATACCTTGATGTTGGTTTCGGACAAGGCTCGGCACAACATTGAGGGCCGAAGGGCCTGTTCTGTGCTGTACTGTTCTATGTTCTATGCATGACTAGTCGCAGCAATGTTAAAGTATAGTCCCAACATTACCATAATTAGAATAATGAAAAAGGATACTATTTCAGGAGTTTGGTGTTTCTAAACTATTAATTCCTAATAATTATGATCACTTTAAGCCTTTCTGAATTGAGGGGCGGGATTCTCCGAACCCCGCCGGGTCGGAGAATTGCCAGGGGGCGGCGTGAATCCCACCCCCGCCGGCCGCCGAATTCTCTGGCACCGGAGATTCGGCGGGGGCGGGTATTGCCCCCCTCCCCCGGGCGATTCTCCAACCCACGATGGGCCGAGGTCCTGCTGGTTCTTTCCCAGTCCCGCCGGCGTAAATTAGACTAGGTCCCTTGCCAGCGGGATCTGGCGGCGCGGGTGGGCCCTGGGGGGGGGGGGGGGGGGGGCGTGGCACGGGCCGATCTAGCCGGGGGGGGTGTCCCCACAGTGGCCTGGCCCAGGATCGGGGCCCACCGATCCGCAGGCGGGCCTGTGCCGTGGGGGCACTCTTTTCCTATGCACTGGCCGATGCGTAGGTGAACCTACGGCCCCGGCTGGTGTGGCGCCAAAGTCCTTCCACTCCGGCCAGCAGGGCGCAAACAACTCCGGCGCCGCCTAGCCCCTGAGGGTGCAGAGGATTCCGCACCTTTGGGGCGGGCTGACGCCGGAGTAGTTCATGCCTCTCCGTCCCGCCGGAACTCCCCGCCCCGCCGGGTACGGGAGAATCCCGCCCAAGGTGTCATATCTGAATTTTCTTTTAAAATTTATAGTACCCAATATTTTTTTTCCCAATTAAGGGGCAATTTAGCATGGCCAATCCACCTAACTTGCACATCGTTGGGTTGTGGGGGTGAAACCCACGCAGATACAGGGAGAATGTGCAAACTCCACATGGACAGTGACCCAGGGCCAGGATTCAAACCCGGGTCCTCAGCGCCGCAGTCCCAGGGCTAACCATTGCGCCACCGTGCTGCCCTGTCTGATCTGAATTTGAATGTGCTAACTTTTCAAATGAAACATATCAACATAGATAATAGACGCAGGAGGAAGCCATTCGGTCCTTCGAGCCTGCTCTGCATTCATTATGATCATGACTGATCATAGGTGGAAACAAGCTTTCCAACACTGTATTACTTGTGCAGTTAAAAGAAAAAATGTGTCTTGGAGCAAATTGGAATATAGAAAATCAAGTGAGCAGGACTACAAAGATCGACTGGAGGGACATTGAAAGAAAAATTAAGTTGTCAACAAGTTTCTGGATGGTACAGAGGTTGTGTAGAATAGAAAGACAGCACACCTAGTCTTAATCATTGGTAAACTCAACAAGGATGTTCTTCATGCAGTGTGCTCCCTGGAAATCAAATAAGAGTCCCTCAAACAATGATTTATTGAAGAGGCATATAAACGAAGCTCAGTGTTCAAATGTTCATGTGTTGTAGAGAGAAAGCAAGTGAGACAGACCAATAGTGTGACACTAGAACATAGAACAGTACAGCACAGAACAGGCCCTTCAGCCCTCAATGTTGTGCCGAGCCATGATCACCCTACTCCAACCCACGTATCCACCCTATACCCGTAACCCAACAACATCCCCCTTAACCTTACTTTTATTAGGACTCTACGGGCAATTTAGCATGGCCAATCCACCTAACCCGCACATCTTTGGACTGTGGGAGGAAACCGGAGCACCCGGAGGAAACCCACGCACACAGGGGGAGGACGTGCAGACTCCACACAGACAGTGACCCAGCCGGGAATCGAACCTGGGACCCTGGAGCTGTGAAGCATTTATGCTAACCACTATGCTACCCTGCTGCCCCTAGATGAGTCAAAAATTTTTAAATGAAGGCAGGGATCATGTTGCTGTTAAAACTGAGGCGCCCATTGGGAATCCAGGTGTGGTTAATTATATCTTGGCCAGTAAATAAAAAATTAGTAACAGACACAGTCAATGGTTGGGCTTCAAATCTTTTCTGCATGTATGCTAAATCACAATTCTCATTCACTATTGTGCTTACTGACATAAATTGGCTCTTGGTCCAAAAGCACCTCGCTTTTGGAGTTGCACATAGGCAGTCTGGCCTCTTGAGAAGAATTCCTGTGAAACTATTCCACAAAGAGGAGAAACCATCTCATCGCCAGGGTGGGAGGATGTCAAGGGAGGAATTTTTTTTTAGAAAATCTTTTTATTTTGTATCACTGCAGTGTTATGGCAAATTCCATCACTTGCATGCTATCTCAGAGTCTGGTACAGCATCAGTACACCGTGAACTGCTTGTAACCAACCCCAATATCCTGCTTAACCATGAAACTGGATTAGGCTGCAAATGGTGGAAATTCACAGCTGTGACTGTCAGCCTGGTACAGATCTGAGTATCAGTCTTCCATGGAGACAGTTTTGACTTTTTAAATAAATTTTATTCTTGTGGTTGTGGCGGTATGCGATTGGGACATTAATTAGTGTGAAACACTTGAGTTAACACCAGTGATCCTGTTTTGCAGCTCCACACTCCAGCTGACGTAGCCTTAGCCTTGCACAGCTGCACATGCATTATGCAGCATAAGGAACCCCACCTCAATAGCCTTATTTAACTTGACCACAAAAAAGATAATCAAAGACAAATTATACGTTAATCATCTTTAATATATCCCAACGGGTCAGAATGGAGGAGAGTTTTGGTAGGGGGGTCAGGATTGAAGGCGCTAGCGACAGCGCTGCTCGCGACAGCCCCAGGGTCCCAGCCCCAGCAATGGATTTAAATAAGAAGATGCATAATAACTACACTATAACAAAAGGAATCATCAATTGCATAGAAGTTAGTTACTGGCTGACTTCTGTCAGTTTCCATAATTCTGCAAGTGTCTGATGCTTTCCATTGTTGTTTAAAGTTGCAAAAGCCTATGTGGAATGCTGTGGCATGTCCTGGAGGATTTTTTTTTCTCTCTTTTTTTTCTTTATATAAATTTAGAGTACCCAATTCATTTTTCCAATGAAGGGGCAATTTAGCGTGTCCAATCCACTTACCCTGCACATCTTTGGGTTGTGGGGCGAAACCCGTGCAAACACGGGAGAATGTGCAAACTCCACACGGGCAGTGACCGAGAGCCGGGATCGAACCTGGGACCTTGGCGCCGTGAGGCTGCAGTGCTACGACTGCCACCGTGCTGCCCCTGGAGGACTTTTTTGCTGACTTGAAGAACCAGTAGGCCTCCTCTTAGAATAGAGTATGACTTGGAGAATGAGCAGAGGCCTACTGAGCAGGACAAGTAGTGAGAAAAGATGGGTGGTGGAGAAGGACTCTGAGCAGCAGACCACTTACTTCCACCCAGGGTGTTCGGGGAGCAATTCTCCTTCCTGAACCTCAGCGATTTTTAAAAAATATGCAAGGCATCTGCGCTTCAATAAGGTCATCCTCACTGAAATCTGACAACTGTTACAGCTACAGATCCAACCTTCGAAGAAGCAAGGACCACATCACCAGTGACTTCCTGATCAATTTTTGTGTGTCTGTCTGCTTCCCAGGTTGGAGATATTAGCAATATTTCTGTTTGCATATGGGAGGAAACTGACCATCTCTATTCAAAGTGGGCTAACTACATTTAATTCTTCATTGCCAGGGGCAAAAAATGGAGCAAGATTGAGAGTTTACTAGGATTGCAGGCTTCCCCATGGTGCAGAGTGCAATGTGGGAGAGACAGAACCACCTGTGAGGAACGTAGCCTGAAATCACAGATTCTGTTTCTCCCATCCTCATTGTTCCAACACCTCCAAAGACAGGCTCTCTGCCTCATGCATTTGCTGCTCCTCAAGATAGGATCTGTGATTGCAGGGGCAAGAGGAGGAAACCTGTTGGAGGAGCTAGAGGGATTATTCTGACCTATCCCACTGCTGCCATGTAGAAAACCTTTGACTAGGCCATCGCCAAACGTTGGACATCCTCCAAGAAAAATAATCTAAATTGAAAAATGAGGAATGAGTGTCCATCGGTAACAAGTTCAGAACAGGCACGGGGGGCCATCACCCAGCCTTGCAGAGATGTTCAGCGAGGTGAATGCCAGTCCAGGTCAGGCCCCAAGTCTCAGCTGGAAGGTGGGCTGGGCCTGGTCTGAGTCTCAGCTGGTGTACGGATGACTTCCAGCTTAGGTAGTCTGGCAGGTTTTGGTTGCCAAGAATTGTAATAACTCTCCCATCAAATCCTGGTGGAGGTAAGAGGGCCTGATCTTTAGAGTAATCTTGCCAGTAGAAAACCAAGGTATTAGAAAACCAGGCAACCACATGGCTGGTGAATTTGCTTGGCCTTTTTTAAAGACGAAGCTTTATTAATCACTTTGGCCATGGGTGTTCATAATGTAATTCAGTTTTCCATGACTGTTTTTACTGTGGGGTAGGGAGGGGGTAGCAATGGATCTCGAGTCTTGGCTGCTGAGTGACTTTTTAAAAAATATTTTTATTCAAACAAAATTTTCATTATTATCGACACAACAATAATACAACAAATCCCAACCCCATATTATTCACGAAGTACACCCTCCTCACCCCCCACAAAAAAAACAAAACCTTAATCAGACTAAAAAAAATAAACAACGCCACCCCCCCCCCCCCCCCCCCCCCCCCCCAAATAAGCAGTTCTCTGAAAAAGGAGACAAAGGAATAATGGAGAGCTAGGCTGAAAGCTGTGTAAAATATATTTTTAGAAACATACTTTAAAAACACAGATTTTCATATTTACCTGCAAATGGTAACTTTATGATCTCTTGGAGCTATATTCTATTTGAGTTCCTTTTAGAATCATAGAATCTATGTTTTTAACTTCATTAGACCTTGATTCTCCTTCTGTTTGAAAGTAAAACACCTGTCTTTTATTTTCAATATGAATACAAAGAACCACAATTATGTTCCTTTGGTCCGTTCATTGATGTCTTGTTAAAGTGTGGATGATCATGTGAGGAGGTGTATTAGCTTGAAAAATATTGCTGAAATATCGCAGTGCCCAGTGTGTGTGGATGAAGTGGAGTGTATGAATGTTGGATGTCAGTCCTGATTGATAAAGGATTGTTGGTAGGTGAGTAATGGGATGTGTTGAATTGAGCAATCACTGAGGCTAGTGGTGCAGTTGGTAAGATATGGCAAGTGGAAATGCATTCACTGTCCTTGACCATTCATTTACGGTCATTGAACTTCTTCCGACACTAAATTCAGGTCCTCTGGGATTTGCTTTTGGTTTTGACTTCCACAGCCATCTGCTTCCACAGTTTTTTGACCATGTGACTGGAGGGTCTCCTGACCCCTTGTGAATATAGGACATCTTCTTTCTAACCCCCCCCCACCAAGATTTCTAATGCAACATCCAAAAGCCTTGGAGCCTGTTCTCTCCCATGTTGTACCATTTTTACTCTTTGCCAGCTGAAATTCACTTCCAGTACAACTCCTCACACCTGCTCCCTTTTAAGAGCTTGAAGCAGTGCAGATTTTCTTTAAGTGGTGCTAGGAAGTTGATATTTTGGATCCCCTACTGCTACATGCAGCCAATGAATAGCACAGTTAATGCTAGCTATGTCCAACAATCATGCTAATCAACAGACAGCATGACAATGATACATTGTGATCCCACTCTCATTTTGGGGTTATCCAATTTAGCTCCTACAGTGCTTTGAACTGTTTTTTTTCTTATTGCCAGTTATTTTCTGTTTCGTCTTGTGAAATTGTACTCTCAAGAAGCAGCTTATTTTCCCACTTCCACACAGTAAAGTGCAGAATCCAGCAAAAATCTATCCTTTGCACCTGTGCTCGCTCTTCTCTCCACACTGAGTAAATTTGGTCATTATTATCTGGAGTTTAGAAGAATGATTGGTGATCTCATTGAAGTGGTCAATTCCAACCCCACTTGACCCAGAGTCGCAACTCAACTGAAATTAACTGTTAATTTTCAAAAAAAAGTCTTTGGTCTTTTGCTGCCCAATAACTACAATCACCAGGTTTGTAAATTTAAACACAATTATTTTTTATTAACTAACTAAATATGCAGCAAATACACCTGGTTAACTATTATATAATTCCTAACCCACAACCCCCCTCTTTAACTTGCCCCACATACGCACACAGGACAGACAAATACAGAGGGGTAGAAAGAAAAATAATACAAAAAGTAACAGAGAGAGTGAGAGACACAAGAGAGACACAGACCCTTCACTCCAAGTCCAGAAAAGTTCTGTTTCCTTCCTGGGTTCTCTGAAAACATTCCACCTGTAGGACCCAAGTTCTGTCGCTGGGCAGAATACGATCTTTGGCCAATCCACCAGCCAACCAATCGAACCAAATCCCCCGATCTCTCGGGTGCCAGAAAGTCTCAGTTTTGTTCAAAACCTAAATCTTCAAAGCACAGTATACTATTTCGCAAATTTTGATTTCCTCACTTCATCTACTCGACATTAAATATCCATGGATCAAAAATGATAATGACAGAGTAAAAGAAATGGGAAATAAGGGAATCAACAGGAAGGGTCTCTACACATTCAAGATTGTGAAGGGGCTTGACAGGTTAATCAGTGAAGGAAGTTGTTCCCCTGGCCAGGGAATCTAGAACAAGAGGCAGAGTTTCAGGGTAAGGGATCAATCATTAAGAAATGAGATTAGGCGAACTTGCTTCACACAAAAGCCTGTGAATTCTTGGTATTCTCTACCTTGGATGCTTGTAGATGTTCCATCAATGGATGTATTTAAGGTTGAGATGGACAGGTTTTTGGTGCCTTAGGGAATCGCAGTATATGGGAAGCAGGTGGGAAAGTGGAGATGAAGCCCAACATCAGCTATAATATGAACCAGACCAACCATATAAATACTTCACCTACAAGAACAGGTCGGAGACTGGGAATTCTGAACCGTGTAACTCATCTCCTGGCTCCCAAAAACTATCCACTATCTACAAAGCACAAGTCAGGATTGTGGAGAATATGCTCCACTTGCCTGGATGAGTGCGGCACCTGGATGAGTGTGGCACCTGGAGGAGTTTGGCAAAACTCAACCCAAGAACAAAGCAGCCATTTGGTCGGCACCCCATCCACCAACTTAAACATTCTCTCTCTCTCCACCACTGACACACAAGTGGTGGCAATGTGTACCCATATACACTACAGCACCTCCCAAACCAAGGACAAGGACAGCAGTCACTTGGGAACACCACCACCACCTGCAAGTTCCTCTCACTTGGAACTATATCACCGTTCCTGCACAGTGGTGGGATCAAACCCCTGGAACTCTTTTGCCAGAAGTACTGTGGGTTTACCTGCAACAGGTTAACTGTAGTGATTCAAGAAGGCAGCTCGCCACCACTTCCTCGAGGTCAATTAGGGATGGCCAACAAATGCTGGTTTGCCAGCGACGTCCACATCCAATGAATTTTTTTGACAAATCTTCAGTCGGTCTGAACTAGACTTTTTGCAATCTTGATTATTTTTGAAGCCTAGAGTTAATCTTCAACACCCTACACATCATTAAAACTGCCTATTTCCATTTGTGTAATTGGGATTTTTCTGGCAAAATGTTTTTCCCTGTTTTGTTAACCCTAAGTTCATTTACTTCAGTACACTTCCCCACCCCATCCCTGCTATTATTAATAAAACTTTAAACTGCCTCAACCGTTCTAAAATGTCCTTCCCCATTCCTTTTGTCTTTCCAGTTGTCTTTCCTCTTTGAAAAGATGGCAGTTGAGCAGGTGTTTAATTAAACTTCAGCCACCTCTTCTACAAACTGCTTGTGAGGTTTGATGATGGCACTGTGGTACAGTGGTTAGTACTGCTGCCTCGCAGCGCCAGGGACTGGGTTCAGTTCCAGCCTTGGGTGACTGTGTGGAGTTTGTATATTGTCCTCGTGTTTGCATGGGCATTGTTGCCCACGGCGCTGAGGACCCGGGTTCGAATCCCGGCCCTGGGTCACTGTCTGTGTGGAGTTTGCACATCCTCCCTGTGTCTGCGTGGGTTTCGCCCCCACAACCCAAAAGATGTGCAGAATAGGTGGATTGGCCACACTAAATTGCCCCTTAATTGGAAAAAAAAATTGGGTACGCTAAATTTATAAAAAATAACAAACAAAAAAAAAGTGTTTGCATGGGTTTCCTCCCGGTACTCCGGCTCCCTCCCAAAGATGTACAGGTTGGGTGGATTGACCACGATAAATTGCCTCTTAGTGTCCAGAAATGTTTAGGTTAGGTTACAGGTGGAGTGGATCGGTGTAGACTCTATGGGCTGAATGGCCTCCTTTTGCACTGTAGGGTTTCTATGATGTATTTTCATTTGCCAAGTGCCTTGGGATATGTTTTACATTAAAGGGATTGTACAAATGCAAATAATAAATGGACACCATCATCTGCATATTCTACTTGCTTTTTTGTTCATTCAATAATTTTGCAAGATTACAGAAAAATAATTTTGGTACTGAGAGATGTTTTGTGTCCATTGTGACTTGCTACAATTTAATGATACCCCTTCCTCAGTATGTGCTTGTGATATTTGAAAGTTTTGCCATGTGTTCCTGCTGTGCTGCAGATAAATGCAGCTAGTTGATGTTCTTTGCTTTGTAACAGCTGTTATAGAATAATATATAATCATTTGCACAGCAGCAGATTATTGAATTGATTTATCTAAGCTTTTATTTCACAATGAAGCAAGTAGATTTCCATTGTGAAATAAAACCTAAATGTAAGCAAATGTTAATGAGCATTGAAGAATATGCCCTTTTCAAACAGGTCCATCAATGCACCCCTCAGAGCTTATGGCAGAGATGAGAAACAGCGGATTTGCACTGAAACAAAATGTACTGGGGAGGAATACAGCTCCAAATGACCCATCCCAGGTATTCTGCAGTTGTGAATCTAACATAAAGTTAACCTTTGGTAGAAAATAATTTTAGGTTGAATATTGAGATTAGGCACCGCTGTTCTTAAAGCTTTAAGAAATTTTACTCGGGTGACAGGTTTGATGGAGATTATGGTAAGTGAAGTTAATTACTTTAATGCTTAGACATTTTGTGAGGCAACTTTTTCATTATTTAAATTTTAAAGTTCAGCAAGTTCTTGTGGTGACCACTTGTTTTTTTGTCCTCCTATTGCTTCATGTTCTATGTCAAATGGCAAAGCTACAAAATTGATTGTAATTTAGCTATTTTCACGCTAAATGTTAAGTACAAAAGTAATAAAATCTGCTTTACTACTTGTGCAATTTGATATGGGATCCCTGTGGGATCCTCCTATCTCATTCTACCTAAATCCGCAAAAGGACTTTGACCTATGCAGAGGTAAAAGAGAAGTTTATATCAAATCTTTTTCTCAGTAGCCAAAGGTTGCAGCCAATGTTCTGAGATTCCCAAGCTTAGAATGGGATGCTCAAAGCCTACATTCTGAAAAATGACCATTCAGTCTATTTCCAGTAACCCCATTTTGAACAGTGACTATCAGTGAAACATGTTCATGCAGTTGAATTTGGCCCAGCTGTTGTTGCCCACCACCTAATTCTACAAAATTAGACAGGCACCTCTTCTGCCGGTGTTAACCTAATGTATGCAAAATATTGCTTGGTAATTTCCCTGAACAGGATCTTGCTCAGATTCCTGTTCTTTTTTTAAAATTTAGAATACCCATTTTTTTTTTTAAATTGAGGGGCAGTTTAGCGTGCCCAGTTCACCGACCCTGCACATCTTTTTGGGTTGTGGGGGTGAAACCCACACAGACACGGGGAGAATGTAGATTCCCGCTCTTTATTCCTTTGACTTAACTGTCTGTGGTCGTCGGTATTAGGGGTATTACGGTACCCAGGTTGATGCTGTAAGACCATTGGTGTGGGAGGTACCTGAGATAGCAATATCATTGGTGAAGCCTGCCTGCTGGTTCCGCCCAGTAAGGCGGAGTATAAGAGCCTGTGTGCCCCCAGCTGCTGCATTCTGTACCTGTGCTGCTGGGGAAAACATCTACTCCAATAAAGCCTTCAGTTGTCATCCAATCTCGCTTCTGGAGTCATTGATCGAGCATCACTGTCTTCCTGAGGCATTCCTCTGTCCCATTTTCTGGTTTCTGGAATTTCCTTTTTCTTCTTTTGGGAAATCTGATCTCTCCAGTTCTCTGTCCCGTATCCAGCTGTTCCTGGCACTATCTTACAACTGACGAAAAAGCTCTTACTGTCTCAAGGTGGTCGCTGGTTGCTAAGCATCAGCTTAGGTTTTCTTTAAACACCGTTTGCTTAAAGTCATGAAACCCTTAATACACTGCAGGCATCTGAACCAAACGGAAGTTATTAACCCTTTCTTAACACAAAAGATAGAAATTAAGATAAGCAGTCTATGCCCACATGCAACAAGGTTTGGAGGACATTAGGGCTTGGTCTGGTGAATATTACTAGCCACTTAACTGCCAATGACGATCTCCAACAAGAAAGTTGAATCAAACTCCCCTTGACATGTAATAGTATTACCATCACAAACCCCCCTAACATCAATTTCCTATGGATCATCATACTTAACAATCCACATAAATACTAGGGCTACAAGAGCATGCTCAGAACCTGAACAATCTATGGCAAAAAGCTCACTTCTTGGCTCCCCAGAACCTGTCCACGATCTATAGGACATGGGTCAGGCTTTGATGAATTATACTCTACTTACCTAGATGAGTTCAGCTGCAACGGCACTGAAGACGTTCAGCACCTACCAGGACAAGTAAGCCTGCTTGATTGGCATTCCATTCACCGTGGAATATTCATTCCCTCCATCACAAATGCACTTTGGCTGCAGTATGTACAACAAAGTACACCAAGATTTCTTCAGAAGCACCTCCCAATTGCCATTGCTTCACTGTTGCTGAGTCAAAATCCTGGAACTCCCTTCCTAAACACACTATGTATACCTACACCATATGAGCTGCAGCAGTTCAAGAAGACAGCTCACTACCACCTACTCACGGGCAATTAGGGATAGGCAATAAACACTGGCCTAGCCAGCGAACCACTCAGCCCGCGAATGAAAAAGAATTCATGACCTCTCCCACCTAGAAGGACATGGATAGCAGGTGCATGGTAGCACCACCACCAGGAAATATCTCTTCCCTCATGTGGACTAGAGCAGTTGAAGATGCTGACTCAACGCTGCCTTCTAAAGTACAATTAGGAATGGGCAGAAAATATTGGCCTTGTCAGTGACCCACATCCCCGAACTAAAAAGAAATCCCTGGAAGTTATTTATAACTGAGTTGGAAATATATCAATGAACTTTTGTTATCGCTGGGTCAAAATGTTGAAACTCCCAGCCTAACTGCATTGTTGGGCGGCACAGTGCCTCACCGCTAGGGACCCGGGTTCAATTCCGGCCTTGGGTGACTATGTGGATTTTGCACTTTCACCCCATGGCTGCGTGGGTTTCCTCCCACAGTCCAAAGATGTGCAGATTAAGTGGATTGGCCATGGTAAATTGTCCCTCAGTGTCCAAAGTGGTGCAGGTTACGTGGAATCATAGGTTATCGGCATAAGATACGGAAGTGCACCTAGGTTGGGTGCTCTTTCAAAGGATTAGTGCTGACTCGATGAGTCAAATGACACTAGGAATTCTATTCCAATTCGATCAGAGTGCTTTCAGTGGTTAGGTTAGACTACAGTGGTTAAAGAAGGTGCCTATAGGAATGCCAGTGATGCCCACATCCTGTGAATAAATTTCTAAAAACGTTCATCATATCACCTGCATCTGTCTTTTTTTAATTTTTAATTAAAGTTTTATAATTTTACCAAATATTTTTTAAAATTAACATTTTTACAATTACTACATTTAAAATATTACAAACCCCCATAACCCCCCCCGCCCCCCCCCCCCCCCCCCCCCCCCCGGCGGTGAATAGTTCTTCAAAATAGGCAATGAAAGCCGCCACCTCCGATAGAATCCCTCGACCGATCCCCTCACAGGGTTTTCGACCTTCTCCGGGTGCAGAAATTTCATTAGATCCCCTAACCATGCTGAGGCGTTGAGTGGGGATGGAGACGTCTACCCCAACAGACCTCGTCTCCGGGCAATCAATGAGGCGAAGGCGAGAACTTCCGCCTCCGCCCCTGTCTGCAGCCCCGGTGGGTTCAACACCCCAAATATTGCAACTAGAGGACAGGGCTCCAATTCGGCATTTAGAATCACCAATATGGCACTAAAGGAAACCTAAAAGCTCTCGTGTTTGGGACAGGATGAGGACGAAGGTGGCATGGTGATGCAGGCGTTAGCACTTCGCCCTTCCAGAAACAAGTCCCCTAATCACTCCAGCCTTTTCTTTCCCCATTCCCCAAACAAGGCATCCAGCTTTGCCAGCTCGAACAGGTGCTTCGACAAAGACCTGGGCTTAAAATGTTGCCTGAACTGTCTCCACACCCTTGAGGTGGATACGACCACCGGGCTTGTGGAATATTTCGTTGGCAAAAACATGAGCGAAGCCGTCACCAGTGCACCCATCCCAGACCCCCGACATGACCTCGCCTCAACCTGCACCCAAGCAGCCCCTGGATCAGTACACCAATCCAGCACCTTTTCCACACTAGCCTCCCAATAATAAAAAAGCAAATTGGGCAACACCAGGCCTCCCTAATTGTCTATCTCTGCAAAAATGTCCTGCAAATTCTCGGAATTTTACCTGCCCACATAAAAGCTGCTATCAACTTATTAACCCTCCCAAAAACGGATTTAGGCAGGAAAGCAGGAAGACATTGAAAAATAAACAAAAAACAAGGAAGAATATTCATTTTGATAAACTGGACCCTGCCTGCGAAGGACCGGGGAAGGTTATCCCACCTTTGCAGATCAGACTTAACCTTACTCACCAGACTTTATGGAGATTGGCCCAGTCCCAGGCCACGCTAACACCCAGGTACCTGAAGCTTGATCTGGCAAGGTGGAAGGGAAGCACCCCAGCTCCCCTCCCCATGGGGTCCAGTACACTCCCAAATTCAGCTTGTATCCCAAAAAAAGAGCCAAAGCTCTTCAGTAGCTACATTATATCTCCCATAGTACAAGCAGCATGTCATTGGCGTATTGGGATACCCTATGCTCCATCCACCCCCCTCTATTTTTTCAAAGCTATGTCCAGCGGCTCAATCGCCAATAAAAATAGGAGGGGAGACATCGAGCACCCCTGTCTC
The DNA here is from genome assembly GCF_902713615.1 of Scyliorhinus canicula. Lineage (NCBI taxonomy): Eukaryota > Metazoa > Chordata > Chondrichthyes > Carcharhiniformes > Scyliorhinidae > Scyliorhinus > Scyliorhinus canicula. The sequence continues at coordinate 202,274,525 of NC_052147.1, forward strand.
ATTCACCTACCCAATTGAAAGCACCCTGAACTCGAGTGTTGGTACACATATTTGCCAAATGGGCCTTATACAGTAGACATATCCATGAAAGAAATTTTGGTCCAAAACCAAATGTCTCCAAAACTGTAAGCCGATACTTCCACTCCACAATATCAAATGCCTAGACAACAACTGCTGGCCCTTAAGAAATCCTGTCTGATCTTCACCTATTACTCCAGAGAGATAAGGTTCTAACCTCATCTCTAGCACCTTAGACAAAACCTTGGCATCAACATTCAGCAATGAAATAGGATAGTATGACCTACATTCCACAGGATCCTTATCTTTTTTTCCAAATAAGGGACAATTTATTTATTTATTTATTTATTTTTTAATATAATTTTTATTGGAATTTTTTACAGAAAATATAAAACATAACGACAAACAATGAAATGCAACAAAATAACCCATAATAACTGTGACACCCCCAGGCCGTATCGGCGCATGTATCACATCCCCCCACCCCCCCAACCCTAATGAACAACAAAAGAACTTTAAAAATATTAAAATTAAATAAACAAACATAGTCATTGTTGGCCCCCCCCCTTTTCCCTCCCCTTTTCCCTCCCCGGGTTGCTGCTGCTGCTGTCCCCGTACCCTATCGTTGAGCCAGAAAGTCGAGAAAAGGCTGCCACCGCCTAAAGAACCCTTGTACCGACCCTCTCAGGGCGAATTTGACCTTCTCTAGCTTAATGAAACCCGCCATGTCATTGATCCAGGTCTCCACGCTTGGGGGCCTCGCATCCTTCCATTGTAGCAAGATCCTTCGCCGGGCTACTAGGGACGCAAAGGCCAGCACACCGGCCTCTTTCGCCTCCTGTACTCCCGGCTCCACCCCAACCCCAAAAATCGCGAGTCCCCATCCTGGCTTGACCCTGGATCCCACCACCCTCGACACCGTCCTCGCCACCCCCTTCCAGAACGCCTCCAGTGCCGGGCATGCCCAGAACATATGGGCATGGTTCGCTGGACTCCCCGAGCACCTGACACACCTGTCCTCACCCCCAAAGAACCTACTCATCCTCGTCCCAGTCATGTGGGCCCGGTGCAGCACCTTTAATTGGATGAGGCTAAGCCGCGCACACGAGGAGGAAGAATTAACCCTCTCCAGGGCATCAGCCCATGTCCCGTCTTCGATCAGTTCCCCCTCCCACTTAGCTTTCAGCTCCTCTACTGACGCCTCCTCCGCCTCCTGCATAACCTTGTAGATATCAGATATCTTCCCCTCTCCGACCCAGACCCCCGAAAGCACCCTGTCGCTCACCCCCCTCGCGGGAAGCGAAGGGAATCCCACCACCTGCCGCCTAGCAAATGCCTTTACCTGCAGATACCTGAACATGTTCCCCGGGGGGAGCCCAAATTTCTCCTCCAACTCCCCCAGGCTCGCAAACCTCCCATCAATAAACAGGTCCCTCAGCTGTCTGATGCCCGCTCTGTGCCAACCCTGAAATCCCCCATCAATGTTCCCCGGGACGAACCTATGGTTCCCCCTTAACGGAGCCTCCATCGAGCCCCCCACTTCTCCCCTATGTCGCCTCCACTGCCCCCAAATCTTGAGGGTAGCCGCCACCACCGGACTCGTGGTATACCTCGTAGGAGGGAACGGCCACGGCGCCGTTACCAGGGCCCCCAGGCTTGTATCGCCACAGGACGCCCTCTCCATCCGTTTCCATGCTGCCCCTCCCCCTCCATTACCCAATAAGGGACAATTTAGCGTGGCCAAACCGCTACCCTGCACATCTTTGGGTTGTGGGAGTGAGACCCACGCAGACACTGGGAGAATGTGCAAACTCCACACGGACACGGGTCCTTGGTGCCATGAGATAGTGCTAACCGCTGTGACACCGTGCACCCCTTTTTATCCCTTTTCAACAGGAGGGAAATCGTGCCTGCACTAGTGTCGTTGGAAGGCAGCCCAAGAGTCAGAGAGTCCTGAAACATGAAAATAAACTAAATCCATTGAGCTCATACTGTTGAGTTCGTCCCATCTCGGTTTGCTGGGTGTTTATTAATAGAACTTGGATCACACCGAAAGCGAGGGGTTGGAACCACTTATAAAAGGGGGAGCAAACCAAAACGCCTTTCTATTTATAGACCAGTGGTGGATGGAGAAAACAGGGTTGTTTAACTCAAACCTCTCCCTGTCCGTAACACTTAACATAAATGTTGTGTGACTTCCGGTGTGCACCATGGAGTGAGTGGTCACACACACGGCAGCTCCTGCTAAGATCACAGAAAAGAGCTCCTTTTTTAAGCAATATGGAGTGGAATTTTTATGAAAAAGTATAGGTGAATGTAGGAGGAGTTTTTTCACCCAGGAATGATATGTTTCTTGGTTTCCAGTTCTGCAGAAACAGTGTAGGATTTGGCTGGGGCTGCAGCAGAGAGACAAAAGCCTATTCAGCATGCAGGCGGGGGAAGGGCTGTGTTAGAGGCCTCAAGCTGACCTGAGGGCCCTTGTGAAAGCTGGATTCTAGCAGCAAAGGGAACAACTGGAAAAGATCTCACCAAGGGCTCTTTTAAGGGCCCGCAACGGCGCTGATTTGATTTTTCCCCAGGTGGGAACGCAGCCTCGGCGCTTGGCGGCCGGTGGATGGGCTGGACTAGAAGTGGAGCGACCAGAAAATCAACTTTGCAGCAGAAGAAGGTGCGAGGCAAAAAGGACAAGATGGCGGCGGGCGGGGAACCGGCAGCGTGGCAGCAGTGGGCGAGGGAGCAGCAGGAGCTGCTGCTGCGCTCCTTCCAGGAACTAAAAGCTGAGATCCTGGAGCCGTTGAGGGCATCGCTGGACAGGCGCGGGGCGACTCAGACGGCTCAGGCGGCGGAGATTCGGGAGCTGCAGCAAAAGGCTTCGGAGAACGAGGACGAACTCCTCGGCCTGGCGGTGAAGGTGGAGTCGCACAAGACGCTTCACAAGAAATGGTTGGCAAGGATGGAGGAGATGGAGAATCGCTCCCGCCAGAAGAATCTGCGGATTTTGGGCCTTCCGGAGGGGCTGGAAGGTTCGGATTTGGGGGCCTACGTGGTCCTGATGCTGAACTCGCTGATGGGCGCGGGGTCGTTCCGGGGACCCCTGGAGCTGGAGAGTGCCCATCGAGTGCAGCTGCGGAAGCCCGGGCCGAACAAGCCACCCAGGACGGTGTTGGTCCGATTTCAACGCTTGGTCGACCGTGAGTGTGTGCTTCGTTGGGCGAAGAGGGAGAGGAGTAGTAAGTGGGAGAATACGGAGATCAGGATTTACCAAGACTGGAGTGCGGAGGTGGCGAAGAAGAGGGCTGGGTTTAACCGGGCGAAGGCAGTGCTCCACAAGAATGGGGTCGAGTTTGGCCTGTTACAGCCGGCACACCTGTGGGTCACTTATAAAGGCCGCCAACTTTATTTTGACTCCCCAGAGTAGGCCTGGACTTTTGTCCAGGCAGAGAAGCTGGACTTGAACTGGGGGCTGGGGAACGTTGTACGCAGCCCGGAGGCTTTGTCCTCCTTGATATCCTTTCGCTCTTTTTGGTTCTATTGGACGATGTTTTTTTTTTTTTGCTGTCTTGCCTTTTCTTTTCTGCTTTTCGGGACTGTTATCTGTTTACTTGGGTGTTTTATCATATCACGTTTCGATTTTTATTATTTCACTGGTTTGGGTGGGGTTCGCGGCCCTGTTGGGTCATGTGCCTGTTTTCCCGCGTTTTGGGTTGAGGGCGGGGCTTGGGAGGGGGGTGCGGGCCCCTCTCCCGCGCTGGAGAAGCAGGGGGCGGGGGCGGCATTGGGGGAATGGGTGTGTGTCACTAGGGGGGATAATTGGGGTGGCGGGAGCAGCCGGGGTCAGCAGGAGTCGGCTGACTTACAGATGTACAATGACCGGAGTTACGCAGCTAGGGGGGGCCCTAGCTTGGGATGGGGGGGGGGGGGGGAGAGAAGAGTTGGGGAGGGGGGGGGTGAGTTGGGGAGGGGTGGGGGGGAAGAGGGGGGGGATACCGGGTTGCTGCTCGAATGGCCAAGAAGGAGCTGGAGCGTGCAGAGGGGATCAGGATGGCAGTCTGTCACTGTGGGGAAGGGGCTGAGCGGGGGGCGCAGGCACGTGGCGGACTACGGAAGGGTGATGGCTAGTCAACGGGGGAGGGAGCAGGTAGCCCTCCGATCCGGCTGATCACCTGGAATGTGAGGGGACTTAATGGGCCGGTCAAACGGTCCCGCGTGTTCGCGCACCTGAGGGGGCTGAAGGCGGACGTGGCTATGCTTCAGGAGACGCACCTGAAGGTGGCGGATCAGGTCAGGTTGAGGAAGGGGTGGGTGGGCCAAGTGTTTCATTCGGGGCTGGATGCAAAAAAAACGAGGGGGTGGCGTTCCAGGTGGAGAAGAGGGTGTTGTTTGAGGCGTCGAGTGTGGTGGCAGACAGCGGCGGGAGGTACGTGATGGTGAGTGGCAAGGGGAGCGGGTGGTGCTGGTCAATGTATATGCCCCGAATTGGGATGATGCGGGTTTCATGCGGTGCATGTTGGGCCGGATTCCAGATTTGGAGGTGGGGGGCCTGATAATGGGGGGGGGATTTCAACACGGTGCTGGATCCGCCACTGGATCGATCCAGTTCCAGGACGGGTAGGAGGCCTGCGGATGCTAAGGTGCTGATGGGGTTTATGGACCAGATGGGAGGGGTGGATCCATGGAGGTTCGCGAGGCTGAGGGCCAGGGAACTTTCATACTTCTCCCATGTGCATAAGGCCTACTCCCGGATCGACTTCTTTGTTTTGAGTAGGGCGCTGATTGCGGGGGTAGTAGATGCTGAGTACTCGGCGATAGCCATTTCTGACCACGCCCCGCATTGGGTGGGCCTCGAGCTGGGGGAGGAGAGGGACCAGCGCCCGTTGTGGTGCATGGAGGTGGGGCTGCTGGCAGACGAGGATGTGAGGGGGCGGGTTCGAGGATGCATCGAGAGGTACCTGGAGGCCAACGATAATGGGGAGGTCCGAGTGGGGACGGTCTGGGAGGCGCTGAAGGCGGTGGTTCGGGGGGAGTTGATCTCCATTCGGGCCCACAGGGAGAGAAGGGAGCAGAGAGAAAGGGAGAGATTGGTGGGGGAGATGGTGAGGGTGGACAGGAGATACGCGGAGGCCCCGGAGGAGGGATTGCTGAGGGAGTGGCGCAGCCTTCGTGCTGAGTTCGACTTGTTGACCACCAGAAAGGCGGAGGCTCAATGGAGAAAGGCTCAGGGTGCGGTGTACGAGTATGGAGAAAAGGCAAGCAGAATGTTAGCGCACCAGCTCATGAAAAGGGAGGCGGCCAGGAAGATAGGTAAAGTAAAGAGTAGAGGCGGGAATACCGTCCTGGACCCAATGGGGGTGAATGAGGTGTTTAAGGACTTTTATTGTAAACTATATGAGTCGGACCCCCGGCTGGGGTGGAGGGGATGAGGCAGCTTTTGGATCAGTTGAGGTTTCGAGGGTAGATGAGGATCCTGTGGAACGGCTGGGAGCCCCAGTTGAGATTGAGGAAATAATCGAGGGGCTGGAGGGCATGCAGTTGGGCAAGGCCCCGGGACCTGTCTGCTATCTGGTGGAATTCTATAAGAAGTTTTCAGAGATATTGAGCCCACTGCTGGTGAGGACATTTAATGAAGCAAGAGAGAAGGGAGTCCTCCCCCCAACGATGTTGCAGGCCTTGATTTCATTGATCCTGAAAAGGGAGAAGGATCCAGAGAGCAATGTGGGTCATACAGGCCAATTTCTCTACTGAATGTGGACGTCAATCTGCTGGCTAAGATACTGGCCACAAGGATGGAGGACTGTGTCTCGGGGGTGATAGGGGAAGACCAGACGGGATTTGTAAAGGGCAGGCAACTCAAGTCCAATATTCGAAGTCTTTTGAATGTTATTATGATGCCCTCAGAATGAGAGGAGGTAGAGGTGGTGGTAGCGATGGATGCGGAGAAGGCTTTTGATTTGGTGGAGTGGAATTACCTGTGGGAGGCGCTGGGAAAGTTTGGGTTTGGTGAGGGTTTTATTGTCTGGGTGCGGTTGCTCTATCAGGCGCCAGTAGCAAGTGTGTGTACGAACCGGCTGAGGTCGGCGTATTTTAAACTACACCGAGGGACGAGGCATGGGTGCCCCCTCTCCCCGTTAGTGTTTGCTCTGGCCATAGAGCCATTGGCCATGGCATTAAGAGCCTCTAGGAACTGGTAAGAGCTGGTTCGAGGGGGTGTGGGCTCCGGGTCTTGCTTTAAACAGATGACCTGTTCTTGTATATTTCAGACCTGTTGGAGGAATTGGGGGAAGTAATGCGAATCCTGGGGTAATTTGGCAATTTTTCGGGGTTTAAGTTGAACATGGGGAAAAGCGAGATGTTTGCGATCCAGGCAAGAGGACAGGAGACGAGACTGGGAGAGCTGCCATTTAGAATGGTTGGAAAGAGCTTTCGGTATCTGGGAATCCAGGTGGCCTGGGAATGGGAGGCACTGCACAAGTTAAACCTATCCCGGCTGGTAGATCAAATGGAAGGGGACTTTAAGAGATGGGACATGCTCCCGCTATCACTGGCGGGGAAGATACAGACCGTGAAAATGAGGGTCCTCCCCAGATTTCTGTTTGTCTTTCAGTGCCTCCCCATCTTCATCCCGAAGGCCTTTTTCAAGCGGGTGAATTAGTTTATTTTGGGCTCTGTGGGCGGGTAAAATCCCGCAAGTGAAGAAAGTGTTGCTGGCGCGCAGTCAGAGGGGGGGGGGGGGGGGGGGGGGGGGGAGGGTTGGCGCTGCCGAACTTCTGCAATTACTACTGGGCGGCTAATATAGCCATGATTAGGAAGTGGGTAGTGGGGGAGGGGTCAGTGTGGAAGCGGATGGAGGCAGCGTCATGCAAAGACACAAGTTTGGGAGCACTGATAACGGCACCTCTTCCGTTCTCGCTAGCCCGATACTCCACAAGTCCGGTGGTGGTGGTGGCTCTGAGAATCTGGGGGAAATGGAGGCGATACAAGAGAGTGGAGGGAGCATCAGTTTGGACCCCAATTTATAATGATCATCGGTTTGTACCAGATAGACTGGATGGTGGATTCCAGAGATGGCAAAGGGCAGGAGTTAGAAGGATGGGGGATCTATTTATAGATGGGAGCTTTCCCAGCTTGAAAGCCTTGGAGGATAAACTTGAATTGCCAGCAGGGATCAGGTTTAGGTATTTGCAGGTGCGAGACTTCCTGAGAAAGCAGGTTCCGGCCTGTCCGTGGCTGCCGCCACACGGGATACAGGATAGAGTAGTCTCCAGTACCTGGGTGGGAGATGAAAGGTTTCAGATATTTACCAGGAGCTTTCGGAGGCGGACGAAATTCCGTTGGAGGAGCTTATGGGCAAGTGGGAGGTTGAGCTAGGAGGAGAGATAGAGGCGGGTCTATGGGCAGACGCCCTAAGCAGGCTTAATACATCGTCATCATGTGCCAGGCTTAGCCTGATATAATTTAAGGTAGTCCACCAGGCACACATGACAGTGGCTAGGATGTGCAAGTTTTTCGGGGTAGAGGATAGGTGTGTGAGGTGCGCGGGAAGCCCAGCAAATCATGACCACATGTTTTGGGCATGCCCGAAGCTTGGAGGGTTTTGGCAGGGACATGGGTGGTGCCGAGTCCAGAGGTAGCAATCTTTGGAGTGTCAGAAGAGCCAGGAGTTCAGGGGGCGAAAGAGGCTGACGTCTTGGCCTTTGCCTCCCTGGTAGCCCGGAGACGGATCTTGTTAATGTGGAGGGACCCGAGTGTAGAAACTTGGGTTAATGACATGGTTGCGTTTCTCAGTCTCGAGAAAATAAAGTTTGCCTTAAGCGGGTCAGTGGACGGGTTCACCCAGGGGTGGCAACCATTTGTCGACTTTCTCGGGGAAAATTAAAATGTCAGCAGCAGCAGTATTCCGGGGGGGGGGGGGGGGGGAGAGGAGGGAGAGGGCCGGATTGTTGTTTTATGGTTGGGGTGTGTGAAGATTGGGTTGGGGGTCGTAATGGTTATTATTCCATGTTTATATCATTGTTATTATTATTATAAAAATTTTCAAATACCTTAATAAAAATATTTTTTTTTTAAAAAGGGTGCAGTTGTGGGCTTAGTAGGGTGCTCTTTCCAAGAGCCGGTGCAGATTTGATGGGCCGAATGGCCTCCTTCTGCACTAAATTCTATAATTCGATGATAAAATGGAAAACCAACTTCATGTAGGTCATCGTGAAGGGCAATAGCAACAAAATGCATGTTTTACTGAGCATTGGATTCTCCTGCGAGACGCCACACCAGAATGCTGACAGCCTCGAGGGCTTTTGATGCATTTGTGGTATTACAGGTAAGCTGCAGCAGTGTGGTCTTTTAATTTTGAGTCAGCTCTTAAGTTCGTGGACTTTGCTGTCTCAATCTGAAAAGAAATTTTTCTCACACCACTTCTCATTCAAAATCCGAAACGTCTCTCATTTGCCAGTATTTCCTTGCATATAACACACATGGGCTTTGCCTCCTTATTTGCATTGTCACAGTTGACAAAACCATACCTCAAAAAATCATCTTAATGCTTCTTTGTTTCGAGCTAAATTTCTTTTTTCAGGGTAATTAACCAGAGTCCGTGGAGCTCTAACACTACCACTGCCCTGTCCTGCCTTGGACTCGCCAACAGAGTCTGTTGTGAGATCCTGTCCAATAGGTAAACTGCCTATTTGAGTCTCTGGCCATCTCTTACTTTTAAGAAAACCACTGATCTTTACAGTTCACTTGTCTTACTTGCCAGCATCTGTAAAATAGAAGCAACTCTGCCCCCTGTTTTGGCGCCAAAAGCACGTACCACGATGGCACTTCGCATTAATTCTACATGCAGACCTAGTCTCTGCTGCCGCTTCTGGCCGGAAGACTCCACATAGCCTAACCATGTATCTTCATTTAGAAGGTGGCAGGGGCGCAAATCTCGATGTAAAAGCCGGTAGCAGCTGTTGGGCATTTCTTCCGTGATCTGAACCACTGCGAGAACGGTGTGACCAATCGCTCCGCCCGCGACCCACCCAGGGGTCACAACCCTGACTTTGAAAAATCCTGCCTGAGAGGGTGGATCTGGCTTCTGCTTAAGTTTCCACCTTAAAGGTGACACCTCTGATGGTGCAGCATTCACTTAGAACTGCATTGGAGTGTTGGCCATTAAATGTATTCCTGTTGGTGACCCATCAGGTCATAGACCTGGAAAAAAAAAATTTTTCTATCCTTAGAAGGACTGGCTGATCTCTTATTAGATTTCCTGTGTTATTCGTGTTTTACTTGGAGACCCCCACAGGGGAGACATGCGCTCTGGTCATGTTGATCTGCTAGGACTACGTGTACACAAGCCTAGCCCAGGCAATTCGGGGTGAAACCATGTGTCGATTGTGCTTTCCACCAAATGTTTCCACATTCCCTCATTTATTTGCAGTAAGAACTGTAATGCCCCTTCTATGAAGCACTTGCTGTTTTCGGTCCATCTTTCGAGAACTACTGAGCAAACCTTTGGTAAGCTGCTGAATAGAGTGCAGATAGAGACTAGTTATCAGTGGAACATATTTGTCCTGAGTACTCCTGTGATAAACTGCCGTTTTTGAAAGATAGACTGAGTGCAATAATTGTCTTATGCAATGGAGTTTTGCGAATCCCACTCTAAATATACTTGTCATATTCCTGCCTCTGCAATTTTCACCAACCTTTGTGAAAATGAAATTTATCCTTGTTAGTAATATTATTTATAAAATTCTTGCAGATATTTCCCATTGCCTGGACATAACGTTGCTGCTAATATTAAGATTTATTTATAAATTTACCACTGTCTGTGTATTTAATTTGTAAAATTATTGTTCTGTGAACTTTTGCATTCTGTGAAAATTGTTACAAAAAAAATGAAAGTTACACTTAAGTATGTGGTTTTAGTTGAATTAGATTCATCTTCCCCAAGCACATTTCAATTTTGTATTGTTCTCGATTTTTAGGAATATGTAGCAAGTGAAGATGATGATGATCCGGAGGTGGAGTTTTTGAAGTCTCTTTCTACAAAACAAAAACAGAAGCTTTTGAGGTTTGTTATGAATGAGATTTTTGGTGCTTTTGTTGCTGGTGAAATCTTTTCTTTTAGAAACTTTCCCTTTCCAGTGCCACAAAATTCAGTGATTTTGTATTTGCCAGTTTAGTTGCAACCAACAAAACGTTTGCGAAACTGGTTAGGTTGATCTTTTTCATCAATATGTTTGTTTACCATTGCTTAAATCAGTAAAATCACAATAGTTTGTCATATTAGCTTTGTGAAATAAGGTATTAGCTGCAATATGATAATAGCCAGATAAAGTTTTCAGCAGTACTGACAGTTAATGGATGTTTGTAAGGACACTGGGTTCAACATTATTCTGCTTTTCTATTCTTCCTACCATAGTGGGCAAGTTCACAACAGCCCTACCTGTTGATTCCCTTAGTTCCTATTTCTTTTATTTTGTCTTTACCATTATTGGTCCATGGATTGTTAATGGAGTCATACATTTAAGTCGAGCAGAAGAAATGTGGGAGGCACGGTAGCACAGCGGTTAGCACTGCTGCTTCACTGCACCAGGGTCACAGGTTCGATTCCCGGCTTGGGTTGCTGTCTGTGCAGAGTCTGCACGTTCTCCCCATGCCTGCGTGGGCTTCCTCCGGGTGCTCCGGTTTCCTCCCACAAATCCGAAGGATGTGCTGTTAGGTAATTTGGAACATTCTGAATTCTCCCTCTGTGTACCCGAACAGGCACCAGAATGTGGCGACTAGGGCTTTTTCACAGTAACTTCATTGCCGTGTTAATGTAAGCCTACTTGTGACAATAAAGTGTTTTTTTTTATTTTTTTTTTATTTAGAGTACCCAATTCATTTTTTCCAATTAAGGGGCAATTTAGCGTGGAAAATCCACCTAGTTTGCACATTTTTGGGTTGTGGGGGCGAAACCCAGGCAAACAAAGGGAGAATGTGCAAACTCCACACGGACAGTGAGCCAGAGCCGGGATCAAACCTGGGACCTCGGCGCTGTGAGGCTGCAGTGCTAACCCACTGCGCCACCATTCTGCCCCTTGTGCTAATAAAGATCATTAAAAAATAAGGAACTCAAGATGGGGGTGGAACTGAAGATGGAGGGGTGGGGAGTGGCAGGGCGAAAGCGCGGGCTTTCCTCTGGTTTCCCGCGCACGGGGCAGAGGAGGGAGGAGGGTGGGAGGAAGGGGCGTGGTCAGCAATGGCTCCCTTTCCCGCGCTGGAGCGGGGTCAAGGAGGGGTGGTAAGGGGGGGGATGTCCCCCATGCCGGGAGGAGTCGGATTGTGGCAGGGGCAGCCGGGTCAGCGTAAACCAGCTGACTTACGGAAGTACTATGGAGGGTGCATCGCGGCTAGGAAGGGTCCTAGCCTGGGGGGGGAGGGGGGGAGGGGGGGGGGGGGGAGGGGGGAAGGGGGGGGCTACCGGGTTGCTGCTGAAAAGGCCAGGGAGGAGAAGTTGAGGACCGGAGGGGGGGGGGGGGGGGGGGGGGGCGCCATCGCCATGGGGAGCGGGTCAGAGGGGGAGGGCTGACTCGGGGCGAGCAGGTGACAGGATATGGCTAGTCGGCAGGGGAAAGGGGCGGGCTGCCCTTCGACCCGGCTGATCACTTGGAATGTGAGGGGGCTGAATGGGCCGGTCAAGAGAACGAGAGTAATCTCGCATTTGAAGGGACTGAAGGCGGATGTAGCAATGCTACAAGAGACCCATTTGAAGGTGGCGGACCAGGTCCGCCTGAGAAGGGGGTGGGTGGGACAGGTGTTCCACTCAGGACTGGACGCAAAGAACCGGGGGGTGGCGATCCTGGTAGGGAAGAGGGTGTCGTTCGTGGCGGCGGAGGTGGTGGCGGATAAAGAGGGTAGATATGTCATGGTGAAGGGTAGGCTACAGGGGGAGAAAGTGGTGATGGTTAATGTGTATGCCCCGAATTGGGACGACGCTGGCTTCATGAGGCGCCTACTGGGCCTCATTCCGGACCTGGAGGTGGGGGGCCTGATCATGGGGGGGACTTCAACACAGTGCTGGACCCCGTGCTGGACAGATCGAGTTCAAGGACGAGTAGGAGGCCGGCAGCGGCAGAAGTGTTAAAGGGGTTTATGGAGCAGATGGGAGGGGTGGATCCCTGGAGGTTTGGGAGGCCGAGGGCGAGGGAGTATTCCTTTTTCTCCCATGTCCACAGAGTCTATTCTAGAATTGACTTTTTTGTATTGAGCAGGGGACTGATCCCGAAAGTACGGGAAGTGGAGTACTCGGCCATAGCGGTCTCAGACCATGCGCCACACTGGGTAGATTGGGAAATGGGGGAGGCGCGAGACCAGCGTCCGCTGTGGCGCCTGGATGTGGGGTTGCTGGCGGATGAGGAGGTGTGTAAGAGGGTCCGGAAGAGCATTGAAAGATATCTGGACATTAATGACACGGGGGAGGTGCAGGTGGGGATGGTCTGGGAGGCCCTGAAGGCGGTGATCCGGGGGAGCTGATCTCCATACGGGCACATAGGGAAAGGAGGGAGAGACAGGAGAGGGAGAGGCTGGTGGGGGAGCTTTTGGACGTGGATAGGAAATATGCGGAGGCACCAGAGGAGGGGCTGTTGGGGGAACGGCGCAGTTTGCAGGCTAAGTTCGACCTGTTGACCACCAGAAAGGCGGAGACACAGTGCAGAAGGGCGCAGGGCGCGATTTATGAGTATGGGGAGAAGGCGAGTAGGATGTTGGCGCATCAGCTCCGCAAGCGGGATGCGGCTAGAGAAATTGGGGGAGTGAGGGAGAGGGGTGGGAACGTAGTGCAGAAGGGGCCAGAAGTAAATGGGGTCTTCAGAGACTTCTATAAGGAGCTGTATCGGTCAGAGCCGCCGATGAGGGGAGGGGGGATGGAGGGCTTCTTGAACAAATTGAGGTTCCCCAAGGTCCAAGAGGAGCTGGTAGAGGGGCTGGGGGCGCCGACAGGGTTAGAGGAGCTAGTCAAGGGGATTGGGCATATGCAGTCGGGGAAGGCGCCGGGGCCAGACGGGTTCCCGGTGGAATTTTACAAAAAATATGCGGATTTGGTGGGCCCTGTGCTGGTACGGGCCTTCAACGAGGCATGGGAGGGGGGGGGCTCTGCCCCCGACAATGTCGCAGGCACTGATCTCTCTGATCTTGAAGCGGGACAAGGACCCCGTGCAGTGTGGGTCATATAGGCCTATCTCGCTCCTGAATGTGGACGCCAAGTTGCTGGCAAAGATCCTGGCTACCAGGATAGAGGATTGTGTGCCAGGGGTGATACACGAGGACCAGACGGGTTTTGTGAAAGGGCGGCAGCTTAATACGAACGTGCGGAGACTGCTAAACGTCATCATGATGCCGGCAGTGGAGGGTGAGGCGGAGATAGTGGTGGCAATGGACGCGGAGAAAGCATTTGATAGGGTGGAGTGGAAGTACCTGTGGGAGACGCTGGAACGGTTTGGATTTGGGGAGGGATTTATTAAATGGGTGAAGCTGCTCTATTCGGCCCCGACGGCAAGTGTAGTGACGAATGGTAGGAGATCGGAGTATTTTGGGCTCCACCGGGGGACCAGACAGGGGTGCCCCTTGTCCCCCCTGCTCTTCGCACTGGCAATTGAACCGTTGGCGATGGCACTGAGGGGCTCATGGGGGTGGAGAGGGCTGACAAGGGGCGGGGAGGAGCACCGGGTATCGCTATACGCGGACGACCTGCTGCTATACGTGGCAGACCCAGAAGGGGGAATGCCGGAGGTGATGGAACTGCTAGCAGAATTCGGGGACTTTTCGGGGTACAAGCTAAACTTGGGCAAGAGTGAGGTATTTGTGATACACCCAGGGGACCAGGAAGAGGGAATCGGGAGACTCCCGTTTAAGAGAGCAGGAAAGAGTTTTAGATATTTAGGGGTGCAGGTGGCAAGGAACTGGGGGACTCTCCACAAGCTGAACTTCTCCAGGCTGGTGGAACAGATGGAGGAGGAATTTAAAAGGTGGGACATGGTGCCGCTGTCGCTGGCGGGCAGAGTGCAGTCCGTTAAAATGACGGTCCTCCCGAGGTTTTTGTTTTTATTTCAGTGCTTGCCCATCTTCCTCCCTAGGGCCTTCTTCAAAAAGGTGACGAGTAGCATCATGAGCTACGCGTGGACGCACGGCACCCCAAGGGTGAGGAGGGTCTTCTTGGAGCGGAGTAGGGATAGTGGAGGGCTGGCATTACCCAATCTTTCGGGGTATTACTGGGCGGCAAATGTATCGATGGTGCGCAAGTGGATGATGGAAGGGGAGGGGGCAGCTTGGAAACGAATGGAGAGGGCGTCCTGTGGCAACATAAGCCTGGGGGCCCTAGTAACGGCGCCATGGCCGCTCCCTCCCACGAGGTACACCACGAGCCCGGTGGTGGCGGCCACCCTCAAGATCTGGGGGCAGTGGAGGCGACACAGGGGGGAAGTGGGAGGTCTGATGGAGGCACCGTTAAGAGGGAACCATAGATTCATCCCGGGGAACATGGACGGGGGATTTCAGAGCTGGCACAGGGTGGGCATCAGGCAGCTGAAGGATCTGTTTGTAGATGGGAGGTTTGCGAGCCTGAGAGAGCTGGAGGAGAAATTCGGGCTCCCCCCGGGAAACATGTTTAGACATTTGCAGGTGAAGACATTTGCTAGACGCCAGGTGGAAGGGTTTCCCTTGCTCCCCAGTAGGGGGGCGAGTGATAGGGTGCTCTCGGGGGTCTGGGTCGGAGGGGGGAGGATATCGGACATCTACAAAGTAATGCAGGAGGCGGAGGAGGCATCAGTAGAGGAGCTGAAAGCCAAGTGGGAGGGGGAGCTGGGAGAACAGATAGAGGATGGGACATGGGCTGATGCCCTGGAGAGGGTTAATTCTTCCTCCTCGTGTGCGAGGCTTAGCCTCATTCAATTTAAGGTGCTACATAGAGCCCATATGATGGGGACAAGGATGAGTCGGTTCTTTGGGGGTGAGGACAGATGTGTCAGGTGTTCGGGAAGTCCAGCGAACCATGTCCATATGTTTTGGGCATGTCCGGCACTGGAGGAGTTCTGGAAGGGGGTGGCAAGGACGGTGTCGAGGGTGGTGGGATCCAGGGTCAAACCAGGATGGGGACTTGCGATCTTTGGGGTTGGGGTGGAGCCGGGGGTACAGGAGGCGAGAGAGGCCGGAGTACTGGCCTTTGCGTCCCTAGTTGCGCGAAGAAGGATACTAATACAGTGGAAGGACGCGAGGCCTCCAAGCGTGGAAACTTGGATTAATGACATGGCAAGCTTTATTCAGTTGGAAAGGGTCAAATTCGCCCTGAGAGGGTCGGTACAAGGGTTCTTCAGGCGGTGGCAGCCTTTCCTCGACTTTCTGGCTCAGAGATAGGGTACAGAGGTCGCAGCAGCAGCAGCCCGGGGGGGAGGGGGAGGGGGAGGGGGAGGGGGAGGGGGGGGGTGGCAACAACGGTTGTGGTGGGTTATTTACGGTTGAAATGCGGGCAAATTTGCTCGCAGTTCATGTTTGATGTTGATTGTTGCTTTGTTTGTTTTTGGGGAGGGGGGAGGGGGGGAGGGACAACGCGCGCGCGAGTTCGGGCGGGGGGGATATTTGTTAAGAGGGAATATTTTGTAATATTCTATAGTTAGTTGGGGTAAATATTTTCATGTAAAAAAAATTTTCAATAAAAATTATTTTAAAAAAAATAAGGAACTCAGAAGTGTCAAAATAGTACACTGTGTTATAAAGTTTTGTATTTTGGGCAGAAGAACCCAGACTTTGTGGCACCCGAGAGATTTGAGGGGTTTGTTTCGATTGGCTGGTTGGTGGCCAATTGATTGACCATGGACAGTATTCTGCCCGGCAACCAACAGCGATTGGTTTCTGTCAGGTGGAATTTGTCAGAGAGAACCCAAAAGAAGCCACTAGGCCCTCAAGGTGGAAGCGGTGCTCTCTCTCTCTGTACTCTGTAAGCTTGGGGGAGGTGGGGGCTGTGTGTCAGTCGATCATTAGACGGTAGTTAACCAGTTGTATTTATTGCCTATTTAATTCTAGTTACTGTTAATAATTTAATTGTGTTTAAATTGACAAACCTGGTGACTGTAGTTATTGGGCAGCCAAAGACCTCAGCTATTTTAAAATAAAGTTACTTTCAACCATGTTGCGATTCCAGGTCAAGTGGGGCTGGAATTGACCAGGCACTAACACAGGGTGCCGTAACATTTACCTACATTATATTCCATCTGCCAATTGTTTGCCACTCACCTAACCTATCTATACCCTTTGCAAACTCTTTGTGCCTTCTTCCAACTTGCTTCCCTACCTATCCTTGCGCAAATTTAGTAACCATACACTGGGTCCCTTCAACCAAATCATTGACATAGGGCGCAACTCTCCAGGCAAATTTCTAAGTGTAGTAGCGAGAGAGAATTGCCGCAAGCTTCCCGGTGCTCAGCCCAGCGAGGCCGGAAACGCAATTCAATGTTAATCAGTCCACTTAATAAGACCTCACGGGCTTCTCTCCGCAAATGAAGGCTCGGCAGCTGATTCGCCAGCACGTCACCAGCCAGCCCTCCGCTAACAAGGTCGAGCAGCACTTAAGCTGCACTTGCTCAGCCAACCCCAACCAGCTCGCGACAACAGCACCAAGGAGACTAGCCCCAAGATTCAGAGACGCTGACCTGTGGAGGCTCCTAGACGCGGGGGAGACCAGAAGGGATGGCCTGTTCCCCCGAGGGTCCTGGAGCGTCAGCCACAAGGCAGCCAGTGCTGCCTGGGATGATGTGGCGGCAGCTGTCAGTTTGGGGGTGTAACCAGGAGAACATCACCACTGTGAACCACGCGTGTGGCCAACGATGCCCTCTCTGTGACTCCTCAGGAAAAGCTCTCCCACAATCGGTGGGAGAGGACCCAGACTGGCAGTGGGGTGCCAGACATAAGAATCCTCACCTCCATCGAGGAGCGGGCCCAGGAGGTGACCGATGCGGCTGAGGATAGATTGGTCAGCCGTGCGGAGGCCGGCGGACGCCGCAGAGGTGCGGAATCACCGGGGTCCACCCAGAGGACCTGTCAAACGTGAGTAATGATTGCCTTACTCACTGACTGACTGACCCATCCCTCCCGCTGACCACGTCCATTCTTCTGCAGGTCCTTCTGCCAACGGAGCCAGCCCATCCTGGCCAGCACTTTCTTCTGACTCCGAGGAGACCACCTCTGAGGAGAGGTCCGAGGTTGCCTCTGTGGTCGCGGCACAGCTGTCATCCCAGCCCCCCACCAGCGCAGATGCACACACCTCGGTGGGACATGTTAGTAGACAGGTTTCGGGGGCACAATCTGGTGAGAACCACTCCACAGATGATGCAAATCAGGTGGAAGCAGGAACCCCCCCAGGCGAGACAGCAGCCAGAGGTCTGCTGAATCCCATGACCCAGCTGGATCCCAGCCTGATGCTGAGCCTGTGGAACATAGTTACCCGGAGCTGACTTCCGGTGGCGGCTATGAAGAAGTAGGTCGCACATTTAGTGGCTCCCGCTTGGGTTGGACCTTTGGATCTTTCCCCCCAATTTTTTATCGGACTTGATTTGGTAAATTGTTGGTGGAGGCAATTGTGGAGTGGATTCCTACATTGGTGCATGGAGAGGCGGACTAGACGTGCTCGCAAAGGAAGAAATAGAGGAACAGAGACGCCTTGGGCTGAGGCTGCAACGGGAGAAAGCATGGCGGATGACCAGAGTCCTGGCTTGTCGACCCAGCGGTCAACGGAGCAGCTGATGCAGTTTATTCAGGAGGGCTTCGCCAAACAGAAGCAGGAATCTTTGGACCCGATTTAAAGAATCGATTGTACGGCTGGAAATTAGATTGGATGCCCAAGATCGAGCGATCCAGAAAGTAGAGAAGGCGCTGGCTGAGCAGGAGGAACATCAAACTACGGTGGAGTTGGAGATGGGGATGTTGAGAGACCAGCAGAAAAGGCCCTGGAGAAGGTGGAGGACCTTGAGAATAGAGCCCGTCGGCAGAACTTGAGAATCGTCGGTCTCCCGGAGGGGTCTGAAGGAGCGGACGCGGGGGCATACAAAGTGGGCATGTTCAAGAAGTTACTGGGGATGGGGGCGGTGGTCTGGGAGGCATTGAAGGCGGTGGTTAGAGGGGAGCAGATCTCGATACGGACACATAAGGAGAATGCAGACAGAGCAGAGACAGACCGACTGATAAAGGAGATTTTGCAGGTCGACAGGAGGTATGCGGAGACCCCAGAGGCAGGGCTTTTGAGGGAACGATGGAGGCTACAGGCGGAGTTCGGCTTGTTAACTACAGGGAGGGCGGTAGAGCAGCTGAGGAAGGTGAGGGGGTGATCTATGAGCATGGGGAGAAGGCCAGCAGAATGCTTGCACAGCAGCTTAGAAAGAGGGAGGCAGCCAAGGAGATTGGGAAAGTGAAGGACGGGAACGAGAACCTGGTTGGAGACTCAGCGGCGGTGAATAAGGCGTGTAAGGAGTTTTACAGTAGGCTGTATGGGTCAGAACCTCCAGCTAGGCCGGAGGGGATGAGGCACTTTTTAGGGGGGCTGAATTTTCCGAAGGTGGACGGAGGGGTGTTGGTAGAAGGGCAGGGGGCCACGAACGGGTTGGAAGAGATAGCAGAGGGTCTGAAGGCCATGCTGTCGGGTAAAGCCCCGGGGCTGGACGGGTACCCACTTAGTTTTATAAAACGTTCTCTGGGATATTGGGGCCGCTGTTGATGAGGACATTCAATGAGGCAATGGAGCGTGGGGTGCCTCCCCTTCGACAGTGTCACAGGCCACAATCTCATTGATCCTGAAGCGGGACAAGGACCCGGAGCTATGTGGGTCCTAAAGGCCGATATCCGTATTGAATGTGGGCGCCAAATTGCTGGCCACAATCTTGTCCTCTAGGATTGAAGAGTGTGTTCCGGACGTGATTGGGGAGGACCAGACAGAGTTCGTTAAGGGAAGGCAGTTGATGGCCAATGTAAGAAAGTTGTTAAACGTGATCATGATTCCCCCAGAAGGTAGGGATGTGGAGGTAGTGGTCGCAATGGATGCAGAGAAGGTTTTTGATCGAGTAGAATGGGAATATCTGTGGGAGGTACTGGGACGGTTCGGATTTGGGCGGGGCTTTATTAACTGGGTCAGGTTGCTGTATCAGGCTCCTGTGGCGAGCGTACGGACGAATAGGACAACATCGGACTATTTCAAGCTTTATTGGGGGCGAGACAGGGATGCCCCCTCTCCCCACTGTTGTTCGCACTGGCTATAAAGCCGCTGGCAATTGCTCTGAGAGCCTCAAGGGGCTGATCCGGGGGGCAGTGGAACACAGAGTCTCACTTTACGCAGACGACCTGCTCCTGTATGTATCGGACCCACTGGAGGGGATGGAAGAAATTATGAGGATTCTGGGGAAATTTGGCCGGTTTTCGGGGTATAAACTTATATATGGGGAAAAGTGAGATGTTCGCGGTCCAGACAAGGGGGCAAGAGAGGCGATTGGGGGAACTGCCGTTTAGGGTGGTGGGGAAGCTTTCGGTGCCTAGGCATCCAGGTGGCACGGGAATGGGAACGGCTACACAAGTTAAATTTGGCCCGATTAGGAGACCAAATGAAGGACGCATTTCGGAGGTGGGAAGCGCTCCCGTTGTCACTAGCTGGGAGGGTGCAGACAGTGAAAATGACGGTCCTCCCGAGATTCCTGTTTGTGTTTCAGTGTCTCCCCATCTTTATTTCACGGTCCTTTTTTAAACGGGTCAATAAGGTAATCACTGGATTTGTATGTGTGGGTAAGACCCCGCAAATAAAAAAGAGGATGCTGGAGCGCAGCCGGGGGGTGGGCAGGCTGGCACTGCCGAACTTTAGTAATTATTACTGGGCGGTGAATATAGCCATGATCAGGAAGTGGGTGGCGGGGGGGTGTGTCAGTATGTGAGCGTGTTGAGGCGGCTTCATGCAAGGGCACCAGTTTGGGGGCATTGGTAACGGCACCTCTGCTGGTACTTGGTGGGACGGCCCTGAGAGTCTGGGGGCAATGGAGGACGCATGTGGGGGTGGAGGGAGCATTGGTCTGGTCCCCAATCTGTAATAATCACCAGTTTGCTCCGGGAAGGATGGATGATTTTGGAGATGGCAGAGAGCAGGGATTGAGAGGATGGGGGATATGTTTATAGAGGGGATCTTTTCTCGCCTGATGGAGCTGGAGGAGAAATTTGGATTGGCATGGGGAAATTAATTTAGGTACCTGCAGGTGCGGGCCTTCCTACGCAGGTAGGTCTCAACCTTCCCGCTCCTACCGCCAAGGGGGATACAAGACAGGGTAATTTCCAGAGTGTGGGTGGGAGAAGGGAGGGTTTCTGACATTTACAAGGAACTCATGGGGTCAGAGAAGACGCAGACCGAGGTGTTAAATGCAAGTGGGAAGAGGAGTTAGGAGGAGAGATAGAGGATGATCTCTGGGCAGACGTGCTGAGTAGAGTAAACTCATCCACAACATGTGGCAGGCCCAACCTGATACAATTTAAGGTCGTTCACCGGGCCCACATGACAGTGGCCTGGATAAGCAGGCATAGAAGATAGGTGCGCAAGGTGTACTGGAGGGTCAGCGAACCACATCCATATGTTCTGGACATGTCCAAAGTTTAGAGGGTTCTGGCAGGGGTTTGCGGAGATCATGTCCAAGGTGTTTAAAAACAAGGGTGGCACCGAGCCCAGAGGTGGCGATTTTCAGAGTGTCGAAAGACTCGGGAATCCAAGAGAAGAGGCAGACGGTCCAGCCTTTGCTTTCCTGATAGCACGGAGTCGGATTAGCTTGGGGGGACCTAAAGCCCCCGAAGTCGGAGACCTGGCTATCTGACATGGCTAGCTTTCTCTGTCTGGAGAAAATCAAGTTCGCCTTGAGAGGGTCACTGTTAGAGTTCGGCCGGAGGTGGCAGCTGTTCGTCGACTTCTTTGCGGAAAATTAACCGTCAGCAAAAGGGGGGGAGGGGGGGGCTGGGGGTAGCTTAGCTTAGAGTAGGGGGATGGTAAAGGTGGGACCTGTAAGGGAGGAAGATGGCTTTTGCACTATGTTTATAAATTCATGCACATTGTTTATTTTGTTGTTGTTGTAAAACCATAAATACCTCAATAAAATGTTTATAACAAAGAGTTACCCGGAGCTGATGGAGACGACAGGGACCAACCAGTGGGAGATGTCAGCGTCGCTCTAGCAGTTCCAGAGCCGCTTGCAGGAGTCCCAGAGGTTACGGGCGCAGGAGATGTTACTGGCAATGCGAGGCCAACACTGCTAGGGTGGCGACCACAGTGGAGAGCCTGGTGCACGACATCAGCACCATGAGTGAAGGTTTCCAAGGCATCGAGCAGTCGGTGACAGCCATGGCTGAGGGTCTCGGCAGGATGTCCAACTCACTGGGATGTCACCCAGCACCAGGCCAACCTTGATGATGTTCGGCGGGACATGTCCTGCTCTCAGGTGGGCATGTCTGAGGCACTGCAGAGCATGTCTCAGTCACTGAGGAGCATTGCCGAGGGTGTCGACACGATGGTGCAGGCCATGGGGAATCGCCAGGGCTGGCAGAGCCAGATTATGCAGGGGCAGCCGGGACTCGAACCAGCTGCTCCTCTGTCCCAAGGTGATCCCCAGGATCCTGAGGGAACCAGTCATGAGGAGGAGGTGCCGGGTGCCAAGCCAGACCCGTCCCATCGATTGGCAGTAGTGGGCACCAACTCACCCGCAGGCCGGCACGGCTGTGCATGCGCTGCCAAAAAGTGAGCCGGGGCCCTCCAGTCCCAGAGCTCCCAGAGAGCACGCGCCAGCGCCATCGAAGGCCATGGGATGAGGTAAACAGCTGGCAGCCTCCACCTCTGATGTGCATCCTGGGAAAACACCAAGACATAGTGGTAGAGCTAGGAGGGCCAAGTATGTCGAGGACCACTGATGGCACTGGGGGAGGGTTGTGGGGGGCGGGGGTTGTGGGGTGGGGTTGGGGGGAGCGACACCATCGAGAGTGATGTTTGCACAGCACGTTAAATAGAACTTTTCGCAAAACCATTATGATGTCACCTCCTTCTGATGGGATGACAAGCCCAGTACTCCTGGGCCCTTTGTCTGTGAGCAAAGATGGCTACTCACCTTCTCGGCTCCCCACAGAAGCCCTTCCGCCAGGTTCACATTTTTCAAAAGGAGTACTAATCGGTCCCAGCGTGAGCACTTGCTGGGGAGGCTGCTGAATGACGGGAGGCTGTTGGATATAGGGTCGCTCTCATTAATTGTATGGAAATGGGGCTTGAGTGGTGACCAATCATCTATCCATGATGATGTCACCCCCACACAATGACCTCTTCTACTGTGTGTGACCTTTTATGTGACACCTTGTTGAATGCCTTTTAGAAATTCATGTACACCACATCTGATGGTTGCCATTATCCACCTTTCTTGTTACTTCACAAAGAACTCTAATAAATTAGTCAAACATTTTTTCCTTTTCACAAAACCACGTTGACTCTGCCTGATACCATTATGATTTTCTGAATGCCATACTATTACTTCCTTAATGAATTCTAGCATTTTTCCAATGACATATGTTAGGCTAAAAAACAGTTTCCTGTTTTTTGTCTCCCTCCTTCTTGTGGTTTTTCAATCTGCTGGGACTTTTCCAGAGTCCATGGAATTTTTGAAGATTACAATTAATTAATCCACTCCCTCTGCAGCCACTTCTTTTAAACCCTAGGATGCAGGCCATTAGGTCCAGGGGACGTGTCTGCCTTTCATCCAGGAGTTTTCCTAGTATCTTTTCTCTCGTGATCATGCTTGTTTGAAGTTCCTTCCTCCCTTTTCCCTCTTGATTTTCAGCTATTCTTGGGATGCTTTTTGTCTTCTACAGTGAAGACTGATGCAAAATACCTGTTCAGTGCTTCCATCATTTCACTATTTCCCATTATTAATTCCTAAATTTCCCCCTGTAAGGGATCAAAGCTCACTTTAGATACTCTTTTCCTTTTCATATATTTTAGAACAGTGTCCAACCCTTTCTCGTGAGGGGTCACCTTACATTTGCTCATCTGCCCCTTGAGTAAGGAAAAGAACTGAAAGGTAAATGGAGGAAAGGTTTGACACATCATTAAACACAAATTTACAAAAAAGTTGAGGTATGAAGAAAGTAACTTGCTGAGCAAAAATAAAGCAATTTCAAAAAGATTTTTTTTAAATTACTAATTAATAAGAATAACAGTTAAGAGTGAGAGAGTCAGTGTGTGTGTCGGTTT
The DNA here is from genome assembly GCF_902713615.1 of Scyliorhinus canicula. NCBI lineage: Eukaryota > Metazoa > Chordata > Chondrichthyes > Carcharhiniformes > Scyliorhinidae > Scyliorhinus > Scyliorhinus canicula. Next base: position 202,297,797 of record NC_052147.1, read on the forward strand.
ACACCCAGTTTCAGAGTTTTCACCTTCACCCAAACACACTGTGGGTATGTGTTGATGTGTGGTCTCTATTCTCTCTTTCCCTCCACTTGCCATGAAACTCACCGCCAGTGTTCAGGCCTCAGGCTGAATGTCACATACAGTTCACTGCACCTCTATTGGGAAACTGTTTCTCTCCCACATTTACTGCTGATGGGCTCGGAGAGGAAAAACCTGTGATTGGGGAAATATTCTACAGACTAAAATTTTTCATGAAAAATATGTGCTGATCTAGATTTTTTTTTCCCCAAAGGAAACTTGACCATCTTGAACGAAAGAAAAAGCGAGAAAAAAAGAAAAAGCAAAAAAAGAAGAAAAATAAAGGTAAACATAAGAAGAAAGAAAGCAGATCACCCACCAGCTCTTTCAGTGGAAGTGATTCTGAAACTGAGAAGACAAAAGAAAGGCACAGCAAAAATAAATCTTTGAAGAGGAAGAGAGACACATCACCGGACAATAAAATCAGTTCCAAAGAACATATGGAGACTTGCAAACAAAAATTCAACAAAACACATTCAAGCAGTTATTTGAAGCCTGAAGACAAGATTGAAGATGTTAACGGAAAGAGTAGTAGAAGCAGAAATAGAAGAGATAGGAGCCACAGCACCAGCTGTGACAGGGAGCGAAATGATCGCAGCAGAAGCAGGAGCAGAGATGCACATGAAAGAACAAAAATAAAGGACAAACAAAATATAAGTCACAGTAGAGAAAAGTCTAATGATGGGAGACATGTGAGCAAAAGCTGGAGTGCAAAGAGAGATTGGATAAACAGGTCAGATAGCAAACACCAGGTTCGAACCATCAATCTACACCAGGAGATGCAAAGTAGAGAGAGTGGTAATCAGGAGAGTCATCATAAGGAGAACAATAGAAAGGATGTACGTTATATAAGAAGTAGAGACAGCAAGGATAAGAGTAAAAGGGAGGGATGTGCTTCCAGAAATTGAGTAGATTGAGACATTGAACAGCAAATTGAAGTCTTTGGCTGTTCTCTCTATTCACTTTAAAGGACTTGTATTTTCTATTGTCTGGTAATAGTTGAGCCTTGCAAAGATTTTTGACAGGTTTATGACATATTTTCTGATTGTTTTATAACTTTATTTCACATAGTCACCATAACACTTTGAGACTTGTGTATTCTTCTGTATTATCTGATTTATTAATAAAGTCTATAACAAAAGACAAGTGACTGTGACAGTAAACCTTTCTTTATTTTCTCCTCTCCAAATTTATGAACAGGTTCCTTACATTGGGTTCTCTTGTGCTGATCATGTTTCCCTACATTTCATTTGTCAGCCTCCTTCAATTTTTTCCTGTTAAGAATCCACAATTTCAAGGGCAGCATGGTGGTGCAGGGGGTTAGCCCTGCTGCCTCACGGCGCCGAGGTCCCAGGTTCGATCCCAGCTCTGGGTCACTGTCCGTGTGGAGTTTGCACATTCTCCCCGTGTCTGCGTGGGTTTCGCCCCCACAACCCAAAGATGTGCAGGGTAGGTGGATTGGTTATGCTAAATTGCCCCTTAATTGGAAAAAATGAATTGGGTACTCTAAATTTTTTTTTTAAAGAATCCACAATTTCCAAAGCAAGAGAAATCACAACATGCCTAGAGATTACAACATGAGACATGCTATTTAGCTCAACCAAAGCAATGTGCCAATCTGTTTCCTTTCCCGCAACCACCTACCTGACCCATTGTTAAAGTCAGTGCAGTCTCTAGTTTAATTCCTACCTTAATTAGTGCATTACATAGCCACACAACCCAATCTATATTTATTTTGAAATCTTGCTCTCTTCCCTAAATTTGATACCTAATTTTATATCTTACTTCTACCCCTGGAACTTTGGAAACAGTTTGTTCTTATCTATCCTATACCATCCCTTCATACATTTTTAACACATTCAAAACTGCCTGTCCTCTGACCTAAATCTATGTTGCACTGAAACAGGTCGGGAAGAAACACACCAAACCAACTTCCCTGATAAGTTGGTCCTTTTGGAGCCTCCCTGCAACGGAGGCTTAGACCTTAAGTGAAGGGCTATAATACTCCATCTGTGTGCAGCAATAGAAACAGAAAGCAAGTGGAAAAACATGAGAGTAAATACCATGCTGCAAAGTAAATATTACTAAAATGGAAAATAAACTAGTGGATAACAGATGAGATACTACCAATGATTTTTTTTTTTTTTGAAATCATTTTTATTGAAAAATTTTGAATTTATACAACAATAACGCACCATAGTAAAATACCAAAAATAACAATAATAATAGCAATCATAAACATTCGCCCCACCTCCATGAATAACACAGCATTTTAACAACAACGCAAATTAACACAATATAAAGTCACAGAATAGAAACTACAATAAGGAACCCCCCCCCCCCCCCCCACCGGGTTGCTGCTGCTATTGACCAAGATACCTATCTTTGAGCCAGGAAGTCCAGAAAAGGCTCCATTGTTTATAGAACCCTTGTATTGATCCTCTCAGGGCAAATTTGACCCTTTCCAATTTTATAAATCCCGCCATGTCACTGATCCAGGTCTCCACACTTGGGGGCCTCGCATTCTTCCACTGTAGCAGAATCCTTCGTCGGGCTACTAGGGACGCAAAGGCCAGGACACCGGCCTCTTTCGCCTCCTGCACTCCCGGCTCTACCGCAACTCCAAAAATCGCGAGTCCCCACCCTGGTTTAACCCTGAATCCAACCACCCTCGACACCGTCCCCACCACCCCCTTCCAGAATTCTTCCAGTGCCGGGCATGCCCAGAACATATGGGCATGGTTCACTGGACTCCCCGAACATCTGGTGCACCTGTCCTCACCCCCAAAGAACCTACTCATCCTAGTCCCAGACATGTGGGCCCGGTGCAGCACCTTAAATTGGATGAGACTAAGCCTCGCACATGAGGAGGAAGAGTTGACTCTCTCCAAGGCATCCGCCCAAGTCCCGTCCTCTATCTGCTCCCCAAGTTCCTCCTCCCATTTAGCCTTCAGCTCCTCCACTGATGACTCCTCCACCTCCTGCATTACCTTATAGATGTCAGACACCTTCCCCTCTCCGATCCACACCCCCGAAAGCACTCTGTCCATCGTCCCCCGCGAGGGCAGCAAAGGGAATCCCTCTACCTGTCGCCTAGCAAACGCCTTTACCTGCAAGTATCTGAACATGTTCCCTTGGGGAAGCCCAAATTTATCTTCCAGTTCCCCCAGGCCCGCAAACCTCCCGCCAATAAACAGGTCCCTCAATTTACTGATGCCCGCCCTTTGCCACCCTCTAAATCCCCCATCCCTGTTCCCCGGGATGAACCGATGATTGCCACCCAGTGGAGCCTCCATCGAGCCCCCTGTTTCCCCCCGATGCCGTCTCCACTGTCCCCAGATTCTTAGGGTCGCCGCCACCACCGGGCTCGTGGTAAACCTCTTAGGGGAGAGCGGCAACGGCGCCGTTACCATGGCACCCAGGCTCGTACCTCTACATGACGCCATCTCCATTCTTTTCCACGCCGCCCCTCCCCCCTCCATCACCCATTTACGCACCATTGACACATTGGCCGCCCAATAGTACCCCAGAAGGTTGGGCAGCGCCAGCCCGCCTCTATCCCTCCCTCGCTCCAGGAACACCCTCTTCACTCTCGGAGTCCCATGTGCCCACACAAAGCTCAAAATACTGCTAGTCACTCTCCTAAAGAAGGCCCTGGGGATAAAGATGGGCAGGCACTGAAAGAGGAACAAGAACCTCGGAAGCACCGTCATTTTGACAGACTGTACCCTCCCCGCCAACGATAATGGCAGCATGTCCCACCTCTTGAACTCCTCCTCCATCTGATCTACAAGTCTGGTGAAATTATGTTTGTGAAGAGTCCCCCAGTCCCTGGCCACCTGCACCCCCAGGTACCTAAAGCTCTCCCATGCCCGCCTAAGCGGGAGCCTACCAATTCCTTCCTCCTGGTCTCCAGGGTGCACCACAAACACCTCACTTTGCCTAAATTTAATTTATAACCTGAAAAGGTCCCAAACTCAGCTAGCAGCTCCATCACCCCCGGCATCCCTCCCACCGGGTCCGCCACATACAGTAACAGGTCATCGGCATGCAACGACACCCTATGTTCCTCCCCACCTCGCACAAAGAGTCTCCACCTCTCTGAATCCCTCAACGCCATCGCCAGCGGCTCGATTGCCAGTGCAAACAACAAGGGGACAGGGGGCAACCCTGCCTGGTCCCTCGGTAAAGCCGGAAGTACTCCGACCTCCTCCCATTCGTGGCCACGCACGCCATCGGGGCCTCATATAGCAGCCTTACCCATCTAATGAACCCTTCACCAAATCCAAACCTCCCCAACACCTCCCATAGGTACCCCCACTCCACTCTATCGAAGGCCTTCTCCGCATCCAGCGCCACCACTATCTCTGCCTCCCCCTCAATCGCCGGTATCATGATGACATTCAACAATCTCCGCACATTCGTGTTCTGCTGCCTTCCCTTCACAAAACCTGTCTGGTCCTCGTGCACAACCACTGGCACACAGTCCCCTATCGTGGTGGCCAGGATTTTTGCCAGCACCTTAGCATCCACGTTGAGGAGAGATATGGGCCTGTATGAACCACACTGCTGGGGGTCCTTGTCCCTCTTTAAAATTAACGAGATCAGCGCCCGCGACATCGTCGGGGGCAAAGTCCCCCCTTCCCACGCTTCATTAAGTGTCCGCACCAGCAAGGGGCCCACTAGGTCCACAAACTTTTTATAAAATTCCACCGGGAGCCCATCCGGCCCCAGTGCCTTCCCTGGCTGCATCTGCCCGATCCCCTTAACTAGCTCCTCCAGCTCAATCGGCGCACCCAACCCCTCCACCTTCTCCTCCTGCACCTTCGGGAAAGAAAGCCCGTCAAGGAACCTCTCCATTCCCCTCCTCTCCCCCGTTGGCTCCGACCGGTACAGTTCCCCGTAAAAGTCCTTGAAGACCTCATTCACCTCTACCTCCTTCCGCACCACATTTCCACTCTTGTCTCTCACTCCAGCAATCTCCTTAGCCGCATCCCGCTTGCGGAGCTGATAAGCCAGCATCCTACTCGCCTTTTCACCATGTTCGTACACTGCCCCTTGTGCCTTCCTCCACTGTGCCTCCGCCTTTCTAGTGGTCAGCAAATCAAATTTAGCCTGCAGGCTGCGCCTCTCCCCCAACAGTCCCTCTTCTGGTGCCTCTGCATACCTCCTGTCTACCTCCAGCATCTTTCCCACCAGTCTATCCCTCTCACTCCTCTCGCTCCTCTCCCTGTGTGCCCGGATGGGTATCAGCTCCCCACGAATCACTGCCTTCAGGGCTTCCCAGACCGTCCCCACCTGAACCTCCCCCATATCATTCACCTCGAGGTACCCCTCAATACTTGCCCGGACCCTCCTACACACCTCCTCCTCCGCCAACAACCCCACATCCAACCGCCACAACGGGCGCTGGTCCCGCACCTCCCCCATCTCCAACTCTATCCAATGCGGAGCGTGGTCGGAGATTGCAATGGCCGAATGCTCGGCCCCCTCCACTCTCGGAATCAGTCCCCTACTCACCACGAAGAAGTCTATCCAAGAGTAGACCCTTTGTACGTGGGAGAAGAAAGAGTACTCGCGTGCCCTCGGCCTCACAAACCTCCATGGATCCACCCCACCCATCTGGTCCATAAACCCTCTCAGTACCTTGGCCGCCACCGGCCTCCTACCCGTCCTAGAGCTGGACCGATCCAGTGAAGGATCCAACACCGTATTGAAGTCCCCCCCCCCCCCCCCCCCCCCCCCCCATGATCAGACCTCCCGCCTCCAGATCCGGGACCCGTCCCAACATACGCCTCATAAAGCCCGCATCGTCCCAATTTGGGGCATGCACACTAGCAAGTACCGCCTTCTCTCCTTGTAGCCTGCCCTAACCATAACATACCTACCCCCCTTAGAGATACTACCAATGATGATAGAAAGAGGAAAAAGAAGAAATGCTCCTTAGTATGATGTAATTGAAATAAATTAAAGAATGCCTGCAGACAGGCTAAAGAGTGATGGTATAATTTGATATGTGATGGAAGTATTTGAGCTGGAAAGAAATTGAGAGTAATACACCAGATAATATATTTTTTCAAACAGGGTGGTGAGTGTCTGGAATGAGCTCAGAGGCAGTAGTAGTGGTGGGTACAATTTTGTCTTTTAAAAAAGCATTTAGGCAGTTATATGGGAAAGATGGGTACAGAGGGATATGGGCCAAATACGGCAATTGGGACTAGCTTAGTGGTAAAAACTGGGCGACATGGATAAGTTGGGTCGAAGGGTCTGTTTCCATGCTGTAAACCTCTATGATTCCATAAGAATATATGTTAATTGTAAAATGATCCAAATCTCTCTACTCATTGGAGTTTAGAAGGATGAAGGGGGGATCTCACTGAAACTTACAGGATACTGGGAGGCCTGGATAGAGTGGATGCGGCAAGGATGTTTACACTTGTAGGACAAACTAGAACCAGAGGACACCATCTCGGACTAAAGGGATGATCCTTTAAACAGATGAGGAATTTCTTCAGCTAGAGGGTGGTGAATCTGTGGAACTCTTTGCCACAAAAGGCTGTGGAGGCCAAATCACTGAGTGTCTTTAAGACAGAGCTAGATAGGTTCTTGATTAATAAGGGGATCAGGGGTTATGAGGAGAAGGCAGGAGAATGGGGATGAGAAAAATATCAGCCATCATTGAATGGCGGAGCAGACTAGATGGGCCGAGTGACCTAATTCTGCTCCTATATCTTATGGTCTTATACAGGAAAATGAGGCACCGAATAACATCATAGCATTTATTTTTTACAGTGCAGAAGGAGGCCATTTGGCCCATCGAGTCTGCACCGGCTCTTGGAAAGAGCACCCTACCCAAGGTCAACATCTCCACCCTATCCCATAACCCAGTAACCCCACCCAACACTAAGGGCAATTTTGGACACTAAGGACAATTTATCATGGCCAATCCACCTAACCTGCACATCAGAACATCTAAAAGTCCTTGGAGAAACAGAATTAGAAGTAATGAAAAGGTGTTCAGTCATATTTATCACCAAAAGCTAATAGATGTGTTGCTGAAATGTGACATTGACAGTAAAGCTGTGAGATTTATCTAGAGCCGATATTGGAACAAAATAGCGACCATCAGGCTAGATGATGGACAATCAAACATGTTTCAAGTTGAGAGGCGTACCACAAAGCTGTGTACTGTCACCAAAATTATTCAATCTGTATGCACAACAAACATTCAAAGAATTAGATGTATTTCCAGGGATAAAAATTGGAGGCAAGAACATTAAAATCTTGCAGTACGCTGACTACACGTGCATTGCTTACAGAATCAGAAAAGGCCCTACAAAATATTGTAGATCAAGTAAATCTGAAAGTTTAGAATATGGATAGAATATGAACACCAAAAAGACAAGAAAGAAGGAATACATTAGAGAAACAACCGAAGATTGAAGTGGATGGTGTTACACTGGAACAAGAAGATACGTTTGTCTCCTTAGAGCAAATGATAACAGAAGATGGTTGATACAATACCAAATTAGAAGCACAGAGACATCCGGACATAATTGTGCGAAGGTGAAGGATGTGTAAACAAGAAAATTCAAGTTTGTAACAAGGTCAGTGGTATTAAGTGGTAACTTTTTTATAAATGTAGAGTATCCAATCCTTTTTCTCCAATTAATTTTCTTTTTTATTGAATGTACCCAATTCATTTTTTCCAATTACGGGGAAATTTAGCGTGGCCAATCCACCTACCCAGCTTTGGGTTGTGGGGGTGAAACCCACGCAAACACGAGGAGAATGTGCAAACTCCACACGGACAGTGACCCAGAACTGGGATCGAACCTGGGACCTCAGCGCCGTGAGGCAGCAGTGCTACCCACTGCGCCACCGTGCTGCCCCTTTTTTCCAATTAGGGGGCAATTTAGCATAGCCAATCCACTTATCCTGCGCATCTTTTTGGGTTGTGGGGGGTGAAACCCACGCAGACACGGGGAGAATGTGCAAACTCCACACGGACAGTGACCCGGGGCCGGGATCGAACCCGAGTCCTCAGAGGCATGAGCCAGCAGTGCTAACCACTGTGCCACCGTACTGCCCCTTTATGTGGTAACTATTAATTGGATTTGAACTATGGAGTTACTAAAATTGCATGTTGCTTGGGAAAAGGGGTGTCTCAAGTGAGTTCAGGTATATTTTGGGATAAAATACACTTCAGATAAAACGGTGTGTTTAGTTATTCATGTACGCCAGTGCCATAGTGTATATTAGTCTTTTGTCATTTTTTCCTTTTCTTTTACTTCAATAACTATTGTTTCTTAATTATTTACACAATGACTGGACTAGTTCCTCACTGGATTGTATGTGGTTCCTCACATTATTCCAAACAAAAATACGCCAAGAACCAGTGTTTTATGTTATTCTTCAGGGTTTTGAGACACTCCCGCAGGTAACATCAGCAGGGTTCTTCATACCTCTCATTTTTTTTTTCCTGATGCACAATCCATAGTTATTTGCTCCTGATGTGTATGATCTGTGATATGTTCCTGGAAGATCCTGCTCAAACTTGGGTGATGGGCCAGTTAAGTCAAGAAATTCCTTGGTCGATTGAGGTGGTCGGAGATGGCCAGGGTGGGGTCCAGTTCGTAGCGGTGGTTTCACTGGTGGATGGGCCTGTGCTTCGGTTATGCCATTGGCATTGAGATGACGGTTGTTATTGTGAGTGAAGTTGTGGATGACTGTCTCAGCTCCCCGGCACATTATTGATGCTCACATTGATGAATTGCAAGATATCCTAAAGAGAATGGATAAAGCAGAGAAGAGAATGCTGTCAAGATGGTGCAGTTTCCTCGGTGGGGGCTCGCCTTCAGTCCTTGGAAATATCACTGAATGGTATGTCGAACGTCCTGGTTGATTCGGGGTGATGGGGCTGGAGAAGGAGTGTGCGTGCTCCCAGTCTTCTGAGGGGAGCTGGGGATGAATTTGAGAACTCGGTGCCATGCCTGAGGAGGTTTGAGGCTAAGGTAGATAGGCAGGAGAGTGAGGAACGCCAATGGTTGATAGAAGAGATTTTGGAGGTGGATGGAAAATATGTGGTGGACCCAGATCCCGGGCTCCTGGCAAAGAGGAAGGAGCTGCAGACGAGGTTCGATCTACTGTCCTCTGGGAAAGCGGTACATCAGCTGCGAAGGGCAAGGCGGGCTGTCTGAGTATGGTTCGAAGGCGGGTCGTATGTTGGCAAGTCAGGCAGGCCGCAGCGAGGAAGATAGTTCAGGACCGGAGGGGGTAGTTGGTGGCGGCCCTGGAGCAGATTAACAAGGTTCACCACCTGGAGGAGTTCAAGAGGGACTTGTATAAGTTGGAGCTACCAGAAATGAGCGGGAGATAGGGAGTTTTGGAGGAGGCTAGAGTGCCCAAGGTTGGGTGAAGTGGAGATGGTGGGGCTGGAGGAGCCGGTGGGGGTAGAGGAAGTGAAGGCAGCAATCAGGAAATGCAAGTGGGGTTGAATATGGGCAAAAGTGAGGTTTTTGTGAACTAGCCAAGGGGGCAGGAGAGGAGATTGGGGGAGATGCCATTCTAGGTGGTGGGAGGGAGCTTTAGGTACTTGGGTATCCAGGTGGCATGGGAGTGGGGACAGTTCCACAAATTGAATCTAGATAGGCTAGTAGAGCAGATGAAGGGGGACTTCCGGAGGTAGGACACGCTCCCGCTGTCTCTAGCAGGGAGGGTACAGACTGAAAATGACAGTTCTCCCAAGGTGGCTGTTTGTTTTTCAGTGTCTCTCAATTTTTACCCCCAAGGTGTTTTTTAGGAAGATGAATGCAGTAAAATCCCACGGGTGAGGAAGGTGCTGCTGGAGCAGGGGCGTGGGGAGGGGGAGGTTGGCCTTCCGAACTTTATCAACTATTCCTGGGCAGCGAATATATCGATGGTCAGGAAGTGGGTAGTATGGGAGGAGCCGGTGTGGGAGCAGGTGGAGGCGGCATCCTGTAAGGGCACGAGTTTGAGGGCATTGTTAACGGCACTTCTGCCATTCCCGCTAGCTTGGTGCTCCACAAGCCCGGTAGTAGTGGCAGCCTTGAGGGTGTGGGGACAGTGGCAGCAGCACATGGGCTTGGAGGGATGTTGGTGTGGGCACCGATTTGCGATTAACAGCGGTTCACTCTTGCGGGGCTGGACGGGGCTTTAGGAGGTGGCAGCGGGCAGGGATCGAGAGATTTGAGGATCTCTTTCTTGATGAAGGTTTTCCGAGTTTGGAGGAAGAGTTTGAGTTGCCAGGTGGGAACGGGTTCCGGTACCTGCAAGTGAGGGATTTGGTATGGAGACAGGTCTCGAGCGTTCCATGTCACCCGCAAAGGGGGTTACAGGATAAGGTGATGTAGAGAACTGGAACTGAGAAGGGGAAGATCTCGGAGAGCTATATGGAGCTGATGGAGTGGGAGGAAGCCCCAATAGGGGAGGTGAAGAGAAAGTGGGAAGAAGAGTTGGGAGGGTAGTGGAGGCTGGGTTATGGGAGTAGGCCCTGCGGAGATTTAACACGTCCTCGTTGTGTGCCAGGCTCAGCCTCATCCAATTCAAGGTGGTCTAGAGGGCTCATATGACTGTGGCCCGGATGAGCAGATTCTTTAAGGAAGTGGAGAATAGGTGCGGACGATGTGGGGGAAGTCCTATGAATTATCTACACATGTTTTGGGCGTGTCCCAGGCTGAGGGGCTTTTGGCAGAGATTTATGGACGTCATGTCAGAGGTCCTGCAAGGGAAGGTGGCTCGAGTCCAGAGGTGGCGATCTTTGGAGTGTTGGAAGACCAAGGAACCGGGGGGGGGGGGGGGGGGGGGGGGGGGGGGAAGGTATGGGGAAGGGGGGAAAAGGGATGGGGAAGGGGGGGAAAGGGGAGGCATGGAAGTGACGAATAAGTGTAAGAAAAGCCAATGATGGGAGGGCCGGGAAGGACTGCCGGTGTTTTTATTAGCCATGTTGGTTGGGGTTTGTGTTCAGAAAGATGATGGTTATTTTGGGCTCTGTCTGTGTTGGATGTTGCTGTTGAAAAGTGTGGTGAAGGACTTCCGGTTGCGGCTATGCGGAGCTAAGCCGCACGTTCGGCAGCTCCCGCTACTTAAGGACTTTTGGGCCGATTTGAGGGCCCCAAACGGCGCTGTTTCGACGAATCCCGGTGGGGGAAGGTGTCTAGAGGAGCATTCCCCATAATTTATGGTGCTCACCCGGAGTGGGGCAAAGGAAAAAGCTGCAGCAGCTCCCCAAGAAAAGCGGGGGAAAGTGGACAAAATGGCGGCCGGCGGAACACCCGAGGACTGGTGGAAGTGGGCGCAGGAGCAGCAGGCCTCTCTTCTGCGCTGTTTTGCGGAGCTGAAGGCTGAGTTGCTGGACTCCCTGAAAGCGACTACCAACAAGCTGCTTGGGACCCAGGCGGCCCAGGAGGTGTCCATTCGGGAGTTGCAGCAGCAGGCCGCTGAGAGGGAGGAGGAGGCCGTGGTCCTCGTGGGGAAAGTGGAGTTGCACTAGGTACTTCACAAAAAGTGGCAAGACCGCTTGGAGGAGCTGGACGTTCGCACGAGGCGAAAGAGTTTGAGGATTCTGGGCCTGGTAGAGGGGCTGGAGGGGTCGGATCTCCCGGCGTATGTGACCACGATGTTGAGCTCGTTGATGGGGGCGGGGTCCTTCCATTTGCCCCTGGAGCTTGAGGGAGCTCACAGAGTGCTGGCCAGGAGGCCTAAGGCAAATGAACCCCCGCGGGCGATGCTGGTGCGGTTCCATCAATTCAGCGACCGGGAGTGTGTGCTGCGCTGGGCCAAGAAAGAGAGGAGCAGCAAGTGGGAGAATTCGGTAGTGAGAATCTACCAGGACTGGAGTGCGGAGGTGGCTAAGCGGCGGGCTGGGTTCAACCGGACGAAGGCGGTGCTGCATGCCAAGCAGGTCAGATTTGGAATGCTGCAGCCTGCGCGTCTGTGGGTGACATATAAGGACCGGCACCACTACTTCGAGTCCCCGGAGGAGTCGTGGGCCTTTGTACAGGCGGAGAAGCTGGACTCGAACTAGGGCCTGGGGACACACTATGGCCGTTGCTGTTTTCGCTGTTGCTGTTCTTTAACTTTGACATGTGTGTTTTTTATGCTGGTTTTCTTTTTGCTCTGTTTCCGGGTGGGTCTGTCTGTTGGGCATGGGTGTGGGGTATGTGGGGAATGTTGGGGGTTTGTGTTTTATATGTTCTCTTCTGTACGGGGCTGGGGGTTGGGGTGAAACTGGATTTTGGGGAGCTGCGTCAGAAGGGTGGGGTGTGGCAGTGTGAAAGCGCGGGCTTTCCTCTGGTTTCCCGCGCCGCGGGGCAGGGGGGGCGGAGCTGGCGGTGGGGGCGTGGCCTCTACTGGATTTCTTTCCCGCGCTGAAGCGGTGCCAAGGAGGTGTGGCAAGAGGGGGATGACCCCATGCCGGGAGGGGATGGGTTTTGGCGGGAGCTGCCGGGGTCAGCAGAAGTCAGCTGACTCACGGAAGTACCATGGAGGGTGCGTCGCGGCTAGGAGGGGTCCTAGCCTGGCGGTGGGGGGGGGGGGGGGGGGGGGGGGGGGGATACCGGGTTGCTGCTGGAATGGCCAGGAAGGAGGTGGTGTGGGCCGGGGGGGTAGAGGAGAGGCGTTATCGCCAGGGGGAACGGGTCGGGCGGGGCGAGCTGGCCTGGGGTGAGCAGTCGAAATCTATGGCTAGCCGGCGGGGGAGGGGGCGGGTTGCCCTCTGATCCGGCTGATTACCTGGAACGTGAGGGGGCTGAATGGGCCGGTTAAGAGAACTAGGGTATTTTCTCATCTGAAGGGGCTGAAGGCGGACGTGGCTATGCTCCAGGAGACCCACTTGAAGGTAGCGGACCAGGTTCGTCTGAGGAAGGGGTGGGTGGGGCAGGTTTTTCACTCAGGATTGGACGCGAAGAACCGGGGGGTGGCGATTCTGGTGGGGAAGAGGGTGGCGTTCGAGGCGGCTGAGGTGGTGTCGGACAAGGAGGGCAGATATATTATGGTGAAGGGTTAGCTGCAGGGAGAGAAGGTGGTGCTGGTTAATGTATATGCCCCGAATTGGGGTGATGAGGCGCTTGTTGGGCCGCATTCCGGACCTGGAGGCAGGGGGCCTGATCATGGGGGGAGACTTTAACACAGTGCTGGATCCCCCACTGGACCGGTCCAGTTCAAGGACTGGTAGGAGACCGGCGGCGGCCAAAGTACTGAGGGGATTCATGGACCAGATGGGAGGGGTGGATCCCTGGAGGTTTGGGAGACCGAGAGCGCGGGAGTATTCCTTTTTCTTCCATGTCCATAGGGTTTATTCCCGAATAGATTTTTTCGCCCTGAGCAGGGGATTGATCCCGAGGGTGCAGGATGCCGAGTATTCGGCCATAGCGATTTCAGACCATGCTCCGCACTGGGTTGATCTGGAGATGGGGGAGGCGCGGGACCAGCGCCCGCTCTGACGCCTGGATGTGGGGATGCTGGCTGATGAGGAGGTGTGTAGGAGGGTCCGGAGAAGTATTGAGGGGTATCTTGATATCAATGACACGGGGGAGGTCCGGGTGGGGATGGTCTGGGAGGCTCTGAAAGCAGTGATCCGGGGGGAGCTGATCTTCATCCGGGCCCATAGGGAAAGGAGGGAGAGGAAGGAGAGGGAGAGACTGGTGGGGACAGGAGATACGCGGAGGCACCGGAAGAGGGGTTGCTGGGGGAACGGCGTAGTTTGCTGGCCAAATTTGACTTGTTGACCACCAGAAAGGTGGAGACACAGTGGAGGAGGGCGCAGGGCGCGGTATATGAGAGAAGGCGAGCAGGATGTTGGCGCATCAGCTCCGTAGGCGAGATGCGGCTAGGGAAATTGGTGGAGTGACGGATGGGGGTGGAAATGTAGTGCAGAAGGGGACAGAAGTAAATGGGGTCTTTAGGGACTTCTACGAGGAACTGTACCGGTCGGAACCTCCGATGGGGAGAGGGGGGATGGAGAGCTTCATGAACAGGCTATGTTTCCCAAGGGTTCAAGAGGAGCTGGTAGAGGGGCTGGGGGCGCCAATAGAGTTGGAGGAGCTAGTCAGGGGGATTGGACAAATGCAGTCAGGTAAGGCCCCGGGGCCGGACGGGTTCCCGGTGGAATTTTATAAAAAGTATGCGGATCTGGTGGGCCCCCTGTTGGTGCGAGCCTTCAATGAGGCATGGGAGGGGGGGGCTTTGCCCCCGACGATGTCGCGGGCACTGATCTCTCTGATCCTAAAGCGGGATAAGGACCCCTTGCAGTGTGGATCATACAGGCCTATCTCGCTCCTCAATGTTGACGCCAAGTTGCTGGCGAAGATCCTGGCCACCCGGATAGAGGATTGTGTGCCAGGGGTGATACACGAAGATCAGACAGGATTTGTCAAGGGACGGCAGCTCAACACGAATGTGCGGAGACTGCTAAATGTTATCATGATGCCGGCAGTGGAGGGGGAGGCGGAGATAGTGGTGGCGCTGGATGCAGAGAAAGCGTTTGATAGAGTTGAGTGGGGGTACCTGTGGGAGGTGCTGGAGCGGTTCGGATTTGGGGAGGGATTCATCAAATGTGTGTGGCTGCTCTACGCGGCTCCGATGGCGAGTGTAGTTACAAATGGAAGGAGATCGGAGTACTTTAGGCTCTACCGTGGGACCAGGCAGGGGTGCCCCCTGTCCCCCTTGCTCTTTGCACTGGCGATTGAACCTCTGGCATTGAGGGAGTCAGGGAGATGGAGGGGTCTGGTGCGGAGTGGGGAGGAACATCGGGTATCGCTGTATGCGGACGACCTGCTGTTGTATGTGGCAGACCCAGAAGGGAGAATGCCGGGGGTGATGGAGCTGTTAGCGGAATTTGGGGGCTTCTCGGGGTATAAGTTAAATTTAGGCAAGAGCGAGGTATTTGTAGTACACCCGGGAGATCAGGAGGAGGGAATTGGGAGGCTCCCGTTTAAGAGGGCAATGAAGAGTTTCAGATATCTGGGGGTGCAGGTGGCCAGGAGTTGGGGGACTCTCCATAAGCTTAATTTTACCAGGCTGGTGGAGCAGATGGAGGAGGAATTTAAAAGGTGGGACATGGTGCCGCTATCGTTGGCGGGTAGAGTGCAGTCTGTCAAAATGACGGTTCTCCCAAGGTTCTTGTTCCTCTTCCAGTGTTTGCCCATCTTTATCCCTAGGTCCTTTTTTAGAAGGGTGACCAGCAGCATCATGATCTTTGTTTGTGCGCATGGGACCCCGAGGGTGAAGAGGGTCTTCTTGGAGCGGGGTAGAGATGGGGGGGGCTGGCATTACCCAATCTCTCGGGGTACTACTGGGCGGCCAATGTGTCGATGGTGCTCAAGTGGGTGATGGAGGGGGAGGGGGCAGCATGGAAACGGATGGAGAGGGCGTCCTGTGGAGATACAAGCCTGGGGGCTCTGGTAACGGCGCCGTGGCCGCTCCCTCCTACGAGGTATACCACGAGTCCGGTGGTGGCGGCTACCCTCAAGATTGGGGGGCAGTGGAGGCGACATAGGGGAGAAGTGGGGGGCTCGATGGAGGCTCTGTTAAGGGGGAACCATAGGTTCGTCCCGGGGAACATTGATGGGGGATTTCAGGGTTGACACAGAGCGGGCATCAGACAGTTGAGGGACATGTTTATTGATGGGAGGTTTGCGAACCTGGGGGAGTTGGAGGAGAAATTTGGGCTCCCCCGGGAAACATGTTCAGGTATCTGCAGGTAAAGGCATTTGCTAGACGGCAGGTGGAGGGATTCCCTTCGCTTCCCGCGAGGGGGGTGAGTGACAGGGTGCTTTCGGGGGTCTGGGTCGGAGAGGGGAAGATATCTGACATCTACAAGGTTATGCAGGAGGTGGAGGAGGCGTCAGTAGAGGAGCTGAAAACTAAGTGGGAGGGGGAACTGGGAACGGATCGAAGACGGGACATGGGCTGATGCCCTGGAGAGGGTTAATTCTTCCTCCTCGTGTGTGCGGCTTAGCCTCATCCAATTCAAGGTGCTGCACCGGGCCCACATGACTGCGACGAGGATGAGTAGGTTCTTGGGGGGTGAAGACAGGTGTGTCAGGTGCTCGGGGAGTCCAGCGAACCATGCCCATATGTTCTGGGCATGCCTGGCACTGGAGGAGTTCTGGAAGGGGGTGGCGAGGACGGTGTCAAGGGTGGTGGGATCCAGGGTCAAGCCAGGATGGGGACTCGTGATTTTTGGGGTTGGGGTGGAGCCGGGAGTGCAGGAGGCAAAAGAGGCCGGTGTGCTGGCCTTTGCGTCCCTAGTAGCCCGGCGAAGGATTTTGCTACAATGGAAGGATGCGAGGCCCCCCAAGCGTGGAGACCTGGATCAATGACATGGCGGGTTTCATTAAGCTAGAGAAGGTGAAATTCGCCCTGAGAGGATCGGTGCAAGGGTTCTTTAAGCGGTGGCAACCTTTCCTCGACTTTCTGGCTCAACGATAGGGTACAGGGACAGTAGCAGCAGCAACCCGGGGGGGGGGGGGGGGGGGAGGGGGAGGGGGAGGGAAAATGAGTGAGGTGGGTTGGGGGGGGGGACAATGACTATGTTTGTTTATTTAATTTTAATTTATTTTTAAGTTCTCGTGTTGGGGTTGGGGGGGGTGGGGGGTATATGATACATGCGTTGATACGGTCTGGGGGGTGTTACAGTTGTTATGGGTTATTTTGTTGCATTTCATTGTTTGTTGTTATATTTTATATTTTCTGTAAAAAATTCCAATAAAAATTATTTAAAAAAAAAGAAAAGTCTAGTGAATGTAACATGGTAATTCACACTATATCTTTGTAAGCGCAGTAGCGTTATCCGACCACTAGGGGAAGTAGCTCTGGGAATGCTCAGGAGCTTGTACAGAGCTCCATCCTTGGCTTCGCCCACGACTCCTTCCCCTAGTGCTGCTATATAAATACCCTTGTCCAGAGTCAGCCTGCAGTTCACTGAGAGTTCATCAACGGGTAACAGGCTGGCTCTGTAGTAAGTAGATTAAAGCCTATATTCATCTCGGAAACACATGTCTGGTGAATTCATGGTTCCATCAATTTAATCTACTTAAGAACAGTCAAGATCGATCATGGAATCAGCCCTCAAGCCTGGACGCCTGAAACCCGACCCGCAGGATGCAGAGGCTAAAGAAATCTTCTGCCACTGGCTGCGGTGCTTCAAGGCCTACCTGGCAGAAGCGAGCACAGCCGAAATGACAGAGGAACAGAAGCTAAGTCTACTGCACGCGAGGGTGAGCCACAGAATCTCTACGCAACTAAACTTGGCCGGTTCATATACTGCAGCGCGAGCGGTACTCGATAAGATATATGTAAGGCCCATTAACGAAGTTTACGCACGCCATGTGTTCACGACTCGCCGCCAGCGGCCTACAGAATCACTCGCCGAATTTCTAAGGGAACTCAATAATTTGTCAAATGACTGTAATTATCAAGCGGTTACCGCGGCCGAACACAGAGAACTTGCTGTACGCGATGTTTTTGTAGCGGGCCTCAGGTCTAATTATGTGCGCCAACGATTGCTGGAAAAGGGGGCCCAAGACTTAGAAATGACTGTGGAAGCTGCTACCACGATGGAGGTCTCCTTCCGCAGCCTTAACCCGTTCCCCGCGGACCCCGTGACCCAATCATGGGCCCCCGACCAGCGACTCCCCCAGGCCTGTGCTACGCGGCCGCCCAGCCACCATGCTGCCCCAGCCAGCCACTATGCTGCCCCAGCCAGCCACTATGCTGCCCCAGCCTGCCGCTTCTGCGGCCAGAATCAGCACCCGCGGCAGCACTGCCCGGCCCGCAACGCGACCTCAGCAGCTGCGGGCGGAAAAGCCATTACGCAAGAGTGTGCCTCGCTAAAAGGGCCCCAGCTTCCAACTCCCCAGCGGCACGAAGTAATCGCTCCCCACACCCGCAGGCCCGCGGGGCCCGAAACGCTGCGGCCTATGCCCCGACTCCGCCCCCTCCCACCACGTGCGATCCATGGGGGCCGCCATCTTGGACACCATCTTCCTCGCCGCCCGCCACGTGCGATCCACGGGCCCGACCTGCATCTCCACAATCGGACAACTCATCGGAAGAATACGACTATGAACTCAGAGGGCAGTCATCTCAGGGTCACTCCAGCACAGCTGATCGAGCTGCCGACTACCCGCAACTCAGCGCAGTCACTCTGGACCAATCACGCCCGAAGCATCTGCGAAATTCGATGGCAGAGGTCCAAATCAACGGGTACAAAACGCCATGCCTCTTCGACTCCGGGAGCACTGAGAGCTTCATACATCCAGACCTGGTAAGACGCTGTTCGCTCCCCGTTTTCCCCGTGCAGCAAACTATCGCGCTCGCTTCAGGCTCCCATTCGGTCCAGATCCAGGGGCGCACCGCCGCGACACTCACAATCCGAGGTGCTAGCTACTCAAAATTCAAACTCTACATTTTGCCCGACCTCTGCGCGCCAGTCTTATTAGGCCTAAACTTTCAATGTAACCTCAAGAGCCTCACCCTCAGCTTCGGCGGGCCCCTGCCCCCACTCACTATCTGCAGCCTCGCTACGCTGCGAATCCACCCCCCCCCCCCCCCCTCCTCTCTTCGCCAATCTCACAAAGGACTGTAAACCCATAGCCACTCGTAGCAGGCAGTATAGCCTGCAGGATAGGGTATTTATCAGAGCAGAGGTCCGAAGGCTTCTCAGTGAGGGGATTATAGAGGCCAGCAATAGTCCCTGGAGAGCTCAGGTGGTGGTCGTTAAGACCGGGGAAAAATTCCGCATGGTTGTCAACTATAGTCAGACCATAAATAGATTTACGCTCCTCGACGCGTATCTCCTCCCCAGGATTGCAGACATGGTAAACCAGATCGCCCAGTACCGGCTCTTTTCCACGGTGGATCTGAAGTCTGCATATCACCAGCTCCCAATCAGCCCGGAGGACCGCCACTACACGGCATTCGAGGCCGATGGCCGCCTCTTCCATTTCCTCCGGGTCCCTTTCGGCGTCACTAATGGGGTCTCGGTGTTCCAACGAGCAATGGACCGAATGGTGGACCAGTACAGGCTGCGGGCCACGTTTCCGTATTTGGACAATGTCACCATCTGCGGCTATGACCAGCAGGACCACAACGCCAACCTCCACCGTTTTCTCCAGACGGCACAGAAACTGAATCTCACGTATAACAAGGAGAAATGCGTTTTCCGCACAACCAGACTAGCCATCCTCGGCTATGTCGTGGAAAACGGAGTCCTGGGCCCAGACCCGGACCGTATGCGCCCCCTCTTAGAACTCCCCCTCCCCCATTGCCCCAAGGCCCTCAAACGGTGCTTGGGTTTCTTTTCCTACTACGGCCAGTGGGTCCCTCAATATGCGGACAAAGCCAGCCCACTCTTTAGGGCCACATGATTTCTCCTGTCAGCCGAGGCACGCCAGGCCTTCGACGGCATCAAGGAGGACATCGCCAAAGCAGTCATGCGGGCAGTGGATGAATCCACTCCATTTCAGGTAGAGAGCGACGCCTCAGAGGTAGCTCTTGCAGCCATTTTAAATCAGGCAGGGAGACCAGTACCATTTTTCTCCCGTACCCTCTCCGCTTCAGAACTCCGACACTCCTCTGTCGAGAAAGAAGCACAAGCCATTGTGGAGGCTATTCGTTACTGGAGGCACTACCTCGCAGGTAGGCGGTTCACCCTCATCACCGACCAAAGATCGGTTGCCTTCATGTTCGACAACTCGCAAAGGGGCAAAATTAAAAACGTCAAAATTCTTCAGTGGAGGATCGAACTCTCCACCTACAATTATGACATTAAGTATCGACCCGGGAAGCTCTACGAGCCTCCGGATGCCCTATCCCGCGGGACATGCGCCAGCGCGCAGATTGACCGATTGAAAGTCATCCACAATGACCTCTGCCACCCGGGGGTCACCCAGCTCGCCCACTACATCAGGGCCCGAAACCTGCCTTTCTCCAACGAGGAGGTAAAAGCGGTCACCAGGGACTGCCCGATCTACGCGGAGTGCAAACCGCACTTCTATAGACGAGACAGGGCCCACCTGGTCAAGGCTTCTATGCCCTTTGAACGCCTCGCGATTGATTTCAAAGGGCCACTCCCCTCAACTAACAAGAACGTTTACTTTCTAAACGTCGTAGACGAGTTCTCCCGTTTCCCATTCGGTATCCCGTGCCCCGACATGACCTCCCACACAGTCATTAGGGCCCTGCATAGCATCTTCACCCTCTTTGGTTTCCCCAGCTACGTACACATTGACCGGGGTTCGTCCTCATAAGCGACGAGCTGCGTCAGTACCTGCTCGACAAGGGCATTGCCTCGAGCAGGACTACCAGCTATAACCCCGGGGGGAACGGGCAGGTGGAGAGGGAGAACGCGACAGTCTGGAAGACCGTCCTACTGACCCTCCGGTCTAGAAAGCTCCAAGTCTCCCAGTGGCAGGAAGTCCTCCCGGACGCACTTCACGCTATTAGGTCCCTTTTGTGCACAGCAACCAATCAGACCCCTCACGAGAGGCTTTTCATTTTTTCCAGGGGCACTACCACGGGGGTCTCACTTCCGGCATGGCTGATTGACACCGGGCCCCGTACTCCTGAGGAAACACATCAGGGCGCACAAAACCGACCCCCTTGTTGAGAAGGTACGCCTGCTCCACTCCAACCCCCAGTACGCATTCGTCGAGTTCCCTGACAGCCGTCAGGACACTGTATTCCTCCGGGATCTGGCACCCGCCGGATCCAGCGGCCCCTCTACCCCCACAGAAGGACCTCTCACCCTACACCCCATGCTGCCGCCCCCTCGCGTTCCCGAGCCCACGAGCTCGCTCCACCAGTTCCGCGCACCCACGCCGGCCAGCCCCCAGCGCCCCCAGTCCCCGGTCAAACCAGGAGAGTATGAAGCTCGGATACAACCCTCCCTGGAGTCCGCCATCGTACCCCAGCACACAACACCCATCCAACCACCACAAGAGGCTGCAACCCCGGTGCTCCGCAGATCACAGCGGACAATTCAACCACCGGACAGACTGACTTTGTAGACCACCACCCCCGCCGGACTTGATTTTTTTGCAGGGGGTGAATGTGGTGAATGTAACATGGTAATTCACACTATATCTTTGTAAGCGCAGTAGCGTTATCCGACCACTAGGGGGAGTAGCTCTGGGAATGCTCAGGAGCTTGTACAGGAGCTTGGCTCCGGCCACGACTCCTTCCCCTAGTGCTGCTGTATAAATACCCTTGTCCAGAGTCAGCCTGCAGTTCACTGAGAGTTCATCAACGGGTAACAGGCTGGCTCTGTAATAAGTAGATTAAAGCATAGTAAAGCAAGTAAAGTAGATTAAATCATATCGGAAACACGTGTCTGGTGAATTGATGGTTCCATGAAAAAGTATTAAAATTATAAATGCCTCAATAAAATATTTTCTGGGAAGAAAAAAGGAAGATGCAAGCAGGGGAGGCAGCGGGGTCAGATGGGTTTCTGGTTGAATTTTACAGAAATTCGAGGACAAGCTGGTGCCTTTGCTGGTGGAAATGATCGAGGACGCGATGATCAGGAGGGGGGGGTCTTTCCGAAAATGATGGGACAGGCCTCCATCTCGTTGCTGCTTAAGAAGGATAATGACCCAGTGGAGTGTGGGTCGTAGAGGCCCATATCTGTGCTGAATGTGGCGCCAAGATATTGGCAATGGTTGGAGGCGTGCATTCCGAGGGTGATTGAGGAGGACAGACGAGGTTCATTAAGGGCAGAATGCTGTCATCAAATGTGCAGCGGCTGCTGACTGTCATGCTTTCTCCGGCAGAGAAAAGGGAGTTGGAGGTGGTGGTGGCATTGGATGCAGAGAAGGCATTAGATTGGGTGGAATAGAGTTATCCAACTGAGGGAAATGCCATTCGAGGTGGTGGGAGGGAGCTTTAGGTACTTGGGTATCCAGGTGGCGCGGGAGTGGGGACAGCTCCACAAATTGAATCTGGATAGGCTGGTAGAGCAGATGAAGGGGGACTTCCGGAGATAGGACGCGCTCCCGCTGTCTCTGGCGGAGAAGTTTGGGATTGGGCCAGAATTTGTGGCTTGGGTGAAGTTGCTGCATAAGGAGCTGATGGCGAGAGTGTGCACGAATGATATAAATTCATTGCACTGGGGAATGAGGCATGAGTGTTCAATATCTCCCCTCAGATTTGCCTTGGCGAGAGAGCCCTTGGCCGTTGCACTGAGGTGCTCGGAGTTGTGGAAGGGGATACTGAGGGGACGGGAGAGCATAGGGTGTTCTTGTACACAGATGATTTGTTGTTATGCATTTCGGAGCCGGGCTCCTCAATGGGGGACATAATGGGTTTGCTTCAAAGAATTGGGGAGTTTTCAGGGTATAAACTGAAGTTGGGGAGGAAGTGAATATTTTGTGGTTTCCTCTCCAGGGGCGGGGGCTGGGGTGGGGGCTTGGGGTTTGCCATTCCATGTGGCAACGTCTCATTTTTAAAATCTTTATTAGTGTCACAAGTAGGCTTACATTAGCACTGCAATGCAGTTACTGTGATGCTCACCGGATCAAGAGGAGGGAATGTGGTCAGTTTAAAATCATACTGCAGTCAAACCTCAGGAAGTGTATTGTCAGTAGCCCAGATCAAGACACACTTTCCGTCACCCAGAGTATCTACTGTTACCGTATATGGGAACAGGTCATGTGCAGCCCACACCACCAGAGATGGGACACCTGGTGTGGGCTCAGGTGGTCTGTCAAACAGTCATCAACTGAACCATTGGCTGCTGGGACCTCACTCCCGAGACCTCATTGGCCAGAAGCCAGAGAAGTTTCTGGAAAAGTGAGTATAGGAGGGATAAAAGTAGGCCTCTCAGAGACACCAGTGGCAGAAGGAGCAGAGCAAGCAGAAGAAGCAAAAGAGCAAGCAGAGCAATCAAAAGTGGCAGAAGGGGTAGAAGGAGCAGAGCAAGCGGAAGTAGCAAACAGAGCAAGCAAAAGAGGCAGAAGGAGCAGAGCAAGGAGAAGAAGCAAAAGGGCAAGCAGAGCAAACAAAAGAGGCAGAAGGAGCAGAAGACGAGCAGAAGACTCGAAGCAAAGACTTGGTGTGTGAGGTGACCCTAACCTTACCAGAAAGTCGCAAGCAAGCAAGAAACAGCCAGCGAGAATCACCCTTTGCAAAGAAGGACCAGAGGGACTCGGGGATCAGATCTACAACTTCCCAGACCACCTTTGCAGGCAGTATAGTCGAATCCTGGGTGTTTCTTGTATGTATAGTGGGTAATTTACGGGTTAGCTATATTGAATAAAGTGTGCTGCATTATATCCGTACTTTGGTCTACTCATAAATAAAGACATCTGTGTAAACTTTAATTAAGGAGCTGGTTGAAGTATCTGAGTTGGACAGGTACAAAACCACACTGCGGCATCTGTTCGGGTGCACTGAGGGAGAATTCAGAATGTCTAATTCACCTAACAGCACGTCTTTCAAAAATTGTGGGAAGAAACCGGAGGACCCGGAGGAAACCCACATAGACACAGGGAGAACGTGCAGACCGGACAGACAGTGACCCAAGCCAGGATTCGAGCCTGGGTCCCTGGCGCTGTGAAGCACCAGTGCTAACCACTGAACCACTATGCTACCATGCCGCCCTCCGGTATTTGGGAGTGCAGGTGACTCAGGACTGGGCAGGTCTTTTGAAGTTGAATTTCTCTGGCTTGGTGGGGAGGGTGAAGGCTGATTTATCGAGGTGAGATAATCTCCCTCTTGCTGGCCGGTTTTAGGCAGTGAAGATGAACATTCTATCATGATTTTTGTTATTGTTTCAATGCCTGCCAGTCTGTTTGCCTAAGGCATTTTTCAAGAGGCTGGACAGGCTGATTTCTTTGTTTGTATGGGCGGGGACTCTGGCCAGGATAAGAAAGGTCACGCTGCAGAGGGAACGGCAGACAGGGGGCTGGGCCTCCCGAATCTGATGTGCTATTATTGGGCAGCGACTGCAAAGAAGGTTCAGGGTGGAATAAGGAGGCTGAGGCTTTGTGGGTGAGGTTGGAGGCGGGCTGATGTAGGAGGTCGGAGTTGTGGGTGTTTGCAACGACGCCACTCCCGTTGGCCCCAGGGAAGTATTCAGTGAGTTCAGTGGTGGTGTCCATGCTGAAGATTTGGCGGCAGTTCCAGCAGCATTTTAGGTAGGGAATCGGGTCAGGAGGATGCTGATCAGGGAAAATCACGGATTTGAGCCGAGGGTGAAGGGTGCGAGGTTCTGGGGATGGGAAGAGAGTGGGATCAGGAAGATGAAGGATTTGTTTCTGGGAGGGCTGTTTGCGAGTTTCGAGGAACTGAGTGAGAAGTTTGTGTTGGCACAGGGGAGACGTTTTCGGTACATGCATGGTGCTGGACCTTGCAAGGAACATCTATCCAGCCTTCCCGATTACGCATGTGTGGTAGTCACCACTGTTGTATTATATACTGCATACGGGGGTATTACGGTAATGTCCCTGTACTACAGGTAGGGGGGTAGATCCCTGCCTGCTGGCTCCGCCCAGTAGGCGGGGTATAAATGTGTGGGCTCACTGAGCTGCAGCCATTTCGGCAGCAGCTACAGGAGCCTACACATCTCTGCGTAATAAAGCCTCGATTATACTCCACTCTCGTCTCGCCGTAATAGTGCATCAGCGTGTCTCCTTGTTTATTGAGGGGCTGCTGTCAGCCGGGGGGCTGAGCCATCTCAGTGATTTATGGGAGGATTTTGGAGGAGGGTAAGGTATCCATGCAGGGGGTTAAGGCTAATTGGGAGAGCTGAGGGCGACGTTGGAGGAGGGACTGTGGTGTGAGGTGCTGCAGAGGGTGAATGCCTCGACTTTGTGTGCGTGGCTGGGGCTGAGAATGCTGAAGGTGGTGTACAGGGCACACCTGACAAAGTCTAGGATGAGCTGGCAGTTTGAAGGGGTGGAGGATGTCTGTGAGCAATGTGGGAGGGGTCCTGCGAATCATGTGCATATGTTTTGGACCTTCCCGAAACTGGAAAGTTTTGGAGGGCAGTTTTCAGCACAAATTCTGGGGGTTTTGCATGTGGATGTGGAGCCCGGTCCCCCGGAAGCCATATTCGGGGTGTCGGGCCAGCCAGCGGTGCAGATGTCTTAGCCTTCGCCTCGCTGATCGCTCACAGGCAGATCTTGTTGGGGTAGAGGTCAGTTTCTCCACCTTGTGCCTCGGCATTGTGGGGGGGGGGGGGGGGGGGGGGGGGGGCTGCTGGAATTTTTAGCCCTGGAGAAGGTGAAATTCTCTGGGGGGAGCAAGTGATGGGTTCTACAAAAGTTGGGGTTTGTTTATTCTGCATTTTGGAGAGTTGTTTACCGTTGACTGCTGAGGGAGGGGTGGGGGAAGGGAGGGACCTATAGGGGGTTTAATGTGTTGGGTGGGTTTATTATTGTTGAAAAATGTAAAAAAAAGTTGAACATTTGGAATAAAAATACTTTCAAAAATTTACCTGGACTTGTTCCCTTATGATTTTACTCCTGTTTTCATGTCATTGTCTTTTATCCTGACAAGGGTCTATGATATAGAAGCACAATAGCATCTGTCGCCTGTTATACTGTGAAAATCATGCTTGAGATGGTTCTATCACATGAGGGTTGCGCAGTATTTACCTGTTTTTTACGTACTGTAATCTATGTTTTACACTGAGGGAGTGCATTCTTTTAATAATAATCTTTTAATAATCTTTATTAGTGTCTTTGACCGACTATCTACCAGATAGGCGGTGCGCCAACTGAGGCGAGCAAGAGGATAACGAGCATGGAGAAGGGTCTGTTAGCGGGTCAACTTCGGAGGGAGGCGGTGGTAAGGGAAATTGTTCAGGTGAGGGACAGGACAGCGAAGTTTGTGATCGCTCCAGATCTGATTAACAAGGTCTTTGAGGAATTCTATGAGAGGTTGTACAGGTCAGAGCCACCTGGGGGAGACCAGGAGATGCAGGTATTTCTAGATGGGTTGGAGTACCCGAGGTTAGGGGAGGGGGACAGGGCTACTTTAGAAGGAGCAATAGTGGAGCAGGAAATAAAAGATGCGATTGGGAGAATGCAGTCGGGGAAGGTGGCAGGGCCGGATGGGTTTCCGGTGGAATATTACAAAAAATTCAAGGATAAGCTGGCACCCCTGATGGTGGGGATGTTTGAGGAGGCAATAGGGAAGGGGATGTTACCACAAACCTTGGGGCAGGCATCGATTTCCCTGTTGCTTAAAAAACATACGGATCCGACGGAGTGGGTCGTATAGGACCGGATCACTTTTAAACGTGGACGCAAAAGTACTGGCGGGTAGGCTGGAGGAGTGCCTCCCAAAGGTGATCAGTGAAGATCAGACACGGTTCGTGAGAGGGAGGCAGCTCTTTTCAAACGTTAGAAGTGTATTGAACGTGGTTATGGCACCGGCAAAGGGGAAGGAAACAGGTGGCTGTGGCATTGGACGCTGAGAAGGCGTTTGACCGGGTAGAATGGGGGTACATGATGGCAGTTCTGGAACGGTTTGGGATTAGACCAAGATTTGTGGACTGGGTAAAGCTCCTCAATAAGTAGCCGAGGGCAAGTGTCCACACAAATAACATCAGCTCGAGATACTTTTCTCTCCACTGTGGGAGTAGGCAGGCATGTCCTATGTCCCCCCTGCTGTTTGCACTCGCGATTGAGCCGTTGGCCATCGCATTAAGACGTTCGGGGGTATGGAAAGGAATAGTGCGGGGGAGGGGACAGAGCATAGGGTGTCCTTATGACTTGGTGTTATACGTGTTGGAACCGAGTGTATCAATAGGGAGAATATTGGAGCTACATCGGGTGTTTGGGTCTTTCTCGGGGTACAAACTAAATCTAGTCAAGAGTGAGTATTTTGTGGTATCTCGGGCAGGGGTGGGGGTCTGCCATTCCGTAGGGCAGGGACTCAATTTAGATACCTGGGGGTGCAGGTTGCCAGGGAGTTGGGGGGGGGGGGGGGGGGGGTGCTCTGCAGGTACAACATTTCTAGTTTGGTAGGGAGGGTGAAAGCCGATCTGGCAAGGTGGGATGGTCTCCCTCTGTCACTGGCGGGTTGGATACAGCCGGTTTAAAATGAACATGTTGCCACGATTTCTGTTTATTTTCCGATGCCTGCCGATTTTCCTGCCAAAGGCATTTTTCAGGGAGATTGAGGGAATTATTACCTTGTTCATATGGGGAGGGGAAGGTGGCCAGAGTGAGAAAGGTGCTGCTACAGAGGGGAAGGCAGATGGGGGGTTTGGGCCTTCCGAACCTGATGTATTACTACTGGGCGGCAAATGTGGAGAAGGTGCGGAGCTGGGTCAGAGGGGTTGATGCCCAGTGGGTTAGAATGGAGGAGAGTTTGTGCAGGGGGCCGGGACTGAAAGCAACAGCACCGCTCCCGATAGCTCCGGGGAAATACTCGGGAGTCCGGTAATAATAGCTTCATTGAGAATTTGGAGGCAGTTTCGCCAACACTTCGGATTGGGGGCAGGGTCAAGGGAAATGCCGATTCAGGGGAACCACAGATTTGAGCCAGGGAGGTGGGATGGAAATTTTCGGAAATGGGAGGAGAAGGGGATTAAGACTCTAAAAGATTTGTTTCTTGGGGGTCGTTTTCCAGGATTGAAGGAGCTGGATGCGAAGTATGGGCTGGAGCAGGGGGAAATGTTTAGATACATGCAGGTTCGAGATTTTGCCAAGAAGGAGATCAGAGCTTCCCAGTGGGCCCGGCCTCCACATTGCTGGAGGAGGCGCTGATGACAGGGGGACTGGAGAAGTGGGTAGTGTCAGCGGTTTACGGAGCTATTCTGGAAGAGGAGAAGGCACCACTGTGCAAAGTGGGAGGAAGAGTTGGGAGAGGGTCTGGAGGGGCGGGGGGGGGGGCTCTGGCGTGAGGTGCTCCGGAGAGTAAATGCCTCCACCTCGTGCATGAGGTTGGGGCTGATACAGCTGAACGTGGTATATGGAGCACACCTCACAAGGGCGAGGATGAGCCGGCTCTTTGAGGGGGTAGAAGATGTTTATGAACATTGCGGGATGGCCGCGCAAACCACGTTCATATGTTTTGGTCCTGTCCAAAGGCGGAGGATTACTGGAAGGAGGTTTTTAGGGTAATCTCTAAAGTGGTGCATGTGAAAATGGACCCGGGTCCTCGGGAGGCCATGTTCAGGGTGTCGGACCAGCCGGGGTTGGAAATGGATGCGGAGGCAGATGTTGTAGCCTTTGCCTCATTGATCGCCCGAAGGTGGATCCTGATGGGTTGGAGAGCAACCTCTCCACCCTGTGCCCTGGCGTGGCGGGGGGACCTGTTGGAATTCTTGACTCTTGAGAGTGTTAACTTTGAACTGAGGGGAAGGATGGAGGGGTTCTATAATTCATGGGCTTTATTCATTATGCTCTTTCAAGAACTGGATAACATCAAACATTAGTTGGGAGGGGTGGTTGGGAAGGTTGGGTGGAGGGGGGCTGTTTGTGTTAATGGTGACTATGGGTGATTCCTGATTCTTTTTTGTCATTTGTTTCTGTGAACATGCGGGCTAATATTTGGGGTTTGGTGGGAGGATGGGATCATTGTTATTGTTGTGGGAATTGACATTACATTCGTTACTGATTATTGTTTATTGTTGGTGGGTGTAAATTTGGGAGAAAATGTGAAAATGGAGGAGAATAAAAATATATATTAAAAAAGATCTTTATTAGTGTCACAAGTAGGCTTACATTAACACTGCAATGAAGTTACAATGAAAATCCCCTAGTCGCCACAGTCCGGCGTCTGTACGGGTACACAGAGGGAGAATTCAGATTGTCTGATTCGCCTAACAAGCACGTCTTTCGGAACGTATGGGAGGAAACCGGAGCTCCCGAAGGAAATCCACGCAGACACAGTGAGAACGTGCAGACTCCACATTGATAGTGACCCAAGCAGGAATCAAACTCGTTCCCTGCCGCTGTGAAGCAACAGTACTAACCACTGTGCTACCATGCCACCCCCTTTTTGGTACCCGCCACGTTATTTATAGATAACATGAGGTGATTGACATGGTTTTATAAGTCCCCATTATGGGTGAGGAAAACCCCTGTTATATTTATTGGTGTCATGTTTATCTTTTGTACTTGTTATTTTGGGACTGACCCCACTAAGCCTGACCTGCCCCGTCCCTTTGTTGCCAACGAACCCCTCCCCCTTCCCAGAATCCCCCCATCCACTTCCTCTTGAAAACACCTCTCCCAGTATCGATCCCCTCTCCCAATGTTTTACACCTGTTCGGCCAGGCTCCAATGACATCGACCCCTCCCCCAACACACTCCCGTTCACTAGTCAACTTAAGCTTGCTAGTGTGGAGTCCCTGCCCAACCCTCCCACCTCACCATCCCCTCCCCCATGCCCAGTCTCAAAAACAAAGAAATTAACAAATAAACAAACCCAGTGCAAACACACAAACCCCAGAAAACCGCCATCGCAAAAAATCCCAACTCTTACCTTTCTAAACAGGCAACTTCACACCCTTAAATCAGAAATAACAACATGAAACACTATATACAACCTTCCACCCCCCTACCCTCGGTCCCATTTCTCATTTCTGCCCCAAGTCCTCCTGCCTTCTCAAAAGCCTCCACCGTCTCGGAATAAAGGCTTTTGAATTGTAATTCGCCCTCAACTTTGCTGGATGCACCACGCCAAACCGCACACCGCTGTTGTACAGTGCCGCCATCACTCGGCCGAAGGCTACCCGCCTCCTCGCTAGCTCCACGGTTAAGTCCTGGTATATACGTAGACCAACTTAGCCCACTGCACCTCACACTTCTGCTTCATGCAACTCAGGAGCTTCACCTTCACATGGTACCTTTGGTTATTCATTCGACTTCCATTTTCTACAAGGAGGGATCTTCCCCCTCCCCCAGCAGCTCCGCCAACATCTTGGCAAAGTACTCAGTCAGCCTCGGGTCTTCCACCCCTTCGAGCAGATCCACAATTCTTAAGTTCTGCCACCTAGTTCCATTTTCCAGGTCCTCCACCCTCGATCTCAGACCTTTGTTGGCCTCCACCGCCCTCTGCAGCTCCTGCCGCCTTCACCGGGGCAATCGCCACCTCCAATTATTCCTTCGTTGACGTCATCATTTCCTTCCTCATCACCTCCATGTGTTTTGTAAACTGTTTTTCAAATTCCTTGGCCATCACCTTGGTCATCTTTTCTGCCGTGAATGGAGTGGCCCCACCCTCTGCCATCTTTCCAGCTGCCGGGCTGACCCTTTCGCTCGACGGTGAACCTTCACTTGCCCCCTTCTTCCCGGCAGCCTTCTTCTGAGTTTCAGACATCCCCCTCCTTCCTTATGTCTTCCTCCACCTGTGTTTTAAAATTTCCCCTGGACCCGGGCATTAAAAATCGAGCTTTGAGCAGGAGCAGGATGCACCCAACATGCGACTTCCACCGACATGCCGCCACCAGAAGTTCCCCCCCTTTTTAAAAATGTAATCAGGTCAGAATAAGACAGAAAAACAAATGATGCACAAAATAGCACTCCCGGAGCGTGGCGACTCTGCGAGCTCTCACTAACAGATCCTCTTTTTACTTATCTTACAATCGTTCTGCTCTTTTAAAATTTAATTATTACCAACATTATCTCTGACCTCTCTCATTTATATTTTCTTGCAGGCTTGAACATCCTCCGAGGCCCATGGAGAACTTTTGACTGGACCCGACTTGATGTCCATGACCTGGAAGCGGATGGGGCCCAAACTGGAAGTGAAGCCCTGACCTCGATTTGGACCCATCCCAGACCTCGGAGCGCCTGACCTGGCCTAACAACCAACGCCAAACCTCGGACTGCCCGGCCCAATCCCCGGAGCTCCCGACCACGAGACCCGGCTCAACTCAACCCGGCCCATCTCGTCCCGGAGAGGCCTGCCCAGCAACCCAACCCGGAGAGGCCCGCCCAGCAACCCGACCTACCTGGAGATGGAGGATCTACTCCAACCAGGCCGACTCCAAGACCCGGCCCCAGGAGCACCCAAGGAGGGAACAGAACATGGGACCCAGCCCAACCTGCCTCCGGAAGCCCCTGCCCACGACTCAGGACCTCCGAAACAGCGGAGACACCGCGCGAGGACCCGAACGCGATGCAAGGCATTCCTGTGCTCGCAGAACGCCAGGACCCAACCGGATCGCAAACATGCCCCCCCCCAGCAACCCCACTACCTCAACCAATGCCCAGGACCCTGCCAGGTGTGGCCCCAGTAACCAGCGCCTTGGTCCCCGCCAGCGCCCCGGCCCCCGCCAGATGCAATCACCTACCTTCCACAAGGTCAGACTTCTCCCATCGGATCCCGGGACCATCCAGCCGCAGCCACCGACCGAGGAAGTGAGGGAAATGCGGCGGTCTGCAGGTGAGACTGAAGCAATGCAGTTTCAAGACTCCTCTCCCCAGCATACTCCTGGCAAACATCCAAGCGATTGAAAACAAGCTGGATGAACTTAACGCCAGACTTACCTCTCACAGGGAAGTAAGAGACTGCTGTGTGCTCTGTTTCACAGAGACATGGCTCACCCCCCGCCTCACCGGACTGTGCCATACAACCTGAAGGCTTCTCTATTCACCGGGCGGACCGCACGGCATCTTCAGGCAAAGCAAAGGGTGGAGGGGTTTGTCTCCTCATCAACTCCTCCTAGTACTTGGATGTGGCGACCCTGGCGACCTACTGCTCCCCAGACCTGGAATACTTGACCGTAAAGTGCCGCCCATACTATCTTCCACGTGAGTTCACTTCAGGCATTATCACAGCGGTCTACATCCCACCCCAGGCAGAAGTGAGGAAGGCGCTGGATGAACTGCACACAGTTATAAACAACTATGAAACAGAACACCCGGAGGCCTTGTTCATCGTGGCAAGGGACTTCAACAAGGCCAACCTCAAGAGTGTACTGCCAAAATTCCACCAGCACATCTCCTGTCCCACCAGGGGCGACAACACTCTTGATCACTGCTACTCAAAAATCAAGGGCGCCTACCGTTCCATTCCCTGACCGCACTTTGGGAAATCAGACCATAAGACGGTGCTCCTTCTCCCGGCATACAAACAGAAACTCAAGCGGGAGAATCCAGCTAAGAAGGTTGTGCAGTGCTGGTCCAAGGAAACAGAAGAGCTCCTACGTGACTGCTTAGAGACAGTGGACTGGCCCATATTTAAGAACTCAGCAACCAGCTTAAATGAGTATGCCACCACAGTCACAGACTTCATCAGCAAATGTGTGGACGATTGCGTGCCAAAGAAAGCAGTACGTACGTTCCCCAACTGGAAACCATGGCTCAATCACGAGATTTACTCCTTCCTGAAGGACAGGTCTGAGGCGTTCAAGTCAGGTGACCCTGACCTATACAGTAAATCCAGGTATGACCTCCGCAAAGCCATCCGAGATGCCAAGAGAGAATATCAGATCAAGCTAGAGTCACAGACTAGAGTTACAGACTCTTGCCGGTTGTGGCAAGGCCTAAACGACATAATGGGCTACAAAGCGAAGCCGAGCAGTATCTCCGGCAGCAATGCACCCCTCCCGGATGAACTCAATGCATTCTATGCTCGCTTTGAGCAGAAAACCAACGATCCGCTGTCGAGTGCCTAGCAGCCCATAACACAGCCATACCCACCATCGCAGCTTCCGAAGTCAGATCGGCCTTCCTGAAAGTGAACCCTCGGAAGGTGGCGGGTCCAGCCGGAATCCCTCGTTGTGCACTCAGAGCCTGCGCGGACCAGCTGGCAGATATGTTCGCAGACATCTTTAACCTGTCCCTACTCAGCGCCAAGGTCCTCAACTGCTTCAAGAAGACCACCATCGTACCAATGCCAAAGAAGAACCAGGCCACATGCTTCACTGACTACCAGCCCTGACTTCAATCGTAATGAAGTGCTTCGAGATGTTGGTCATGAAGCGCATCACCTCCATACTCCAAGAACACCTTGATCCACTGCAATTCGCATACCGCCGCAACTGGTCCACAGCAGGCGCCATCTCCCTGGCCCTACAGTCATCCCAAGAGCATCTCGACAACATGGCCTCCTACATCAGACTCCTATTTATTGACTACAGCTCTGCCTTCAACACCATAATCCCAGCCAAGCTTATATCAAAGCTCCAATACCTAGGACTTGGCTCCTCACTCTGCAACTGGATCCTCGGCTTTCTGACCCACAGACCACAATCAGTAAGGATAAACAACAACACCTCCTCCACAATAGTCCTCAATACTGGGGCCCCGCAAGGCTGCGTACTTAGCCCCCTACTATACTCCCTGTACGCACACGACTGAGTGGCAAACTTTGATGCTGACGATACAATCATAGTGGGCCGAATCTCGAATAACGAAGAGTCAGAATACAGGAGGGAGATAGAGAACCTAGTGAAGTGGAGCAACGACAACAATCTATCCCTCAATGCCAGCAAAACTAAAGAACTGGCCATTGACTTCAGGAAGCAAAGTACTGTATACACCCCTGCCAGCATCAATGAGGCTGAGGTACGTGTGTGTTCTCAAACTTTTGTATCTTTTGCCCAATGGAAGAGATTGGAAGAGAGAATAACCCAGGTTGAAGGGGTCTTTGATCATGCTTCCCGCTTTCCAATGGCAGCGGGAGGTGAAGATGGAGTCAATGGATGGGAGGCAGGCTCGCATGGTGGATTGGGCTGTGTTCACGATTCTCTGTAGTTTCTTACGATCTTGGGCCGAGCAGTTGCCATACTAGGCTGTGCTGCAGCCTGATAGGATGCTTTCTATGATGCCTCTGTAAAAATTGATAGAGTCGTAGTGGACATGCCAAATTTCCTGATTAAGCTTCCCATAGAATCCTTGGATATATCCCGTCAGGCCCGGGGGACTTGTCTATCCTCAAGTTTTTCAAAACGCCCAACACATCTTCCTTCCTAACAAGTATCTCCTCGAGCTTACCAGTCTGTTTCACACTGTCCTCTCCAACAATATGGCCCCTCTCATTTGTAAATACTGAAGAAAAATACTTGTTCAAGACCTCTCCTATCTCTTCAGACTCAATACACAATCTCCCACTACTGTCCTTGATCGGATCTACCCTCGCTCTAGTCATTCTCATATTTCTCACATATGTGTAAAAGGCCTTGGGGTTTTCCTTGATCCTACCCGCCAAAGATTTTTCATGCCCTCTCTTAGCTCTCCTAATCCCTTTCTTCAGTTCCCTCCTGGCTATCTTGTATCCCTCCAGCGCCCTGTCTGAACCTTGTTTCCTCAGCCTTACATAAGTCTCCTTCTTCCTCTTAACAAGACATTCAACCTCTCTTGTCAACCATGGTTCCCTCACTCAACCATCTCTTCCCTGCCTGACAGGGACATACGTATCAAAAACACGCAGTACCTGTTCCTTGAACAAGTTCCACATTTCACTTGTGTCCTTCCCTGACAGCCTATGTTCCCAACTTATGCACTTCAATTCTTGTCTGACAGCATTGTATTTACCCTTCCCCCAATTGTAAACCTTGCCCTGTTGCACGCACCTATCCCTCTCCATTACTAAAGTGAAAGTCACAGAATTGTGGTCACTACCTCCAAAATGCTAACCCCACTAACAAATCTATCACCTGCCCTGGTTCATTACCAAGTACCAAATCCAATATGGCCTCCCCTCTGGTCGGACAATCTACATACTGTGTTAGAAAAGCTTCCTGGACACATTGCACAAACACTACCCCATCCAAACTATTTGATCTAAAGAGTTTCCACTCAATGTTTGGGAAGTTGAAGTCACCCATGACTACTACCCTGTGACTTCTGCACCTCTCCAAAATCTGTTTCCAATCTGTTCCTCCACATCTCTGCTGCTATTGGGGGGCCTATAGAAAACTCCCAACAAGGTGACTGCTCCTTTTCTATTTTTGACTTCAACCCATATTACCTCAGTAGGCAGGTCCCCCTCGAACTGCCTTTCTGCAGTTGTTATACTATCTCTAATTAACAGTGCCACCCCCCCCCCCCCCCCCAACCACCTCTTTTACCATCCTCCCTAATCTCGTTGAAACATCTATAACCAGGGACCTCCAACAACCATTTCTGCCCCTCTTCTATCCAAGTTTCCGTGATGGCCACCACATCGTAGTCCCAAGTACCGATCCATGCCTTAAGTTCACCTACCTTATTCCTGATGCTTCTTGCATTGAAGTATACACACTTCAACCCATCTCCTTGCCTGCAAGTACTCTCCTTTGTCAGTGTTACCTTCCCAACTGCATCACTACGTGCTTTGGCGTCCTGAATATCGGCTTCCTTAGTTGCTGGACTACAAATCCGGTTCCCATTCCCCTGCCAAATTAGTTTAAACCCTCCCGAAGAGTACTAGAAAACCTCCCACCCAGGATATTGGTGCCCCTCTGGTTCAGATGCAACCCGTCCTGCTTGTACAGATCCCACATTCCCAAGAATGCGCTCCAATTATTCAAATACCTGAAGCCCTCCCTCCTACACCATTCCTGCAGCCACGTGTTCAACTGCACTCTCTCCCTATTCCTAGCCTCGCTATCACGTGTCACCGGCAACAAACCAGAGATGACAACTCTGTCTGTCCTGGCCTTTAACTTCCAGCCTAACTCCCTAAACTTGTTTATTACCTCCACACCCCTTTTCCTACCTACGTCGTTGGTACCAATGTGCACCACGACTTCTAGCTGCTCACCCTCCCCCTTCAGGATCCTGAAGACACGATCCGAGACATCCCTGGCCCTGGCACCCGGGAGGCACACATACTTTCCGGGAGTCTCGCTCGTGACCACAGAATCTCCTATCTATTCCCCTAACCATTGAATCTCCTATTACTATTGCTTTTCTATTCTCCCCCCTTCCCTTCTGAGCCCCAGAATAATATCATGCCTCTGAACCTTTGGTGACTCTTCGTAACCAGTGCATACTGAATATTATTTTCTCACTATTCATTTAATTTATTTTATTATTTTAAAAAAACTTTCCAATTAAGGTGTAATTTAGCATGGCCAATCCACCTGCCCTGCATATTTCTGGGTTGTGGGGATGAGACCCATGCAGACACGGGGAGAATGTGCAAATCCCACACGGACAGTGACCTGGGACCAGGACCGAACCCGGGTCCTCAGTGACATGAGGCAGCAATGCTCACCACGGCACCATCATGCCGCCCCCACTATTCATTTAAATAGAAATTCATGTGTAGTCGATGGCCAAATTTCCAATATGTGGTTCTAATAGCTGAGGCTCCCTTTGTGAAGTTGGAGAATTACCCCTTATATGATTTGTTGAACAACTTCACTTATGGTGAATGGTATAGGTAAGAATCACCAGTATTGCAGATAAGGGGCTGGTTTAGCTCACAGGGCTAATCGCTGGCTTTTAAAGCAGGCCAGCAGCACGGTTCGATTCCCGTACCAGCCTCCCCGGACAGGCGCCGGAATGTGGCGACTAGGGGCTTTTCACAGTAACTTCATTTGAAGCCTACTCGTGACAATAAGCGATTTTCAGTTCATTTTTCATTTCAAGCTGGTTTAGCGCATGGCTAAATCACTGGCTTTGAAAGCAGACCAAGGCAGGCCAGCAGCATGGTTCAATTCCCGTACCAGCCTCACCGAACAGGTGCCGGAATGTGGCGACTAGGGGCTTTTCACAGTAACTTCATTTGAAGCCTACTTGTGACAATAAGCAATTTTAATTTTCATGCTTTAACATATGAAAATAAGAAATAGAAACCAAAGTAGGATATATAGTTCATTCAGCTACATTAACATCCAATAAGATCATGGCTGAACTTCTACGTCAATTCCACTTCCCTGTCCTATCCCCATATCCTTAATTCAACTTATTGCCCAAAAGTCCATCAAACCCCGTATTGAATATACGTATCAACTAAACATCCACAGCCCTCTGGAGTAGAGAATTGCAATTCCTCTGATTGAGGAAGTTTATCCTCATCTCCATCCTAAATGGTTGACCTTTATCCTGCAACTATGACCCCCCACGTCCCAGACTCTTCAGCCTCTGAAATAACCTCTCGTATCTACCCTGTCAAGCCTCAAAGAATCGAGATCACCTTTCATTCTCCTAAATCCCAGAGACTATACATCCATGTTCAGTCTTCCATAGGACAGACCTTACATCCCAGGAGTTAATCTAGTCAATCTCCACAGCACCCTGTTTGAGGTAACTGTAGCTTTCCTTAGGTAAGGAGACAAAAACTGTGCACAGTACCACCCCAGGTGTGGTCTCACAAAACCCCAAAATAATTTCAGCAAGTTATACTGGCTCCTGATACTGGCTCATGATGTTTTCTCAAAAGCTTACTAAGTGCTTACTATAACTACTTGTTAACTTTCCATGACTCATATACAATGACCCCCAAATCCCTCTGAATGCCAACATTTACTAGTTTCTCACCTTTTAAAGAATATCTGCTTTTCCATTCTTCCTATCAAAGTGGATAATATCATAGTTTCCCATCTATCAACCTTTTCCACACAGTTAACCAGTCGGTATCCTTTTGCAGGATCATTGCATCCTCTTCACAGTTTACTTTCCAAACCAGTCTTGTATCATCAGCAAACTTGGACATATTACACACCGTCCCCATAGATACAGTACGTCATTGATATAAATTGTACATAGCTGAGACCCCAGCATTGATATTTGTGGCACTCTTTGCCTTCCAGAAAATTACGTAACTATTCTTATTTTCTGTTTTTTTTTATTAACCAATCCTTAATCCATGCTAACAAATTACCCCTGAACCAATAAACTCCAATCTCGTGTAAACCTTTTGTTTGGCACCTTATTTGAATGATTTCTGAAAAGCCAAATATCCTATATCCACTGGTTCCACTTCACTGTTACGTGCACTCAAAAAAATTAAATACATCAAACACAATTTCTCTTTGATAAAACCATGTTGATATTGATGGATAATACTGTGATTTTCCAAGTGCCCTGTTACTACTTCCTTAATAATAAATGTTGGCATTTTGCCTACTAGCCGGCCTAACGTCACCTTCTTTTGTTCTTCCTTCTTTATTGAACCTCGGGGCTACATTCGCTACCTTCCAATCCACAGGGAACATTTTAAATTCTCGTGAAATCTGAAAGATCAAAACCAATACATTTTCAATCTCTGCAGCTACCTCTTTTAAAGCCTTAAGGTAAAGGCCATCAGATGCAGAGTATTTTCTGGCTTTTAGTCCCATTAATTTCTCCTGGACTGGTGATTTACTAATATCAATGACTGAGTTCCTCATTTTCATTAAGCTATCGGTTCTGGAATATCCTTTGTATCTTCTACTATGAATACAGACACAACATATTTGTTTAATATCTCTATCATTTACTTATTCCACACTATAATTTATCCTGCCTCTGCCTCTAAAAGATCCATGTTTACTTTCATTAATCTCTTCTTTTTCACATTTGTAACAGTTTTTGCATCCTGTTTATACATTTCTTGCTAGTTTACTCTCAGATCTATTTCTTCCTCTTTATGAATTTCATGGTCATTCTTTGCAGATTTTAAAACTCACTCAATCATAAGGCTTACTACTGTTATTGCAACATTGTAAGCTTCTTCTACCAATCTAGGATAACTTCTGCAGTTAACCATGGACTTTTCCATTGGACTTTTTATTCCTCAATAGTATATATATTCATTGAGAATTATTTCTTTAAATGTTTTTCATTACTTATCATTCATCATATCTATCAAATCTAATTTCCCAATTTGCCGCAGTCAACATCTCTCCTATAATTCCATAATTGGCTCTGTTTAAATTTAAGACTCTAGTGGACTTGGAGACCCTAGGTGGCAATGGAGTTTGAGGTCGCACATTTGGCGGCTCCCGCTCGAGGCGGCTTTTTTCGACCTTTTACCCATTTGCTAGGCAGATGTGGGAAAACAGAGGAGGGAAACCCAGGCACACCTAGCCAAGGTCGTGGAACCATTAAAAGCAGAAATTGATCGTGTGGAACAGAGGCTGGTGTCCCCGGCCAGGCCATTCGGAAATTGGAGGAGATGGTGGGGGAGCACGAGGAGCAGCTTATCTCGTTGGTGGCCGAGATTGCAATGATGCGGGAGACGCAGAAGTGGCTAAAGGAGAAAGTGGCGGACCTAGAGAATTGCTACCAGAGACAAAATCTAAGAATCGTGGGGATGCCTAAAGGCATCGAGGGAGCGGAAGCTGGCTCATATATGACCAAGATGCTGGGAAAGCTGATGGAGAATGGGGTTCTTCGACCAGTCCCTGGTCGACCGGACACATAGGATGCTGATGAGGAAGCCGCAGGCAAACGAGCCACCGAGGGCGATGGTGGTGCAGCTCCACTGATTCTTCGATAAGGAGAAGGTATTGAGCAAGGCAGACAAGGAGCTGCACCTGGGAAGACAACGAGCTTCAGGTGTATCAGGACTTGGGCACGGACCTGGCAAAGAGGAGAGCCGGATTTAATCAGGTGAAGGCTGCCCTGTTTAAAAAGGGGGTGAAATTCGGCATGCTGTACCTGGCCCAACTCTGGGGGACTTTTAATAGCCGAGAACATTATTTTGGAACACCAGAGGAGGCAGTGGAGTTTTTAAGAGACAATGGACTGGAAGGAGAAGGAGGACATTAAACTGTTGAGGGGAAGTGAGGAGATGTTTGCTTCTTCTGTCTTTTTTCTTTTCATTTGTTGGAGAACTTCTCTCCTTTGAGATGTTTTGTTGGGTTTACTGGCGGGGTGTTTGGGGAGTGTTGAGGGTGTGTGCACTTTCTTTCTTGTTCCATTGTTGTTTATGATGTGGAGATGCCGGCGTTGGACTGGGGTGAGCACAGTAAGAAATCTTACAACACCAGGTTAAAGTTCAACAGGATTGTTTCAAACACTAGCTTTCGGAGCACTGCTCCTTCCTCAGGTCAATGAAGAGGTGGGTTCCAGAAACATATATATAGACAAATTCAAAGATGCCAGACAATGCTTAGAATGCGAGCATTAGCAGGTAACCAAGTCTTTACAGATCCAGAGATGGGGGTAACCCCAGGTTAAAGAGGTACGAATTGTCTCAAGGCCAGGCCAGATGGTGAAAGTGAAGTGAAAATCGCTTATTGTCACAAGTAGGCTTCAATGAAGTTACTGTGAAAAGCCCCTAGTCGACACATTCCGGCGCCTGTTCGGGGAGGCTGGTACGGGAGGCTGGTGGGGGATGAATGTAATGTGACATGAATCCCAGGTCCCTGTTGAGGCTGCACTTGTGTGCGGAACTTGGCTATAAGTTTCTGCTCGGCGATTCTGCGTTGTCGCGCGTCCTGAAGGCTGCCTTGGAGAACGCTTACCCGGAGATCAGAGGCTGAATGCCCTTGACTGCTGAAGTGTTCCCCGACTGGAAGGGAACATTCCTGCCTGGTGATTGTCGCGCGATGTCCGTTCATTCGTTGTCGCAGCGTCTGCATGGTCTCGCCAATGTACCACGCTTCGGGACATCCTTTCCTGCAGCGTAAGAGGTAGACAACGTTGGCCGAGTCACACGTGTATGTACCGCGTACCTGGTGGGTGGTGTTCTCACGTGTAATGGTGGTGTCCATGTCGATGATCTGGCACATCTTGCAGAGATTGCCATGGCAGGGTTGTGTGGTGTCGTGGTTGCTGTTCTGAAGGCTGGGTAGTTTGCTGCAAACAATGCTCAAACAAACCATTGTTTGCAGCTGACATAGGTGTGGTTGCTGTGGTGCAGCAAGAAAAGGAGTGGTGACGGTGGGCATCTGAGGGTGGGCCTGAAGGACTGGCCCAAGAATGGATATGATTGACCAGCAGGGGAGGGGGCAGATTGCGCCCTGACCAGGTTGGTCACATGGAATGTGAGAGGGCTGAGTGGGCCAGTCAAACGATCGTGTGTATTCGCGCACTTGAGGAGCTTGAAGGCAGACATGGCCTTTTTGCAAGAAACACACGTGAAGATTAGAGATCAGACTAGGCTACGGAAAGGGTGGCGAGGGCAAGTCTTTCATTCGGGATTAAATATGAAGACACAGGGAATGGCGGTGTTGGGGCGGCATGGTAGCACAGTGGTTAGCACTGTTGCTTCACAGCGCCAGGGTCCCAGGTTTGATTTCCGCTTGGGTCACTGTCTGTGCGGAGTCTGCACGTTCTTCCCATGTCTGCCTGGATTTCCTCCAGATGTTCCGGTTTCCTCCCACAAGTCCTGAAAGATGGGCTTAGGTGAATTGGACATTCTGAATTCTCCCTCTGTGTACCCGAACCACCGCCAGAGTCTGGTCACTAGGAGATTTTCACAGTAATCTCAGTGCAGTGTTAATGTAAGACTACTTGTACCAATTATTTTTATTTTTTTTATATAAATTTAGAGTACCCAATTCATTTTTTCCAATTAAGGGGCAATTTAACGTGGCCAATCCACCTAGCCTGCCCATCTTTGGGTTGTGGGGGCAAAACCCACGCAAACACGGGAAGAATGGGCAAACTCCACACAGACAGTGACCCAGAGCCAGGATTCGAACCTGGGACCTCGCCGCTGTGAGGCAACAGGGCTAACCCACTACTTGTACCAATTATAAAGATTATTATTAAATAAATGGGTGGCGGGTGAAAGCAGAACTAGGGGACATAGCCTCAAAATAAGGGGAAGTAGATTTAGGACTGAGTTTAGGAGGAACTTCTTCACCCAAAGGGTTGTGAATCTATGGAATTCCTTGCCCAGTGAAGCAGTTGAGGCTCCTTCATTACATGTTTTTAAGGTAAAGATAGATAGTGTTTTGAAGAATAAAGGGATTAAGGGTTATGGTGTTCGGGCCGGAAAGTGGAGCTGAGTCCACAAAAGATCAGCCATGATCTCATTGAATGGCAGAGCAGGCTCGAGGGCCAGATGGCCTACCCCTGCTCCTAGTTCTTATGTTCTTATGTTCTTATGTTTGAGGTGGGGAACATTGTGGCAAATTCGGGAGGGAGGTTTGTGATGGTGAGTGGGAAGCTGGATGGGATGCTGGTGGTTTTGGTAAATGTTTATGCCCCAAACTGCGCCGAGTTGGAGTTTATGAAACGGGTGTTGGGGAAGATCCCGGACCTAGAGTCTCACCGGTTGATCATTGGAGGGGACTTTAACACTGTCTTGCAACCAGGTTTGGACCGGCCAAGCCCGAGGTCAGGGAGGGTATTGGCGGTGATGAAGAAGCTGAAGGGGTTCATGCAGCGCATGGGGGTAGTGGATCCATGGAGGTTTTGGAGACCGAGGAACCACACGGGTGACGTGTTGACCGCCATGCTATGGGAGGCGCTCAAGGCAGTGATTAAGCAGGAGTTCATATCAATCCGGGCGCATAGGGAAAAGGTGGAGCAAGCAGAGATGACAAGATTGGGGGACGAGATTCTGCGGCTGGACAGGAGGTACTCTGAGGCCCCGGAGGCGGGATTATTGAAGGAGAGGCAGAAGCTCCAGATAGACATTGGGCTGGTGTCCACGGGGAAGGCAGTAGGGCAGTTGCGGAAGGCCAGAGGGGCAGTGTATGAGTACGGGTAGGATGCTGGCCCACAAACTCAGGAAGCAGGGGGCGGCGAGGGAGATCGGAAGCGTGAAGGACGGGAGGGGAAGATTGATACAGGACCCGGTGGGGGTGAATGGGGTATTTGAGGAGTTTTACAGGAGGCTTTATAAATCGGCGTCACGGACGGGGGATAGGGAATGCGATGGTTCCTGGATTTGGAGTTCCCCAAGGTGGAGGATGATCTGGTGGAGGGGCTGGGGGTCACCACTGGACTGGTGGAGGTGATGGAGGGCATGGGGGCTATGCAGGCAGGGAAGGCCCTGGGCTCGGATGGATTTGCTATAGCATTTGGGGGAGACCTGGGCCCCTGCTGGTTAATCAGGTGAGGGAAAAGGGGGAGCTCCCACCTACATTATCATAGGCGTTTTTATCCCTAATACTAAAAAAGGATAAAGATCATGAACAGTGTGGTAGCACAATGGTTAACGCAATTGCTTCACAGCTCCAGGGTCCCAGGATTGATTCCCGGCTTGGGTCACTGTCTGTGCGGAGCCTGCATGTTCTCCCAGTATCCACGTGGGTTTACTCTGGGTGCTCTGGTTTCCTCCCACAGTCCAAAGATGTGCAGGTTAGGTGGATTGGCTAT
This sequence comes from Scyliorhinus canicula, assembly GCF_902713615.1. NCBI lineage: Eukaryota > Metazoa > Chordata > Chondrichthyes > Carcharhiniformes > Scyliorhinidae > Scyliorhinus > Scyliorhinus canicula. Next base: position 202,340,990 of record NC_052147.1, read on the forward strand.
GCTAAATTGCCCTTAGTGTCCAAAAAAGGTTAGGTAGGGTTACGGGGATAGGGTGGGGATGGGGGCTTCCAAGGGCCGGTGCAGACTCGATAGGCGGAATGGCCTCCTTCTGCACTATAAATTCTACGATTCTATCGCCTGATAATGCTATTAAATGTGGACGCTAAGTTTCTGGCAAAGTTCCTTGCCTTGTCAATTGAGGACTGTGTGCCGAGGGTGATAGGGGAAGATCAGACGGGTTTGTAAAGGGGAAATGACTGTCGGCAAATGTTCAGAGACAACTACTAATAATAATAGTCTTTATTATTGTCGAACAGGTTTGTTTTGAATCACTAGCTTTTGAATCATTGTTCCTTCCTCAGGTGAGTGAAGAGGTAGATTCCAGAAATAGACAAATATAAATAGACAAAGTCAAAAATGCAAGTCGATACTTTGAATGCGAGTCTTTACAGGTAATTAAGTCTACGGGTCCAGACGAAGCCACTGGAGAGAGGGATAATCAGAGGTTAAAGATGTGTGAATTGTCTCAGGCGAGGACAGTTGGTAGGATTTTGCAAGTCCAGGCCAGATGGTGGGGGGTGAATGTAATGCAACATGAATCCAGGTCCCGGTTGAGGCCGCACTCATGTGTGCGGAACTTGGCTGTAAGTTTCTGCTTGGCGATTCTGCATTGTCGCGCGTCCTGAAGGCCGGAGAACACGTATCCAAAGATTGGCAGCTGAATACCCTTGACTGCTGAAGTGTTCCCCGACTGGAAGGGAACATTCCTGCCTGCCGATTGTCGCGTGATGTCCGTTCATCCGTTGTCGCAGAGTCTGCATGGTCTCGCCAATGTACCATGCTTCGGGACATACTTTCCTGCAGCATATGAGGTAGACAACAGGGTCTCATTATACGCAGATGACCTGCTGCTTTATATTTTGGACCCACTGGGAGGTATTAGAAGAATTATTAGTATTCTGGAGGAGTTTGACTGGGTTTCCGGATATAAGCTAAACATGGGGAAGAGTGAGGTGTTCCCAATCGACGCCGGGGACAGGGGAGGAGGTTGGGTGAGCTGCCGTTCAAGGTGGTTGGGGTGAGCTTCAGATACTTGGGCATCCAGGTGGCGCAGGGATGGGAGCAGTTGCACAAGTTGAACTTGGCGCAGTTGGTGGAACAGATGAGGGGTTATTTTAAGAGGTGGGATGTGTTGCCGCTATCGCTGGCGGGACGGGTGCAGACACTGAAAGTGATGGTTCTGCTGAGGCTCTTGTTTGTCTGTCTGAACCTCCTGGCCTTCGTCCCCAGATCATTCTTTAAGAAAGTCAACACTTTGATCTCTGGGTTTGTGTGAGCGGGAAAATCCCCACGGGTTAAGAAGGTGCTGTTGGAACCAGGGAGGTGGGGGGTGTGGGCAGCAAATATTGCTATGGTAAGGAAGTAGGTATGGGGGAGGGGGAGGTGGGGGCGGTCCCTTGCAGGGGCCCAAGTGTTGGGGCATTGTTAACCGTTCTCGCCAGCCAAGGACTTCACAAGCCCAGCGATGGTGGCGGCCCTGCGGGTGTGGGGACGGTGGCGGCAGCATCTGAGGTTGGAAGGTGCCTCGGTGTGGGCATCAATTTGCGACAAACACAGCTTTGCACTGGGGGAGTCGGTCGCGAGGTTTCAGGGGTGGCGACAGGCAGTGATCGAGCATTTTGGGGACCTGTTTCTGGGAGGCGGTTTTGTGAGTTTAGAGGATTTGGACGAGGAATATGAGTTGCCTAGGACTTTGTGAGGAAGCTTGTGCCATCCTTTCCCGGTTTGCCGCCCTTGGGATTACAGGATAAGGTGCTATTGAGGGAAGGAGTGGGTGAGGGTAAGGTGTCCGAGATTTACAAGGAACTAATTGACTAGGATAGGGGAAGTCAAACGGAAATGGGAGGAGGAACAGGGGGGGGAAATGAGGACAGGTTGTGGGAGGAGGCCTGAGGAGGGTGGATGCATCCCCGTTGTGTGTGAGGCTTAGCCTTATCCAGTTTAAGGTAGTACATAGGGTGCACATGACAGTGGCTAGGATGAGCACGCTCTTTGAGGGGGTAGAGGACAGGTGTGGGTGGTGCACAGGGAGGCCCGCGAACTATGTTCACATGTTTTGGACATGTGCGAAACTGAAGGGGTTCTGGCAAGGGTTCTCGGACATAATGGCCAAGGTGTCGAGGGTGAAAGTGGCCCTGAGTCTAGAAGTATCGATAGTTGGAATGTCAGAAGACCTGGGAGTACAGGGGGTGAGAGAGGCCGATGTTGTGGCCTTTGCCTCCCTGATAGCCCGGAGTCCGATTTTGCTGGAGTGGAGGGATTCAGAGCCACTGAAACTGGGGGTGTGGGTGACCTGGCGGAGTTCCTTAGGTTGGAGAAAAATCAAGTTAGTCTTAAGAGGGTTGGTCGATAGGTTTGCCTGGACGTGGAAGCCGTTCATCAACTTCTTCAAGGAGAATTGAGGTGTCAGCAGGGGGGGGGGGGGGGGGGGGGGGGGGGGGGATAAAGGTGCTAAAATGGGGAAGGCAGAAAGGGAGGAGGGGAATGGCACAGGGGTTGGGGCGTTGGTTAGTTATTTATTTATTACGATCCTGTTTGTTCTCATAGAGGTACTAGAACGGTTTGGGCTTGGAACAGGCATGGGTGAACAACGCTCTCATGGCGAGTGTACGGACAAACAACACCAGCTCCCAGTACTTCCAGCTGCAAAGGGGCACCAGGCAAGGATGCTCGTTGTCCCCGCTGCTGTTTGCCCTAGCAATCGAATCATTAGCAATCACACTCAGAACAGCAAAGAACTGGAGGGGAATCCAAAGAGGACACCGAGAGCACAGAGTCTCGCTCTATGCAGATGACCTGCTCCTCTACATCTCAGACCCACAAAGCAGCATGGACGGAATCATCGCGCTCCTGAAAGAGTTCAGTGCCTTCTCAGGCTACAAACTCTACATGAGCAAAAGCTTGATTTTCCCGGTGAACCCGCAAGGGGTGGGGCAGCACTGATGGGACTACAGTTTAAACAAGCCCGACACAAATTCTGCTACCCGGGGATTCAAATAGCCATGACGGGATGGGGATCCACAAATGGAACCTGACCAGTCTGACAGGGGAAGTCAAAAAGGACCGGCAGAAGTGGAACACACTTCCACTCACCCTTGGCAGGGAGACTACAGATGATCAAAATGAACGTACGGCCCAGATACCTCTTCCTACTAAGATCCATCCCGATCTATATCCCTAAAGCCTTTTTTAACTCACTGGGCAAATTAATCATGGCGTTTGTATGAGGGGGAAAGAATGCTAGGATTACAAAGAAGGTCCTACAGAAAACAAACTCCAGGGAGGGGCTAGCCTTCCCAAAACTACAAAACTACCACTGGGCAGCAACGGCAGAAAGAGTGATGGGATGGATAAAGGAGCCAAAAGCTGAGTGGGTACGCACGGAGGAGGCCTCATGCATGGGGCCTCATTCCGGGCCCTCGCCATGACGGCACTACCAACCCCACCCAAGAAACACTCCAGCAGCCCAGTGGTGGTCGCCACCCTCCAGACTTGGAACCAACTCCGGCAGCAATTTGGACTGACAATAACCATAGGTTCACACCAGCACTCACTGACGCCACCTTTAAAAGGTGAAGACAGGATGGGGGACATTGACAGTCAAGGACCTCTACATTAACGGTAGGATCACAACACTGGATTAATTGACGGAGAGATTCCAGCTAGCAAAGGGCAACAAACTCGGGTACCTACAGCTTAAAAACTTCCTACAGGAGACAAGAACGTACCTGCGATCACCACGACAGACACTATTAGAGGAACTACTGGACACAGACATTCTAGGGAGAGGGAACTGCAGTGACATGTATGAATGACTGATAGAGAGGGCCGACGCCAAAGTGGACGTGGCAAGGAGGAAGTGGGAGGAAGACTAGGGATTTGAAATTGGGTGGGGTTTCTGGAGCGACGCACTGCACAGGTGCAACCTAACACAACTAAAAGTGGTACATAGTGTCAAGGGAATGTCACTTAAATAAATGTTTGTCTGCTCAAGTGGTTGCAGTGATGTCAGAGTGTGGGTGGAGCTGAGCGCTGGCTCTGTTTGTTAGTTTCGCTTTGAGGAAAAGCTTGGGTATGTCTGTGTTTTTTGGTTTTGTTTTTAGTGTTGGAGCTACAGCCAGCCAAAGAAGGTGTAATTTTGATCTCTCTGCCATCTAAAGACTGTCTCTAGATCATTTGGTGAATTCAGAGTGATAACTGCTCTCAGTAGAGAATTTAAACCTGATGTGCTTCTGTAAAAAGGATTTTTGTCTTATGGATGTTAAAAGGAAAGTTTAAGGATTATTTAATGTATTGTATTCTTTGGGGGTGTATTTGAATTGATGGTTGCTAAGATGTTCACTATGTTTTAAAAACATAGAATAAACATTGTTTTGCTTTAAAAATTACTTTTAAATTTCTGCTGCACCACACCTGTAGAGTGGGGCGTGTGCTTCCCATACCACAATCTAGTAAATGTTGTGGGTCAGGTGAACTCCATGATACACTTTGGTGTTCTCTAAACCCTGGCCCATAACAAATTGGGGGCTCGAGGGGGATAAAGTCTATCTATTGGATTGGCTTAGTGAATTTAAAGACAGTGAGGGGTGAGCATATTGTGGTTGCTTTTTAGGTGTGGTATTTCAGTTTAAGTAAGGAGTGTGTTGTGGACAATGGCTCTTTCAGAGGCTCTGAAGTTTTTGGGGGTAGAGACGGGCACACGCAGTACCTTACGGACAGAGACTAAAAACAGGCTTTTAGAGTTGGCAAAAACATTGCAGTTAACATTACCTGACAAAATGCGAAAAGATTAGGTAATTATGGCGGTGGCAAAGCATTTAAAATTGCCCGAGATAGTTTGACTCATTGGAAATGGCAAAAATTCAGTTACCAATTAAACAAATGGAACATGAGAAACAATTAAAGCAGCTTGAATACGAAAGAGAGAGAGGAAAAAGAAAGTGATAGAGAGGAAAAAGAAAAAGAGAGAGAAGGAAGGAAAACAGGACTAAAGCCCTGGCAGAACAAAAAGAAAGAGAAAGGGAGATACAGATCAGGGAAAAAGATAAAGAGAGAGAGTTTGAACTTCAGAAAATGGCCATGAAACATGACAGTCAAAGTTGGCGGACGTAAAGGGAAATGTATAGTTGGAGGATAGTGATGAGGATAGTGAGAAAGAGCGTCATAGTCGAAGGCTTGGTGGGATCTATTTAAATGTGTCCACGCAATGCTAAGGTTTGATGAGAAGGAGGTAGAAGCCTTTTTCATTTCATTTGAGAAGGTAGCTAAACAAATGAAATGGCCACAGGACATGTGGGTATTACTGATGCAAACAAAGCTGGTAGGTAGGGCAAGTGAAGAGTTTGCATCACTACTGGAGGACGTATCTGGGACATACGAGGAGGTGAAAAAATCCATCCCCCAAACAGGCCGCCCCAGACAGGATGGATGCCGAGATCCCGCCGGGTAAGACCAGATGTGAACGGCGCCGGCGGGACTCGGGTTTTTTTGGGTGGCCACTCGGCCCATCCCGGGCGGAGAATCGCCGGGGGGGGCGCATAGAGCAGCCACCGACCGGCGCCGCTCCGACCGTGCCAGCGCCAATGGCACCGATTCTCTAGTGGCCGGAGAATCAGCGGACCGGCGTTGGGGCGACGTCGCGTGAATCGCGCCCGGCCCGGCGATTCTCCGACCCGCCGTGGGCTGAGAGAATCCTGCCCGCTATGTCACGTCTGGTCTCAGCTCGAACACTGTTTCAATCTTGTTGAATGTACCTTCATATCAGATAATGTCAGATAACATCAGAACAAGGGGTTGTAACACTTGATGCAGCCATGGACAGTGTTTATAATTATAATCATAATTATAACTTACTCATCAGTAATTTTCAGGAATATTTTTTAGCTAATATTTTAAAGGACCCCCCCTCTATAATTGCTGAATCCAACAGGGGGGTTAACTCTGTCCTGTTACATATTTCCTAGATCCTATGGGCGTGTTTCTCCTTCCCGCCGCGCCAGATTTCCAGTTCAGCACGCCGTCGGGATTCTCCGTTACGCCAGCTGGTCAATGGGGTTTCCCATTGTGGGGCGGCATCACGCCATCGGGAAACCCCCGGGCTGCCGGAAAAACGGAGCATCCCGACGGCGGAGAATTCAGCCCTTTGTGTTTTGCTTTGCTTTGTATATACCTGTATTGATATCATGATATAACCCAATAAAAAACATTTAAAAGAAAGGTTAGGTTATGGGGTTATGAGGATAAGGCAAGGAGAATGGGGGAATGGACACAGATTCTATTCTATTCTGTTCTATCTGGGCTACCCCACTTCCTTTTCCATTTTACCTATCTTTTTCTAAAAGTCACGTACCCTCGAATACTTGGTTCACAACCCAAGTCAACCTGCAACCATATCACTGTAATGGTGACTAGATCAGACCCATTTACCTCTATTTGCACCATTATCTTGTAATGAATGCATCATGCATTCAGATATGATGCCTTTAATTTCAACTTATTATTTTTCCTTGATATGGCCTTTGTCACTAATACCCGATTAACTGTTATCAAACTCTCTGTCCTTTCCTGGTACAATCTGCCTAATTTCACTACTTTACTTTAAAACTTTGAGTTTTCGCTTCAGATTTACAAATTTACTCTTAACTGAAGCTTTTCTCTGCCTTATTAGTTTAAAGCCCTATCTATTTGATTCGCCAGGACATTTATTTTTCCTGACTTCTTCATGAGTAAACCTTGTGGTCCAGACCAATGAAGACCAGAAAAGCCTCAGAGTCAATCACATAATCTGTCAGCAGATCTCAACTGGCATTGCAGTGTGGACATTATAATTGCTCTCAGCACCTTCAGCTGATATCAGCAAATGTTCCTGCCCCCGTTTGCTACCCAGTGACCACACTGTGGCTGCTAATTGAGGACAGAACTGAGCGTAACTATATCTATACTGTCTACATAGCTGATTTGCCAACTAACATGCACTCTATGGTTTAATGTACGTTTGAAGGGCAAGGTATCAGGGAACACCTAGTGCATATATCTGCAACATCATTATCTTCAGCACAGATTGGAAAAATAAAAGGAAACTGAAAGTTTGAAAATATCCAGAAAGGATAGTGAGATCAAAGAAAGATGAAAGAGATATGAGAATGGAATAAGTAAGGCTTATTTTACTTAAGTGAAATGATCACACAAGACAGCAAGGCCTCTTGACTTCTGTGACCCTGACCATTAATGACAGATATGTCTGCAGCAGTAATTTTGAGATCAGAAGGATGTAGATAGCTGACTGAAAAGCCTGTGGTCAATAGAAGCATTCAGGGAAGGGGAAAGCATGGTAAGATGTACCACAATCGTTCAGATTGGATCAATGCTTTATTGTCTTTCAAATAGTTGGTGTGGAAAAACAGCTGTCTAGTTTATAATTTATTTGGTTTTGTAGTATGTTTCTAAGTCTTTCATGAATTCTTTAGGTAATCATTTATTACAAAATTTATCAGCAGTACATAACATATTTATCATATTTTTTGTCAACTAAAATTTTGGTAAAAGGTTGAGAAGCGTTGATGTCTAAAGGGAAATCCTGAGTCTCCTTGTTCAAGAGTCACGGAAATCTAGCATGCAGGTGCAACAAACAATTAGGAAGAGGATTTGAGTACAGGAGTAAAGGGATGGGATTCACCGTCCCACCATCCCCGATTTCCAGCATGGTGTGCCCTGCCGGCAGTGGGATCCTCTGTCCGGAAGCCAGCCAATTGGTTCCCATTGTGGCCATCCCATGCGGTCTGGAAACCCACGGGCTTGTGTGCACTGTCAGAGACGCGGAGGATTCAGCTGATGGAGGATCTCGCAGAAGATGTCTTTAGGTCTTTCGTAATGCTGACATCCCATGAACGAATATAAAACAGCCTTGATACAATTGTATAGAGCCTTGGTGAGACCACATCTAGAGTATTGCATCCAGCTTTGGTCTCCTAATCTAAGGATCTATTTGCCATACAGGGAGTGAAACAAAGGTTCACCAGACTAATCTCTGGAAGGTGGGAATGTCCAAGAGGAGAAATTGAGGAGACTGGGCCTCTATTCTTTAGAGTTTAGAAGAATGAGAGATGATCTCATTGAAACATACAAAATTCTTACAGGGCTTGATTGGGTAGATGAAAGACCGATGTTTACCTTGGCTGGGGGTTCTAAAACCAGAGGACACCATTCCTGAATAAGAGGTAGACATTTTAGGATTGAGGTGAGGATGAATTTCTTTACTCAGTGGTTGGTATATCTTTAGGATTCTCTGCACAAGAGGGCTGTGGCGAGTCAATCATTGAGTATGTTCAAGACATAGATTGATAAGTTTTGAGATAGCAAAGACATCAAGGAATATGGGAATAGACTTCCGGTGGCGCCCTCGAGGAGACAGGTCGCAGGTCGGATCGCTCCCGCCCAAGATGGGCAAACGGACCTTTGTCAACGGACTTTTTTGGGACCTGGCAGCCTGAATCGGTGGAGGAGACGATAGGGAAGAGGCTTCCTTTCCGGGGTATGGGCAGCTGGACCAGAAGTGGTCGAGTGGAGCGGTAAGGATCGAAGCGGGAGCAGCGGGGACCCCAGGCCGGGTGGCCAAGCATGGCGGACGGCGGGGACCGGGGAGCGGAGGCTCACTGGCCAAGGGAGGAGCAGATGGAGTTCTTCAAGAACTGCTTCGCCGAGCTGAGGAGGGACACGCTGGACCCGATGAGGGCGGTGATGGACCGAATGGTCGAGACACAGGCGGTCCAAGGGAAGGCGCTCAGGGAGGTCGAGGTGAAGCTTTCCAGTCAGGCGGGCACGGTAACGGAGCTGGAGCACGAGGTGGAGGAGCTGAACGCCCGTCAGAGGAGGATGCAGGAGCAGCTTGAAGAGCTGGGGAACAGAGCCAGGAGGCAGAATTTACGAATCGTTGGCCTCCCCGAGGGCTGCGAGGGGTCGGATGTGGGCGCATACGTGACGGGTATGCTTGAGGCGCTGATGGGACCGGAGGCCTTCCCTCAACCCCTGGAGTTGAATGGGGCACATAGAGCCCCCGCAAGGAAGCCCAGGACGGGCGACCGACCGAGGGCCTTGGTGGTCCGCTTTCACCGGCTTTCTGACAGGGAACGTGTGCTGCGATGGGCCAAGGCGGAGAGGAGCAGCAGATGGGAGAACTGCGAGGTGCGCATTTACCAGGACTTGGGAACGGAGCTGGCCAAGAGGCGTGCAGGATTCATCAAGGTAAAGGCAGCCCTCTACAAAAAGGAGGTGAGGTTTGGAATGCTATATCCTGCAAAGCTTTGGGTTACGTTTGAGGAACTCCACTACTATTTTGAGACACCAGAACAGGTTTGGACCTTTATTAAAGACAAGAAGCTGGACTTGAACTAATGGGCACTTAGTTCTTTCAGTGCTGTGCAGTGGCGGCGGCCTGTTAACCCAAAATTGCTCTGATTAGGACTTTTACTAAAAGAAGAAGCTGGACTGGAACTAAAGGACTTGGGGCTCTCAGACCTTTTGTGTGGCGGCGGTTTGTTAAACTATCCTGTACTGTAATGTTTTATCCAAGAGTGTTTTCAGCCTGGACAGAGAGTGGGGGCTGGAGGGCGCACTGTTTAGGGTCTTTTGGGGGGATTGCAATGGGGGGGGGGGGCCTGTGCTTGGTACCTTTTGGCGCGAGATCGGGGCCTCTGATAGGGGATGGGCTGGGGCTAGTCACGGGACTTGAAAGGGCACAGTGGGATACAATTAGGTTAATGGGTCCCTGGCGTGGGGGGGGGGGGGGGAGGGCCTGAGCGCTAGGACGGGAGACAGGTAGGCGCCAAGGGCAGGGGTCAGTGTGGCTAGCGTAGGTCAGGGGGCACCAGGGAGATCGGAGGGGGGGGGCGGGGCGGGCTAGGGCCAAGCGCAGGGCTGACCTGGCAGGTCAGGCCTTGGGGAGTAGGGGAGACCAGGCGGAGGGGGGCGGGGAGGGGGAAGAGGGTTAGGGCCACGTTAGTTTAGTTGAACACGTGTGGCATGGGCAAACAGAGCTGGCAGGGAAAGTGCCTTATGGAAGGATCTTTGGCATCAACACTTATTAACATGTTTATTCTTTCCCACTGTTCGTTTTCACTATGTTAAGGCTCTTTGCACAGGGCCATTTTTCTCTCTGTAACTGTTACAAACTTGTGTTAAATAAAAAACTTTTTAAAAAAAAGGAATATGGGAATAGTGCAGGAAAATGGCTTTAAGGTAGAAAGCCATGCTCTTGATCTTATTGAATGGTGGAGCAGGCTCTGAGGAGTCAAATTGCCTACTCCTGCTCTTAATTCCAATGTTCTCATGTAAAGGAATTCTTCAAGTGAGAACCAGGCCAAATACAATAAATGGAGAGGTGAAGCGAAGAGGAAAATAATACTGGCAAAGAGAGTAGGAGAAGAGAATGTCAGTTGACACAAAAGGAAGTAAATGAGTAAGCGGGTTTTTTTTTCTGCGACAGTCGTGTTCTGAGCGGTTGTGAAAAATGTGTCTCTCGTCAAGGAACTTCGGTTTAGGCCTTTCAACCCCACAAAATGAGCACCAAAAGGGCGAAAGGTTCCCCAAACTAACCCCCCACCCACTGCTGAAGAACCAGCATTTCAACAGTAAAAGCAAGGAGAGGGAAACCCTCAACCCTGGAGCAGGGAAGCCCACATGGTGGCACAGAACCGGCCATGGCCAACCCCATAGAATAGCCAGCAAAGATCCAGGCAATAATGCAACTGAGCTCCAGAGGCACAGGGAAAGAATGAAGGAACATCTCTTGGCGGCAGTGAGGTCAGCAGCAGAGATCGCGAAGGCCCCCATAAAAGAAGCAATGGGCAAAATGGAGCTGAGGCTGGTTTGGGACCTCGAAAAAGCTGCCATGGACCAAGGAGACCGGATCGCTGCACTCGAAGCTGAGGTGACGAGGTTGGTCAAGACCCAGAAGGTTTTAAAAGAAAAATTAATGACCAAGAAAACTGGTCCCTCCAGCAGAACCTGCGGATTGTAGGGCTGCCAGAACACACGGAGTGGAGGAACCCTACATAGTGGCAATGCATGGAAAGCTGGTCAGGGAAGAAGACTTTGCAAAGCCTCCAGAGATGGACCCCGCCCAAAGGTTGCTCCGGCAGCGGCCCAAGGTTGGGGAACCACCGCAGGCCATGATGGTGAGGCTCCATTAGTTCCAGGGTAAGGAGTCGATCCTGAAGTGGGCAGAAAATACAAGGAATTGCAAGTGGTAAGGACACACCATCCACTTGTGCCATGATATTGGAGCAGACCTGGCCAAATGCTGGGCAGAATTCAATAGCCTCTGTAGCCATCTAAAATGGCCACCCGCAAAGAATAATGGGAATTGTGGTCAAGTCGGGACACAGACAGTACACAGACCCTGTGTATTGAGCAAAGGAAAACCAGACCGAACTGAAACTTGCACCTGTTAAAGGTTAATCACCGATTTCCCCATGGCAATAGACTTCAATCAAGGAATAGCAACAGTAGCAGACTCTCCGGCACCACGTCTCCTTATTTGGAAAGGCATACATACTTGGGACAATGGTAACAAGGACCCGCCCAGCCATCGAGGTACCCACCCCTAATTGGCCAGAATCGATAAGGGTGATCAAGACCCTATTGATCCATTGGATCCTGAGTTAGTACCACCCAAAAGGGTGTGAAAGAGGAGAAGGATAAGAGGCCCTGTGCACTAGGGATCGATCTCTTTTGGGACCGGCCTGTGCCCACACCAACTGCAGCATAACAACCAGCCAAGTTCAAGACCCGGGATCGCTACCTGAGAGAGACGAGCCACAGCCGAGACGAACCTGACGACTTCCAGCCGACACATGTGGGGACTCGGATAAAGGCCTTATCCACATGCACAGAGCCGATCATCCAGAAGTTAAGTAAAGGTCATCTTAGTTGATTGAGGTAGTTTAATGCGTAGCAACCTGTATCATTGCACATAGAGATAAGTCTTGTGTTTAATAATAAACTGTCTTTTGAACTAACATACTGGTTGTGTGCTCATTTGGTCAATACAAGACACATACTCGCTGCTTGTGGTTTGTTAATAAAATTAGCAACACGTCAAATCCCCATTGTTTGAGAGCATGATGCAGTTTGGCATGCTCTGCCCTGCTAGACTATGGGTCACCTACCAGGGCAAGGAATATTTCTTCAACTCCCGAGAAGAGGCCAACAAGTTTGTTCGGAAGTACAAAATCAAGAAGCATCAGCAAAAGAAAATAGTCTGAATGCGGACATTAACAATCCAGAAGGGATAGCGACAACTGCATATGGGGTCATTGGGGGGAGAGAGAGAGAACCAGATGGTGTTGTAAAAAACTCGATCATTAGGGGAACCGCTACACTAGCTGGTGTACAGAAGTAAAATGAAGGGGGAGTGCCAGGCAGGATGGGGAGGGGGGGTGGGTTGGGTGGGAGCGACAACCCAGGGGGGACTAGGCATGATAGGTGAGGGAAAGGGGGGTAAGGAAGAGGAAGGAGACAAAGGAGGAATGGGAAAAGTGAAGGGGATCACATGGGTAGAGAGGGATGGGGAGGAGGGGGGTAGTGAGGGGGGAAAATACAGTACTGGTTGCAACAGGTCACACATGGAGGTGGCAGAAAAGAGGAAGGAGATGGCCCAATAACAAGGGCAGGCCCAGGCAAGCAGAGCCATGCCGACAGGGTGAATATGGCTGAACCCACAGGAGGGGGGTAGAATCGCGCCCCCCCCCCCCTCCCTCAAATCAGGATAGTCACCTGGAATGTGAGGGGCCTTGACAGGCCAATGAAAAGATCCAGAGTCTTCGCCCATCTCAAAAGCCTGCAGGTGGACGTGGCCATCCTAAAGAGACACACCTGAGAGAATGGGAGTGACTGAGGGTAAGGAAAAGCTGGGTGGGACAAACGTTTCAAGCGTGCTTCCACACAAGGGCAAGTGGGGTGGCCAAACTAGTTCATAAAAAGTAGCGTTCACAGAGACGAACATGGTGATGGACCCAGTGGGGTGATTCGTACTGGTCAGCGGGACCCTGGAAGGAGCACCTGTAGTTCTGGTAAATATATCCACACCAAACTAGGACAACGCAAAGTTTGTCAAGGAAAATTTGGCGGAAATACCCGACTAAGACTCCCACTGACTTATCATGGGGCTTTAACTGTGTGCAAGAGCCAAAGATAGGCAGCTCCAATTCTAGGACGGGGCCATATCAGGGATGACCTGAGAGCTAAACACCTTTATGGAGCATATAGGGGGGAAGGGGGCAGGTAGACCCTTGCAGGTTTAATCACCTGAGGAAAAAGGAGTTTTCCTTCTCCCGTGTGGACAAGGCCTATTCATGCATAGACTTCTTAGTAGGGAAAATGGTTCTTCCAGGGGTAGTGGGAACGGACAACTCCATGATAGTGATCTCTGACCATGCTCCACATTGCATGGACATGAGGTTGAAGATGGGCTCCTCCCCCCCCCCCCCCCCCCCCCCCCCCCCCCCCCCCCGCCAATAGAGTCTGGATGAGGCCCTCCTCGTTGATGCCTCCCTCGTTCTGTGAAAGAATATCACAAGCCATCGACAGTTATGTAACCTGCAACCAGAACAGTCTGGTCTCACCCTCCATGTTCTGGGAGGCACTAAAGGCTGTGATCAAGGGGGAAATAATAGCCTCTAAGATGCTTAAGGACAGGAAGGAGAGGGCAGCTACGCAGCAGCTGATTTACTCCATACTGTAGGTGGGTCAGCGGTACTCCACGGCCCCGACCTTGGAATTACTGGCGGAGAGAAAAAAACGATTTCTCCACTGGGAAAGCAGTCTACCAGCTCCGGCAGTCACGGGGCCTTCTATGCGCATGGAGACAAGGCCTGCTGGTACATCAAATAAGGAACAGACTGCCTCAAGGGAAACAGGTAAAGGACGAGAACGGGAAGATGATTGTGGCCCTAAATGAGATCAACGGGGCCTTTGCAAACTTCTACCTGGGCCTGTATATCTCCGAGCCCCCGGAGGCGACTCAGAGATGAAACAGTTGCTTGACAGACTGGATGCACCAGTTGTGAGAGAAGACAGGAAACAAAGGCTGGAAAAACCGCTGGGGCTGGATGAGATCATGGAGTGCATTGACCCATGCAGTCAGGAAAGGTACCGGGACCGGACGGATTCCCAGTGGACTTTTATAAAAAGTTTTCTGCAGCAATGGCTCTGCACCTGCGGGAGTTTGGATCCTTCTCAGGTTACAAACATAACCTGGTAAGATCAAATTCTTCCCGGTAAACCCATAGGGGGAGGAACAAAGCTGGAGATGCTACCGCTTTAACTCACGTGGACCAAATTCAAGTACCTGGGGATACAGATAGCTCACAACTGGACAAGGCTCCATATGTGGAACTTGTCCAGCCTGGTGGAGGAGGTGGAAGAGTGACCTACAAAGATGGGACTCACTCACACTATCCCTAGCGGGAAGGGTGCAGATTGTAAAAATGAACGTACTGCCCAGGTTCCTCTTCTTATTCAGAACACTCCCAATCTTTGCCCCCAAACCCTTCTTCCCCATGGTTGATAAGCTAAGCATGGCCTTTGTCTGGGCGGGAAAGAATCCTTAGGTATGGAAAGCCATCCTGAAAATAGGGCGACACATGGGAGGCCTGGATTTGCTGAACCTCCTATTCTACCACTGGGCAGCGAATGCAGAGAGATGGTTGGGAGAGCCTGAGGCAGAGTAGGTCTAAATTGAGGAGGCCGCCTGTGCGGGGACGTCTCCATGCACTTGCAACCACCTCGTTTCTGGCCCCGCTACACACACATTCCAGGAGCCCTGTAGTAGTAGCCACATTAAAGAACCGGGGCTGGATTCTCTGATCCCTGACACCGAAATTGCGTTTGGCAATGGGGCGGAGAATCCCCGATGATGATGAAATTGGGGGCGGCGCCACTTTCGCGATGCTCCGTCCCCTGAAAAGCGTTTTGTCCATGGTTGTGGGGTTGAGATAGAGCTTTGCCCGTTTGTGGCGGTCTTTAGGGTGTCAAAGCCCCCAGATGTCTTTACAGGGAATGGGGCAGATGCCCTGGCCTTTGCCTCTCTGATAACCCAGCAGAGACTTCTGCTGGGGTGGAAGTCGGCAGAACCTCCCAGAGCCTCAGAGTGGCTCTCGGACCTGACTGAATTCTGAAAGCTTGAAAAGATAAAATTTAAAATTCTCATTTGGAGGTCCGAGGAAAGATTCCACGACACGTGGAAAAAGTTTGCCAACCTCTTCAGGGACCTGTTCATAGCCAATAACTGGGGTGGGGTGGGACGGGGGACACATGGTGACAACCTGTAAATAATATTGTTGTTGTTATTGTTTTCTCTGCTTGTTCTACCTTGTGTAAAGTTTAATATTCTTTTAAGATGCCAATTTTTTTTTTTAAATGCCGGTAGAATAAAGCCATCTGCCGAGTCCTGCACCCTAGCCAATTGAGACGATGTAATAGACCACAGGTCATTCACGGCTGTAGTCGATGCACCGATGTTTGTATTTTAACTTACTAGCCTTTCCAATTGTTTCATGTTTCATTTTTAAAAGTTTTTCTGTATTTTATGGTTAGGTTGTTGTGATGTTTCTCTCCGTTTTTCACTCTTTTTAAAAAATACATTGAGAATACCCAATTCATTTCTTTCCAATTAAGGGGAAATTTAGCGTCTCCAATCCACTTACCCTGCACATCTTTGAGTTGTGGGGGCGAGACCCACGCAGATACGGGGAGAATGTGCAAACTCCACATGGACAGTGAGCCGGGGCCGGGATCAAACCAGGTTCTTCTGCGCTGTGAGGCAGCAGTGCCAAGCATTGTGTCGCCGTGCTGACCTCTCTTCCTTACTCTTATACCATGTTTTTAACACTAATATAAATAATGAAATGCCAATAAAAAACACTTATTAAAAAATAGTAAGGTTGAATCCTATTAGGGACAAAGAGAGTGATATATACTCAGAGCCGCAGAAGAAAGCTAGAATACTTTGAATTGGTATTTACTAAGGAAGAGGATGCTGACAAGATATCAGTAGAAGTGGCGATGGTAAAGGTAATGAGAGGGCTGGGAATTGATAAGCAGGATGCATTATAAAGACTGGCCACGATAAATTGCCCCTTAATTGGAATAAAAAAATAAAAATTAAAAACAGTTGTCCGAGCATAGAATCTTGGGAAATAATGCTCTTTAACATCCAAAATGGATAAGTTGTCTGGTCAGGAAAGCCTACATCCCAGGTTACTAAAGCAGTGGGGGCGGAGATTGCAGGCGCTTGCCATAATCGTACAGTCTTCTCTTGATATGTGAAGATGCCAGAGAATGGCAGAGTGGCAAATTCGGCACCTTTATTCAAGAATGTGTGTAAAGGCATTCCTATTAACTACAGACCAGCCAGTTTAACATCAGTGTTGAGCAAGGTTTTAGGAACAATAATCAGGAAAAAATGTCAATGGGCACTTGGGCAGTTTATGATAATTAAGGAGAGCCAGCACAGATTTGTAAAATGCAGATTATGCTTGACTAATCTAATTGAGCTTTTGCTGCTGGGAAAGATGGAGAAGTGGTTAGCACTGCTGCCTCACTGCGCTGAGAACTTGGGTTCAATCCCAGCCCTCGGTCCTTGTCCATGTGGAGTTTGCACATTCTCCCCGCGTTTGTGTGAGTCTCACCCCCACAACCCAAAAGATGTGCAAGCTAGGTAGATTGGGCTTGCTAAATTGCCCCTTAATTGAGAAACAAAATGGGTACTCTAAATTTATTTTTAAAATAATTGAACTTTTGCTGAAATAGCAAGGAAAGTTGACAAAGGGAATGCAATGGATGTTGGATTTTAAGAAAGCCTTTGACAAAGAACTGCATAAAAGGTTGGTTAATAAAACTGAGGCTCATGTAATAGGAGGGTCAGTGTCAACTTGGATAAAATTGTGGCTTAAGGTCAGAAAACAGTGAGCTGTGTAAATGGCTGTTTCTCTGACTGGAAGATGGTAGAGAGCATTGTTTCCCAAGATTCTATGCTCGGACAACTGTTTTTCATTTTGATTTTTTTTTCCAATTAAGGGGCAATTTATCGTGGCCAATCCACCTACTCTGCACATCTTTGGGTTGTGGGGGCGAAACCCACGCAGACATGAGGAGAATGTGCAAACTCCACACAGACAGTGACCCGGGGCTGAGATCGAACCCGGGTTCTCGGTACCATGAGGCAGCAGTGCTAACCACTATGACACCGTGCCGCCCCTGTTTTTCATTTTGATACATATAAATGATTTGAAAAAGTGGAATCGATCAGAGTTTATCAAAATCAGGGTCACAACCCACGGGTGGGTCATGGTGGGTGTCGGGAAGTTGTAGAACGATCATCGCGGGGTTCCAGATTGCAGGAAATGTCCCAAATGGCCGCGGCTGGCTTTTACAAATGCCGGCCGTGACCAGCTTTTAGATTGAAAATGTCAGCCCCTCACTCACAAGTGTACTCCCTCAGGTGGATCCGGCAGTACACAGGCTCAGAGCCCAGTGGGGCAGAATGCCTCCTCCTGACTTCAGCGCACCGTTCCAGTACCATCTCCTCCTGACATCAGCGTGCTGTCCCAGGACCATCTCCTCCTGATGTCAGCACACTGTCCCAGTACCATCTCCTCCTGATGTCAGCGCGCTGTCCCAGTACCATCTCCTCCTGATGTCAGCACACTGTCCCAGTACCATCTCCTCCTGACATCAGCGTGCTGTCCCAGTACCATCTCCTCCCGATGTCTGCGCGCTGTCCCAGTACCATCTCCTCCCGATGTCTGCGCGCTGTCCCAGTACCATCTCCTCCTGACGTCAGCACGCTGTCCCAGTACCATCTCCTCCTGATGTCAGTGTGCTGTCCCAGTACTGTCTCCTCCTGACATCAGCGAGCTGTCCCAGTACCATCTCCTCCTATTGTCAGCGTGCTGTCCCAGTACCATCTCCTCCTGATGTCAGCACACTGTCCCAGTACCATCTCCTCCTGACATCAGCACACTGTCCCAGTACCATCTCCTCCTGACGTCAGCGTGCTGTTCCAGTACCACCTCCTCCTGATGGCAGCGCGCTGTTTAGGTACCTTTTCCTCCGAGACGTCAGTGCGTGGTCCAGTACCATCTCCTCCTGACGTCAGCGCGCTGTTCCAGTACCATCTCCTCCTGATGTCAGCTCGCTGTCCCAGTACCATCTCCTCCTGATGTCAGCGCGCTGTCCCAGTACCATCTCCTCCTGATGTCAGCTCGCTGTCCCAGTACCATCTCCTCCTGATGTCAGCGCGCTGTCCCAGTACCATCTCCTCCTGACGTCAGCAAGCTGTCCCAGTACCATCTCCTCCTGACATCAGCGAGCTGTCCCAGTACTGTCTCCTCCTGACATCAGCGAGCTGTCCCAGTACCATCTCCTCCTATTGTCAGCGAGCTGTCCCAGTACCATCTCCTCCTATTGTCAGTGCGCTGTCCCAGTACCATCTCCTCCTGATGTCAGCGTGCTGTCCCAGTACCATCTCCTCCTGACATCAGCGTGCTGTCCCAGTACGGTCTCCTCCTGACATCAGCGCGCTGTCCCAGTACCATCTCCTCCTGATGTCAGCGTGCTGTCCTAGTACCATCTCCTCCTGACGTCAGCGCGCTGTCCCAGTACCATCTCCTCCTGATGTCAGCGTGCTGTCCTAGTACCATCTCCTCCTGACGTCAGCGCGCTGTTCCAGTACCATCTCCTCCTGATGTCAGCGCGCTGTCCCAGTACCATCTCCTCCTGATGTCAGCGCGCTGTCCCAGTACCATCTCCTCCTGATGTCAACGTGCTGTCCCAGTACCAACTCCTCCTGACGTCGGCACGCTGTCCCAGTACCAACTCCTCCTGATGTCAGCGTGCTGTCCCAGTACCATCTCCTCCTGATGTCAGCTCGCTGTCCCAATACCATCTCCTCCTGACATCAGCACGCTGTCCCAGTACCATCTCCTCCTGATGTCAGCGCGTTGTCCCAGTACGGTCTCCTCCTGACGTCAGCTCGCTGTCCCAGTACCATCTCCTCCTGATGTCAGCTCGCTGTCAGAGTACCATCTCCTCCTGACATCAGCACACTGTCCCAGTACCATCTCCTCCTGATGTCAGCGAGCTGTCCCAGTACCATCTCCTCCTGACATCAGCGTGCTGTCCCGGTACCATCTCCTCCTGATGTCAGCACACTGTCCCAGTACCATCTCCTCCTGATGTCAGCGTGCTGTCCCAGTACCATCTCCTCCTGATGTCAGCGCGCTGCCCCAGTACCATCTCCTCCTGACATCAGCACACTGTCCCAGTACCATCTCCTCCTGACATCAGCGTGCTGTCCCAATACCATCTCCTCCTGATGTCAGCTCGCTGTCCCAGTACCATCTCCTCCTGATGTCAGCGGGCTACCCCAGTACCATCTCCTCCTGACATCAGTACACTGTCCCAGTACCATCTCCTCCTGATGTCAGCGCGCTGTCCCAGTACCATCTCCTCCTGATGTCAGCACACTGTCCCAGTACCATCTCCTCCTGATGTCAGCGTGCTGTCCCAGTACCATCTCCTCCTGATGTCAGCACACTGTCCCAGTACCATCTCCTCCTGATGTCAGCGAGCTGTCCCAGTACCATCTCCTCCTGATGTCAGCACACTGTCCCAGTACCGTCTCCTCCCGACGTCAGCGTGCTGCCCCAGTACGGTCTCCTCCTGACGTCAGCTCGCTGTCCCAGTACCATCTCCTCCTGATGTCAGCGTGCTGTCCCAGTACCATCTCCTCCTGACATCAGCACGCTGTCCCAGGACCATCTCCTCCTGACATCAGCACACTGTCCCAGTACCATCTAATAATTTAATTATTTTAAATGGCAGAGTCTTCCCGCCAGAAGCCACGGTGGAGAGCAAGTCACGCACCTGGCTCTTACACTGACATCACGCGGTCCATGCTTCGGCCGCAAAATCACGGAGGAGATATTTCTCCATTTTGTAGTTGACAGCAAGCAACAGGACTGTGTGAAGAACTGAAAATGGATCATTCTGTAATAAGAAAGAGAGGGCCACAGACACAAACAGGCCAGGAGCTCACAACTGAATCTGCTGGAGAGAGCTTCGCAGGAGAGTTCACGGCAGGACAAAGCAGTGCTGGTGTGAGCTCCAGGGTCTCTGATGAACAACCCATTAAGAAGAAGCTGAAATACATTTAGGGAAGAGGGCTGACACTAATCGCCCTGCTCGGCTGGCGACCAGCAGCACCACCCACAGCTGCAGACTGGCTGGCAGACCTATCGGATTTCTCCACCTGAAACACCATCCGAGGATCTGAAGATGACTTCCACAAAGCGTGGGGGCCATTCACCAACCTGTTCCAAGACCTGTTCGAAGCCAACTGATATGGAGGGAGGGGGGGAATGGGGATGCACGGGAGCCACTGAGGCCAAAAAGAACAGACTGAAATGAGAGAGGGGCAAGCATGGAGGGGAGACCAGAGGAAATGCCATGTGGAAGGTCAGAAAGTGACTAACACAGGGACCAGAGGGCCCAACACAAGGCCACATGAAAAAGAAGCCTCAAAATGCAAGCAGACAACAGGATGGGAAGAGCAGAAAAGAAGGGATGGAAGACCAAGCAACAGGGAGAGGAAAGGGAGAAGGCAGGCACTGCCCACAGACAAACACCCAACAGCGACCTACAGTGAAGTAAAGGCCCAGGATAAGACCCTGAAACAGTGAAAAAAGGAAGATTGTGAAAGGGTCATGGGGAAGTGGGGCAAGGGGGTGGGATGCCGAAAAGGAACAACTTGTAAACTTTAAGCGTCTCCTCTATCTCTAACAAATGTACAGTGTAAAAATGTAAAACTTTAATAAACATATTTTTTAAAATAAAGAAGCTGAAATGGGGAACAAAGCAGTGCAAAGATGATTTCTTGAGGTAAGGCTTCATTAATTGTGCAAATGCAAATCAGGATTTGCAAATGGCAAATTAAAGTTTTAAACCCTCAAAACGTCAAAGGCATTTGAAGACTAGGTATGGCGGGTTTCAGGACAAATCTCTTGATTTTTTTTCAAAGGATACAGTGAGAACTTAAATCATCAGCTGAAGACCTTAGTAGAAATGTAACATTGAATGACAAAGCAAGTGAGATCGTGAGGATCAAGCAGGCTCACCTGTCGCATCAAAGGCAAGCGAAAATGGTGGGTCGCGATGTTCGGATGGCGTGGGTCGCAAAGATCAGTTGGCTTGGGTCCCAAAGGTCGGCCTGCTGGTAAAAGTGGGTCCCAAGAAAAAGAGTTTGAAAAACACTGGAATAGAGGGCACAATTTTGAGATATGTCAATGATACCAAACTTGGAGGTTTGGTAAACAGTAAGAATTATACCAATTGTCTGCAACAGGATATAGATAGGTTAGCAGCATTGGCAAACATGTGGCAGATGGAATTTAGTACAGAGAAGTGTGAGGTGATGCATTTTGTCAGAAGGGATGAATAGAGACAATATACACTTCATGGTACAGTTTTAAAGATTGTGCAAGAGCAGGGGGACTTCCAAGTTGACATCTTTGATCGATCTATGAAGGTGGTGGGAATAATGTATTTCAGAAAGAAGTTGTATGGGCATGGCAGGGAAATAAAATATGGAGATAATGCAGGGAAATGGGAATGACTAGACTGTTCTACAGAGAGCTGGCTTGGACTTGATGGGCCAAAAGGCCTCCTTTGGTGCCATAATGACTTTAAATGAAAATGAAAATTGCTTATTGTCACAAGTAGGCTTCAAATGAAGTTACTGTGAAAAGCCCCTAGTTGCCACATTCCGGCGCCTGTTCGGGGAGGCTGATACGGGAATTAAACCGTGCTGATGGCCTGTCTTGGTCTTCTTTAAAAGCCAGCAATTTAGCCCTGTGCTAAATCAGCCCCTTTATGATGAGTCTTCAAACTTTAGTGATTGTATTTGCAACATAAATTAAAAGTCACTCCATAATATAGGACTGGAGTCACGTGTACAAATAACTAATAATAATCTTTATTGTCACAAGTAGGCTTACATTAACACTGCAAGGAAGATACTGTGAAAAGCCCCTAGTCGCTACACTCTGGCGCCTGTTCAGGTACACTGAGGAAGAATTCAGAATGTCCAAATTACCTAACAACATGACTTGTGGGAGGAAACTGGAGCGCCCGGAGAAAACCCACGCAGACACAGGGAGAATGTGCAGACTCGGGACAGTGACCCAAGTCGGGAATCGAACCTGAGACCATGGGACCCCCGTGCTGGTACCATTAATTAATTATGGAGTTAATACACTGGTTCTTTCTGAAGGACAGAAAGGTATTAACCCATAAATAGGCAGATATATTGGCGAAGGGTGTGGGGGGGGGGGGGGGGGGTTGATCTCGCAACCTTTCAATTGCTAGGCCAGTACTACAATTGTTATAATGTTGTACTCACTGCCAAAACAAGCTGATGAATAATGATGAGTTACAAACATGCCAGATGAATGTTCTCTTCACTGCAGCATTGATATGACTGTAGTTTCCTAACTGCACTCCTCACACAGACCAGGGACTTGCCCTGGAACCTGCCAAGTCTGCTTGTTCATTTAGCCAACCGGCTTAATCAGTTGAACCATCTTAAAATGGCCTTGATCCGAAGCCACGCCTATGTCCGTTATGTATCTTTCCATTTTTATCCATTTTGTCCATTACATCATAAAATATTTACTGAATTATTTATATCGATTCGTTATCCTATGTTTATTGTACATAAATCTGCATGCGTTCGATTTCAAATGAAATCTGTTTCATTAATAACTATCCAGTAGGGGGCAGTCTTATCTGTCTGTTGCGATGTGAAACAACTTGTGATTGTATGGAATGCTTTAAAAAAAATCACTTAACCTTTCGTAAACGTTATCCGAATTACTTTCACAATTGAAAGTATTGTGTGATTTTTGAAGCGTTGCACATTCGAACCCCAGTCTGAAAACATTGCTGTAGCCCGTGTTATTTATGTTTAATTTGTACAGAACTAGTTATCCTCCCTATTGTCACTGCTAAAATAGCCACAGAGTTAAGTTTCAGATAAAAGTGCGTTTGAAAGAATAACCTTTCCACTTTAAGTATTGTTGCGATTGAAATATTGTGCCGGATTCTGTTTCTACTCATTTTTCTTTAATCCCTAAACTCAATGCATTAACCCTAATAAAATCAAGGGGGACGTTCTATTTTCCATCTGTCTACTTTGAATATACTGGAATAGCTGTAGTGTTGTTTATTTTATATTTTCATTTTTGTTTCCATGTTTGAACGTGCAAATCAAAAACATGCTAAAGTCTTGCAAGGTGTCTGCGTCTTGCATTTTTATTTTAAATACTTGTATGTTGTTTTTCCCCGAGGCGTGATTAGCAGAGCAATCAGAGATAGCACTCGTCGTAAATAGGGAGATCGGTTCACCCAAGACATTGCAGATTGTAACCATTCATTTGAAGTAAGTGTTTATGCTTCCCGCAGAGAAGAAGAATAAAGAAAAGTCTTACCGTTACGTCACATTCATGTTTGATCATATTCCCCGCCATAAGGCAAAATTGGAGAGGGTATATTAATGCTGCTTTCATTAATCTAATGCTATAAATAGTAGGTTCGCAGAAAGATAAGTGCATTCGTTTTGCAATTGATACCTATATTCCTTATTAAGCATCGTGTTTTTTTTGTCCTGTTCAGACCCAATAGCTGTAATTACCATTTGAAAAGTGAACTTTTGCTATGAAAAACGGGCTGTATGACTGGAGTGTAAAATCAGATAAAATAACAATTTAAACGATGTGTTTGTGTCATGTTTCACCTCATTTCACTCTTCACTTCAGCAGACTTATGTGGAGGAGAATATTTGTTATACATGAGTTCAGCTGTTCCTGTAATAAACCCCCAATGATATTCCATAAATAATTGTAAATTATTATTTATGTAAGTGTATACTTATGTTGTCATTGATTAATACGCACTGTATAGCTCATTAGATTTCGATTATGAACGATTTGATGCTAATTGAGGTAGTTGTATATCATCTGTTAAACGTATCAACTTATAATTTGAATGGGCAAAATTACAGTAATTAAAAACTCAGGTAACGAATGTTATTTTAAAGGTTACCTCTTCGGCCGGTGTGTTGTATCGCCGTGGCGCTTAGTAAAATGTTTTTTTGTACATACTGAGTGGATTGTGAAGTATAAAAATCATACTGTTTAACATCTTCCTGCATATGTTTTCAGAGCTGTAATTGAACGACTGGCCTGAGCAAGCTGGCAATTTAAAAATACTGGCAACATAAGGAGGCTTCCAAATTAAAGCACAATTTGCAGGCCAGACTCATTAAAAAAAAGCCCTACATCCTCTATATAAAGCTGTTCCAAATTACCTTCTACATCGATTCGTCGTAATAGTTTTGATTTAAAAGTTATTGACGTTTTATTCAATCTTGGCTAAATTTGACAATATAAAGAGATCGCTGGGTGTTTTGAAATTGATGTGGAATTGACAAGCAGATTGATCTGAAAGGGACGCGGTCCTGAAATGTACCCCCTTGAAATCCAAATATGGAACGATCCATATAACAAAAATATTATCAGATGATCAATTTTCTGTCATCGTTTATCCTTTAAATCTTTATCATCTCATGGCCATTTTGGACATCAACACAAGTTATTGATGTTTCGCATACAAGCTGTGATCGGGTCTAAAAGACAATTTGGAATATCTAGATGTGCCCTCGTGAACTGATCATGTATTTTTTTTTGTAAACTTGTTTATCTAACTGAAATTGGCTTTTAACCTATAAAACGGATTTATTTGCATGCCGGATTTATTTGCGTACATTTTTAAAAATGCGAAACAAAATATGAATTTTGGAAGAAAGCTTTTAATTCCTGTCATATTTCAAGATTGCGTTTTCATATTGATTGGAGTCCTAAATGACAAAGTGGCCCGCATTATGGTTCTACCCCCTTTTTTTACATGACGACATAACGACATAATAAGTCCTTTACCATCGACTGCTATCAAGTTTGCACCGACTGTTCCATGTAACAGGAACGTCAGCCAATTAAACAGGTATTAGAAAAGAGTCAATGTGTGGTAAAATGACTCTGTGTAACCATGTGTCCTGGATTAAAAACTCAAATAAGATTTGTTTTAAATTCAGTCTTAGTGCCGCTTTCCATGTGCATGTACTTCTTACACGACGTTGTTGCATGTTAGAAATACTGAAATCACTATAAAATCGACAAGGTACTATTGTGTGCGGTGGAATGTTGCAGGAATCTTTTGATGGAGTAAGAAAGCCATCAATCAAAGTGAAAGGTGTCACTTAATTAATCCATCCTTCGTTACAAACAACTGGTTCAATTGTCGTACGTGACACTTCGTAGGTTGGAGGCAAACACCTGCTTGAAACATATATCATTCCAATGACCTGGGGATACATTTCTGGTTTGGAGTCAAGTAACTGCGAAACACTTTTTTTCTCTGTTCCTTTTTTGTACCGAGCATCCAAGGTTTGATTTGGTATTGCCACTCTTTTATTACTTTGTAGTTTCACAAACAAGTCAACGTTTATTTTCTTAAAAATCAGTCATTACAATTATCTTACAACTTGACGCAATTTGTTTTATCATCCAGCCACTCACGGCGTGCTTAATCGGCGTTCTGTTTATCAGCTTCACATTCAATATTCCAAATTTCCGGGGGAGCGGGGGGAAGATCCAAAACAGAAGTATTATGATTAATCCGAATTCCTAACATGATTATCGTCAAATACATTTACACCCTATAGCTATAAGCAAATATGAATTAAAATATATATTTGTGCATAGATTTTATATACAGCCTTGTTTTCTTACTTTTTACAAAATGGCGTGAAATTGTTCATTTATAATATTTTATTTTGTTCCTTTCGGTTTTGTGAGTCACTGACCGATGAACATATATACATATATATGTACATCAGAAGTAATAAATGTCAGCACTGGCAATAAATATATACTTTGATCCATTACTGCACTAAATGGGCCAAATACGATACAGTATGTGACATGTTCTCGTTGAAATATCAATCCACATAATCCCGGGGAAAGAGACGCTGAAAGTCGAAACGGTAGATGTCGCTCTTTGGTCATGGTTTAGAGAAAAGGGCCATCCAGCTGAATTTTAAATAAGCTACAGACAGGGCTCTTCATCGGATTTAACCGCACTGCATTTGGTTCGTCAGAATAATTAACACAACATGATTTGCAGAAATCGTGCCCTTTGGTGTGGCTGGAAAGACACGTCAGCAAACATTTGAAGGTTTCAGCCGTTTCCTTTCTTTTTTTATTGCAATGCGACCCCTGGCTGCGTTTACATGTCGATAGATCTGCAGCTACTATATTTGTGTTGCAAATGTACAGGAATTACTTCACCTGGAGGAACTTCTTGTCGTCCAAAAACCCCCCACTGTCAACTGTTATTTCTGATGTCAAATGGCCACTGTACAAAGCTCGCTTTTTAAAGGCAAAATAGAGTGAGCCGACTCTCAATTTGAGATTCCAATTGCTTTTATAGAGTCAGTTTATAATAATTGTATCTCTGCCCAAGCTGGCGTCATGCAGTCTGCCCAACTATTGTTGTTTAATGTTTTGCAGTGCTCGGCTTAAATCTACAAATATTTCTCAACATTAATTACTTATTTCCAAATTATTCAAGATTTTTGCGCTTGATTTGCAACTTTGGTGAATAGTACACTGTAAGTTCCTGAATTGTGTTAATACTTACATGCAAGTTATAAAAACGCACTTTCATACCCATTGGTTGTATTTGGACTTTTAAATTGTGGCATATGTACAAATATTGCTTTTATAATTCGAAACATAAAGGGAAAAGTTCACCGTACATCTGTTTATCATTTATAGCGAATTCATTATTAAAATTATGAGTTGATATCCTCACCTGCTAACAACTCTTGTGTAGTGACGCCCTCCCTATATTTACTGCTTCGGTTCACACAAATGAAATCAAGATATTAAAACCATGTGGATATTTATCTTGAAAACTCTTTAGTAAACAGAGAATGTGTTAAGTATATTTATCAGGGATAATACCGAGTTTGTGGCGTTATCGTTTTTCAAATGAAGACCCCTTTCACAATGCACATTTTAAAAGGGGGAGCGCACTCGCACTACTCTCCACACCCGGGACATCTTTTTGCATTTTTTACAAGTTCTCTTACACACAATTAAATTCTCCACCGCTGTTAATGTGTTACGACGTCAATGCGGGTTATCTTAAACTGCGAAAGTTGTCTGCATTTTAAAGTAATACTGCATTTTGCTTGCCGATCCGTGCAGTTTTCCGAAGCTTTTAAAAAAAATGCTTCCTCCGCTTAACTTGCGTGAGCATCATATAATAATTTACTGTGCGTTCTGGCATTGAAGCCAGTAGGTCGTCATAGTAATAACGAAGAATGCGCATCTGAAACCTAATTGATTTAGATTAGCCACACTAAAGACTTGCATGTGTGTCTTCTGGTATGCAATATTTTACAGTATTTCTAACCCCGTGGCTTTCCTCTGCTCGTATATCACTCCGTTTCTCTCTCGTCAAGTCTCAAATGATGGACAACTATTTGACCTACGAGGGGCAAAAGCAATCCAAACTGAGCCTTGATCATTCATCTGGGGATTGTAACCCTGTGGCCTGTCGCGAAACGGACCAGTATGATTTGCTTTGATCTCCATTTGTTCTGTGTAGAAAACAATACTGACTTCTGCCCAACACCCACCGAGAAGTGCATATCAGGAAAAAAAACAGCAAGCAGTCACTGGCAATGATTTCTGTCCAATTCCCCAGGCTCCAGCCCACCACCACCACCAAACCGTGGCATGCACAATTCTCCAGATTAGACGCGTTAGTTTTAAAAACATATATCAATTATTTTAACAGCCAAATCTATTTGTAAAATGACTTGCTTCGAAAAATGCATTGGTTGTGGTCGCAGACTTTTATCTTTAAGAGAATATTTTGTGTTTGTAAACATTCATGTGTATGAAGCATGTTCGCCGTTTTATTGCACATTAGCAAACCTGACTGAGTAAATGTTCCATCATTTTGGAGGAAATCATGGGACAGATGCTTTCAAAACATTGAGGGAACTCTCAACAGATTTGCTGTTGTAACGCGTGGAAGCTGAGAACAAAAGATAATTAAAACTATTTTCTTTCCAATAATTACCTTCTGGTCAATTTAACTGTATAGAGTTTGAAAGAGTCTGGGTAAATGAGATCCCGGTCCCAAACGTGTTCCCATGCCGCTGCTCAGCCTATAATTATTCGTTTGGTTTCATTTGCTTCAGACGCTGCAGTGAGTAATCACAAAGAAGTCAGAGAGCATCCTTGAACCTTTTCAATACCCAAGCCAGTGATATTCAAATAACGTTTAAGGGCCATTTGACTGGGAACATAAGCATTTCAAATTCAGCATTAGCATACATTTGCTGCGTTTGAAAAGCAATGGAACAGTTGCCTTCATAACATAAAAAGCACGGTTATCAAATCGAGTGCCCCAGTTTTTTTTCCAAACGCTCACATTTTATCATGGATCCGTCCTTACGCGTTTGACATGCAAATACATCTAGTTAATTTGAACAATTAAAATGGATCTTCAAGGGGCCATTGTCACCAGAAATCTCAAGAGTTTTACTTGGACAAGCTCGGATAAAGTTCACGGGAACAAATGATGTCTGAGAGATTAATTGGATATTTGATAAGACATGAATCTCTAATCGGGAATACAAGGCACAGGGGGCTGCTGTGTGTTCCAAATCAAAATTACTAACATTTAACAAGCTTTTCATTAAGGCATGAAATGTCTGCTACGGGGTATTAACTGCTCACCTATTCCATAGAGAACTCAGCTGTACCTCACTCAGCCTTCACAGCATTGTAACCGCATTGTATGTTAGACATGTATATTCAAGCTTCTTGTAAAAACAGTCAATAGCGTATATAAAGAACGAAGAAAAAGCTTGCATTTATATCGTTTACAATAACTCGGTGTTTCGGTATGGCCGCATGTTTCCTGTAGATCTGTAATACAACCGAATAAGCAACTGAAAATATTGGATGGTTTGCAATGATAGGACATTTGACGAACTTTCTTCAGTAGTATTGTCAATCCTTCACCCCATTATTTATGGCTGCAAAATTGCTCACGGTTTACTTTAGAAGATGCCCTTATATTATTTTCAAATGTTTTGATTTATATAGAGCAGAATAATTTAAAAACAAAGAAATGTTCCATGTTTGCACTTGCACAATTTATTTATACAGGTAGATGCATATAATACTTATTTTAAAATATGCGGCGCAGATTTTACTGTTCATATAGTATGTGGATGAGTGGATTAATATTCAATAATGTATTACATATCGACTTTCACAAAGTGCATGGAAATCAAAAATCTTCCCAAATCAAATGCGACCAGGTCACAAAATAGCTTTATCCAACATTTACAAGAGAAGAGAAAACACGGGACACTCTGAACTTTCTCTGTACACAGAATTTTGAACAACCGTCTTATACATGGAGAAATAAGTCCCGGGCATTTGATGTACATTTGCTCACCTCCTTTTAAGATGCAGCTTCCGTGACAGTACGGGGATTGGAACTCCAGGTACATGATAGTTATTTTGGACACAAAAGTTTGACTGTTTTCCCCCTTTTTTGGGGGAGGGGTTAGATTTAGGAATCATTTTGTACCGGAGTAGCTGCCTTGAGCGCTCTATTGGAGTGTACAGCTTCCATTAGGATGTCTGGTGACTCTGATCTGGGGGTCTCCAAGTTGCTGGTGTCGGTGTCACTGTCGCTACCCTTTTTGCCCCCCCCGCCGCTGTGTGTTTTGATGTGTTTACTCAGGTGATCGCTTCTCATAAACCGTTTGTTGCAGACGGGACAGGCGAAGCGCTTCTCCCCCGTGTGGGTTCTCAAGTGTCTCTGCAGCTCGTCCGATCGGGTGAAGCGTTTGCCGCAGAACAACCAGTTACAGACGAAGGGCCTCTCCCCAGTGTGCCACCGTAAGTGTGCCTTGAGGTGAGAGGTCTTGCCGTAGACCTTACCGCATCCGGGGATATGGCAGCTGTGGAGGCCCTTCCTCCGAAGGCTAGCCCCAGCAGGTCCAAGGCGCTCGGCCTCCTGGCAGTTAGGGCAATCGCAGGTCGCTCTGCCAGAATAACGTCGGGAGGACCTGGCCGAACCTCCTAGTCCCGAAGGACCCGAAATCATGGAGTTGGCTGTGATGGCGGCCGAGGTGGAATCCGTGTAGGATGGGATCATGGGCTTATAACCATCTTGGGCCAGGAGACGTTGTCCAGTGGACAACAAGTGGGAAGCAGTAGAAGCGATTCCGGTGGAGGTGAAGGCGGAGTGGCTCAGAGTGGAGAAGTCTGTGTTGTAACTGCTGAGTTGCGAGTGTAAGGAAGCCTGTGGAGTCCCGGAATGAAGGGTGGGCTGGAGACCCCCATTGGGATTCTGGACTTCCAGCCAGCTGGGGTTAGTGTGAACATCCCACCAGGAAGATGCCCCGTTCCCAACTTCGCCGGAAATGCTTGTATGGAAACCGGATTTGTACCAGGATTCATATGGATGAGCCATCCCCACCCGAGGGTACATCCCTTGGAGAGTATCAGCCGAAGAGTGGACTTTAGATATGAAAGCTGACTGTCCCGTGTCTTGGGAGTTGACAGTGGCTGAGACTGAGTTAGAGAAGAGGCTGTATTCGGTGCCAAAAGCAGAAGACGTTGGAGAGGTGGAAGCCAAACAGAAGGCGCTGTTGCCGGAACCGTTGCTCACGGAGAAACTGTTGCTGATTCCGCCCGAAGCTCGGCTGTTGGCCACGCTGAATCCTGACAGGCCAGACCCCAGATTACAATTGGAGACAGAACGTTTCCATGGGTGAAATCCGCCCTTCCCAAATGCACTGGATTCTGGCAAAGTTGTCAATGGGCTTGTGTTGCCAATCTTGTTACAAGTTGCGGCCAGCATTGCTAACGGAGTGGTTCCAAATCTGGGTTCTTCCTGGGGATGAAAATATGATGTCAGTAACACACGGTGGAAAGTGAAACAGTATAATAACAATCGCAACTGTCTGAAGACAGCATCCAGAGAGCTTTTAAGAAACTAGGAAATTCAAAACAAAGACAATTTAATGTTCTGCTTCTGCCTAACAGTTCACTCAAACATTAACTCCGTGCCACAGAGTATGGCAATGCTCCTGAAGTTGAGACAGCTGTGCAAAATGAAGTTTGCAAAACTTACCCCAAGTATTGAAGTTGCCATGACTGGCTCTTCCTTCTGCTTGCTGATGCGGTGCTGTTAATTTAAAGGAAAGGAGGCTGTCACAGTTGAGGAATATGACTATTCACTCACTGCCTTCTTCTCCGGACTACTCGACCTAATTGTAGTGAGCGCACGCTTTGAAGTGCCACTGTGCCGAGCTCTCAGCCAATCAAACCTTTTATTACACGACCAGGGCGAGCAGTCAGCCATTCAGAGTGCCCAGCACGCCACGATGGGGTAGGTCACAGCCAATCACAGCATCAGCAACACCAGCGAAACTGGGCAGCACGCGTCAATCAGCCATTGCAGCAACTCACCACATTGGTGTTATTGTGAATACATCCTGATCCACTTCCACTGTAACACGGCATTTCAGCGGTCATTCGGAGCCACAGCCAAATATTAAAACATGCTCCTGCACCACCAAGTATTTTAATGTGCTGAATATTCTCAAAAGGAGCAGAAGAAAGAGATTTGGCAGAGTGGGTTGGGGGAGGGGCCATCTAAACTTGTATGCTTTGCAATTAAAACTGCATCTTGCCCGAAAGGGGCATTTTGCTTTGCGGCATTTCTTTTGACGGATGTGGGTGAGGGGTTGGGGGTGAGATTAGGAAGTGAGGCATGCTCTGCAATCCTGTGGACGGACGGGTTATAGGAGGGTTTGCGCGACAATGATTTCAGGATCACCTTCTGGAGCAGATCCTGGAAAATCCATGTTAGATCCTCCTTACAGCATCGGTACTCATTTTGTGCGTCAGATTATTACTATAGTTCCACGGAGTATTAATGTGTATTTTACTGTATCTGCTGTGTCTACGATGTTATTTTGTTACTTTGAGTCTGAGCGTTGACCGCTCATAGTTGTTAAAAAGTCCTGAACTCCGAGCAAACTTAATTGGGAAGCTATTGTGCACATAAATAACCGAAATACATCGCTGGCTTCAGAGTTTTCAGAGTGTTTTACGCGCACATATTCGAGAATTTAGAATTCAGATGTTGATAAAGAAAGATAGCGCTTGCCAAATCCATGTATTCTATGTTGAGTCTTAACTACGTTACTTGTGTAAGTTACATGTGTGGAAAGGAGAGAACGGGAAGGGGCCGGCAGTATGTAGAATTGTACACATGTCAGGATCCAGACTGTGAATCGCAAATGAATTACTAAGCAGACGTCTATCTCAAGCATGAAACGAGCTAAAGCTTACCCATGGGGACTGTGATCTTGATCAAAATGACGCCGTTGTTATGGTTTTTGTTTGATGTGCTGTGAGAAATAACGAACCTGCCCGGGAGTTAGTTGCAATCATTGACAGTCTGTTTGAGAGCGGGTGAATATTGCTCTTTATTGTGATATAGGCGACTACTAACTCTTGTTTATTTCTGCCATGTTTACTGGATTTTACCAATAGCTGTGATTATAAGATGTCAGTGAGGCGTTTCCGACCGGCCCAGGGGCAGGAGAGGGAGGGGAAGCATAAATGCATTTTTGTGTGGAAGAAGACTGATTGACGGTGTAACAAGTGAATTTGTGAAGTTCCGTTTTGTTCTTATTCATTTTGATTAAACAAATTGTGGTCAAAAGGTTTACGAGACCAGCTTCTGACATATTTACAGTCAGTCAAAAGTGGATAAGAATGAACAAGAAGAAATAAATACAATCAGAGTGCTAAAAACGAACAGGATTTCGTAGCATATGCAGTATAAATAAATCCACGGATTAAGATGCATTGATACATCCGCACTGATACACAGGCAGTACCAATGATGGGGGTATGCGATAATAAAGAATACTAATAATCCTGATGGGAAAATAGAGTGACGGAAAGCTTCAAATCTACATGCATTTTAAAAACAACATTAATCATCCAGATCCTTTCAAATTCCGAATTTAGAACCTTCAGTAATCGGAGCAGTGTTTTACTTAAACCCCAGTTTTTAAACATAGATCAGGGCATTATGCGAATGACTTGTGCTAGCGGTTAAAACATTTAGAGGTAATGACAATCTAACAAAGCCCTAGTTCCGAATGTAATCGCTTGTGACTCATCATCCTTTTTAAAAGTTAAAGCAATTTCAGGAGAGACGCTTTCAGTAACCGTTTTACATTATTCAAAACGGACAAATAATACTCTATTATAGCAGTTGAATGCTGCCAGTCATCAGAAGTGCAATTTATCGAAAAGCTCAATGTGCCAAATATCGAAGTCTTTATGGGGAGTGAATCTAAAACAATTTCTTCGAACCTCTGCACAGATTTCGAAAATTGCTTCCCATTACAATCACACCAATTTGACGAGACGGCAATTAGCACTATTAAACGTGGATTCTGCATAAACAAATTTAATGGAAATGCAACCAGTTACTTGGTCACAAAGGAAATTCAGTTGTAGAAATGCTTTCCATGGTGGTTATGTGTGAAGTTTCTTATCTTACCAATGTAAAATCACCATTCGTCGCTGAATTTTTAGGTTCTGATTCACGTCTTGGTTGAACGTTTCAAGAGGTCTGGCAAAGAGAAAATGATTTCCATTTTAAATTAATTGGGCACTATGTGTTTGAAGGGCCTGATTAGCAATAGTTAAAAAAATATATATTTTGAGACCTGTCCACGGGGGGTTCTCCCCATGTATACCTACACAGATCCCCCTTGCTTACTTACTGTAAATTATATTAAAACAGTGACTCCTAACTTTAAGAATGTGGAGATAAAAATAAGTGCAACAATTCAAATTCAAATGACAGCTATACAAATATTGCTAAATAGACGCTTGTTTTAATATAACTTTCCGAATTATTTAAACTCTAAAAGATAGCCCACACAAGGCAAAGGTGCATTCATACATTTGAATTTTACATCAAAAGCATTTGCAAACATCTGTTCAAATTTCATCTCCACGCTGATACAGCTTGCCGACAGAACACATTTGCACTCTAAGTCAATTCCTGATATCTTGACACTCACATAGGTTAAATTTTTTCTATTTTTGTAGTCCCGTGACCTTCAGGTGTTTTTTTAAAGTTTGATGTCAATAGACTGCACAAGCCGCTGGGAGAGAAGTTAAGGCAGAATTATGTAATCCTATTAGCAAAGCACAGAACGGATATGTGAGAGGAGACATAATGTAGGATATACCTTTTTTGCAAAGGAAAATAATATATATCCTAAAATGTACTTTTTATTAGTTTTCTGTGTTGTGGTGGGACAGGAGCAATTTAATATTGAGTTTCAGGATTATCATGGTAGAATATAATGTCGGGTCAACTGGTGTACAACTTAAAATCGTTTCATATGGAGCTCAACATTTTATAAGGTACCTTTTGTCTCAGACAATACTTCTTTTATTCTTCAAGTAAAATTAAAATTGGATGACATCAAGGGAAATCTTAGATTTTAATTGCCGGTTTAAAAGACCGTGTAATCATTAAAAAGATCAATGAGCAAATACTCCTCGAGTGCAATGTGGACAAAGAACAGATAAATTTTATTTAGCCTTCTTTGTTATCTTGTCCCTGTGAATGAAGTTTGATTCGAAAGCATTTGGAGAACTGCCTGGCCTCTCGCATAGAGTCAGAAGGGTGGGAGGGGGGGGGGGGGGGGGGGGGGGGAAGCAACAACAGCTCCGGCAGCGGCAATGTTTGAGAGAGGAGCAGGCTGCGGAGGATGAATGCTCCATCTGGGATGCAGGATTTTAATTAGAGTGATTGTGCTGAGATCGCCCTCATTCATTCATCAGCTGATCAGTAAGTGGCGCTGCCATCGCTTTGCAAAATGCGGTCGTGATCAGGCAAATTATTTTAAATGAGACGCAATATTCTTATGTGAAGTGGTCCCATAGTAACAACCAAACCACTCGCTCGGGTCGATAAAGTCTTCAACAATCACGTGTTATTGAAAACGTAAACAAACAACATTTATAAATATTTATTCGGATTATAAATTATTGTGCACATCGCCCAACTAATTATTCTGTACATATAAACCTTAGAATCCGTGTAAATATTACCCTGAGCAGTTTGTTGTTTCGTCGCTACAAGCACAAGTGTATCATTGCCACCCAGGTATTCTAGAAATCGGTGTGGTACCTTTAGCAATGATGGGGAACTCAAGGGCTGTGTGGCATTGAAACAGAACACGCGCCAGATATAGGTTGCTATTCTGGGTCTTATATCTTTCGGAATTTCAGGACATGTTCTTGAAATGGTAAAATGTCCTTTCTTAATATTTTTATTCACATTTTCACTTTATACAATACAAAATAACAAGGGTGAACACAATTACATACATATAAAAAAAACATAAAACACCCCCTCACAAAAACCTATCCCCTTCCCTTCTCCCCCCTTAACAGCTAACGGTGACCAATTCCTTGAAATTAACAATAAAAGCCTGCTCTCCCCGATGAAACCCCTCGATTGGTGGTAAAACATTTTTTATTGGCGACCTGTACAAAATCTTTCCAACCTTTCAATGCAACCTCAGTCTATGCACGCCTTATAGGTCAATATGGAATTAGCTTGTATTATTAGTTTTAAGACAGTTGAACGCAAAAACCTTCAGTGATTTTCGCAAACAGTCGCAACTCATTAAACTTGACGGTGGACAATATCTTTCTTTGAATAATATATTGAAAACATTTCCTTTTGTTCCCCGCATCTCTAGGTGCATCGACCACCTATTGTACACAGAGGTGAGAGAAATCCATGCACGGTACATATGCTTGTGTTTTAAACCCGGTATTTGCCGACGCCGAGAGATTTACTGTAAGTTTTCTTCTTTCCGTAGCTATAGTGGTTGCAATGTGAGGCAGCGTGCGGAAATTCAATGGCAAGTGAGTGAAAACCCTGTTTTGCCGCCAAACGGATTAACTCGCCAAAATCCGAATAGTTCATAAGCAGGAGCCAGTCCCTTCTTAGTTCAGTGTGAAGCATAAAGGCGTGAGGCTTATTTGAGTCCGGCAGTTTCCAGAACCACGATTGTGGTTGTGCGTGGACAAAAGCATGCATTCGCATTTTACAACTTATTCTGCCACCTTCCAAACCGTCTCTGAGTATTGACCTCGAAGGGCTGAAAGGGATGGTTTCAGAATCCAAACCCCATCTCTCCACGTGTAATGCCAGCTTTAGAAATAACGATGATTCTCTGCAACAGGCAAAATCATTTCCGTTGTCCCTCGTTCCCCATGTTGCTCTTCTAATAATGAAATAATTTACAATCATAGCGGGAAAACCAGACCCCCCCCCCCCCATTGACATATTTAACGAATTGGATCTGTATAACCCGGCATTTTTCAGAATTCGCCAACTAATAATGCTGCTTGAACATTCGCTGTGCGCTTTGCCTCTTGTGATATTGTTTAAATGATGCTCTTTCTCTCTGGTGCACATACATACATGCGGAAATTCTTTCTCAAGAACCGTCGTTATGCAGCTCGTTTGAGATTTGTCTTCATTATTTGTGGGAGTCCAGTGGTTTTGCGGTAAATTGAAACAGCCACAGGTGTCAGCGATTAACCCCCTCCACACTCAAAGATACTCAAATCTATTCAGAATAGTTGTCATTCAGAATTGAATATATAGATTTAGATTTGAAGCGATCTCACTTCTACGGGCAGTCCTGTCTCCGTCATTTCGCGCCCAGATACAGAGGAGAAGCTCTCTCCTGTTTGTTTCACTGTATGGCTCAATTTCAGTTTGCGATAAGACTTCATTAATTTTTGTGTCGCAGCTTTGCTGCTGAATTTACCCTAACGGTCTCTGGGTAAGTTATTACAAGGGTTAATGATCATCTGTCACCGTCCCGGTCGTGTTCATTTTATTTAAAGGAAGGGGGCGCATCAGAACAGTTTTTAAAAAAATAAATCTAAAGTGAGCCAGTTCATGGGAGGACAGTTTCCGGAGCTCCACGATTTGTTAGGTGCTGTTTATGATTCCTCTCTGTGCTTCTCCAAATTTTATGCATTTCCAAAAGAAGGCGTTTTAAACAGTTCGAAATAATTGGGCTTCAAAGGAAACATGAGTGTATCTCGGTCCCGGATGTGAGAAATGTACTTTTACAGTCCAAGTCGACGTTCTCAATACACGACACCTATTATACTTCTATTTTCTCACAATTAGTTGTGTTGGACAAGCTAAAACAAGAATCTCTTAAACACAACATTTTGTGGAACCGGCTCAGCACGTAAATAAATATTCATGAAGTGTTGAGGAAGCAACTTCATAGGACTTGACCTTTGGGCTGGGACTGCCAAAGTTATTCCAGAAGACATATTTAGATCTATTTACTTAGCTAGCTTTCTCTCATTATTTTCAATTCAGTGTCAAAATTCCTATTAACTAATAGAACTTATAGAACGACTTACAAAGAGAGAAGTCTGGGACTGAAGTATATATCTTTAAGGAACAATTTGAATTTAAAGAGGTTCATTTTCAAATGGACTACAGTTGTACATTTCCACAGAGGATTTAATATGTCCACAATACAACTGTAGCACCAACTGTTACTGTTTTGCACTTGTACATCTTAGTTTTATTGTGCAATAGCAATATTAAATATTAGTCATGATGGAAAATAATTATTTCCAGAATCCATATGTCCTTCAATGTTTGTTTTTAATGCCTTGAAAATTCATATATTGCACATAATAGAAAGTTTCAAAGGCAGTAGACAAATTCCTTCTTTCACCTTCAATTTCTATATGATTCACACTCAATTGGGGCAGCACAGCTCTGTTGCCTCATGGCGCTGAGGTCCCAGGTTCGATCCCAGCTCTGGGTCACTGTCCGTGTGGAGTTTGCACATTCTTCTCGTGTTAGCGTGGGTTTCGCCCGCACAACCCAAAGGTGTACAGGGTAGGTTGCTTGGCCACGCTAAATTGCCCCTTAATTGGAAAACATGAATTGGGTACTCTAAATTTAAAACAAAAATTAAAAATGATTCACACTTAACTTGGAGAATTAAACTATCCATAGACATCTGTTACACATGCACTACATTAGTTTAAAAAGTCACTACATTTACAAAGTGGCTCTACCAGATGAAAAAATGGGACCTATTGAAATGGTATCTTACAGCAGATCAAGACAATTGAAAGTCAGATAGATGCCCCCCCCCCCCCCCCCCCATTAACTTTATTGAAATTCAAGGCATATAATTCTTTTAGGTTCACTCATGATTCCAGCAACCATTGTTGTGAAAGTGACTCTTGAGTAATTCTGACTATATTATATATGTTTCCATGCAAGAGTCGGTTTTCAGTGTATGAAGCTTCTGGGAAAGAAGCCATTGCCAGGTGAT
The DNA here is from genome assembly GCF_902713615.1 of Scyliorhinus canicula. Classification (NCBI taxonomy): domain Eukaryota; kingdom Metazoa; phylum Chordata; class Chondrichthyes; order Carcharhiniformes; family Scyliorhinidae; genus Scyliorhinus; species Scyliorhinus canicula. The sequence continues at coordinate 202,379,712 of NC_052147.1, forward strand.
TGGGTATTTTAAACATTATTACTTTTATTGTGATTAGTAGATCATGCATTGTAACTGCACACATGTTGTGTTCCTAACCTAATCAGGGAAGTCTGGTTTAAGGATAAGAAATGTTTTCTGTTGTGGTCATAATTCCATGCAGCCAAATCGGCTGACAGGATGATCTCTCGTGTGGAATTCTGATCAGATTCCCTGCTTTAAAGCTAACAGTGACCCACTGCTAAAATTATTGCCCAATATAATACTGGGCTATTTCGATTAAAGATGACTTATTTCACTTATGTTCTGTTTTGAGTTAGTTGATATCAGTTTGGGCAATAATTGGGAAAGTATAGTTAGCTTTAGCACCCTTGGACAAAGTTTTCCACTTTAGTCTTCTCCGAGTGACCATGCAACAACTTTTATTTGTGTGGAGAATACTTGAGACCTGGAAATAACTTGGTTGTGATATCTTCCATTATTTAATAACCTATTTACAATTACTCTCAAGATTTATACGTAAAGAACAGTCAGTTGAGTAGGTACAAAGGACTCACAAATACTCTGACCTTCCAATTCCCTAGCCCAACTATTCAGTGCTCCTCAACCTTCCTGCTATATTGCTGTGGCCCAGGCTTGACTCCCTGTTAGATAAGCCTAATCTTTTCTTTGTGCTGTTTCTCTGGCAACTTCATCAAGGCACTCAGCATTGGTTTCTTACTAACATCTGGGGACTTGTGCCAAAACTAGGGTAGTTGTCTCACTGACTCATCAAGCAACAGCCTAACATAGTAATTCTTAGGGAACCATGCCTTACAGATAATGTCCAGGCACCACCATCAACATTCCTGGGTATGTCATGCACCACTGGCAGGACAGACCCAGCAGAAGTGGTGGCACAGTGGTATACAGTCAGGAGGGAGTTGCCCTGGGAGTCCTCAACATCGTCTCATGGCTTCAGGTTAAACATGGGAAAGAAAACTTCCTGCCACATACCGTTCCTCAGCTGATAAATCAGTACTCCTCCATGTTGAACACCACTTGGAAGAAGCACTGAAGGTGGCAAGGGGGAAAAATGTACTTTGGGTATGGGACTTCAATGTCTATCACCAAGAGTGGCTCCGGCTATACCACCACTAACTGAGCAGGCTGAGACCAAAAGGACATAGTTGCTAGACTGGTTTGCAGCAGGTGGTCAGAGAATCAACAAGAGGGAAATACATACTTGACCTCATCTTCACCAACCAGCCTGCCACAGATAAATATGTCCACGACAGCATCAGTACGAGTGACCACTGTGCAGTCCTTACAGAGACAAAGTCCAATCTTCACATTGAAGATACCCTCTATCATGTTCTGTGACACTACCACCATGCTAAATGGGATAAACTTCAAAAAGATCAAGCAACTTAAGACTTAGCATCTATGAGACACTGTGGGATATCATCAGCAGCAGAATTGTACTCAACCACAATCTGTAAACTAATGGCCTGGCATATTCTCCACTCCACCATTACCAACATGCCAGGGGATCAACTCTGGTTCAATAAAGAGTGCAGGAGGGCATGCCAGTAGCAGGACCAGCATACCGAAAAATGAGGTGTCAACCTGGTGAAACTACAAGACAGGACTAATTGCATGCCAAACAACAGAAGCAGCAAGTGATAGACAGAGTGAAGCAATTCAAAATCAACGGATCATATTTAAGCTCTGCAGCCCTGCCACATCCAGTTGTGAATGGAGGTTGACAATTAAACAACATATTGGAGGAGAAAGCTCCAGAAATATCTCCATCCTCAATGTTGAAGCTGCCCAGCACATCAGTGCGAAAGATAAGTCTGAAGCATTCACCAACATCTTCAGCCAAAAGTGCCAAGTGGATGATCCATCTCGGCCTCCTCTGGAGTTGTCCAGCATCACAAATGTCAGTCTTCAGCCGATTCGATTCACTCCACGTGATATCAAGAAATGGCTGAAGGCACTGGACTGCAAAGGCTATGGGCCCTGACAAAATTCCAGCAACAACACTGAAGACTAGCCAAGCTGTTCCAGTACAGCTACTACACTGGCATCTACCTGATAAGTGGAAAGGTTCCCAGGTATGTCCTGTACACAAGAAACAGGACAACTCTAACCCAGCCAATTACCACCCCATCGTTCTACTCTCAATCATCAGTAAAGCGATGAAAGGGATTATCAGCAGCACTGTCAACTGATACTTAGCAATATCCGGCTCACTGACACTCAGTTTGGGTTCCGCCAGGGTCATTCAGCTCCTAACCTCATTGCTGTCTTGGTTGAAACATGGACAGAAGAGGTGAACTCCAGAGGGGAGCTGAGAGTGACTGTACTTTATATCAAGGAGTCCTAGCAAAACTGGAATGAATGGGAATCAAGGGGGAAACCCTCTGCTCATTGGAGTCATACCTAGCACAAAGGAAGATGGTTGTGGTGGTTGAGAGTCAATCATCTCAGTTGCAGGGTATCACTGCAGGAGTTCCTCAGGGTAGTGTCCTAGGTCCAACCATCTTCAGCTGCTTCATCAATGACCTTCATTCCATCATAAGTTCAGAAGTGGGGATGTACGCTGATGATTACACAATGTTTTGCACCATCTGCGACTCGACAGATACTGAAGCAGCCCATGTCCAAATGCAACAGGACCTGGACAATATCCAGGCTTGGGCTGACAAGTGGCAAGTAACATTTGCACCACACAAGTGCCAGGCAATAACTATCTCCAACAAGAGAGATTCCAACCATCGCTCCTTGACATTCAATGGCAATACCATCACTGAAACCCCCACGCGCAACATCCTAGGCATTACAATTGATCAGAAACTGAACTGGATTAGCCCATGGTGTTGAGGGTAAGATCCTGGCATGGATAGAGAATTGGCTCACTGGCAGAAGGCAGAGTGGGGATAAAGGGGTCTTTTTCAGGATGGCAGCCGGTGACTTGTGGTGTGCCTCAGGGGTCTGTGCTGGGACCACAACTTTTCACAATATACATTAATGATCTGGAAGAAGGAACTAAAGGCACTGTAGAGGGACAGGTAATATTGAGGAAGCAAGGGGGCTGCAGAAGGATTTGGACAGGCTAGCAGAGTGGGGAATGAAGTGACAAATGAAATACAATGTGGAAAAGTGTGAGGTTATGCATTTTGGAAGGAGGAATTTAGGCATAGACTATTTTCTAAATGGGGAAATGCTTACGAAATCAGAAGCACAAAGGAACTTGGGAGTCCTTGTTCATGATTCCCTTATGGTTAACATGCAGGTTCAGTCGGCAGTTAAGAAGGCAAATGCATTTTATGGAACAGATGGGGGGAGTAGACCCATGGAGGTTTGCACGGCTGTTGGAACCAACAATTCTACGGACACATGCTTGTAGGATTAGAATAGCGGTTTTAATATACTCACAACAGAGCCAGCCTATTAGCCATTGAACTTTCGGTGAACTGGCCGGCTGACCATGTGGCACTAATCTTTATACAGCAGCTTCCGGGGGAGGAGTCCTGGGCAGAGCCAAGGGGGAAGCCCCGTACAACTTGAGCATTCCCAGAGCAACCCCCCCCCCCCCGCCCCGGAGGACAGGTAGTGCAACTGCACTTACAAAACAGACACATGTATATACAGATTATAATCCGGTGTGAATCACATTCACCACATTCACCCCCTGTGAAAAAAATCGAGTCCAGCGGGGGTGGGGGCTCACAGAGTTAGTCTGTCCGGTGGATGAATTGTTCTTTTCGATCTGCGGAGCACCGGGGTTGCAGTCTCTTGTGGTGGCTGTGTGGGTGTTGAGAGCTGGGGTACGATGGCAGACTCCGGGGCAGGTCTCGTCCGAACTTTATACACCTCTGGCTCAACCGGAGACTGGGGGCACTGGGGGTGGGCTGGTTCTGGTGCGTGGAACCGGTGGGGTGAGCTTGCGGAATCGGGGGCGCGAGGGGGCGGCAGCATAGGGAACGGGGTAAGGGGTTCCTCAGCGGGGGTAGGGGGAGGGCTGGATCCAGCGGGTGCCAGGTCCCGAAGGGATACTGTATCCTGGCGACCGTCCGGGAACTCCACGAATGCGTACTGGGGGTTGGAATGGAGGAGGTGCACCTTTTCAACAAGGGGGTCAGTTTTGTACCCCCTGACGTGCTTCCTCAGAAGGACCGGGCCTGGTGTCCTCAGCAACGCCGGAAGTGAGACTCCCGTGGTAGTGCCCCTAAAAAAAATGAAGAGTCGCTCATGAGGGGTTTGATTTGTAGCTGTACAGAGGAGGGATCCGATTGCGTGGAGCGCGTCTGGGAGGACTTCTTGCCATTGGGAGACTTGGAGCTTTCTAGACCGGAGGGTCAGTGGGACGGTCTGCCAGACCGTCGCGTTCTCCCTCTCCACCTGCCCATTCCCCCTGGGGTTGTAACTGGTAGTCCTTCTCGAGGCGATGCCCTTGTCGAGCAGGTACTGACGCAGCTCGTCGCTCATAAAGGACGAAATCCGGTCGCTGTGCACGTAGCTGGGGAAACCGAACAGGGTGAAGACACTATGCAGGGCCCTAATGACTGTGTGGGAGGTCATATCAGGGCATGGAATGGCAAAAGGGAATCGGGAGAACTCGTCGATGATGTTGAGGAAATAAATGTTCTTGTTAGTGGAGGGGAGTGGCCCTTTGAAATCGATCGCAAGGCGTTCAAAGGGCCTAGAAGCTTTGACCAGGTGGGCCCTGTCTGGTCTATAGAAGTGCGGTTTGCACTCTGCACAGATCGGGCAGTCCCTGGTGACCGCTTTTACCTCCTCGTTGGAGAAAGGCAGGTTTCGGGCTCTGATGTAGTGGGCGAGCCGGGTGACCCCTGGATGGCAGAGGTCAACGTGGATGGCTTTCAGACGGCTGATCTGCGTGCTGGCGCATGTCCCGCGGGATAGGGCATCCGAGGGCTCGTTGAGCTTCCCCGGTCGATATTTAATATCGTAACTATAGGTGGAGAGTTCGATCTTCCACCAAAGGATTTTATCACTTTTTATTTTGCCCCTTTGCGAGTTGACAAACATAAAGGCAACCGATTGTTGGTCGGTGATGAGGGTGAACCTCCTACCTGCGAGGTAGTGCCTCCAGTGACGAACAGCCTCCACGATGGCTCGTGCTTCCTTCTCGACTGAGGAGTGTCGGAGTTCTGAAGCGGATAGGGTACGGGAGAAAAATGCAACGGGCCTCCCTGCCTGATTTAAAGTTGCTGCTCGATCTACCTCTGAGGCGTCGCTCTCAACCTGAAAGGGAGTGGATTCATCCACCGCCTGCATGGCTGCTTTGGCGATGTCCTCCTTGATGCAGCTGAAGGCCTGGCGTCAGCTGACAGGGGAAATCGTGTGGCCCTAAAGAGTGGGCGGGCTTTGTCCGCATATTGAGGGACCCACTGGGCGTAGTATGAGAAGAATCCCAAGCACCGTTTGTGGGCCTTGGGGCAATGAGGGAGGGGGGAGTTCTAAGAGGGGGAGCATGCGGTCCAGGTCTGGGCCCAGGACTCCGTTCTCCACGACGTAGCCGAGGATGGCCAGTCTGTTTGTGCGGAAAACGCATTTCTCCTTGTTATAAGTGAGATTTAATTTCTGTGCCGTTTGGAGAAAATGGTGGAGGTTGGCGTCGTGGTCCTGCTGATCATAGCCGCAGATGGTAACATTGTCCAGATACGGAAACGTGGCCCACAGCCCGTACTGGTCCACCATTCGGTCCATTGCTCGTTGGAACACCGAAATCCCGTTAGTGACGCCGAAAGGGACCTGGAGGAAATGGAAGAGGCGGCCATCGGCCTCGAATGCCGTGTAGTGGCGGTCCTCTGGGCGGATTGGGAGCTGGTGGTATGCAGACTTCAGATCCACCGTGGAAAATAGCCGATATTGGGCGATCTGATTAACCATGTCTGCAATTCTGGGGAGGGGATACGCGTCTAGGAGCTTAAAGCGATTTATGGTCTGGCTATAGTCGACGACCATGCAAAACTTTTCCCCGGTCTTGACGACCACCACCTGAGCTCTCCAGGGACTATTACTGGCCTCTATGATCCCCTCACTGAGCAGCCGACGGACCGCCGATCGGATAAAGACCCTATCCTGTAGGCTGTATCGCCTGCTGCGAGTAGCTACTGGCTTGCAATCTGGAGTGAGATTGGCAAAGAGCGGAGGGGGGGAGATGCGCAGCATGGTTAGGCTGCAGATAGTGAGTGGGGGCAGGGGCCCGCCGAAGCTGAGGGTGAGGCTCTTGAGGTTGCACTGGAAATCCAGGCCTAATAAGAGTGGCGCGCAGAGGTCGGGCAGGACATAAAGTTTAAATTTAGAATAACTAGCGCCTCGAATTGTGAGCGTAGCAACGGTGCGTCCTTGGATTTGGACTGAGTGGGAACCCGAAGCGAGGGCGATAGTTTGGCTCACCGGAAAAATAGAAAGCGAACAGCGTCTTACCAGCTCTGGATGTATAAAGCTCTCGGTGCTCCCAGAGTCAAAGAGGCATGGCGTGCTGTACCCGTTGATCTGGACCTCCGTCATCGAACTTCGTAGGTGCTTGGGGCGGGATTGATCCAGGGTGACTGCGTTGAGTTGCGGGTAGTCGGCGGCTCGCTCAGCTGTGCTGGAGTTGCCCTGCGATGACTGCCCTCTGAGTTCGTAGTCGTCGAGGTGAGTTTCAGAGTTTGAAGGGGATGGATCCCAAGATGGCCGCCCCCATGAGTCGCACATGGTCGGCCGCATGGAGGAGGATTGCCAAGGTGGCCGCCCCCATGAGTCGCACATGTCGGGTGGGGGCGGAGTCGGCATACAGGCTGCAGCATTTCGGGGCCTGCAGGCCTGTGAATTCAGGGAACGAGTGCTTTGAGCCGTGGGAGGGTTAGAGGCTGGGGCTTTCTTTGCCAGACACACTCTGGCATAGTGTCCTTTTCGCCCGCAGCTGCTGCAGGTCGCGTTACGGGCCGGGCAGTGCTGCCGCGGGTGCTGGCTTTGGCCACAGAAATGGCAGGCTGGAGCAGCCGAGTAGCTGGCTGGGCCAGCAGAGTAACTGGCTGGGGCAGCAGAGTAACTGGCTTTGGCAGCGCGGTAGCTGGGGGGCCGTGCGGCACAGGCTTGGGGGGACTGTTGGTCGGGGGTCCACGATGAGGTCGCGGGGTCCGCGGGAAACGAGGTGAGGCTGCGGAAGGAAACTTCCATAGTGGTAGCAGCCTCCACAGTAGTGTCTACGTCCTGGGCCCCCTTTTCTAGCAGTCTTTGGCGCACATAGTTAGACCTAAGGACCGCCACGAAAACGTCCCACACAGCAAGCTCCCTATGTTCAGCCGCGGTAACGGCTTGATAATTACAGTCATTGGAAAGATTGTTCAATTCCCTTACAAACTCGGCTAGCGTTTCTGTAGGCCGCTGATGGCGGGTCGTAAACACGTGGCGTGCATAAACCTCGTTAATGGGCCTAACGTACATTTTGTCCAATATTGCCAGCGCTGCGGTGTAAGAACTGGCCAGATTCAGCTGTGTGGATATTCTGTGGCTTACCCTCGCGTGCAGTAGGCTGAGTTTTTGTTCCTCCGTTGTTCCAGCGGTGCTGGCTTCTGCCAGGTAGGCTTTAAAACATCTCAGCCAGTGGGAAAAAATTTCCTTAGCCTCTGCATCCTCTGGGTCGAGTTCTAGGCGTCCGGGCTTGAGGGCTGCTTCCATGATTTCTTCGACTGTTTCCTGAGTATATTAAATTGTTGGAACCAACAATTCTACGGACACGTGCTTGTAGGATTAGAATAGCGGTTTTAATATACTCACAACAGAGCCAGCCTATTAGCCATTGAACTTTCGGTGAACTGGCCGGCTGACCATGTGGCACTGATCTTTATACAGCAGCCTCCGGGGGAGGAGTCCTGGGCAGAGCCAAGGGAGAAGCCCCGTACAACTCGAGCATTCCCAGAGCTACTCCCCTGGAGGACAGGTAGTGCAACTGCACTTACAATACAGACACATGTATATACAGATTATAATCCGGTGTGAATCACATTCACCACAACGGCCAAGGACAAAGGAGCTTTCCTTTTCTTCACATGCCCACAAGGTTTTACTCTTGCATCAACTTTTTTGTTCTGAGCACGGCGCTAATACCGAAGGTGGTGGATACTGAGTACTCGGCAATTGCAGTGTCGGATCACGCCCCACACTGGGTGGATCTACGGGTTAGTGTGGAGAGAGGGCAATGCCCTCTGTGGAGACTGGATGTGGGGTTGCTTGCGGACGAGGCGGTCTGTGGGCGGGTTAACAGGTCTATCCAGAACTACCTGGAAACAAATGATACACGGGAGGTCTCTGCAGCGACGGTCTGGGAAGCTTTGAAGGCAGTAGTCAGAGGGGAATTAATCTCTATACCGGCCCACAGAGAAAAGGTGGAACGGGCTGAGATGGATAGGTTAGTGGAGGAGATACTCCAGGTAGACAGGAGATACTCGGAGGCTCTGGACGTGGGTCTACTGAGGGAGCGGCGGAGGTTACAGGTGGAGTTTGGGCTGTTGACCACAGGGAAAGGAGTGGAACAGTTGAGGAAGTCAAGGGGGGGCGATCTATGAGTACGGGGAATAGGCAAGCAGAATGTTGGCGCACCAGCTCAGGAAAAGAGATAGGAAGAGCTCAGAGAGATAGGTAAAGAGTAGAGACGGTAATACTGACCTGGACCCAGCGGGGTTGAACAAGGTGTTTAAGGACTTTTTAGTAAATTATATGAGTCGGAACCCCCGGCTGGGGTGGAGGGGATGAGGCAATTTCTGGATCAGTTGAGGTTCCCGAGGGTGTAGGAGGACTTGGTGGAGGGGCTGTGAGCCCCAATTGAGATTGAAGAAATAATCAAGGGGCTGGAGGGCATGCAGTCGGGCAAGGCCCCCGAGGCCTGACGGATACCCGGTGGAATTCTATAAGACGTTTTCAGAGATATTGAGCCCACTGCTGGTGAGGACATTTAACGAAGCGAGAGAGAAGGGAGTCCTCTCCCCAACAATGTTGCAGGCCTCGATTTCATTGATTTTGAAACAGGAGAAGGATCCGGAGCAATGCGGGTCATACAGGCTGCTTTCTCTGCTGAATGCGGATGCCAAACTGCTGGCTAAGATATTGGCCACAAGGATAGAGGACTGTGTCCCGGGGGTGATAGGGGAAGAATAGACAGGATTTGTTAACAGCAGGCAACTCAAGGCCAATGTTCGAAGGCTTATAAATGTTATTATGATGCCCTCAGAAGGAGAAGAGGCGGAGGTAGTGGTAGCGATGGGTGCGGAGAAGGCTTTTGATCGGGTAGAATGGAATTACCTGTGGGAGGCACTGGGAAGGTTTGGGTTTGGTGAGGGTTTTATTGACTGGGTGCGGTTGCTCTATCAGGCACCAGTAGCGAGTGTGCCTATGAACCGGCTGAGGTTGGGGTATTTTGAACTACACTGAGGGACGAGGAAAGGGTGCCTCCTCTCGCCGTTACCGTTTGCTCTGGCCATAGAGCCATTGGCCATGGCGTTAAGAACCCCTAGGAACTGGAAAGGGCTGGTTCGGTGGGGGGGGGGGGGGGGGGGGGGGGGGGGGGTCTTGTTCTGTGCCGATGACCTGCTCTTGTACATTTCAGACCCGTTGGAGGGGATGGGGGAAGTAATGCGAATCTTGGGGGAATTTGGCAATTTTTTGGAGTATAAATTGAACATGGGGAAAAGCGAGATGTTTGCGATCCAGGCAAGAGGGCAGGAGAAGAAACTGGGAGAGCTGCCGCTCAGAATGGTAGGGAAGATCTTTCGATATCTGGGAATCCAGGTGGCCCAGAAATGGGAGGTACTACACAAGTTAAACCTATCCCGGCTGGTAGAACAAATGGAAGGGGACTTTAAGAGATGGGACATGCACCCGCTATCACTGGCGGGGAGGGTACAGACAGTGAAAATGACGGTCCTCCCCAGATTTCTGTTTGTCTTTCAGTGCCTCTCCATCTTTATCCCTAAGGCCTTTTCCAAGCGGGTGAATAAGATTATTTTGGGCTTTGTGTGGGCGAGTAAAACCCCGCAAGTGAAGAAAATGTTCCTAGAGTGCAGTCGGGGGGAGGGTGGGTTGGAGCTGCCGAACTTCTGCAATTACTACTGGGCGGCTAATATAGCTATGGTCAGGAAGTGGGTAGTGGGGGAGAGGTTGGCATGGGAGCGGACGGAGGAGGCGCCATGTAAAGACACTAGTCTGGGAGCGTTGGTAACGGCACCTCTGCCGTTCTCGCCGGCCCAATACTCCACAAGTCAGGTGGTAGTGGTGGCTCTAAGCATCTGGGGGCATAGAACATAGAACATAGAACAATACAGCGCAGTACAGGCCCTTCGGCCCTCGATGTTGCACCGACATGGAATAAATCTAAAGGCCATCTAACCTACACTATGCCCTTATCATCCATATGCTTATCCAATAAATTTTTAAATGCCCTCAATGTTGGCGTGTTCACTACTGTTGCAGGTAGAGCATTCCACGGCCTCACCACTCTTTGCGTAAAAAACCCACCTCTGACCTCTGTCCTATATCTATTACCCCTCAATTTAAGGCTATGTCCCCTCGTGCTAGCCACCTCCATCCGCGGGAGAAGGCTCTCGCTGTCCACCCTATCTAACCCTCTGATCATTTTGTATGCCTCTATTAAGTCACCTCTTAACCTTCTTCTCTCTAACGAAAACAACCTCAAGTCCATCAGCCTTTCCTCATAAGATTTTCCCTCCATACCAGGCAACATCCTGGTAAATCTCCTCTGCACCCGTTCCAAAGCTTCCACGTCCTTCCTATAATGAGGCGACCAGAACTGTACGCAATACTCCAAATGCGGCCGTACTAGAGTTTTGTACAACTGCAACATGACCTCATGGCTCCGGAACTCAATCCCTCTACCAATAAAGGCCAACACACCATAGGCCTTCTTCACAACCCTATCAACCTGGGTGGCAACTTTCAGGGATCTATGTACATGGACACCGAGATCCCTCTGCTCATCCACACTACCAAGAATTTTACCATTAGCCAAATATTCCGCATTTCTGTTATTCTTTCCAAAGTGAATCACCTCACACTTCTCCACATTAAACTCCATTTGCCACCTCTCAGCCCAGCTCTGCAGCTTATCTATGTCCCTCTGTAACCTGCAACATCCTTCCGCACTGTCTACAACTCCACCGACTTTAGTGTCGTCTGCAAATTTACTCATCCATCCTTCTGCGCCCTCCTCTAGGTCATTTATAAAAATGACAAACAGCAACGGCCCCAGAACAGATCCTTGTGGTACGCCACTCGTAACTGAACTCCATTCTGAACATTTCCCATCAACTACCACTCTCTGTCTTCTTTCAACTAGCCAATTTCTGATCCACATCTCTAAATCACCCTCAATCCCCAGCCTCTGTATTTCTGCAATAGCCGACCGTGGGGAACCTTATCAAACGCTTTACTGAAATCCATATACACCACATCAACTGCTCTACCCTCGTCTACCTGTTCAATCACCTTCTCAAAGAACTCGATAAGGTTTGTGAGGCATGACCTACCCTTCACAAAACCATGCTGACTGTCCCTAATCATATTATTCCTATCTAGATGATTATAAATCGTATCTTTTATAATCCTCTCCAAGACTTTACCCACCACAGACGTTAGGCTCACCGGCCTATAGTTACCGGGGTTATCTCTACTCCCCTTCTTGAACAAAGGGACCACATTTGCTATCCTCCAGTCCTCTGGCACTATTCCTGTAGCCAATGATGACCTAAAAATCAAAGCCAAAGGCTCAGCAATCTCTTCCCTGGCTTCCCAGAGAATCCTAGGATAAATCCCATCCGGCCCCGGGGACTTATCTATTTTCACCTTGTCCAGAATTGCCAACACTTCTTCCCTACGCACCTCAATGCCATCTATTCTAATAGCCTGGGTCTCAGCATTCTCCTCCACAATATTATCTTTTTCTTGAGTGAATACTGACGAAAAGTATTCATTTAGTATCTCGCTTATCTCCTCAGCCTCCACACACAACTTCCCACCACTGTCCTTGACTGGCCCTACTCTTACCCTAGTCATTCTTTTATTCCTGACATGCCTATAGAAAGCTTTTGGGTTTGTCTTGATCCTACCTGCCAAAGACTTCTCATGTCCCCTCCTTGCTCGTCTCAGCTCTCTCTTTAGATCCTTCCTCGCTTCCTTGTAACTATCAAGCGCCCCAACTGAAACTTCACGCCTCATCTTCACATAGGCCTCCTTCTTCCTCTTAACAAGAGATTCCACTTCTTTGGTAAACCACGGTTCCCTCGCTCGACCCCTTCCTCCCTGCCTGACTGGTACGTACTTATCAAGAACATGCAATAGCTGTTCCTTGAACAAGCTCCACATATCCAGTGTGCCCAACCCTTGCAGCCTACTTCTCCAACCAACACATCCTAAGTCATGTCTAATGGCATCATAATTGCCCTTCCCCCAGCTATAACTCTTGCCCTGCGGGGTATACTTATCCCTTTCCATCACTAACGTAAAGGTCACCGAATTGTGGTCACTGTTTCCAAAGTGCTCACCTACCTCCAGATCTAACACCTGGCCTGGTTCATTACCCAAAACCAAATCCAATGTGGCCTCGCCTCTTGTTGGCCTGTCAACATATTGTGTCAGGAAACCCTCCTGCACACATTGTACAAAGAATGACCCATCTAATGTACTCGAACTATATCTTTTCCAGTCAATATTTGGAAAGTTAAAGTCTCCCATAACAACTACCCTGTTACTTTCGCTCTTTTCCAGAATCATCTTCGCCATCCTTTCCTCTACATCCCTAGAACTATTAGGTGGCCTATAGAAAACTCCCAACAGGGTGACCTCTCCTTTCCTGTTTCTAACCTCAGCCCATACTACCTCAGAAGAAGAGTCCCCATCTAGCATCCTTTCCGCCACCGTAATACTGTCCTTGACTAGCAGCGCCACACCTCCCCCTCTTTTGCCCCCTTCTCTGAGCTTACTAAAACACCTAAACCCCGGAACCTGCAACAACCATTCCTGTCCCTGCTCTATCCATGTCTCTGAAATGGCCACAACGTCGAAGTCCCAGGTACCAACCCATGCTGCCAGTTCCCCTACCTTATTTCGTATACTCCTGGCATTGGAGGAGATATAAGAGAGTGGAGGGGGCATCGATTTGGACCCCGATTTATAACAACCACAGGTTTGTACCGGGTAGGCCAGATGGCGGGTTCCGGAGTTGGCAAAGGGCAGGAATTAGAAGGATGGGGGATCTATTTATAGACGGGAGCTTTCCCAGCTTGAAAGCTTTGGAGGATAAATTTAAATTGGCAGCAGGGAATGGTTTTAGGCATTTGCAGGTGCGCGACTCCCTGAGAAAACAGGTGCCGGCCTTTCCGCTGCTGCCGCCATGGGGGATACAGGATAGAGTAGTTTCCAGTATCTGGGTGGGAGAAGGGAAGTTATCGGATATTTACCAGGAGCTTTCGGAGGCGGAGGAAACTCCGGTGGAGGAGCTTAAGGGCAAGTGGGAGGACGAGCTAGGAGGGGAGATAGAAGTGGGTCTATGGGCGGATGCCCCAAACAGGGTTAATACCTCCTCAACATGCACCAGGCTTAGTCTGATACAATTGAAGGTAGTCCAGCGGGCACACATGACAGCTGCTAGGATGAGTAAGTTCTTCGGGGTTGAGGACAGGTGTGCGAGGTGCGCGGGAGGCCCAGCAAATCATGTCCACATGTTTTAGGCATGCCTGAAGCTTAGAGGGTTCTGGCAGGGTTTTGCTAAGGCAATGTCCACGGTGCTAAAAACACGGGCGGTGCCGAGTCCGGAGGTAGCGATCTTTCGAGTGTCAGTAGATCCGGAGTTTAGGGGTGAAAGAGGCCAACGTCCTGGCCTTTGCCTCCCTGGTAGCCCGGAGACGGATCTTATTAATGTGGAGGGACTCGAAGCCCCTGAGTGTAGAGACCTGGGTTAGGGACGTGGCTGGGTTTCTCAGTCTTGAGAAAATAAAGTTTGCCTTAAGAGGGTCAATGTTAGGGATCTCCCGGAGGCGGCAGCTGTTCGTTGACTTTCTCGGGGAAAATTAAAAATGTCAGCAGATGAAGTATTCTAAGGGGGGGGGGATTGTTATGGTATGGTTGAGGTGTGTGAAGATTGGGTTGGGGGGGGGGATGTTTATTTTACCATGTTGATGTCATTGTTTATGTTACTGTTATAACATTTTTCAAATACCTTAATAAATATTATTTAAAAAAAGAAGGCAAATGCAATGTTAGCATTCATGTCAGGAGGGTTAAAATACAAGACCAGGGAGGTACTTCTGAGGCTGTATATGGCTCTGGGCAGACCCCATTTGGAGTATTGTGAGCAGTTTTGGGCCCCGTATCTAAGGAAGGATGGGCTGGCCTTGGAAAGGGTCCAGAGGAGGTTCACAAGAATGATCCCTGGAATGAAGAACTTGTCGTATGAGGAACAGTTGAGGACTCTGGGTCTGTACTCGTTGGAGTTTAGAAGGACGAGGGGGGGATCATATTGAAACTTACAGGATACTGCAAGGCCTGGATAGAGTAGATGTGGCAAGGATGTTTACACTTGTAGGAGAAACTAGGACCAGAAGGCACAATCTCAGACTAAGGGACGATCCTTTAAAACAGAGATGAGGAGGAATTTCTTCAGCCAGAGGGTGGTGAATCTATGGAACTCTTTGCCGTAGAGGGTTGTGGAGGTCAAATCACTGAGTGTCTTTAAGACAGGGATAGATAGGTTCTTGATTAATAAGGGGATCAGGGGTTATGGGGAGAAGGCAGGAGAATGGGGATGAGAAAATGTCAGCCATGATTGAATGGCGGAACAGACACGATGGGCAGAGTGGCCTAAGTCTGCTCCTACGTCTTATATAAATACTGTGGCTGCAAGAGCAGGTCAGAGGCTAGGAATCCTGCAGTGAGTAATTCACCTCCTGACTCCCCAAAGCCTGTCCACCAGCTACAAGGCACAAGTAAGGAGTGCAAAAGCACGGTGGCGCAGTGGTTAGCATTGCTGCCTCACGGCACCGAGGTCCCAGGTTCGATCCCAACTCTGGGTCACTGTCCGTGTGGAATTTGCACATTCTCCCCGTGTTTGCGTGGATTTCACCCCCCACAACCCAAAGATGTGCAGGTTAGGTGGATCGGCCATGCTAAATTGCCCCTTAATTGGAAAAAAGAATTTGACATTCTAAATTTAAAACAAAAAAGTCAGGAGTGTGAATGGATTACTCCCCACTTGCCTTGATGCGACCAGCTGCAACAACACTCAATAAGCTCAACACAATCTAGGACAAAGCAGCCCGCTTTATTTGTACCCCTCACTCCCTCCACCACCGATGAACAGTAGTAGCAGAGTGTACCATCTACAGGAACTCGCCGAAGCACCTTCAAAACCCATAACTGTTACCATCCAGAAGGACAAGAGCAGCAAATATATGGGAACATCACCACCTGGAAGTTCCCCTCCAAGTCGTCCACTGGTTTGGAAATATATTGCCATTCCTTCAATGGGTCAAAATCCTGGAACCCCCTCCCTAGCAGCACTATGGGTGTACCTCAGGGACTGCAGCAGCTCAAGAAGACAGCTCACCACCACCATCTCAAGGGCAATTAGGGCTGGGCAATAAATGCTGGCCTAGCCAGTGACACCAACATCCCGTAAATGAATTCAAACATTCCGAGCAGCAACCCCAATTGCCCCTTTCAACCCTCTTGTTGACCTTCCTCCCAACTGCACATGCTAAGGACAAACCTTGCCAATGTTCTTCACGCCCAACTCACCTCTCCCAGTGCAAATGCTGTGGACTCTACCAGCAGATCAGCTCTCACCACCACTCTCTGCATCGCTCTCCAGAATGTCTGTTCACTGGTGAAGAACGCTCTTGCCATCCATAAAATTAATGTGGATGCTTGCATCTGCATAATGGCCTGAATAGAACTTATGGTTGAGGGGTGATGACACCATGCCCTGATAGAAGCCACCCCACCTACCTTTCTCTTCCACCACTCTCCTCATCAAGACCATTACCATGCAAGTGTGCTGCTCTTCACCATCTTACAACTTGGCTTAACCCTAACTCTTCTCTCTTCGTCCTTTTCATCATCTTGCCTTGTTTCATTCCTCTCCTAAATTATCATTCTGCATAGCCTTGCCAAATGCAATAAAATGTTATCGCTGCTTTCCTCCCTCAGCCTCTACATTGAATGACTTCTCATATTCAGTGTCTTCAATCTCCATTTCTTCATGTTCTCTCTCCACTCTGTTCACTGTCCTCTTATTCTTCCTAAATCACTCCTTCCATATAAATTCCTCAATTCATATTCATGGCCTTCCCCTTGACCTTGGAATCTCATGTGGTCTTGCCTCAACCCATCATATCAATTACAGATACGATCATCTCTGATCACATCCTTGTATCATTAGGTATGACCGATGTTCTCACCCGAACACTACCTCCTTCTGTATGTGTCCCTGGATAAAACTATCCCCCCCAATCAATTTTACAACTGTACTTTCAAAAGCCCTTGGCCCTCAATTTTGGCGAATGTTTGTGACGATTTCCTCAACCGCACCCTAACCTCCACCTGTTTAGCACAGGGCTAAATTGCTGGCTTTGAAAGCAGACCAAGGCAGGCCAGCAGCACGGTTTAATTCCCGTACCAGCCTCCCCAAACAGGCGGCGGAATGTGGCGACTAGGGGCTTTTCATTTAGTAACTTCATTTGAAGCCTACTTGTGACAATAAGCGATTTTCATTTCATTTCATTACTGTCTCTATTCTGGATGTTTCCACTCACAACTTTGCTCCCTGAAGTCCAGGAGATGTAAACATGAAAGGATATGGAGTATAACAGTTTTAACCATCCACTGTCTGATCTAGCTGAGCCACTTAATACACTATTTGGTCCTACTCGCTTCTAAAACTGCTCACTACAGGGGTGAGAGTCGCCAAAGACAAAAAGATCTGATTTTTTTTGTGAGCAGGAATCATGTAATTATAGCAATTTTTGTGGTCTGTAGTGAATGCAAATGCTTCTAGGCCACTTCAAATGAGTGGAATTATTAGACGTCAAGTGGGTAGAAACATTAGTTTTCCCTTGGTTTACCTTTTGTTATCATCAAATCTGTAGGCTAATGCATTTGTATAAAAACACCAAAATAACCTGAGCATTTCAAAATTCAATGAAGTTAGTGCATCTAATACAGGTTAAATCCATATTAACACGGGAACATGATCTTTCTAGATTAGATACTGTAAATGCAAAGGGAAGCAAAGATTATGGTAGTACTTCACAAGCTATTTTCCATGTGACCCCATTTTAAACTCACCACAACCGTTTCAACTGCAATTAGGGATAGGGAAAGGATGGCTTTACCAGTGATGCCCACATCCCATGAATTAATATATATCTAAAAATAACTATTGAAAATTAATATGGCCCTAGCAAAACCAAGACAGCAATAAAGCAGCACAGTAACATTTGGTATGTTATTAAAGCTTGCCTATTTTAGATTAATATATACAAATATGGACATTTGAGCTTTTAAAGCACTTTGTAAGAATGTTATTTGATTTCAGCCAAACTCTCCATAGTCCATGGTGTCAGAAGACTCAGTGAAGGCCCTCTAACCCCCCAGCCGCACACACATTGTAATCAGCTCTTCAACCCCACCCACCATCACACACCACTCTTCCCAACAGCTCTCCCCACACACTCACTCAGGCCCTCCCCCTTGTCTCACTCAGTTCTCACTCATTCACAGATGCCATCTCCTCCACTCACTGATTAATACCCTCCCCCCACACCTACTCCCATTCACCTGTCCCATCCTCCATCTCCAAACTCCCCCACACCTGGATTTCTCTAACGTAGCCGAATATGGCAGAGCTGGAGTGGATAGAAGCAGCTGCTAGGACTGAAACCCCAGGCACCACTCCCATTGCCCCGTTCCTGCTCTAGGCCTCCCCACTGCAGCTCTGCTCTCATCCTCCTTTCCTCCATCCCCCAGGCCCAGTAGGAGGCGAGTCCTGCAGCAGAGATGACACACGTAACATGGCCCAGCAGAGAGCTACACATGGGAGCAACAGTTTATGGGGACGCAGCCTCTGCATTTCTCAATCACAGGAAGTGAGTCAGATTGGCAGCAGATTAAAGAGAAATGAGCTGAGTGATGGTCCCCCCCAGCCAAGAGGTGTGCAGAAAATAAAGAAAATGGCAACCCTCCGACTTCCGTGATTCAAAAGTTTGCAGAAGAGAAAAGAACATACAGTGCAGAAGGAGGCCATTCGGCCCATCGAGCCACTTAAGCCCTCACTTCCATTGGGGCCTCACGGTAGCATGGTGGTTAGCATCAATGCTTCACAGCTCCAGGATCCCAGGTTCGATTCCCGGCTGGGTCACTGTCTGTGTGGAGTCTGCACGTCCTCCCCGTGTGCGCGTGGGTTTCCTCCGGGTGCTCCGGTTTCCTCCCACAGTCCAAAGATGTGCGGGTTAGGTGGATTGGCCATGCTAAATTGCCCGTAGTGTAAGGTTAATGGGGGGATTGTTGGGTTACGGGTATACGGGTTACGTGGGTTTAAGTGGGGTGATCATTGTTCGGCACAACATCGAGGGCCGAAGGGCCTGTTCTGTGCTGTACTGTTCTATGTTCTATGTTCTATCCCCGTAACCTAATAACCGCTCCTATCCTTTTTGGACGCCACGGGCAATTAAGCGTGGCCAATCCACCTAACCTGCACATCTTTGGACTGTGGGAGGAAACCGGAGCACCCGGAGGAAACCCACACAGACACAGGGAGAATGTGCAGACTCTGCACAGTTTGTGACCCAGCGGGGAATCGAACCTGGGACCCTGGCGCTGTGAAGCCACAGTGCTAACCAGTTATGCTACCGTGCTGCCCAAAGTCAATGGTAGGAGTGGGATTCAATCCCACGTCTCCAGAGGAGACTGCAACCTTAACGCAGCGCCTTAGACCGCTCAGCCATCCGAACAATCCTGGAATCATGTGAAATTTTTGGAATTTTTGCATCACTAAATTCCACCAAATGGTGAAAATTTCTGATCGTTCTGGAATGCAAAGATAATCACCGGCTTCTTTACTAAAACCATCTTCTAAAACCCCTCCCCATTCATCTCCTACACCCTCAACCCCAACTACAAAAGTTTTTATTTAAAAATAATTTTTATTCAAATTTTCACAAAATATCAACGACAAAAAGAAAAAAAAAAATCACAAACAACCCCCCCCCCCCCCCCCCCCCCCCCGTGCATACACAAAGGAAGAGATATATGAACACCCGTCATTCGCACAAAACAACTGCCCGTCCCTTCAACAGAAAGGACAGAACCCCCCCCCCCCTCCCCCCCCACGTGTATACACAGAAGAAACAAATAGCGGCCGTCATTAGCACAGAACAACTATGCACGTCCCTTCAGTCCAAAACAAAAAATGACCCCCCCCCACCATCTCCTGAAAAATCCCTGCACCGACCTCCTGAGGGCAAATTTCACCCTCTCTAATTTAATAAACCCTGCCATATCGTTGATCCAGGCCTCCACGCTTGGGGGCCTCGCATCCTTCCACTGAAGAAGAATCCTCCGCCGGGCTACTAGGGACGCAAAGGCCAGAATGCCGGCCTCTTTCACCTCCTGCACTCCCAGCTCCACCGTCACCCCAAATATTGCGAGCCCCCAGCCCGGATCGACCCTGGATCCTACCACCCTCGACACCGTCCTTGCTACGCCCTTCTAAAATTCCCCCAGCGCTGGGCATGCCCAGAACATATGGGCATGGTTCGCTGGGCTCCCTGAGCACCTAATACACCTGTCCTCACTCCCAAAGAACTGGCTCATCCTTGTCCCGGTCATGTGAGCCCTTGCAGTACCTTAAACTGTATGAGGCCAAGCCTCGCACAAGAAGAGGAGGAGTTCACCCTCCCCAGGGCGTCCGCCTCCTCTATCTCCTCACCCAGCTCCTCCTCTCATTTACCCTTCAGCTCCTCGACCGATGCCTCGTCCATCTCCTGCATCACTTGGTACGCTGCCGAGATCCTCCACTCTCCAACCCACACCCCGGAGAGCACCCTGTCCTGAACCCCACACGGCGGCAGCAGAGGGAACCCCGCCACCTGCCGCCTGACAAACGCCCTTACCTGCATGTACCTAAAGGTATTCCCCGGGGTGAGCCCGAACTTCCCTTCCAGTTCACCCAGGCTCCCGAACTTCCCGTCTATAAACAGGTCCCCCAACCTCCTGACCCCTGCCCTGTGCCAACTCAGGAACCCGCCATCAATTCTCCCCGGAACAAACCGGTGGTTCCCCATATCGGGGACCCCATCAAGGCCCCCACCTCCCCCCCTGTGCCGCCTCCACTGCCCCCAAATTTTGAGGGTAGCCGCCACCACGGGGCTCGTGGTATACCTCGTTGGAGGGAGCGGCAGCGACGCTGTTACCAGCGCCTCCAGGCTCGTGCCCACACAGGACGCCTTCTCCATCCTCTTCCATGCTGCCCCCTCCCCCTCCATCACCCACTTATGCACCATTGCTGCGTTGGCAGCCCAATAGTACCCACAGAGGCTGGGCAGCGCCAGCCCCCCCCCCTATCCCTGCCCCGCTCCAAGAACATCCTTCTCACCCTCGGGGTCCCGTATGTCCACACAAACCCCGTAATGCTCTTGTTAACCCGCCTGAAAAAGGCCTTCGGGATAAGGATGGGGAGGCACTGGAACAGGAACAGAAATCTCAGGAGCACCGTCATCTTGACTGACTGCACCCTACCCGCCAGAGACAGCGGCAGCATGTCCCACTACCTAAACTCCTCCTCCATTTGCTCCACCAGCCTTGTGAGTTTATGCAAGGACCCCCAGCTCCTGGCCACCTGAACCCCCAAGTACCTGAAGCTCCTCTCCGCCCTTTTTAGTGGGAGCCTACCAACCCCCTCCTCCTGGTCCCCCGGGTGTACCACAAACAGCTCGCTCTTCCCAAAGTTGAGTTTATACCCTGAGAAATCCCTAAATTCCGGGAGAATCCCCATCACCTCCGGCATTCCCCCCACCGGGTCCGCCACATACAACAATAGGTCATCCGCATAGAGCGACTCTCGGTGCTCCTCCCCACCCCGGACCAGCCCCCTCCAATTCCACGACTCCCTCAGCGCCATAGCCAGGGGTTCAATTTCCAGCGCAAAAAGCAGGGGGGGACAAGGGACACCCCTGCCTCGTCCCTCGGTATAGCCGAAAATAATCCGACCTCCTCCTATTCGTGGCCACGCTCGCCATCGGGGCCTCATATAACAGCCTCACCCAACTGACAAACCCCCCCCCCCCAACCCAAACCTTTCCAGCACCTCCCACAAGTATCCCCACTCAACCCTATCAAAGGCCTTCTCCGCGTCCAGCGCCACCACTATCTCCGCCTCCCCTTCTACCGCTGGCATCATTATAACGTTCAAGAGCCTCCATATGTTAGTGTTCAGCTGCCTCCCCTTCACAAACCCCGTTTGATCCTCGTGGATAACCTGCGGCACACAGTCCTCTATCCTCGTGGCTAAGATCTTTGCCAACAACTTGGCGTCCACAGTCAAGAGTGAGATTGGCCTGTATGACCCACACTGCAGGGAACCTTGTCCCGCTTAAGAATCAAGGAGATCAGCGCCCGAGACATCGTCGGGGGCAAGACCCCCCCTTCCCTTGCCTCGTTAAAGGTCCTAACCAACAGGGGGCCCAACAGGTCTGCATACTTCTTGTAAAATTCAGCCGGGAACCCATCCGGCCCCGGCGCCTTCCCCGACTGCATGCTCCCTATCCCTTTGACCAGCTCCTCCAGCTCAACTGGCGCCCCCAGTCCCTCCACCTGTCCCTCCTCCACCCTCGGGAATCTCAGCCTGTCCAAAAAGCGCCCCATCCCCCCCTCCTCCGCCGGGGGTTTGGACCGATACAGTTTCTCATAAAAGTCCCTGAAGACCCCATTAATGTCTACCCCTCTTTGCCCCACATTTCCTCCCCGATCCTTAACTCCACCGATCTCCCTAGCTGATTCCCGCTTACGGAGCTGGTATGCCAGCATCCTGCTCGCCTTCTCCCCATATTCATACACCGCACCCTGTGCCTTCCTCCACTGAGCTTCCGCCTTTCTGGTGGTCAACAAGTCGAACTCAGCCTGGAGGCTGCGCCGCTCCCTCAGCAATCCCTCCTCCAGGGCCTCCGCGTATCTCCTGTCCGCCCTCACCATCTCCCCCACCAATCTCTCCCTCTCTCTCCGCCCCCTTCTCTCCCTGTGGGCTCGAATGGAGATCAGCTCCCCCCTAACCACTGCCTTCAGCGCCTCCCAGACCGTCCCCACTCGGACCTCCCCATTGTCGATGACCTCCAGCTACCTCTCGATACATCCTCGAACCCACCCCCCCCCCACCTCCTCGTCCGCCAGCAACCCCACCTCCAAGCGCCAAAGCAGGCGCTGGTCCCTCTCCTCCCCCAGCTCGAGGTCCACCCAGTGCGGGGCATGGTCAGAAATGGTTATCGCCGAATACTCAGCATCTTCCACCCTCGCAATCAGCGCCCTACTCATAACGAAAAAATCAATCCGAGAATAGGCCTTATGCACATGGGAGAAGTATGAAAATTCCCTGGCCCTCGGCCTCGCAAACCTCCATGGATCCACCCCTCCCATCTGGTCCATAAACCCCCTCAACACCTTAACCACCGCAGGCCTCCTACCCGTCCTGGTTCTGGATCGATCCAGTGGCGGATCCAGCACCGTGTTGAAATCCCCCCCCCCCCCCCCCCCATTATCCGGAATCCGGCCCAACATGCGCCGCATGAAACCCGCATTGTCCCAATTCGGGGCGTATACATTAACCAGCACCACCCGCTCACCTTGCAGCCTGCCGCTCACCACCACATACCTCCCGCCACTGTCTGCCACCACATTCGACACCTCAAACGACACCCTCTTTGCCACCAGGATCGCCACCCCCGAATCTTTTGCACCCAGCCCCGAATGAAACACATGGCCCACCCATCCCTTCCTCAACCTAACCTGATCCGCCACCTTCAGGTGCATCTCCTGAAGCATGGCCACATCCGCCTTCAGCCCCTTCAGGTGCGCAAACACCCGGGCCCGTTTGACCGGCCCATTCAGCCCGTTCCAGGTTCACATTCCAGGTTATCAGCGGGATCAGGGGGCTACCTGCCCCCCTCCCCCATCGACTAGCCATCACCCTTCCGCAATCCGCCACGTGCCCGCGCCCCCCGCTCAGCCCGTTCCCCACAGCGACAGACCCCCATCCCGCCAACCTCTACACACTCCAGCTCCTTCTCGGCCACACCAGCAGCAACCTGGCACCCCCCACTCTTCCCCCCCCCCCCCAAGCTAGGGCCCCCCCTAGCTGCGTAACCCCTTCCATTGTACTTCCGTAAGTCAGCCGACTCCTGCTGACCCCGGCTGCTCCCGCCACCCCAATGACCCTCCCCAGTGCCACACAACCATCCCCCCAGTGCCGGCCCCCCCCTCTGCTCCTCCAGCGCGGGAGAAAAGCCTGCGCTTCCATCCCAAGCCCCGCCCCCCGACCCAAAACGCGGGAAAAGACGGGCACATGACCCAACAGGACGGCGAACCCCACCCAAACTCTCCACCAGTGAAAAAAAAATCCAAACATGACAAAACACCCAAGTAAACAGATAACAGTCCCAAAAAGCAAAAAAGCAGAACAGCAAAAAACATCATCCAATAGAACCGATAAAGCGAAAGGATACCAAGGAGGACAAAGCCTCCGGGCTGTGTACAACGTTCCCCAGCCCCCAGTTCAAGTCCAGCTTCTCTGCCTGGACAAAAGACCAGGCCTCCTCCGGGGAGTCGAAATATAGCTGGCGGTCTTTATAAGCGACCCACAGGCATGCCGGCTGTAACAGGCCAAACTTGACCCCCTTCTTGTGGAGCACTGCCTTCGCCCGGTTAAACCCAACCCTTCTCTTCGCCACCTCCGCACTCCAGTCCTGGTAGATCCTGATCTCCATATTCTCCCACTTGCTACTCCTCTCCTTCTTCGCCCATCTCAGCACACACTCACAGCCGACAACGCGGTGAAAATGAACCAGCACCGCCCGGGCGGCTCGTTTGGCCTGGGCTTCCTCAGCAGCACCCGATGGGCACCCTCCAGCTCCAAAGGCCCCTGGAACAACCTCGCACCCATTAGCGTGTTCAGCATCATGGCCACAGAGGCCCCCAAATCCGAACATTCCAGCCCCTCTGGGAGGCCTAGAATCCGCAGGTTCTTCCGACGGGCCCGGTTCTCCATCTCCTCCATCCTCGCTGACCACTTCTTATGGAGCGCCTCGTGCGACTCCACCTTCACTGACAGGCCCAGGAGTTTGTCCTCACTCTCCGAGGCCTTTTGTCGAAGCTCTCGGATCTCCGCCCCCTGAGCCGTCTGGGTCGCCATGAGCTTGTCCAGGGAGGCCTTAAACGGCTCCAGAATCTCTGCCTTCAGCTCCTTGAAGGAGCGCTGAAGCAGCTCCTGCTGCTCTCGCGCCCACTGCTGCCGAGCTGCTGCTTACCCGCCCGCCGCCATCTTGCTTTTCCTGCCTCGCACCTTTCTCTGCTCCAAAGCCGATTTTTTGACCGCTCCACTCCTAGTCCAGGCCATCAACCGGCGGAGAATCTTAGAGAGAGTGTTCCCACACAGGGAAAAGTCCAACCAGCACTGCTACGGGCCCTTAAAAGAGCCCAAAAGACAGAAAATAGTGGGAGCCACTGAACGTGCGGCTTAGCTCCGCATCACCGCAACCGCCCCAACTACAAATGTGAGGAGCTCATGAACTTCTTTGCCACTTGGATTGAGACAATCTAATCAGCTGTCTCTGCCATGTCACTCCTTTTGCTAGCTCATCTGGCTAGATTTCTTTAATGTTCCACCTGCCCCAGCCCTGAACTTGTATTTTTCCCCTTTGTTCTCTCCTATCTCCCCCTCTCTGAGCTCAGCTTGTCCATGAGAACCATCTCCTAATGTTCCTTTGAGCCCGTTCCCACCAAACTGCATATTGCCCCACTGCCTTCCCTGGTCCACATGGTAACCAATATTGTAAATAAGCGTTCTCTCTCTTCAAGTGTTGTCCTCTAAATCTTCTGCAGTCATCCCTCTTCTCAAAAAACCAACAACCCTTAACCACCGTCCTTGCAAACTACTGTCATACCTCCCTTTCCTCTCCAAAATGCTTGAAATTTTCCATTCCAATTCTCTTAACGCATCTAGTGGTGCACCAAGGCAGACTTTCATGTGTTTCCATAGCTAATAGTTCCTGAACAGGTCACTAGTCTGTCCCCCAGGAGCTTTTGGCTTGAGAAGCGCCACTCCGTATCACGTGTTGCTGGCCAAGAGTCTCTCCTGCTCTTACCGCCAGCCTTGGTGTATTTGGAAGGATTTGTAAGTTGACACATTCAACCTGTTTGACCATATTATCAGCTTCCTTGGCCATTGGGGTGGGACTCAAATCCGGAGCTTCCAGCTCAGAGGCAGGTATCCTACCCATTGCACCACAAGACCTCTGCCTCTGGTTTTAACAGAGGCAAAATGGTGGTACTGATTTTGTGGGGGGAGGGGGGAATTAGGGGGTTGTGGATGTGCCGTGAGGTATGGGCAACTAATCTAATCCTCGGAGGCAGGTTTGTAATTTAAAATTCATAATGAGGTCCATGCATCAGATTTAACCCGCCTTCCAGATTTAACCCTAGTTTTCCTTTCTGGGGCCTTGGGAAATCCAGCAGCTGAAGGGAAGCATGAACTGCTTCATGGAAGAGGTAAGTGCCTTTCCAACATTATTTTTTAGCAGCAGGAGTAAGAATGTTTCCTCCCAGCCTACCAAGATTAGCCACTTACTTGCCTGCTGTCGGACCCTACCTCTAATGCATGCGGCCACCCTAACCCCAGCAATCAAATCCTGATTACCAGCCACCCCCCACCCATCCCACAAGGCGATTAGACTTCCTAACCACGCTAGAAAACGCCACCACGACATGCCAGAATTGGACTCCTCCGAGGACCAGAACCCACCTCTGCAGAATCAACGACCCTCTCCAGATTAGCGACCCCTCTGAGATTGGTGAACTCCCACCCCCATTGTGCCACTAACTCAGCTGTAGCTCCCCACCTGTTTATGCATTGAGATGGCCACGTAGTGAGTCAAACCTGCCAACCAGGTTGACCTCCAGAGAAAAAAGGACAACACTGTGATGTTAAAACTGTCCAGTGTCCAAGGAAACATAATCCTCCAGGTTTACTGACCAAACATCACCAGTCAAATGATACTAATATTTCCACTTGTGGCAGAATCCAAAACCAGACACCACAAATACAAGATAGTTACAAATAAATCCAATTGGGAAATAATTTTTTATTAAACTTAGAGAATAGTTAAAATGTACAAGGGAGGTGATGGTGTATTGTCACTGGGCTAGTAATCCAGAGACCCAGGGTAATGCTCTGAGGTCCCGGGTTCAAATCCCACCATGACAGATGGTGAAATTTGAATTCAATAAAAACCTGGAATTAAATATCTAATGATGACCGTGAAAGGATTACTGATTGTCGTAAAAACCCATCTGATTCACCAATGTCCTTTGTTATGTTCATGTACTATGATAATAAATGAATCAGTGTACGACAGAACATCTAGTTCAAGACTAGTTATTTAATGTTGAGTAAACTGTGGGTAAACAAAACTATTGCTAATCAAACTGTGGATCTTTTAACCATGCTACTAACAGCTTCTGTAACTCTCATCAAGACTGGCTCTGTCAAGGGCAGCACGGTGGTGCAGTGGGTTAGCTCTGCTGCCTCACGGCGCTGAGGTCCCAGGTTCGATCCCGGCTCTGGGTCACTGTCGTGTGGAGTTTGCACATTCTCCCCGTGTTTGCATTGGTTTCACCCCCACAACCCGAAGATGTGCAGGTTAGATGGATTGGCCACGGTAAATTGCCCCTTAATTGGACAAAAATAATTGGATACTCTAAATTTATTTTAAAAAAAGCATGGCTCTTCCGATTCCAGTATCCTGTTGCTCCTGCATGACACCTAGTGGTCAGAGGCTATATACACTTTTATATACGCTGTTACATACATTGTTACTGCATATCATTACATCCTTCAGGGAAGAAATCTGCCGTTCGTACCCAATCTGGCCTACATGTGACTGCAGCCCAACACAGCTATGTGGTTGACTCTCAACTTGCCCCACTGAAATGGCCTAGCAAGCTACTCAGTTTAAGGGCAATTAGGGATGGGCAACAAATTCTGGTCCAGACCAGCTACATCCACATCCCAAGAAGTGACTGAGGCAAGTGGTTCAGATGCTTTCAAAATAAATCTTTAGATGAGTACATGAGAGAGGTAGTTGAGATGCAGATGTATACCAGCACAGACTTGTTGGGTCGAAAGTATGGTTCCTGCTTTCTCCTTTGTTTTTATACTGATGGTAGGAGGGACAGTGATGCTATGGGAACATATGTGTTACTCCTTCTGGCATCGACCCTGCGTTGAGGGTTTGGTTTCTATTGCCTTCTTGACCTTCTTTCCTCTCCAATGCTGTCCTGATGCCCAGGGTTCTGCCTTTCCTGCGAAGTGTGCTGCCCTCAATGACACTGGGCCCAGAATATGACGGTTGTGCCCCCATTGCCAGCTAAAGCCTTCCTTTTGGGCAGGTGGTTGCCCAATTGTTCTTAGCAGCCGTGCCCCTGCTTTTCTGTACCCACAATGCCAGGAGGATGACAACCACGTTAAAAGCCCAGGTGCTGAGTGCCCTCTCTCCCTGCCACCTGTGCTGCACCAAAGACATCATCTTACTAAGTGCCTATTCTCCCTTATTGCCCCACTGACCCTCAATGGTGTTGGGGTGATGCCGTGGGGAGCAATGACTGGCCCTCCCATTGTATATCTCCATCTCCTCCGTTGTTTTGAAATGGATGGTTTCTAAAACACATAAACCCCTTCAAATATCCCACCATCCCACTACAACAAGCTCTAAATGAGCTTCTTAACATGTCTAATTGCCTTAATTAGGAGATGAGCAGATTCCTGTCCCAACCTTGGCCCAGCCCTGGCGATTGTTGCTGATCGTGGGATGGGCGCCTTGAAATTGATGCACCACCTGGCCCAGCATGGGTATTTTCGGGGCCTCCCTGCCTGAGTTCCTGCCATTGGGTGTCCTGAAATTCTGCCATTGGTCATTGGAAGCCCAAACCACAATTCTGCGCATCAATTCGATCTCAGTCACTTTTACCTGGGTTATTTTACAGGAATAAGAAACAGGAATAAAAATACGTATAATAAGATTCAGCATAACAATGAAATTAAAGAAGTGTACAGTCAGTTATCGTCATTAAGTTAGTTTTCATTAATTAGGAAGAAAACCTAAGCTAGGGATTTCCCTAGATTTCAACACTTGCACAATAAATTAATATGGGTAAGCAGTTTTTCATCTTTCCTCTATTTGCAGCATTTGCAGGTTTATATAGTTAAGATTAAAAGTAAATCTAAAGGTGAGTAATGTTCATGTTTCCTTCTTTACCAAACATTTCTGCAAGATAAATTAATATTATCAACAGGTTATGCTTAAATATACATGTTTAAATTCAAAACTTACCTCTTTCCAAATGTGACTAATGCTTGGTCCTTCCAGAACATTCTCTGTTTATGTGAGTGATTATACAGTTGAATGTGTAGTGATCTCTGTATATGTATATACATAAAGGGTTAATGTATAGTCATTACAGTTAAATGATCACTAGAGGGCAACACTAACAGGCGGTATAAAAACAGGCTCAATCTGTTTTACCGCTCTCTCCATGTGTGTTGTGACTAGAGACCAGATGTGTAGAGTTAGCTCAGAGTGCAAGTATAAATATCCATAGTTTAACCTAATTCTATCTTGTTTAATTTAATAGCTAGTAAAAGTATTAAAGAATCAAACTCACAAGTTAATTGATTAGTTACTCAATAAATTATTTGTTTTCACTGGACGACTTCAAGTATTCATCATCAAGTTTTTAAAAATTTCAGCATCAACAAATGAGTAACATATTACTTCAAGTAATATAACAGAATACAACTGGAGGAACAGGTGAGAAGTGGTACAAGTCACCAGGAAAACCAGGTCACTCATAGTGGCAAGAGGCAGGAAGATGATACATGGTGAAAGGAAAGACATGACTAATCAGTAGGGTGGATGGTGCCAAAATCTGACAGGAGGGAACATTGAGGTGAGGGGAAGGCACGGGTACTTGGGGTTTGTCGGGCCAAGGGTTACAAGTCAATAGGAGGGAGCAGCAAGGGCATGGTTATTATAGGAGAATACGGGTAACAAGAGATGATCTGATGGAGCATGGAAGGCATAGTTGACTGATGGATAGCTCAGTGAGAAGTAATATGATGGAGCAGAGATGGAAGAACATTCAAGGTACTAGGAGGAAGAAGGAAAGAGGAAGATGTGGCTTCTTATTGGAGACAGAATGGCCAGTGACAGTAGTAGTAGGGAGAAGGCACAGACTCAGGATGGGGTTATCGAGAAGGAAGAGGAGAAAGTGCAGAAAGGCAACAGATATATTTTGTCAAGTAGAAGTAGAGGGAGCAGAGAGGGCATGAATACTTAGGAGCAGAAGCAGTTAGAGAGAGTGGAAGTTGTGTAGACATTTGGAACTTGGGTTTGTTGTTTGAGCATAGGGGCAGGTGTGGAAAGGACTGAAGAAAAATACTTTACCTCCCTCCCTCAAAAGATTCAACAGCTTATGAATTTTCCAACTGTGAAAATCAGTGTAGGATCATCCTAGTCTCTTGTTTTTGCCTGTCTCACATTTGTGTACACACACGTTTATTTAAAAAAGATGCTCAATCTAAATGCCTGAACAAAGTTTTAAAAAATTGTTTCCTAGATTTTCTCCAAACAGTTTTGAAAAACAACCAAGATTTTTTTCCTGCAAGCTAAAGAGAAACATTCCCATACTGGGCGGACTGAATGAACAGATGCGTCTGAGGCAATTCAAACACATTGCTTGTCCTCAGATGGAAATATCTGTCCTAGCTAACAGAATGGGCTAAAATAATTGTCTAATTTTCCACATTGTGCCAATTTGGTGGTTCTCCTTGAACAGGGAATGGAAACTTGCTCAGGAATAAAGTGCACTAGATTGTTGCCTTGCTATTTCCCATATATCCCATTTCCTGTCGTACCAGACCCATGTTGAAACTAAATGCAAATTAGGGAAATACATGATCTGACATATTTCTCTTAAAATATATCATTACTACAATGCAAATAGTCATTTTGTTACCCCTCTGCACTCCCATGCCTCTCCTCTCCCATTCTCTGCGCTCCCATTCTTACCCTTCTGTTTCCTCTCCCTCCCTGTTTGCTTCTTCTCCATTCAATTCCCGGTCCCTCCCTTTCACATCATCAATTCTTCCTCTCTGTTTCTCCTCTGCTCACTCCATTCTGATTTCTTTCCTCACCTCATCTATCTCCCTGAATATCCTCACTGATCTTTAGTCCCTTCTTTCTTGTCCCCTTCTCTTCCCCTTCAATCAATCCACTCATCTCCCTTTCCCTCCTGTATTATCTCCACTGCTTCATCCATCCCTATCCCCTCTCCTCTGCACGGTGGCACAGTGGTTAGCACTGTGCAGCACACCAGCAAGTGTAGAGACTGGGGAAGAGCTTGAGACTAAGTCAAATATAGCATAGAGGGAGAGTAGACAGAGGGAAGTTGTTGATCTCAGTGGGTCTAGAGGTCTGGAGTACATTTACTTCAACACAAGAAGTATAACATGTAAGACGGAAGAACTTAGAGCTTAGATTAATATGGGGAATTATGATAGCGTTGCTATTACGGAGACATGGTTAAAGGAGGGACAGGACTGGCAGCTTAACATTCTGGGATATCTATGTTTTAGATAAGACAGAGGGGGTAGCAGAAAGGGTGGGGAGTTGCATTACAGGTCAGGCAACATATCACAGCTCTGATGAGGCAGGATATCATGGAGGGATCCTGAAGTGAGGCATTATGGGAAGAGCTCACAAATAGAAAGGGTACAATCATTATGTTGGAGTTATACTATAGCCCTCCCAATAGCCCGCAGGAGACAGAGGAACAGATATATTTTTTAAAATTTTAAGAGTACCCAATTTATTTTTCCAATTAAGGGGTGATTTAGCCCTTAAATCACCTACCCTCAATCCACCTACCCTGCACATCCTTTGGGTTGTGGGGGTGGGGGGGCGAAACCCACCCAAACACGGGGAGAATGTGCAAACTCCACACGGACAGTGACCCAGGGCCGGGATCGAGCCTGGGACCTCGGTGCCGTGAGGCAGCATTGCTAACCACTACATCACCGTGCTGCCACCCAGAGGAATAGATAGTCAAATTCTGGAAAGATGTGAAAATAGCTGGGTTGTTGTGTTGGGTGATTTTAATTTCCCCCATATTGACTCGGACTCGGTTAGTGCCAGAGATTTGGATGGAGAGTGTTATGGGCCAAGGTTTAGAGAACCCCAAAGTGTATCATGGAGTTCACCTGACCCACAACTTTTAATAGATTGTGGTATGGGGAGCACACAGCCCACTCTACAGCTGTGGTACAGCAGAAATGGAAAAGTATTTTTTAAAGCAAAACAACGTTTATTCTATGAACTCAAGTTAACCTTTTTAAAATTTACAGTGACCATCTTAGCAACCATAAATTCAAATACAACCCCCAAAGAATACAACATTAAGTAATCCTTAATAACTTCCCAAACAACATCCAGAAGACAAAAGAAACACCTTTTAACAGAAGCACATTAGGTTTACATTCACTACTGAGAACATTTATAATTCTGAATTCACCAAATGATCAAGAGATAGCCTTTTCATGGCAGAGAGAACAGCAGTACACCTGTTTTGTCTGGCTTCAGCTCCAACACTGAAAACAAAACAAAAACATACCCTGCAGCAAATAGCCTAAAACAGAATTAAAAAGCTGACAGACAGCTCCACCCATAATCTGACATAACTGATCAACAACCATTTCATAAAGGTACATTTCTTAAACACCCATTTGTTAAAGGTACTCTCACATGGCACCTCCCCCCAAGAAAAAAAAACCCATCAACTTCAAGATGGTTTCATTTTTCACCTTTTCACTATCCTTTAAGAAATGCACACAGTAAATATACTTTTAGTTTCAAAAAACAACACTCGCAAACAGGTATAATAATATAGTCCATTTTTTTTGTCCTCCAACTGAAATCCTTCTCAATTGACAGTCTCTTTGAACAGAAAGGTCTCTGCACGATCCATCCATTTCTCAATGCCTCGGCATTTCTCTTTAAAGTCAGGTACTTTAGTTCAATCTGTTCACAGAGTCCCTTGTAATTCTCCAACACAGGAGAATTGGTTATCACAGCTTTCAGGCCGTCAAATGTCCGTTGAAACTCCGCTGTCCATTGAAATTTTCAACGTTTCTTCAGCAAGTCCATCAGTGTAGCAATGACGCTGCAAAACTTTTGCACAAATGTTCGATCAAATCCACTCATGCCAAGAAACCGCATTATTTCCCTTTGTCTTGAGGGTATTGAAAACTCCTCAATAACTGTTGGTTTCACATCCCGTGTGACCATTCGACCCTGTCCGATCGTATGGCCAAGGAAGGTGACTTGGGCTTTTCCAAATTCACTTTTGACAAAGTTTATCATCAAACCCACCTCCTGAAGTCAATCAAATAACCCCATCAGATGTTTCAAATGTTCTGTCCATGTCTGGCTGAAAATTACCAGATCGTCGATGTATACCGCACAATTGGGTAATCCTGAAACGACTTTGTTAGTTTTTTTTAAAATTTAGAGTGCCCAATTCATTTTTTCCAATTAAGGGGCAATTTAGCCTGGCCAATCCACCTACTTGCACATCTTTGGGTTGTGAGGGCCAAACCCACGCAAACACGGGGAGAATGTGCAAACTCCACACGGACAGTGACCCAGAGCCGGGATCAAACCTGGGACCTCGGCGCCGTGAGGCAACAGGGCTAACCCACTGCGCCACCATGCTGCCCACGACTTTGTTAGTTAACTGTTGAAATGTGGCTGGGGCATTTTTCATGCCAAATGGCATAACTTTGAATTGGTATATACCATCTGGAGTCACAAAAGCTGAAATCTCCTTTGCCCTTTCGGATAAACGTATCTGCCAGTAACCTTTAGTAAATCCAGTCTTTCAAGGCGATCCTCCAAATGTGGGATAGGATAAGAGTCTGTTCTTGTAACTGCATTAACCTTTCTATAGTCCACACACAACCGTTGGGTATCGTCTGGTTTAGGTACCATCACTATGGGTGAGCTCCATTGGCTGCAACCCACTTCAATTATGCCATTTTAAGCATGATCTCAATCTCTTTGTTAACCTGTGCCAATTTTAAAGGATTAAGTCTATATGGATGTTTTTTGATTGGAACAGCCTTTTCCACATCTACATCACGTATAGCCATTTTAGTACTTCCCAATTTATCTCCACAAACTTGCCCATGTGATATCAATAACTCTTTCAGGTCAGTTCGTTTTTCCTCTGGAAGATAACTCAACAATTTATCCCAATCTTTAAGAACATTGTCGTTTGCCAATGTAATTTGAGGTATGTCAAATTCACAGTCATCTGGATTTGGTTCGCCACTTTGTGTTGGAATCATTAAAACCTCCTTTTTCTCTCCTGCCCTTTCAAAGTACCTTTTAAGCTTATTCACATGACACGCTCGGTGAGTCTTCCTTCTATCTGGTGTTTTTACCAGATAATTCACCTCCCTTAATTTCCTTTCAATCTGACAAGGTCCACAAAACCTAGCTTTTAAAGGTTCACCTACCACTGGTAACAATACTAAAACTTTATCTCCACAGGCAAAACTACGAACTTTGGATTTCTTGTCCGCTACCTGTTTCATCAAATTTTGTGCAACCTTTGAATGTTGTCCAGCCAATTCATCTGCTCTATTTAATTGTTCCCTAAAATTTGACACGTAATCCAATAATGTAATTTCCGATTTCTCACTCACCAATTTTTCCTTAATCAATTTAAGTGGTCCTCTTACCTCATGACCAAAATTAGTTCAAAAGGACAAAATTTGGTTGACTCATTTGGTGCATCCCTAATTGCAAACAGTATGAATGGAATTCCTTTATCCCAATCCTCTGGATAATCGTGACAATAAGCCCTCAACATTGTCTTTAATGTCTGATGCCACCTTTCTAACGTTCCCTGCGATTCTGTATGGTATACAGTTGATTTAAATTGTTTTATTCCTAGGTTATCCATAACTTCTTTGAATAACCTTGAGGTAAAATTTGATCCTTGATCCGATTGTATTTCTGTGGGTAGTCCATATCTAGTAAAGAATTTAAGTAACTCCTCCACAATCTTTTTAGCTGTAATATTACGTACTGGAATGGCCTCTGGAAACCTAGTAGACACATCCATTATAGTCAAAACATATTGATTCCCACTTTTCCTTTTAGGAAGCGGTCCTACGCAATCAATTAGGACCCTTGTAAAAGGTTCCTCAAATGCTGGAATGGGTATTAAGGGTGCTGGTTTTATCACTGCTTGAGGTTTCCCTATCACTTGGCATGTGGGACATGATTGACAAAATTTAACTACATCTTTATGTAGTCCAGGCCAATAAAAATGTTTTTATATTTTAGCTTGAGTTTTCCTTATTTCCAAATGACCTCCCACTGGTACCTCATGTGCAACTCACAACACCTCCTTTCTATACCCTACCGGCAATACTATTTGATGAACTTCTGCCCACTTTTCATCCGCCTGCATATGTAAAGGTCTCCATTTTCTCATCAAGACCTCACTTTTACGGTAATAACACTCTGGTACCCACTCAGATTCCTCTTCCGTGTATGCTTTCTGATACACCCATTTTATTTTTACATCTTTCTGTCGTAACTCCACCAATTTCCTGAACTAAAAATATCCACCTCATCCTCCACCTGTTCTTGTTCTTTTTCAACCATTTGATCAAAAATCGTTTCTGATAATTGCACTTCAACTTCATTTTCACTCTTTGATTTCTCCTCTTGTCTTAATCTGTGACTTTGCGACCTTGTTATTACACAATCCAGAAAAATCCCAGGATACTCGTCCTTCAACACTGATTTTCCACTGGCTTATCAACCACACACAGTAGGCATCACTCCCACCTGCGATCCAACTATATCATTACCCAAGATAAACTGTATTCCTGGACAAGATAGTTTCTCTATTACTCCCCCTACCACTTCACCACTCTTCACTGGACCTTCCAACCTTACCTTATATAATGGAACACTACTCCTCTCGCCCTGAATTCCACATTTTACCACCTTTTCTGACAACATTCTTCCCAAACTACATAACTCCTCATCTCTTACCATTAAAGATTGACTCGCTCCCATATCTCTTAAAATTGTGATTTCTTTACCTGCTCCTCCTGATACACATGAGTAAACTTTACCCACACAAGTAAATTCTTTAAAGAGATCTGGCACCTTCTTATCAATCACCTCTTGATCAGGCTGTACAATCTTTTGCACCTCCTTTGCTTCACTTGGGCTTTCCTTTACCACTTTCACAAACCCCACTGTCTTATTCTGTTTTACCATATCAGCATTCCCAGTGCTTAGTTTATTACATGGCCTAGTTTATTACAGTGAAAACATTTGAAACTTTTCATTTCTTCTCCACCCTCCCGGATTTCTTTATTAGTCTGAGGTACACTCTCCTTTTTACCTCCCATCAGATCACCTTTACTTTTACCACTTGAGTATTTCTCATGTCCCCAGTTTCTATCCCGCACAGGCTGAAACTGATGTCGGAAACCAAGCTTTGATTTATGAACTAATTCATAATCACCTGCCATTTCTGCTGCTAATCTCACAGTTTTAATCCTCTGTTCTTCCACATGAGTTCTCACTACATCAGGAATTGAAATTTTAAACTCCTCCAAATGCATAATTTCTCTGAGAGCTTCATACGTTACGTCTATTCTCAAAGCCCCTATCCACCTATCAAAATTACTCTGTTTGAGCCTTTCAAACTCCATGTATGTTTGACCAAATTATTTCCTGAAATTTCTAAACCTTTGTCTGTAAGCATCAGGCACTAGTTCATATGCACCTGAGATGGATTTTTTCACCTTGTCATACTTCCCAGATAACTCCTCCGGTAGTGATGAAAACACTTCACTCGCCCTACCTATCAGCCTTGTTTGAATCAGTAATACCCACATGTCCTGTGGCCATTTCATTTGTTTAGCTACCTTCTCAAATGAAGTGAAAAAGGCTTCTACCTCCTCCTCATCAAACCTTGGCAATGCTTGGACATATTTAAATAGATCCCCACCAAGCCTTCGACTTTGACGCTCTTTCTCACTATCCTCATCACTATCATCCAATTGTACATTTCCCTTTATGTCTGCCAATTTTAACTGACTGTCATGTTTCATGGCCATTTTCTGAAGTTCAAACTCTCTCTTTATCTTTTTCCCTGATATGTATCTCCCTTTCTCTTTCTTTTTGTTCTCCTAGGGCTATTCTCTCTTTTCTCCTTTCTTCACTCTCCTTTTCTTTGTCCTCTCTATCTCTCTCTTTCTTTTGCCGCTCTCGCTCTTTCCTTTTCCTCTCTTTCGTATTCAAGCTGCTTTAATTCTTTTTTTTTTAATAAACAATTTTATTGAGGTAGTTTTTGGCTTTATAAACAGCTACAGACATCATCAGAAAGGAAGCAAAAAAGGCAAAAATGTGCAAACATCCACGTACTTTCAATACTTCCATCGTAACATATTGCACAAGCACGCTCCCCTCCCGCCGGTACTACCCGCCATATTTTCCCTCCTACTCTACTCTACCGCCCCCCCTCCCCCGCCCCCCCCTGCTGACGCTCACTCTCCCGCAAAGAAGTCAATAAATGGTTGCCACCTCCGGGTGAACCCCTGCACAGATCCCCTCAAGGCGAACTTAATTTTTTCCATCCCCAGGAAACTCGACATGTCCGCAAGCCACCACTCAGTCTTCGGGGGCTTTGAGTCCCTCCACGCCAATAATATTCGTCGCCGGGCTATCAGGGAAGCAAAGGCCAGCACATCGGCCTCTTTCTCCCCCTGGACGCCCGGGTCTTCCGAAACCCCAAAAATTGCCACCCCTGGACTCATCACCACCCTTGTTTTTAGCACCTGGGACATGACCCCCGCAAATCCCTCCCAGTACCCCCTCAGCTCAGGACATGCCCAAAACATGTGAACATGGTTCGCTGGTCCTCCCGCGCACCTAGCGCATTTGTCCTCTATCCCGAAAAATTTGCTCATCCGAGCCACCGTCATATGGGCCCGGTGAACAACCTTAAATTGGATCAGCCCGAGCCTAGCACATGTCGCGGTCGAGTTTACCCTACTCAGGGCCTCTGCCCACAGCCCATCCTCCATTTCCCCGCTTATCTCCTCCTCCCATTTAAGTTTCAGTTCCTCTGTCTGGGACCCTTCCTCCCTCATGAGCACCTTATATATACCCGAGACTCTGCCCTCCCCTTCTTCCCTCCTAGAGACTATTCTGTTGAGGATCCCCATTGGCGGGAGGCGCGGGAAAGATGGGACCTGTCTACGAACAAAGTCCCGCAACTGTAAGTATCTAAAATCATTTCCCCTTACCAACCCAAATTTCTCCTTCAAGCTCCTCTAACTCGCGAAGCTCCCTTCCAGGAACATATCACCCACCCTTCCCGCCCCTGCTCGCCGCCATACTCTGAACCCCCCATCCATACTGCCGGGGGCAAACCGATGGTTGTCGCAGATTGGCGCCCAGACAGACGCCCCCATCTCCCCCACATGCCTCCTCCAC
The DNA here is from genome assembly GCF_902713615.1 of Scyliorhinus canicula. Lineage (NCBI taxonomy): Eukaryota > Metazoa > Chordata > Chondrichthyes > Carcharhiniformes > Scyliorhinidae > Scyliorhinus > Scyliorhinus canicula. Next base: position 202,417,610 of record NC_052147.1, read on the forward strand.
TGGCCCCATATCCGCAGGGTCGCCACCACTACCGGGCTGGTGGTGTACTTGGCCGGCGGCAGCGGTAGAGGAGCCGTGACCAGGGCTTCCAAACTGGAGCCCCTGCACGAAGCCGCCTCCACCCGCTCCCAATAGACCCCGTACCCACCATCCACTTCCTTATCATAGCGATGTTGGCCGCCCAGTAATAATTGACCAGACTCGGCAAAGCCAGCCCTCCCTCGCTGCGGTTCCTCTCCAACATCGCCTTCTTGGGCAGCACGGTGGCCTAGTGGTTAGCACAACCGCCTCATGGCGCTGAGGTCCCAGGTTCGATCCCGGCTCTGGGTCACTGTCCGTGTGGAGTTTGCATATTCTCCCCGTGTCTGCGTGGGTTTCGCCCCCACAACCCAAAAATGTGCAGAGTAGGTGGATTGGCCACGCTAAATTGCCCCTTAATTGGAAAAAATAATTGGGTAATCTAAATTTATTTTTAAAAAAAAATAAAAACATCGCCTTCTTCACCCGCGGAGACTTTCCCGCCCAGACAAAGCTCATGATCAGCCCGTTAACTCTTTTGAAGAAGGACTGTGGGATAAAGATCGGGAGGCACTGAAAAATAAACAAAAATCGAGGGAGGATTGTCATCTTTACAGTCTGCACCCTCCCTGCCAGCGACAGCGGGAGTGCATCCCATCTCCGAAACTCTCCCTTCATTTGCTCCACCACCCTGGCCAAATTTAACTTATGCAGCCTGCCCCAGTCTCGTGCCACCTGGATTCCCAAATACCGGAAATTTTCCTCAACTAGCCTAAACGGTAGCCCTCTCAATCTGTTCTCCTGGCCCCTTGCCTGGACCACAAACATTTCACTCTTGACCGTATTTAATTTGTATCCTGAGAACTGGCCGAACTCCCTCAGCATTCCCAGTATAGTTCCCATCCCGGCCACTGGGTCCGACACGTACAGGAGCAGGTCGTCTGCATAAAGAGAAACCCTGTGTTCAACCCCGCCCCTCACCATCCCCTTCCAACCCTCTGAGGCTCTCAGCGCAATTGCCAGCGGCTCTATGGCCAGCGCAAACAGCAGCGGGGAGAGCGGGCAGCCCTGCCTGGTCCCTCGGTACAACCTAAAGTACTCCGACACTTCTCTGTTGGTCCTGACGCTGGCCCTCGACGCCTGGTATAATAATTTGATCCAATCCACCAATCCCTCCCCGAACCCAAACCGTCCGAGCACCTCCCATAGATAGTCCCACTCCACCCGGTCAAAGGCCTTCTCGGCGTCCATTGCCACCACTACCTCCACCTCTCTACCTGCCGGGGGCATCATTATCACATTGAGCAATCTCCTCAGATTGGCCACCAGCTGCCTACCTTTCACGAACCCCGTTTGATCCTCCCCAATCACCTCCGGTACACAGTCCTCCATTCTACCCGCCAGTACCTTTGCCAGGAGCTTGGCGTCTACATTAATCAGGGAGATTGACCTGTAGGACCCGCACACCTCCGGGTCTTTACCCCGCTTCAATATCAGAGATATGGTGGCTTGTGACATTGTCGGTGGCAGGGTCCCTCTGTCCCTTGCCTCATTGAAAACCCTCGCCAAGACCGGGCCCACCAGCTCAGAGAACTTCCTATAAAACTCTATTGGGTATCCATCCGGCCCCGGGGACTTCCCCGACTGCATGGCCTTTAGGCCCCCCAATACCTCCTCTACTCTAATCGGGGCCCCCAGCTCTTCCACTCGCCCCCCCCCCCCCCCCCCCCCCCCCCCCCCTCCCCCAACTGTTGGGAATGTTAACCCGTCCAGAAACCTTTTCATCCCCTCCGGTTCTTCCGGCGGCTCCGAAGTATACAGCTTACGATAGAAGTCCCGGAATACCCTATTCAATTCTGCCGGATCCTCCACTTTGCGCCCCCCCTCGTCCCTCACTCTACCTATTTCCCTGGCCGCCTCCCTCCTCCTGAGTTGCTGCGCTAACAGTCTGCTGGCCTTTTCCCCATACTCGTACACCACTCCCCTCGCCTTCCTAAGCTGTTCCATGGCCCTGCTCGTGGATAGTGCCCCCAGTTCCGCCTGTAGTCTCTGCCTCTCCCTGAGTAAAACCTCCCCCGGGGACTCCGCGTGCTCTTCATCTATCCGACCCATTTCCCTGACCAATCTATCCATCTCTGCCCGGTCTGCTTTGGCTCTGTGGGCCCCAATTGAAATCAGCTCCCCCCGCACTACTGCCTTTAGCGCCTCCCACACGGTCGCCGCTGAGACCTCCCCAGTGTCATTCACCTGCAGGTAATTTTTTATACATTTCCGAAGCCTCTCGCAGATCCCCTCCTCCGACAGCAGTCCCACATCTAGCCTCCATTGCGGGCGTTGATAGCTCGCTCCCCCGAACTGCAGGTCCACCCAATGCGGGGCATGGTCTGAAATGGTAATTGCTGAGTATTCCGTGTTCTTTACCTCCCCCATACAGTCCCTGCTTAGTACAAAGAAATCTATCCTGGAATATACTTTATGGACGTGCGAGTAAAACGAGTAGCCCCTTCCTGTTGGCTGTCCCTCTCTCCAGGGGTCCACTGCCCCCATTTGCTCCATAAACCCTTTCAGCTCCCTTGCCATTGCTGAGAGTCTACCCGTTCTGGGACACGACCGATCCAAAGTCGGGTCAAGGACCATGTTAAAGTCCCCTCCCATTATTAGCCTGCGAGAATCCAAGTCCGGGATCTTCCCCAGCACTCTTTTAATGAAGTCCACGTCATCCCAGTTCGGGGCATATATATTCACCAGCACCACTCTTCTCCCCTCCAGTCTGCCCCGTACCATCAGGTATCTGACCCCCCCTGTCTGCGGATATGCCCTCTGCCTCAAATTGCACGCGCTTGTTGATCATGATTGCCACCCCTCTGGACTTCGAGTCCAAGTCCGAGTGGAAGACCTAGCTAATCCAGCCCTTCCTTAGCCTGGTCTGGTCTGACACTTTCAGATGTGTCTCCTGCAACATAATTACGTCCGCCCTCAGGGCCCGCAAGTGCGCGAACACCCGCGCCCTCTTAACCGGCCCATTCAGTCCCTTAACGTTCCAGGTGATCAGCCTGGTCGGGGGGCACATCCCACCCCCCCCACCCCGCCGGTCAGCCATAGCCTTTCTCGGGCCGGCCCCTGACCCGTGCGTCGCGCTTTAATTCTTTCTCATGTTCCATTTGTTTAATTGGTAACTGAATTTTTCCAATTTCCAATGAGTCAAACTGTATCTCAGGCAACTTTAAATGCTTAGCCACCAACATAATTACCTCATCTTTTCGCAATTTGTCAGGTAATGTTAACTGCAATGTTTTTTGCCAAATCTGACAGTCTGCTTTTAGTCTCTGTCCATAAGGTACTGCGTGTGACTGTCTCCATCCCCAAAAACTTCAGAGCCTCTGAAAGAGCCATTGTCCACAACACACTCCCCACTTAAACTAGAATACCACACCTGAAAAGCAACCACAATATGCTCACCCCTCACTGTCTTTAAGTTCACGAAGCCAATCCAATAGATAGACTTTTATCTCCTTCGAGCAGTGGTGTGCAGAGGTCTGGTGATGCCCGGGGCAAATCTTGATTGTATGCCCCAAAGCCCCACGTAAATATTTCATTAAATATCACCAAAAAACCTATAGAAAACGTAGTTGCACCCGTTCTAGAGCTATTCACTGACCTCTTTATCTTTAGAACATAGAACGATACAGTGCAGTACAGGCCCTTCGGCCCTCGATGTTGCACCGACATGAAAAAAAACTAAAGGCCATCTAACCTACACTATGCCCTTATCATCCATATGCTTATCCAATAAACTTTTAAATGCCCTCAATGTTGGCGAGTTCACTACTGTTGCAGGTAGGGAATTCCACGCATCACCACTCTTTGCATAAAAAACCCACCTCTGACCTCTGTCCTATATCTATTACCCCTCAATTTAAGGCTATGTCCCCTCGTGCTAGCCACCTCCATCCGCGGGAGAAGGCTCTCGCTGTCCACCCTATCTAACCCTCTGATCATTTTGTATGCCTCTATTAAGTCACCTCTTAACCTTCTTCTCTCTAACGAAAACAACCTCAAGTCCATCAGCCTTTCCTCATAAGATTTTCCCTCCATACCAGGCAACATCCTGGTAAATCTCCTCTGCACCCGTTCCAAAGCTTCCACGTCCTTCCTATAATGAGGCGACCAGAACTGTGCGCAATACTCCAAATGCGGCCGTACTAGAGTTTTGTGCAACTGCAACATGACCTCATGGCTCCGGAACTCAATCCCTCTACCAATAAAGGCCAACACACCATAGGCCTTCTTCACAACCCTATCAACCTGGGTGGCAACTTTCAGGGATCTATGTACATGGACACCGAGATCCCTCTGCTCATCCACACTACCAAGAATTTTACCATTAGCCAAATATTCCGCATTCCTGTTATTCTTTCCAAAGTGAATCACCTCACACTTCTCCACATCAAACTCCATTTGCCACCTCTCAGCCCAGCTCTGCAGCTTATCTATGTCCCTCTGTAACCTGCAACATCCTTCCGCACTGTCTACAACTCCACCGACTTTAGTGTCGTCTGCAAAATTACTCACCCATCCTTCTGCGCCCTCCTCTAGGTCATTTATAAAAATGACAAACAGCAACGGCCCCAGAACAGATCCTTGTGGTACACCACTCGTAACTGAAATCCATTCTGAACATTTCCCATCAACTACCACTCTCTGTCTTCTTTCAACTAGCCAATTTCAGATCCACATCTCTAAATCACTCTCAATCCCCAGCCTCCGTATTTTCTGCAATAGCCGACCGTGGGGAACATTATCAAACGCTTTACTGAAATCCATATACACCACATCAACTGCTCTATCCTCGTCTACCTGTTCAGTCACCTTCTCAAAGAACTCGATAAGGTTTGTGAGGCATGACCTACCCTTCACAAAACCATGCTGACTATCCCTAATCATATTATTCCTATCTAGATGATTATAAATTGTATCTTTTATAATCCTCTCCAAGCCTTTACCCACCACAGACGTTAGGCTCACCGGCCTATAGTTACCGGGGTTATCTCTACTCCCCTTCTTGAACAAAGAGACCACATTTGCTATCCTCCAGTCCTCTGGCACTATTCCTGTAGCCAATGATGACCTAAAAATCAAAGCCAAAGGCTCAGCAATCTCTTCCCTGGCTTCCCAGAGAATCCTAGGATAAATCCCATCAGGCCCCGGGGACTTATCTATTTTCACCTTGTCCAGAATTGCCAACACCTCTTCCCTACGCACCTCAATGCCATCTATTCTAATAGCCTGGGTCTCAGCATTCTCCTCCACAATATTATCTTTTTCCTGAGTGAATACTGACGAAAAGTATTCATTTAGTATCTCGCTTATCTCCTCAGCCTCCACACACAACTTCCCACCACTGTCCTTGACTGGCCCTACTCTTACCATAGTCATTCTTTTATTCCTGACATACCTCTAGAAAGCTTTTGGGTTTTCCTTGATCCTACCTGCCAAAGATTTCTCATGTCCCCTCCTTGCTCGTCTTAGCTCTCTCTTTAGATCCTTCCTCGCTTCCTTGTAACTATCAAGCGCCCCAACTGAAACTTCACGCCTCATCTTCACATAGGCCTCCTTCTTCCTCTTAACAAGAGATTCCACTTATTTGGTAAACCACGGTTCCCTCGCTCGACCCCTTCCTCCCTGCCTGACTGATACGTACTTATCAAGAACATGCAATAGCTGTTCCTTGAACAAGCTCCACATATCCAGTGTGCCCAACCCTTGCAGCCTACTTCTCCAACCTACACATCCTAAGTCATGTCTAATGGCATCATAATTGCCCTTCCCCCAGCTATAACTCTTGCCCTGTGGGGTATACTTATCCCTTTCCATCACTAATGTAAAGGTCACCGAATTGTGGTCACTGTTTCCAAAGTGCTCACCTACCTCCAGATCTAACACCTGGCCTGGTTCATTACCCAAAACCAAATCCAATGTGGCCTCGCCTCTTGTTGGCCTGTCAGCATATTGTGTCAGGAAACCCTCCTGCACACATTGTACAAAGAACGACCCATCTAATGTACTCGAACTATATCTTTTCCAGTCAATATTTGGAAAGTTAAAGTCTCCCATAACAACTACCCTGTTACTTTCGCTCTTTTCCAGAATCATCTTCGCCATCCTTTCCTCTACATCCCTAGAACTATTAGGTGGCCTATAGAAAACTCCCAACAGGGTGACCTCTCTTTTCCTGTTTCTAACCTCAGCCCATATTACCTCGGAAGAAGAGTCCCCATCTAGCATCCTTTCCGCCACTGTAATACTGTCCTTGACAAGCAGCGCCACACCTCCCCCTCTTTTGCCCCCTTCTCTGACCTTACTAAAACACCTAAACCCCGGAACCTGCAACAACCATTCCTGTCCCTACTCTATCCATGTCTCTGAAATGGCCACAACATCGAAGTCCCAGGTACCAACCTATGCTGCCAGTTCGCCTACCTTATTTCGTATACTCCTGGCATTGAAGTAGACACACTTCAAACCACCTACCTGAACACTGGCACCCTCCTGCGAAGTCAAATCTTTGCTCCTGACCTGTATACTCTCAATCTCCCGTACCCCAAAACTACAATCCAGGTTCCCATGCCCCTGCTGAATTAGTTTAAACCCCCCCAAAGAGCACTAACAAATCTCCCCCCCCAGGATATTGGTGCCCCTCAGGTTCAGATGTAGACCATCCTGTCTATAGAGGTCCCACCTTCCCCAGAAAGAGCCCCAGTTATCCAGAAATCTGAATCCCTCCCGCCTGCACCATCCCTGTAGCCATGTTTTTAATTGCTCTCTCTCCCTATTCCTCATCTCACTATCACGTGGCACGGGCAACAACCCAGAGATAACAACTCTGTTTGTTCTCGCTCTGAGCTTCCATCCTAGCTCCCTAAAGGCCTGCCTGACATCCTTGTCCCCTTTCCTACCTATGTCGTTAGTGCCAATGTGGACTACGACTTGGGGCTGCTCCCCTCCCCCTTAAGGACCCGGAAAACACGATCCGAGACATCACGTACCCTTGCACCTGGGAGGCAACATACCAAACGTGAGTCTCTCTCGCTCCCACAAAATCTCCTATCTGTGCCCCTGACTATTGAGTCCCCAATTACTAATGTTCTACTCCTTTCCCCCCTTCCCTTCTGAGCAACAGGGACAGACTCCGTGCCAGAGGCCCGTACCCCATGGCTTACCCCTGGTAAGTCATCCCCCCCACAAGTATCCAAAACGGTATACTTGTTACTCAGGGGAACGACCGCAGGGGGTCCCTGCACTGACTGCTTCTTCCCAGTCCCTCTTACAGTTACCCATCTATCTCCAGTCTTTGGTGTAACTACTTCCCTGAAGCTCCTATCTATGACCCCCTCTGCCTCCCGAATGATCCGAAGTTTATCCAGCTCAAGCTCCAGGTCCCTAACACGGTTTTTGAGGAGCTGGAGTTGGGTGCACTTCCCACAGATGAAATCAGCAGGGACACTGACGGCGTCCCTCACCTCAAACATTCTGCAGGAGGAGCATTGTACTGCCTTCCCTGACATCACCTCTAGATTTAAAAAAAAACAAGAAGAAGAAAAAGAAACGAAGAGCTTACCTGATATTCCCTCAAACCCTGCTCCCGGTGAAAGGTAAGCAAATTTAAAGGCACTCACTCACCTTCACGACAGGCCCCAAGCTGCCTCTAGGTCATCTCTAAGGTATAGGACGGCTGCCTGAGGTTAAATTGCGCTGTAAGTTAGTCAATTTCCCCTTAGCGCTGGGATTCTAGGGATATTGTTCTCTTCTTCAGTCATTTTGCTTTGCAGCAATGGGTGAGATGTTATGTCTCGAAAGTTCTGCCTCCCTCCTCTGCAACCCCCATGGAGAAGGATAAGAGCAGCAACGTCATGGAAATACTGTTATGACCCTTGTGGAAACAAACTACAAACAACCCAACTAAGACCAATATACAAGACTTCACTTTTATATTAGCAATCACACCAAAATCAACGTAAATTAAACATGAATTAACAGGAAAATTGCAATAATATGACCGATAAATTACACATAGCAGATACAACGACATATCTCACACATTTCTCAGTCAGCCCATTCAGCACGTATCGCATTCATTTCAGCCACAATATCCTTCAAAACGTTGAACTTCTTCAAATCAAATTCCATCTTCATTTCTCTAAAGCTTTAGCACCAAGTCTCATCAAACACCGGCATTACTTCACCCAATTTCCACAAATATAATTTTCACAGTCGACACATTTCCAGATCCCTTCTTCTTCACAAAACCCTGGTCATGTGGGGCCTGTTTGTGCACTATGCCAGTGCATAAAGGGTCCCCAAATCCAGATATAAAGCTCTGTTCAAGATCCGAGCTCCAGCAGCTTGCAGTCAAGTAGAACATAGACCAGTACAGCACAGAACAGGCCCTTCAGCCCTCGATGTTGTGCCGAGCAATGATCACCCTACTCAAACCCACGTATCCACCCTATACCCGTAACCCAACAACCCCCCCCCCCACCCCCCACCCTAACCTTACTTTTTAGGACACTACGGGCAATGTAGCATGGCCAATCCACCTAACCCACACATCTTTGGACTGTGGGAGGAAACCGGAGCACCCGGAGGAAACCCACGCACACACGGGGAGGACGTGCAGACTCCGCACAGACAGTGACCCAGCCGGGAACCGAACCTGGGACCCTGGAGCTGTGAAGCATTTATGCTAACCACCATGCTACCGTGCTGCCCCTGTCTCTGAGAATCTCCCATTTATAGGACCCTGGTCTTTAAGTATAAAGGGTAAGAGGGCAAAAGTTAAGAGGCCGTGATGAATCTTCATAAAATACTGGTTCTGTCCCAAATGGGTGCCCCTGGCCCAAATGTCAAATTCTGGGCACGACAGTTTAGTAAGTTGACAACTATAGAGAGGGTGCAGAGAAGAGTTTAAAAATGGATCAAAAGATAAAGATAAAGAATAAATAAAACTCACCCATGGTGGCATTGATTGCCGTCGATTCGGGAGAATTCGCGCCCTTTTTGTTCACGCTCCAGCCGCCGAGTGCAAAGCCGCCTCTTCACCAGCGGCGAACGCGGTGCGCAGGTGCGCTCCGGCCGACCGCGGTGCGCAGGCGCGCTCCGGCCGACCGCGGTACGCAGGCGCGCTCCGGCCGACCGCGGTGCGCAGGCGCGCTCTGGCCGACCGCGGTGCGCAGGCGCGCTCCGGCCGCCCGCGGTGCGCAGGCGCGCTCTGGCCGACCGCGGTGCGCGCTCCGTTCTCTTCACGCTGCTGCCCCCATCCAATCGATGCCCGGGGCCAGCGCACCGTCGGCCCCCCCCTCTGCACGCCACTGCCCTCGAGCCCCCAATTTGTTATGGGCCAGGGTTTAGAGAACCCCAAAGTGTATCATGGAGTTCACCTGACCCACAACTTTTAATAGATTGTGGTATGGGGAGCACACAGCCCCACTCTACAGCTGTGGTACAGCAGAAATGGAAAAGTATTTTTTAAAGCAAAGCAATGTTTATTCTATGAACTCAAGTTAACCTTTTTAAAACATACAGTGACCATCTTAGCAACCATCAATTCAAATACAAACCCCAAAGAATACAACACTAAGTAATCCTTAATAACTTCCCAAACAACATCCAGAAGACAAAAGAAACACCTTTTAACAGAAGCACATTAGGTTTACATTCACTACTGAGAACATTTATAATTCTGAATTCACCAAATGATCAAGAGATAGCCTTTTCATGGCAGAGAGAACAGCAGTACACCTGTTTTGTCTGGCTTCAGCTCCAACAGCTTCCCGTACCAGCCTCCCTGGACAGGCGCCGGAATGTGGCGACTAGGGGCTTTTCACAGTAACTTCATTGAAGCCTACTCGTGACAATAAGCGATTTTCATTTCATTTCATTTCATTTCAACACTGAAAACAAAACAAAAACACACCCTGCAGCAAACAGCCTAAAACAAAATTAAAAAGCTGACAGACAGCCCAGCTCCACCCACACTCTGACATCACTGATAAACACCCATTTCTTCAAGGTACATTTCTTAAACACACATTTCTTAAAGGTGCTCTCACATGACAAGAGCAATTTGTTAGGTGTGTCCAAGAGGGTGTTTTGAAACACTATGTTGTTCGTCCAACCAGGGAGGGGGGCTTACTGGACCTCATATTGGGGAATGAGCCTGGTCAGGTGACCAAAGTTTCAGTTGGGGTTCATTTTGGGAATAGTGATTATAATTCTGTAAGTTTTTGAATACTCATGGATAAGGCCAAAAGTGGTCTTCGAGTGAGGGTGCTAAATTGGGGGAAAGCTAACTACAAAATAATTTGGCAAGAGCTGGAGAATGTGGAGTGGGAGCGGCTGTTTGAGGGTAAATCCACATTTAATATGTGGGAGTCTTTTAGTTGATTAGAGTGCAGGACAGGCATGCTCCTGTGAAAATGAAGGTCAGAAATGGCAGGATTACGGAACTTCAGATGGCAAGGAAAATTGTGAGACTAGTCAAAAAGAAAAAGGAAGCATCCATCAGGTCTAGGCAATTAAAAACAGACAAAGCTTTTGAAGAATATAGGGAAAGTAGGAACACACTCAAACAGGGAGTTAGGAGAGCTAAAAGAGGCCATGAAATGTCATTGGCAAGCAGGGTCAAGGATAATCCCAAGGCCGTTTATACATATATAAGGAGCACAAGGGTAGCTAGGAAAAGAGTAGGCCCAGTAAAGGATAAAGGAGGGCAGTTATGCCTGGAGTCAGAGGAAGTGGGTGAGATCCTTAATGAGTACTTTGCATCGGTATTCACCAAGGACAGGGACATGACGGATGTTGAGGTTAGGGATGGGTGCCTAAATATTCTAGGATATGTCAGCATAATGAAGGCGCAAGTGTTGGATGTCTTAAAATCTATTAAGGTAGACAAGACCCCAGGGCTAAATGGGATATATCCCAGGGTGACATGGTAGCACAGTGGTTAGCATTATTGCTTCACAGCGCCAGGGTCCCAGGTTCGAATCCCACTTGGGTCACTGTGCAGAGTCTGCAAGTTCTCCCTATGTCTGCTGGGTTTACTCCGGGTGCTCCAGTTTCCTCCCACAATTCCCGAAAGATGTGCTTGTTAGGTGAATTGGACATTCTGAATTCTCCCTCAGTGTCCCCGAACACACGCCAGAGGCGACTAGGCGATTTTCACAGTAACTTCATTGCAGTGTTAATGTAAGCCTACGTGTGACAATAATAAAAATTAAAGATTAAAGGTTACTGTGGGAAGCAAGTGAGGAAATAGCTGGGGCCTTAATGGATATCTTTGCATCATCTTTGACCAAAGGCAAAGTTCAGAGGACTGGAGAATAGCCAATGCTGTCCCTTTGTTTAACAAGGGAAGCTGGAATAATCCAGGTAATTATAGGCCGGTGAGCCTGATGTCAGTGGTGGGAAAGCTGTTGGAGAAGATACTGAGGGACATGATTTATTCACATTTGGAAGCGAATTGACTTATTAGTGATTTTAGTAGGTAACATGGTTTTGTGTGGGGAAGGGTCATGTCTTACCAACTTTGTTAGAATTTTTTGAGGAGGTGACAAAATTAATTGTTGATTGAAAGGCTGCGGTGTCATCTGCATGAACTTTAGTAAGCTGTTTGACATGGTCCCTCATGGCAGGCTGGTACAAATGTGATGTCGAATGGGATTTGGTGTGTGCTAGTTAGGTGGATAAAGAACTGGCTTGGCAACAGGAAATAGTGAGTAACAGTGGATCTGGACGTTCAGGTCCATAGTTCCATGAAAGTGGCAATGCACGTGGATAAGGTGGTCAAGAAGGCAAACAAAATCCTTGCCTTTATTGGCCGGGGCATTGAGTACAAGAGTTGGCTGGTCATGTTACAGTTGTTTAAAACTTTTGTTCAGCTACATTTGGAATACTGCATGCAGTTCTGGTTGCCACACACTACCAGAAGGATGTAGATGCTTTGGAGAGAATGCAAAGAAGGTTTAGCAGGATGTTGCCTGGTCTGGAGGATGTTTTCTATGAGGAGAGGTTGAAAGAACTTGGATTGTTTTTGTTGGAAAGACGGAGGCTGAGGGGAGACCTGATTGAGGTCTACAGAATTATGAGAGGTATAGACAGGGTGAATAGTCAGAAGCTTTTTTCCAGGGTGGAAGATTCAGTTACAAGCGGGCATAGATTCAAGGTGAGAGGTAGAAAGTTTAGGGGAGATGTGCGGGGAAAGTTTTCAGCAGAGGGTGATGAATGCTTGGAACGCATTGCCACTGGAGGTGGTGGAGCAGGCACGATAGCAACGTTTAAGATATATCTTGATAGACACATGAACGGGTGAGGAATGGAGGGATACAGATTGTTTGGGCAATAAGTAGTAGGTCTAATTGAGGAATCAGGATCGGTGCAGGCTTAGTGTGCCAAAGGGCCTGTTCCTGTGCTGTGATGTTCTTTGTTCTTGTTCTTTGTTCTCCTCTAGAACCCGGGTAGAGACCCTCAGGCACCCAAAGCGAGGAACATCAGCTGGTCACCCCAGGGGCATCCACCCAGGACACCCCCAATGGTGTCCAGGCATTCCCAATTCCCTTTGCCTGTGACCCAATCAGCTCAAGCTGCTCAAGCCAAGAAGAGTGCACCTGCCAATGAGTAGGCGGGCCAAAGCGAGCTGGGCTCTTTGGACACAGACCTCCAAAGTCTTCACAGACAAGAGGACACAGTAGTCAGAAGGCTAGCTTCACCTCTGCTGGGGATGCACCGAGATGGAGCGGTAGAGTTAGAAGGATTACAAAGTTCAGAATGCACACTGGTAGCACGGGTGGACAAACATTGTATGTAATTTGGCACTTGTAAACACATGTTAACTTGCACTGTTTGGAACTTTCCTGGATTCATTCTTGCTGCTGGTTGCATTAATGTTTCCATACTCTCCCTCCCTTCCAGGTGAAAGATCAAGAATGGGTGTCCAGGCCATTAATGCATGCCTGCGCATGGCGCTACTGCTGCCCTTTGACAAGGATGATGAGAGCCATCTGTGAGAAGCCTCCCTATCACACTAATCTGCTTGCCTCCATTGCCCTCAAGACTATTAGAGACACCATTGTCTCATCATAATAAAAAGACTAAACATCTGAGCCCTGTCCGGCATGACCATTCACCAAGGATGATGGAGGTTTGCAGTCGTGAGTTGGTTGCCATTTACCCTTGTAAGCATCATCGGCCTCTCTCCCTTCATCCTAACTGTGACTGAAGCTGATGGCAAATGGCTCAGTGTGAAGGGCTGTTCGATACCTTCCTGCAATTTTGTTGCTGGGCTAGACCTGCTGCCATATGGGCTTCACCACAATGAGAATTTCAAAATAATAAAGCTCTCAAACAATTTCCCAATAATTATCAGGGTGTACCTTTAGTTGTCCAGTTATGCTGACCTTCCGCTCCACCCACCTGAGAAGACCTACCTCCTACCTCAATACTTTGCAATTGGATATCAAAGGCATTGCCTTTACACTAAAATGGTGGGTATATCCTTTCAGACATCTCCACCACCTTTTACCCTCTTCCTGTCACTCACCATCTTCCACCCATCATCACTGAACCTCCACCGCACCAATGTGACCTCTCCCTTTCCTCCATCACTCTGTCACCTTTGAACCTCCTCCAATCACCCTGGACCATGATTGTTAATCTAAACCTGCCTTCCCTCCCCACTGAGCCCACACAGTGGGCATGATTTAACTAAAAGGGAACAAAGTCCCATAGCAAGCATGTTTAGCCACGTGATCCCCAGCGCTCGCAGTGCCGATACACACAAGACTATAAAATGTCACCCGCGTTATATAAGGGGCCTCAATGGGGAACGTGCAGCTGAGGCTTCACATATTACAGTTTGTGCACTGATGAGCTCTGTTCACCAGAACTCCTCGGTGCAGCGAAAGGCCCCGATGCGACCCCCACCAGCCCCAAAGCATAAGGATCCCTGGTCTTCCCCTGCAACCCACCAACACTCGCACAAGGCACCCCCAGCCCAATTGCCAAGCTGGCAGTGCCCCTGTCAGCACCACCTTGGCAGTGCCAGGCTGGCACTCATGTGGCACTGCCAGGGTGCCAAGCTGGTGGTGCTCAGGTGGCAGGGTACCACCCTGCCCAAAGGGCATCCAATCCCCTGGGAGACCCCCACAAGTGTCATTCTGTCTGGTTTTGGAGACCAGTACAGAACGGCACTCGCCCGAGGTCTCCGAGGTGAAGGAGATTGATCACACGCCTCGGGTAACTCAGGAATCTGCATATGAAAGTGAGACTAGCTGTGTCACTTTAATAGCAGTTTTTCAAAAAGTGATCCTGCCCAAAATGGGTGGGATTTACATTGCAATGTTTCGCGAGATTGCGTTAGATTTGCATTAGATTTCACGAGGCATTGCTAGCCAGGAAGATCCTAGGAGCGGGGTCTCCAGGCTTTCATTGGCCATGCCACGCCACGGCGAGCAGATGATCGTGCCGTGTCTTTGATACATACCTTTTTGATTTTCTACTAGTTCAGAACAAATACCAGTTTCCACTCTTCTATTCTGGATTCTCTCCCTGTCCAGAAGCAACTTCCTACTGCAAAAAAACCCAGCTTTAAAGTATAGGCTTTAATTAGCATCTCCTGCTCTCAACTCACTTGAGTTGTTCTGGTTTACTCTTAAAAGGACCTGTATTTCTAACATTTTCAATGCCTTCATTCCACATATCCCCTTCATGTCTTCCTTCCTCACTCACTCCACCCCCCATTGTCTCTTCCAACACCCCTTCCCCTTGTATCTTCCACCTCATTCCCTTTTGTCTCTTCTAAAACCTCTTCCCCTCACGCCTTCCACCAACCACACTCCCCACTTCTCTTCTGCTCACACCATCTCCTGCGGTCATCAGCAATGATGCTGGCAACATTCCCACGTGTGGATTGGTAGATTGGACAGGGCCAGTAGATTTCGATCTATTGGAGTTTTGACGAGCATTTATGAGATTCAAAATGGTTTCACCCCCACAACCCAAAGATGTGCAGGGTAGGTAGATTGGCCACGCAAAATTGCCCCTTAATTGAAAAAAAATTATTGGGAACTCCAAATTAAAAAAAAAAGAGATTCAAAATGGGGTCCTGACATTGACCAGTGGGAAATTCAAGACAATTGCAAACTGATTTCCTGACATCAGAAAACTGATTTTTGGCTTATCGCCATATCTTTTGGCCTCACCTGCCGCGATTCCTGCTGCTGGCAGGAGGGAAAGATGCCGTCCAACATTTCAGGTCAAGTGATCTTTCATCAGAACTGAAGAAAGATAGAGATGTATGAGTTTTTAAGCAGGTGGAAGCGGGGATTTTACAGGGAGAACAAAAGAGAAGGTCTGTAATTGAGTGGAGGGCAGAGGAGATTAAGTAACACAGAATTTTATGATTCAGCTGCCAAAGAGAATGGTAATGGGTGTTGTTAGAAAATAGAGATAGTTTAAGTAATTTATATTTGTATTGTGTGTGTTTGGTATAAGGTATGAGTTTTAAGTTTGAGCATAATTTGTACTTCTGTAGGGGTGGTTAGCACTGCTGCCTCACAGCGCCGAGGACCCGGGTTCAATCCTGGCCCCGGGTCACTTTCCATGTGGAATTTGCACATTCTCCCCATGTCTGCGTGGGTCTCACTCCTGCAACCCAAAAAGTTGTGCAGCGTAGGTGAATTGGCCGTTCTAAATTGCCCCTTAGTTGGAAATATAATTGGGTAGTCAAAGTTTATCTAAAAAAAGAACAGGGAGGATAATGCACATGGATAGAATGTCAGTCTCAAGCTAAAGAACAGAAAGTTCCAGAAGCTAGGGAATAGGACAGAGGAAAGTTCCAGGAGGACTATGAATTTAAGGGAACAAGGACCTGTTTGGTGAAGTTAAAGCAAGGTGCAGAAAAGGGTCTCTGAATTGAAGAGACAGCTGCAGTAACCAGATTTGAGGTTAGGTATGTGAGAAGCCAGATATCCAATGTGAACAAAAGGTTGGTGACACCTTAATACTGCCTGTGAAGCAGTGGTGTTCTGTTGGCGGGGCTGGATACCAGACAGGTTGTGTGGAAGCTTGAATGCACATGGCGATCTAGGGCAGACGAATACTGAAAGGAGGTTGAAATCCTAGAGCTGGATCCTTGACATTCGAGAAAAAGCGTTGTTTGGGAGAAAATTCTGAGGCGTGTTCTTTGAGAACAGAGATTGGAAACCCTCATGTGAAATCAGAGTTCCAGTGAGACCAGTGTGACAAGCATCTAGGGGAATTTGATGAGAAATCCACAGAAATTGCTTTGGCTGGCATCTGTCATTTGGTTTAGAGTGTGGTGCGTTTGACCACATTTTGCCTATTGATTTACATGGACTGTGTGCTTACTGAGAACATTAGAGTAAAAGATACTTTTTGTAACTTATGTTATCCTTACACATCTGTATATTGCTCTAAAAGTATAGCTGGGTGAAGGAGTAGTGTTTTAGATTTAATCTTTTCTTATTTAATAAATGTTTTATTTTTTTTGTTACAAGTTAATCAGCAGTCCTGTGACTCTGTTTATCCATGTAGCTAAACAAAAAGTAAAAGTGGATATATCGAGAAAGGTTCCACCCTGGGATCTAACTTGTCCAGTAGTAACATCAGCTGAGATTGTTACGGTATAGTTAGGAAACAAAGTTTAAGTCCAAATGAGGCATGACTGGCTACATAAACATTTTCTGAATGCAATGCAAAATATAACATGGCACATGAGACCATTCAGCCCACTGAGTCTATGCTAACTCTTTTGATGATCAATCCAATTATTCCCACTCCCCTGCTCCTGCCCCATATCCTGGCAACTTTTATGCCATTGTATATCTATCCAATTCCTTTTTGAAAGTTACTTTTGAACCTGTATCCAGTAGCCTACAAGGTTGTACATTCCAAATCTTAACCACTTGTTATTTAGATGTTTCTCCTCATGTCACCTCGGGTTTTAAATTAGTTTTTTCTGATTATTGACCCATTAGGTTCTTTTTGCATACTCTGTATAAACCTTTCATGGTTTTAAACACCTCTATCAAATAGGCTTCTCTGCTCCAAGGAGAAATGTGCTGTTTTATTTCCCCTCATGTATTCCAGCTGTTTTAAGAACATATTTTGATATGGAAATCAAAGTCTCTAACAGCAACCCAACCTACCCCTTACCCCCACCACCCCAACTGCCTCCCACACACAGGGATGAAAACTGAACTTCCTGTTCACATCCAGGCATCTATAATGACTTCCATTGAAAAGCAATAAAAAGAAAAGAACTTTCAATTTCTGCAAAACAGCCTTGTTGAATTCCATTCGGTATAAACACACTTCCCTCGTGGTGTGGCATAAATATGTATTCATCAAGCACAACTAAAATATTTTAAACATATATCCAGTTTTCTGCATTATGGATCTGCATCTGTGTTTAATTGAATATCATGGAATCACAGAATTGTTACAGCGCAGAAGGAGACCATTCAGCCCATTGTGTTTGCACCAGCTCTCTGAATGAGCAATTCACTTTTCCCTGTAACCCTGCACATTCTTCCTTTTTGGATAACAGTCTAATTTCCTTCTGAATGCTTCAATTGAACTTGTCTTCACCACACTCTCAGGCAGTGCATACTCGACCTTAACCACTTGCTGCGTGAAAATGTTTTTCTCATATTGCTTTTGCTCCCTTTGTCAATTACTTTAAATCTGTGTCTTCTCATTCTCCATCCTTTTATGAGTGGGAACAGTTTCTCCCTATCTACTCTGTCTAGACCCCTCATGATTTTGAATACTTTTATCAAATCTCCTCTCAGCCTTCTTTTCTCCAAGGAAAATAGTCATAATTTCTCCAATCCACCTTTGTAAGTGAAGTTTCTCGGGCGGAATTCTCCGCTCCCGCGAAAAATCGGGAAGGCCGTCGTGAACTCGGCCGAGTTTCACGACAGCCTCAGAGGCCGCTCCTCTCACCTTATTCACCCCCACCTGGGAGGGCTAGGAGCGGCCCTCCGTAACTCTCGGCCGCTGAGAATGACGCGGCCGGCGCGGCTAAGTGACGTCAGCCGCGCATGCGTAGGTTGGCCGGCTCCAACCCATGCATGCGCGGCTAACGTCACAACGGCTGACGGCTCAAACCCGCGCATGCGCGGTTGTCGTCTTCCCCTCCGCTGCCCCGCAAGACGTGGCGGCTTGATCTTGCGGGGCGGCGGAGGGGAAAGAGTGCGTCCCTTTTAGACGCCGGCCCGACGATTGGTGGGCACCGATCGTGGGCCAGTCCCCTCCTGAGCATGGCCGTGGTGCTCACTCCCCTCTCCGCCCCCCACAAGCTTCAAACCAGCTTTTGGCGCCATGTTCACGACGGCAGCGACCAGGTGTGGTTCCCGCCGTCGTGAACCAGTCGCGAACGGCAGGCCGCTCGGCCCATCCGGGCCGGAGAATCGTCGGTCGGCGTGAAAAACGGCGAGCGGCGATTCTTCCGAGCGAGGGGTGGGAGAATCACAGGGTGCGCCAGTGGGGCGTGCCGTGAGTCGCCCGGCCCTCCCGCAATTCTCCCACCCGGCGTGGTGAGCGGAGAATCGCGCCCCCCATCCCTGGAACCCATTCTCATTAATCTTTTCTGCATTCTCTCCAATGCCTCACATCCTTCCTTAACTGCGGTGTCCAGAACTTGATACAGTACTCCAACCAGGGCCAAACTATTGCCTTATACAAGCTCAACATGATGGTCAGAGAACGCTGGTGGGATTCTCTGGTCCTGCTGGCAGTGGGTTTCCCAGTGGGGGTGGAGCGGCGTCAATGGGAATTCTCATTGACAGTGGCAGGAGTACAGAATCCTACCACCAGTGAATGGTGCGCCGCTGGCGAGAAACACGCAGCTGAAAGGCTGGTACACTGAGGGAGAATTCAGAATGTCCAATTCACCGAACAGCACATCTTTCGGGACTTGTGGGAGGAAACCGGAGCATCCGGAGGCAACCCACGCAGACACGGGGAGAACATGCAGACTCTGCGCAGACAGTACTCCAAGTGGGAATCGAACCTGGGATCCTGGTGCTATGAAGCAATAGTGCTAAACACTATGCTACCATGCCGCCCAATAAAGCTGTATGCTTTATAAACCATCCCCTCAACCTGTCCTGCCACCTTCAATATCTTATGCACATATACATCCAGGTCCCTCTGCTCCTGCACCACTTCAGAGTTGTATCCTTTATTTAATATTATCTCTCCATGTTCTTCCTACCAAAATGAATAATTTCTCTGCATTAATCTCCATCTGCCATTTTTCCACCTATTCCACCAACTATGATGTTCACAGTAACTTCATTGCAGTGTTAATGTCAGCCTACTTGTGCAAATAATAAAGATGATTATTAGTTTGAAATTCTACACTGTCCTCCGCACAGTTCACAATGCTTCCAAGTTTTGTATCATCTGCAAATTTTGTAATTGTCCCCTGTACACCTAGGTCATCAACATGTATCAGGCAAAGCAAGGGTCCCAAGACTAACCCTTGAGGAACTCCACTACAAATCTTCCTCCAGTCTGAACATATCCATTAACCACTAGTCTGTTTCCTGTCACTCAACCAATTTCATACCCATCTTCCTACTGTCCCTTTTATTCCACGAGCTATAACTTTGCTCAAAGGCCTGTTAAATGACATTGTATCAGATGACTTTTGGAAGTCCACTTACACCACATTAACAGCATTTTTTTCATCAACACTCTCTGTCAGATGTTCAAAATATTTTAGCAAGTTAATTAACCACGATTTTCCTTGACGAGATCTGTGCTGGCTTTCCTCAATTAACCCACATTTGTCCTGTGACTATTAATTTTCTTCAAAATTATTGTTTCTAAAACATTCCCACCACTGATGACCTGTAGTTGCTGGACTTATCTATATACTCTTTATACCGTTTGCAGTTCTTCAGTCTTCTGATACCACACCTGAGTCTAAGGAAGACAGGAAGATTATGGCCAGTGCCTCTGCTATTCCACTCTCAATTTCCTCAAGAGTCTTGGGTGCATCTCATCTGGTCTTGATGCCTTATAAAGTGGATAGGCTCATCCTTATCGATTTAAAATATTTGTAGTGTCTGAATTACCTCCTCCTTCATCATTGCCTGGGTAACATCTTCTTCCTTGGTAAAGACATAGGCAAAGTATTCATTCAATATCTTAGCCACGCCCTTTGCCTCCATAAATACATACATAGAAGATAGGAACAGGAGGAGGCCTTTTGGCCCTTCGAGCCTGCTCTGCCATTTATCACAATCATGGGTAATCATCCAACTTAATAGCCTAATCCTGCTTTCTCCCCATAGACTTTGATCCCATTCTCCCCAAGTGCTATATCTAGGCGACTCTTGAATATATACAATGTTTTAGCATCAACTACTTCCTGTGGTAATGAATTCCACAGGCTCACCACTCTTTGGGTAAAGAAATGTCTCCTCATCTCGGTCCGAAATGGTTTACCCTGAATCCTCAGACTGTGACTTCTGGTTCTGGACACACCCATCATTAGGAACATTTTCCCTGTATCTACCCTGTCTAGTCCTGTTAGAATTTTATAAGTCTCTATGAGATCCCCCCTCATTCTTCTGAACTCCAGTGAGAACAATCCCAACCTAGTCAATCTCTCCTCATATGACAGTCCCGCCTTCCCTAGGATCGGTCTGGTAAAGCTTCACTGCACTCCCTCAAGAGGAAGAACATCCTTCCTCAGAAAACAGCACACAATATTCTAGGTGTGGCCTCACCAAGGCCCTGTATAATTGCAGCAACACATCCCTGCTTCTATACTCAAAACCTCTCGCAATGAAGGCCAACATACCATTAGCCTTCTTTACTGCCTGCTGCACCTGCATGCTTACCTTCAGCGACTGGCGCACAAGGACACCCAGGTCTCGCTGCACACTCCCCTCTCCCAATTTATAACCATTCAGGTAGTAATCTGCCTTCCTGTTTTTGCTTCCAAAGTGAATAACCTCACACTTATCGAAATTATACTCCATCTTCCATTGACTTGCCCATTCACCCAACCTGTCCAGATCATGCTGTAGGCTCCCTTCATCCTCGACACAGTTCACTCTCCCACCCAACTTGGTATCATCTGCAAACTTTGAGTTATTACATTTTGTTTTCTCATCCAAATCATTAACCTATATTGTGAATATCTGGGGTCCCAGCACCGATCCCTGTGGCACCCCACTAGTTACTGCCTGCCAATTTGAAAAGGATCCATTAATTCCTACTCTTTGTTTCCTCTCTGCCAACCAGTTTTCTATGTACCCCAATACAGTTCCCCCAATCCCATGCGCTTTAATTTTGCACAATTATCTCGTATGCAGAACTTGTCAAATGCCTTCTGAAAGTCCAAATATACCACATCGACTTGCTCCCCCTTGTCAACTGAATCAAAGAATTCCAACAGATTTGTTAAGCATGATTTCCCCTTCATAAATCCATGCTGACTCTGACTGATTGTGCTACTGCTTTCTAAATGTTCCGCTATAAAGTCCTTGGGCGCGATTCTCCGCTCCCCACGCGGCGTGGGAGAATCGTGGGAGGGCCCCCCGACAAAATTCATGCCCTCCTCGCGCCCCCTGCGATTCTCCCCCCCCCCCCCCCCCCCCACACACGGAAGAATCGGCGCTCGCCGTTTTTCATGGCGAACGGCGAATCTCCAACCCGGATGAGCCGAGCGGCCTGCCGTTCGCAGCCGTTTCATGACGACGGCCAACACACCTGGTTGCTGCCATCGTGAAATGGGAGTGTGAACCCCAATTGGGGCTTGTAGGTGGCCTAGAAAGGAAAGAGCACCACGACTGTGCTCGGGAGGGGACTGGCCCGCGATCGGTGCCCACCGATCGTCGGGCCGGCGTCCAAATTGGACGCACTATTTCCCCTCCGCCGCCCCGCAAGATCAAGCCGCCACGTCTTGCGGGGCGGCTGAGGGAAAAGAAGGCCACCGCGCATGCGCGGGTTCGTGCCATCAGCGTCATGACGTCAGCCGTGCATGCGCAAGTTGGATCCGGCCAACCTGCGCATGCACAGCTGATGTCATTAGGCGCACCAGTCGCGTCATTTTCGGCGCGACGCTCCCGCGGCTGAGATTTACGGAGCGCCGCTCCTAGCCCCGCCGGGAGGAGAGAATAGGGGGCGAGGAGCGGCCTCCGAGGTCGTCGTGAAACTCGGCCGAGTTCACGACGGCCCTCCCGATTTTTCCCGGGAGCGGAGAATTCCGCCCGTTGATAATGGATTCAGGGTTCCGGTTGCGGTGATGCGGAGCTAAGCCGTACGTTCGGTAGCTCCCGCTTTTTTCGGTCTTTTGGGCTCTTTTAAGGGCCCGTAGCGGTGCTGGTTGGACGTTTCCCCATGTGGGAACACTCTCTCGAAGATTCTCCGCCCGTGGATGGCCTGGACTAGGAGCGGAGTTGTCAAGAGATCGGCTTTGGAGCAGAGAAAGGTGCGAGGCAGAAGAAGCAAGATGGCGGCGGGCGGGGAAGCAGCAGCAGCGTGGCAGCAGTGGGCGCAGGAGCAGCAGGAGCTACTTCAGCGCTCCTTTAAGGAGCTGAAGGCAGAGATTCTGGAGCCGTTTAAGGCCTCCCTGGACAAGCTTATGGCGACCCAGACGGCTCAGGGTGTGGAGATCCGAGAGCTTCGGCAAAAGGCCTCGGAGGGCGAAGACGAACTCCTGGGCCTGTCAGTGAAGGTGGAGTCGCACGAGGCGCTCCGTAAGATGTGGTCAGCGAGGCTGGAGGAGATGGAGAACCGGGCCCGTCGGAAGAACCTGCGGATCCTGGGCCTCCCAGAGGGGCTGGAAGGTTCGGATTTGGGGGCGTCTGTGGCCATGATGCTGAACACGCTAATTGGTGTGAGGTCGTTCCAGGAGCCTTTGGAGCTGGAGGATGCCCATCGGGTGCTGCTGAGGAAACCCAGGCCAAACGAGCCGCCTCGGGCGGTGCTGGTTCGTTTTCACCGCTTTGTCGACCGTGAGTGTGTGCTGCGTTGGGCGAAGAAGGAGAGTAGCAAGTGGGAGAATGCGGAGGTCAGGATATACCAGGACTGGAGTGCGGAGGTGACGAAGAGAAGGGCTGGCTTTAACCGGGTGAAGGCAGTGCTTCACAAGAAGGGGGTCAAGTTTGGCTTGTTACAGCTGGCACGCCTGTGGGTCACGCATAAAGATCGCCAGCTATATTTTGACTCCCCGGAGGAAGCCTGGATTTTTGTTCAGGCAGAGAAGCTGGACTTGAACTGAGGAATAAGGGCTGGGGAATGATGTATACAGCCCGGAGGCTTTGCCCTCCTCGGTATCCTTTCGCTTTATCGGTTCTATTGGATGACCTGTTTGTGCAGTTCTGCTTTTCCCCCCCCCCCGCTTGTTTGGGACTGTTATCTGTTTATTTGGGTGTTTTATCATGTTTGGGGTCTGTATTTTGTTCACTTGTTGAGAGTTTGGGTGGGGTTCGCGGTCCTGTTGGGTCATGTGTCCGTCTTTTCCCGCGTTTTGGGTCGGGGGCGGGGCTTGGGATGGAAGCGCGGGCTTTTCTCCCGTGCTAGAGGAGCGGTGGGCGGGGCCGGCACTGGGGGGATGGTTGTGTGGCACTGGGGGGGGGTCATTGGGGTGGCGGGAGCAGCCGGGGCCAGCAGGAGTCGGCTGACTTACGGAAGTACAATGGAAGGGGTTACGCAGCTAGGGGGGGGGGGCCTAGCTTGGGGGGGGGGTGTGTTTGGGGGGGAAGAGGGGGGTACCGGGTTGCTGCTGGAATGGCCAAGGCAGAACTGGAGCATGTAGAGGGGGTCGGGATGGGGGTCTGTCGCTGTGGGGAACGGGCTGAACGCGGGCACGTGGCGGATTGCGGAAGGGTGATGGCTAGTTGACAGGGGAGGGGGGCAGGCGGTCTCCTGATCCGGCTGATCACCTGGAATGTGAGGGGGCTGAATGGGCCGGTCAAATGGGCCCGAGTGTTTGCGCACCTAAAGGGGCTGAAGGCGGATGTGGCCATGCTTCAGGAGAGGCACCTGAAGGTGGCGGATCAGGTTAGATTGAGGAAGTGTTTCATTCGGGGCCTAATGCAAAAAATTGGGGGGGTGGCGATACTGGTGGGGAAGAGGGTGTCGTTTGAGGCGTCGAATGTGGTGGCAGACAGTGGCGGGAGGTATGTGATGGTGAGTGACAAGCTGCAAGGGGAGCGGGTGGTGCTGGTTAATGTATACGCCCCGAATTGGGAAGATGCGGGTTTCATGCGGCGCATGTTGGGCCGGATTCCAGATTTGGAGACGGGGGGGTCTGATAATGGGGGGGATTTCAACACGGTGCTGGATCCGCCACTGGTCGATCCAGAACCAGGACGGGTAGGAGGCCTGCGGCGGCTAAGGTGTTGAGGGGGTTTATGGACCAGATGGGAGGGGTGGATCCATGGATGTTTGCGGCCAGGGAATTTTCATACTTCTCCCATGTGCATAAGGCCTATTCCTGAATCGACTTCTTCGTTATGAGTAGTGTTTTTGTAAATCCACCACTCTGTCTTAGAATTCCCCCTATACCAAAAAGGGCCGATATTCCAAATGGTGAACAGGGATTCTCACTCCCTGACTCCGATGCAGGCTTCTGTGGGTGCCATTCAGGTCAAACTATATTTCCAAGTTATTCCCCGGTATAACCCATACCTTCACCGAAGAATTTTACCTACTTACCCCTTAGTAGCATTGATGTCCTGGGTCCTGCGTTATTGAGGAAGTGAAGTAAGCTAATAACCACTTTTTCAGGTTAAGTTATTTTATTATTATACTTTTCTTTTCTTTAAATTGCAAACACTTCTTTACAGAAAGGAAAAACGATTTGTGATTCTGGATGCTGCTGGTTTGTTGTAGGGACCTTCAGACTCTCTCTCTCTCTCTTTTAGTTCTCCTCCCCATCTCTCCTGTTGCTGTTTCTCTCTCTCTCTCTTTTAGTTCTCTGTGTTCTGTCCTCCCCATTGCTGCTGGTTGCTGCTGCTGGTACACTTCCTTAGATTGGGCCAATTTTATTTCAACCTTGCCCTTCATAGCCTGAGCTTTCTTGGGATCAATAACTCTCCCATCAAGTTTGTGCTCCCCATTCAATACCCTGTCTACTCTCTCAGGATCCGTTTTAATTAATCAGTCTACAATCTCTCCACCTCCAGAAAAGCAGTCCCTTAAATCTTTCTTACTTATTTCCCAGCTGAGTCCACCAACAAACATCTTCCTTCTCATCCTCCTCATTCTTGCTGCCGTTTCTTTGAGCCTTCCACCTCCTTGAGGGGAGCGGAGCTCCCCCGGGCCGTCAGCTGTTCTTGCTTCGCGTTCTGCTGCTCTCTTCTTCTGCTGCTGTCTCCTGTCTCGCGCGTGTGGGGAGTGGGAGGAGCGAGGGAAGCCCGCGCTTAGTGATTTTTGGCGGGAGAGATCGGGACCTCCGATAGAGAAAGGACTACGGGGCTTAAAGGGGCAGTCCATTACAATATTTCAACAGCACAAAGAAATCTATGCAAACTCTCTTTTTCTTTTTCCCTTTCTCCTGCTGCAGGTTGTAATAACAATTCTGACAGACTGAAATTGACTGCATTTTTGACAGAAGAGCTGGCCACAGTTTCTGCTCTTTTCAGCTGCCACCAACCTCTTGTGGGATCTTTCCCTGCACTCTCCCAGACCAGATATTGGCAGACCTCTATGTTTCAAATGACACATTCGGTATTTTCCAGAACAGTAGGGTGCTGATTGCGAGGGTGGAGGATGCTGAGTATTCGGCGATAGCCATTTCCGACCATGCCCCGCACTGGGTGGACCTCGGGCTGGGGGAGGAGAGAGACCAGCGCCCGCTTTGGCGTTTGGAGGTGGGGCTGCTGGCGGATGAGGAGGTGGGGGGACGGGTTCGAGGGTGCATTGAGAGGTACCTGGAGGCCAATGGCAATGGGGAGGTCCGAATGGGGACGGTCTGGGAGGCGCTGAAGGCAGTGGTTAGGGGGGAGTTGATCTCCATTCGAGCCCACAGGGAGAGAAGGGAGCAGAGAGAGAGGGAGAGATTGTTAGGGGAGATGGTGAGGGTGGACGGGAGATACGTGGAGGCCCCGGAGGAGGGATTGCTGAGGGAGCGGCGCAGCCTCCAGGCTGAGTTCGACTTGTTGACCACCAGAAAGACGGAAGCTCAGTGGAGGAAGGCACAGGGTGCGGTGTATGAATATGGGGAGAATGCGAGCAGAATGCTGGCACACCAGCTCCGTAAGCGAGATGCGGCTAGGGAGATTGGTGGATTTAAGGATCGGGGAGGAAATGTGGTGCGAAAGGGGGTAGACATTAATGGGGTCTTCAGGGACTTTTATGAGAAACTGTATCGGTCCAGGGGTGGGGGGAATACCGGAGGTGATGGGGATTCTCCGGGAATTTGGGGATTTCTCAGGCGTACACCCAGGGGACCAGGAGGGGGGAATTGGCAGGCTTCCACTGAAAAGGGCGGAGAGGAGCTTTAGGTACTTGGGGGTTCAGGTGATCAGGAGTTGGGGGGCCTTGCATAAGCTTAATCTCACGAGGTTGGTGGAGCAAATGGAGGAGGAGTTTAAGAGGTGGGACATGTTGCCGCTGTCTCTGGCGGGTAGGGTACAGTCAGTCAAAATGACGGTGCTCCCGAGGTTTCTGTTCCTGTTCCAGTGCCTTCCCATCCTTATCCCGAAGGCCTTTTTCATGCGGGTTAATAAGAGCATTACGGGGTTTGTGTGGGCACACGGGACCCCGAGGGTGAGAAGGGTGTTCTTGGAGCGGGGCAGAGACAGGGGGGGCTGGCGCTGCCCAACCTCTGTGGGTACTACTGGGCTGCCAATGCAGCGATGGTGCGTAAATGGGTGATGGAGGGGGAGGGGGCAGCATGGAAGAGAATGCAGATGGCGTCCTGTGTGGGCACGAGTCTAGAGGCGCTGGTAACGGCGCCGCTGCCGCTCTCTCCAATGAGGTATACCACGAGCCCTGTGGTGGCGGCTACCCTCAAAATTTGGGGGCAATGGAGATGGCACAGGGGGGAGGTGGGGGCCTCGATGGGGACTCCGATATGGGGCAACCACCGGTTTGTCCCAGGGAGAATTGATGGCGGGTTCCTGAGTTGGCACAGGCCAGGTATCAGGATGTTGAGGGACCTGTTTGTAGACGGGAAGTTTGCGAGCCTGGGTGCGCTGGAGGGGAAGTTCGGGCTCCCCCTGGGGAGCGCCTTCAGGTACATGCAGGTAAGGACGTTTGTCAGGCGGCAGGTGGCGGAGTTTCCTCTGCTGCCGCCGCGTGGGATCCAGGACAGGGTGCTCTTGGGGGTGTGGGTTGGTGAGGGGAGGATCTCGGCAGCGTACCAGGTGATGCAGGAGATGGATGAGGCCTCGGTCGAGGAGCTGAAGGGTAAATGGGAGGAGGAGCTGGGTGAGGAGATAGAGGAGGGGACGTGGGCAGGCGCCCTGGGGAGGGTGAACTCCTCTTCTTGTGCGAGGCTTGGCCTCATACAGTTTAAAGTGCTGCATAGGGCTCACATGACGGGGACAAGGATGATTCGGTTCTTCAGGAGTGAGGACAGGTGTATTAGGTGCTCAGGGAGCCCAGCAAACCATGCC
Organism: Scyliorhinus canicula; assembly: GCF_902713615.1. Classification (NCBI taxonomy): domain Eukaryota; kingdom Metazoa; phylum Chordata; class Chondrichthyes; order Carcharhiniformes; family Scyliorhinidae; genus Scyliorhinus; species Scyliorhinus canicula. The sequence continues at coordinate 202,445,293 of NC_052147.1, forward strand.
CATATGTTCTGGGCATGCCCAGCGCTGGGGGAATTTTGGAAGGGCGTAGCGAGCACGGTGTCGAGGGTGGTAGGATCCAGGGTGAATCCGGGCTGGGGGCTCGCAATTTGTGGGGTTGCAGTGGAGCCAGGACTGCAGGAGGCGAAAGAGGCCGGCATTCTGGCCTTTGCGTCCCTAGTAGCCCGGCGGAGGATTCTTCTTCAGTGGAAGGATGCGAGGCCCCCATGCGTGGAGGCCTGGGTCAACGATATGGCAGGGTTTCTTAAACTAGAGAAGGTGAAATTTGCCCTAAGGGGATCAGTGCAGGGGTTTTTCAGGAGGTGGCAGCCACTTCTGGATTTCCTGGCAGAACGATAGGAAAAGGCCAGCAGCAGGAGCAGCCCGAGGGGGAAGGGGGAGGGGGAGTTGTTTTGTTGCTTTGGACTGGAGGGATGGGCATAGTTGCTCTATAATGGATTCAAGCATATTCCCCACTACCAATGTTAGGCTTACTGGTCTATAATTCCCTGCTTTCTCTTTACCTCCCTTTTTGAATATTGAAGTGACATGAGCTACCCTCCAATCTGTAGGGACTGTTCCAGAGTATATAGAATCCCGGAAGATGACCACTAATGCATCCACTATTTCCAGAGCCACCTCCTTAAGCACTCTGGAATGCAGATTCTCAGTCCCTGAGGATTTATCCGCCTTCAATCCCATCAATTTTCCCAGTACGAAGTCTTACAACACCAGGTTAAAGTCCAACAGGGTTGTTTCAAACATGAGCTTTCAGTGCACTGCTCCTTCCTCAGGTGAATGAAGAGGTATGTTCCAGAAACATATATATAGACAAAGTCAAAGATGGATCTGTAAAGATTTGATTACCCGCAAATGCTCGCATTCCAAGCATTGTCATCTTTGACGTTGTCTATATATATATGTTTCTGGAACATACCTCTTCATTCACCTGAGGAAGGAGCAGTGCTCCGAAAGCTCATGTTTGAAACAAACCTGTTGGACTTTAAGCTGGTGTTGTAAGAGTTCTTACTGTGCTCACCCCAGTCCAATGCTGGCATCTCCACATCAATTTTCCCAGCACCATTTCTCTACTAATGTTGATCTCCCTCAGTTCTTCCCTCTCACTGAACCTTTCATTCTCCAACATTTCTGGTATCTGATTTGTGTCCTCTTTTGTGAAGACAGAATCAAAGTATGTATTCAATTGCTCACTATTTCTTTGTCCCTTATTATGCAGTCCCCTGCTTCTGTCTATCGGGGGCCTATATTTCTCTTTACCAATCTCTTTCTCTTCACATATCTATAGAAACTCTTAGTGTCAGTCTCGATGTTCCCTGGAAGCTTTCTTTCGTTCTGTACTTTCCCCTTCTTAATGAATCCCTTCGTCCTTCTTTGCTGAATTCTAAACTGTTCCCAATCCTCAGACCAATTATTTTTCTGCCAATCTGTATAGATTGGATACTATTTCCAATTTCCTTTGTAAGCCATGGATTGGCTCTCTTACCCATTTTTCTTTTGTGCCAGATAAGAATGAACAGTTGCTGCAGTTCCCCCATGCGTTCCTTGAATATTTGCCATTGCCTATCTACTGTCATCCCTTTAATTAACTCTCCCCAATCTATCAAGGCCAACTCACGCCTCATATCTTCATAGTTTCCTCTATTAACATTCAGCACCCTAGTCCCCGAATCATAGAAATTACAGTGCAGAAGGAGGCCATTTGGTCCATCGAGTATGCACCAGCCCTTGGAACGAGCACCTCACCCAAGCTCATGCCTCCACCCTATCCCTGTAACCCCACTTAAACTTTTTGGATGCAAAAGGCAATTTAGCATGGCCAATCCACCTAACCTGCACATCTTTGGACTGTGGGAGGAAACTGGAGCACCCGGAGGAGACCCACATAGACTCCACACAGACAGTGATCCAAGCTGGGAATCAAACCTGGGACCCTGGAGCTGTGAAGCAATTATGCTAACCACTGGTGTAAATCCCCCTTTTCATGCCTAATAAGTCCAGCTTCTCTTTATAATAATAATAATCTTTATTGTCACGAATAGGCTTACACTAACACAGCAATGTTTTTGTGAAAAGCCCCTGGTCGCCACATTCCGGCGCCTGTTTGGTTACACGGAGGCTGAATTCAAAATGTCCAAATTACCTAATAGCATGTGTTTCAGGACTTGTGGGAGGAAACCGGAGCACCCGGAGGAAACCCACACAGACACAGGGAGAGCATGTAGACTCCACACAGACAATGACCTCAGCTGGGAATTGAACTTGGGACCCTGGAGCTGTGAAGCAACAGTGCTAACCACTGCACTACTTTGCTTCCTATACCTTTTATAATTTATATACCAAAGAAGATTTGGGATTAACTTTTATGTTGTCTGCCATTCTCTTTTCATACTCCCTCTTAGCTTCTTTTATTTGCCTTTTCACCTCCCCATTGAACTTTTTGTATTCAGCCTGGTTCTCAAATGTATTTTCTACCTGCCATCTGTCATAAGTGCACTTTTTCTTCTTTGCTTTAAAGGAAATTGTAAAGTGATAAAGAAAGAAACAAGACAAGATAATCCCAGCAAAATAAAAAAAGAAAAGGCATATAGGACTAGTTGAAGGTAGAGGTAAAAGTTTTAGACCCGATATTCTGTTCAGAAGGCTGTACAGTGCATAGTCAAAAAATAAGGAGGAACTACTTATCGCAGAGGGTGGTGAATTTGTGGAAGTCACTGCCCCATAGTAGGGTGGAATCAGAGTCATTAAATGGTTTCAAGAAGGAGATAGATATATTTCTGATTTTAAAACAGGTTAAAGGGATATGGGGAACAGGCAGCGAGGTGGATTTGAGACCAGGAAGGGATCTACCATGATATGATTGAATGGCGGAGCAGCCTCGAAGGGCTCACAAGCCTACTTCTGCTCCTAATTCCTATGCTCCTCAAGTTTGTGTTGAGCTTCACTGGAACACTTTGGCAGGCCATGGACAGAAATGTCAGAGTGGGAGCAAGGTGGGGAATTAAAATGGCAAGTAACCAGAAGTTTGCTTATGGGCTGAATGGAGGTGTTCTCCAAAGCTGTCACCCAGTATAGAGGAGGCCACATCATGAATAGCGAATACAGCATACTAAATTAAAAGAAGTACAAGCGAATCACTGTTTTAGTCCGAAACAGTGTTTGGGGCCTTGGACGGTGAGAAGGAATGAGGCGAAAGGTAAGTTGTTGCATTTCCTGCACTAGCATGGAAAGGTGCCACAAGAGAGAGGTGGACTGAGGAATGGACTAGGGAGTGAACGGCCCCTTTGGAATATTGAAATAGGAGGGAAGGGGAAGATGCATTTGGTGGTGGCATCACATTGGAGCTGGTGGAAATGGTGAACAATGATACGTTGAATAGGAGGCTTGTGGGATGGAAGGTGAGGACAAGGTCAACCCTATCATGATACGTGGCGCAGTGGTTAGCACTGGGACTACGGGGCTGAGGACCCAGGTTCGAATCCTGGCCCTGGGTCACTGTCTGTGTGGAGTTTGCACATTCTCCCCATGTCTGTGTGGGTTTCACCCCCACAACCCAAAGATGTGCAGGTTAGGTGGATTGGCCACGCTAAATTGCCCCTTAATTGGAAAAAAAATAATTGGGTATTCTAAATTTATTTTAAAAAACGATTCTGGGAGGGAGGGGAAGGTATGCAAGCAGAACGGTATAAAATTCTGGTACATCTTTCTTGTACCCCCTCGAAAGCTTTCAAATCATTCCCAAAGTCTGATGACTGGATTGTACATAGTACTCCAGTTGAGGCTGAACTAGTGTTTTATGTAAGCTGCAGTGATCCAAAGAAATAACTTCAGACCAATGATGACCTTTTGGTTGCTTATCCACTGACCCTTCGTTGGTGGTACTTTTTCCTACTTCCTTGCTGTAACATCTGTTTTTCTCTCTCGCAGCCTTTCATTTTCACCAACAAGTAACTTTTGCCTTCTCTTTAATTGGCCTGATGTCAGCCAATGAGTGGGTTCCTCCTGCGCATGCTCCAGGTTCCTTGTGCCCCTCCCCCTCTGGCTGCTCGGCGCGTGGAGTGGCAGGAGTTGCTGCTGCTGCTGGCTGGTGTAATTATCCCACTTTCCCCCCCGTGTGCAAGAATCGCGCGATTTTAGCAGGTGAAGATTACACAGTGCTGCTTTCATGCTTTATTTACGTCCTCAGCATGGCTGTCTGACCCAGCAGGCGCTTGTTTTTATTAAAAATGCAGTTTGGGCCTTCTGCTTTTGGTGACTGAGGCCTGCGCCCTCATCCGCTTTCAGAAAGCTTCTGATAAATAAGGATGAAAGTAGATTTTACAGAGCAGCAGCAGTACGAGGGTTGAACGAACAGAGACGCTCTCTTAAAAGGGCATGACTGAGCCCTACTAGTTGTCAGTTGTGAGTTGGTTAAAAATAGCATAAGTGCTTCATTTTGGAGACTGCTCGGGGAGAAATTCACGGATTTCTTATTCCATCAGAGGTTTAGCATATTGGTGATAAATTAACCAAGATATTGTACTATCTGATCTTTAAATATTTATAGTACAACTATTAATTTGGCTGTTTTGTGTTTCAGAATATGCCTCCAAAAAAGGGAGATAGTGAACTCAAGTTCCCAACCATTATTGGACGATTTGGAACCTCGTTGAAGATTGGCATTGTTGGATTGCCAAATGTAGGGTAAGATTATTTAACTTTGCATACCAGTTTGAGATGCCATACTGTTAACAAAAAAAAACCCAGTTTTTATTAAGCCACTTATACTTTGAGATCAGTGCGTGCCTAATGTGATTAGAGCTGATAGACCTGGGTTACATTGGCTAAGCATACAGCAGCATTCTGCACATTGACTTGAATAATGATGATTATCATTTAATGTGAACAAGGTAGCGAAAGTCTTCTATTAAAATTAAAAGTTAAGTTTAGAAAGTTTCTCAATGAATGTTGAAACATTTATTCCTGTTCTCTAAATCAAACTGTTGACTCTTAAATGGATAAGTTTCTGAATTGGATGTCATGTTTTGTATGTACAGCACAATTTGGTATTGCCTGTTTAAAATTACTTATTGGTAATCTACAATATAGTAGATTAATAGTATGCTTAAGACTTTATATATTTATAAAACTGAACACTTAATATTGCATTGTATGATGTTGCCATTCATTGCAGTGTTAACAATTTGTTGATCTTTATTCTATAATACTGCACAATTCAGTGGGATTCAAGACAAAGAAGGACATTTGGTGTGTGTATCCCTCTACATCTGAATCACAGTAGTGGAAATATGCCATGGTTAACAGAATTACAAAAGTTGGCAATGTTATGTATATTCCATGTTATTAATTACCATTATAGTAATTCCTCAAGTGAGAGAATGTTCTAATTTAGCACCAAAAATTGGATTTTTTTAATGTGAATTTTGAAATCCAAACATAGGTTCTGGGGGCAACAGATAAAAGGGAAACTAGTTGAGGATGAGATGGTAGGGGAGGAGCAAGTAACAGTAGATGGAGGGATGTATTAGAATGGAGAAAAGGGCATGTAAAGAGGGTAACTTAAAGTGGTAGAGGTAGTAATAAGAGTGAGAATGAATGGCCAGAAGGGGGCTAGATAATGGGAGTTGAAGGGGTAATGGAGGATGAGGGGAAAAGGAGTGAATGAGAAGGGAACTGCAATTTCTATGCAGCACCCACCTCGCACCCTCCCCAGACAGTGTGCAGGTTAAAAGACAGAAGTAGAAGATGACAGTGAAGAACAAAAAAAGTTAAGGGTATCAATGGAGTTTAAAAGATGAGGTTATTTTCTTTTTTTTTAATAAACAATTTTATTGGGATAGTTTTTGGCTTTGTAAACAGTTACAGACATCAACAGAACGAAACTCGGCATGTCCGCAAGCCACAACTCAGTCTTCGGGGGCTTCCAGGAACATATCGTCCACCCTTCCCACCCCCGCCCGCCGCCATGCTCGAAACCCCCCATCCATACTCCCGGGGGCAAACCGATGGTTGTTGCAGATTGGCGCCCAAACCGACGTCCCCGTCTCCCCTACATGCCTCCTCCACTGGCCCCATATCTGCAGGGTCGCCACCACTACCGGGCTGGTGGAGTACCTGGCCGGCGGCAGCGGTAGAGGAGCCGTGACCAGGGCTGCCAAACTGGAGCCCCTGCACGAAGCCGCCTCCACCCGCTCCCAGATAGACTCCGTACCCACCATCCACTTCCTTATCATAGCGATGTTGGCCGCCCAGTAATAATTAATCAGACTCGGCAAAGCCAGCCCTCCCTCACTGCGGTTCCTCTCCAGCATCACCATCTTCACCCGCGGGGAATTTCCCGCCCAGACAAAGCTCATGATCATAGAAGAGGTTATTTTCTGCCTGACTTGTGCAATGCTACAATAGATCAAATGCCCCAGTAATATATATTTGGAGTTTAAAATTGTCTGGAGTTTTTCCTCCTGCTGTCCAATCCTAAATCAATAATAACACTTAGCTGAAGTATCAGAAAATATTTTGTCGTTTGGAATTATATAACCGTGTGAATGAGTACCGCCAGATGAAAGGTACATGTATTTTTTTCACTGATAAATTATTTTGTAGAAAACTTGTTATTTATAGAGGACACCTATAAATAATCATTTGTTTACCAGTTAGTTAATAACTGGTTAATGTGCTTTAATCACATAATGTCCTGAGGAATGTCTTTGGAGGTGATTATTTTCCCTTTCTTAAATAATTTATAACACGACATATCTTGTTTTAGAAAAATATAACCAATTCTACAATTTATTCCAATGCCCATAGTAACTGGTACTTGCAGCTGCCTTCTTCCATCACCTTGATGAAAATTACGCTACTTGTGCAGTCTTGAGGTGGTTACCTTTATGGCTTTTGTTGCCACTGCCATACATGTACAGCTATGTGCTGATGGTAGGCCTAACAAGTTGTGAAATTGAATTTAATAAATCTTGACAGCCCCAGTAAATGACAATTGAAGGTCATTCACTAATATTTTTCCAGATAAGTAACCTGCTATCCTTGCCTGGTCAGGCCCACACTTTTTGAGTGACATTTAATGCCTCCATTGTAATGGGAATAAACAATAAGAACTACCTCGCCAATGGTGCCCACAGTCTATAAACCTTTTTTTTTTAAACAGGAAGGAACAGTCCATGTTGGTCAACATGAGGAAAAAAACTTGTATTAAACTTGAGGTATATTGGGTATTCTGCACAGAATATGCAACCACCGAACAACTTCATTTTAATAGTTCCTGGTTCATTTACATGAAAAGTTGGGGAATTGTAGTTTCTTTAGTTTAGCTGTGATGAGATGCTGAAAGGAACTAGCTGTAGATTATGTAAAACCCGATGTAGCACTTCACTTGATGGGCCTAGTTACAAAGTGCAACTTTTGAGGTACTGAGTTTCATAATTCTTAGTTTGATTTATGACAGTGCAGATGACAATAGGGATATAACAGTTGGCCTTGATGACCTTGGACCAGTGAGGATCTGACTAGACTGGAAAGTGGTGGACCATGGATCAGCACCCATGATTCTCTAACTTCTCATATTGAAAATAGGCTTTAAAAAATTGTCAAGGAAATGTCAAATCAAGGAGTTAGCCGGCAACACGTTTTCATTATTGAGGTATTGATTCTCTTTTTCTGCTTCACGGAGACATGACTCACTCCTGCTTCACCGGACTGTGCCCTACAACCAGAGGGCTTCTCAATCCACCGAATGGACCGTGCGGCGGCCTCGGGCAAGGCAAGGGGAGGTGGGGTCTGCCTCCTAATCAACACCTCCTGGTGCCTAGTGTAGCAACACTGGCGAGTTTCTGCTCCCAGGACCTGGAATACCTGACGCTAAAATGCCGCCCCATCTACCTTCCGCGGGAGTTCAGTTCTGTTATCCTGACGGGAGTTTACATCCCACCCCATGCGAATGCGAAAATTGCACTGGACGAAATATTCACCACCACAAATAGCCTTGAAACGAAACATCCCGAGGTCTTGTTCATTGTTGCTGGGGACTTCAATCGTGCCAAGCTCAAGAGCATGCTACCAAGTTACCACCAAGAAGTCACCTGTTCCACCAGAGGCCCAAACATCCTGGACCACTGCTACACAAACATCAAACATGCCTGCCGATCTATCGCCCGCCCACACTTTGGCAAATCTGACCACAAGGCTGTACCCCTGCTCCCAGCTTATAAGCAAACACTGAAGTGGGAGAATCCATCAAAGAAAGTTGTGCATTGTTGGTCTGAGGAATTGGATGATCTCCTACGGGACTGCTTAGAGTCAGTGGACTGGTCAGTATTTAAAAACTCTGCGACCAGCCTGAACGAGTACGCCACTACAGTAACTGACTTAATTAGTAAGTGTGTAGAAGACTGTGTGCCAAAGAAGCAAATCCGCGTGTTTCCCAATCGGAAACTCTGGATGAACAGGGATATTCACTGCTTGCTGAAGTCTAGGTCTGAGACGTTCAAGTTAGGCGACCCTGACCTCTACAAGAAAGCCAGATATGATCTAAAGAAATCCATCAAAGATGCCAAAAGACAGTACCGGACCAAGCTTGAATCCCAGGCTAGCCACACGGATCCCTGCCGTCTATGGCAAGGTCTGCAAGACATAACAGGCTACAAGATGAAGGCATGTAAAATCGTCGGCTCCAACGCACCCCTCCCTGATGAGCTCAACGCATTCTTTGCCTGCTTCGAGCAAGAGGTTAGCGAGAGCGAGCCCTCCACCCCAGAAGCCACGGATGAACTTGTATTTGAGATCACCACTGCAGACGTCAGAGCAGCCTTTTCGAAGGTCAACCCACGGAAATCCACTGGCCCAGATGGGGTACCCGGACGAGCACTCAGGATCAGCTGGCGGCGGTATTCGCAGACATCTTCAACCTCTCTTTACAACAATCTGAGGTCCCTATCTGCTTCAAGAAGACGACCACCATCCCTGTACCAAAAAAAGTCAAGCAGCGTGCCTTGACAATCGTCCAGTGGCTCTGACATCCATCATCATGAAGTGCTTCGAAAGGTTAGTCATGGCACAAACCAACTCCAGCCTCCCAGATTGCCTTGATCCACTATAGTTTGCCTACTGCTGCAACAGGTCCACAGCAGAAACCATCTCCATGGCCCTGCACTCTACCCTGGAACACCTAGATAACAAAGACACCTATGTCAGACTCCTATTTATTGACTACAGCTCAGCCTTCAACACTATCATTCCTACAAAACTCATCTCCAAACTCCGTGGCCTTGGCCTCGGCTCCTCCCCCTGCGACTGGATCCTGAACTTTCTAACCCACAGGCCACAATCAGTAAAGATGGGCAACAACACCTCCTCCACGATCATCCTCAACACCAGTGCCCCACAAGGCTGTGTCCTCAGCCCCCTACTGTACTTCTTATGCATCCATGACTGTGTGGCCAAATTCCCCTCCAACCCGATTTTCAAATTTGCTGATGACACCACCGTAGTGAGTCGGATTTCAAACAATGACGAGACAGAGTATAGGAATGAGATAGAGAATCTGTTGAACTGGTGCAATGACAATAATCTCTCCCTCAATGCCAACAAAACGAAGGAGATTATCATCGACTTTAGGAAGCATAGTGGTGAATATGCTCCTGTCTACATCAATGGCAATGAAATAGAAAGGGTCGAGAGCTTCAAGTTTTTAGGTGCACAGATCACCAACAGTTTGTCTTGGTCCCCCCATGCCGACATTATAGTTATGAAAGCCCACCAACGACTCTACTTTCTCAGAAGACTGAGGAAATTTGGCATGTCAGCTACGACCCTCACCAACTTCTACAGACGCACCATAGAAAGCATTCTTTCTGTTTGCATCACAGCTTCGTATGGAGCCTGCTCTACCCAAGACTGCAGGAAACTACAAAAAGTTGTGAATGTAGCCCAGTCCATCACGCAAACCACCTTGCCATCCATCGACTCTATATCTATAATTCCCGCTGCCTCAGAAAGGCAGCCAGCATAATTAAGGACCCCACGCACCCCGGACATACTCTCTTCCACCTCCTTCCGTCAGGAAAAATATACCAAAGTTTGAGGTCCCGTACCAACCGACTCAAGAACAGCTTCTTCCCTACTGCCATCAGACTTTTGAATGGACCTACCTCGTATTAAGTTGATCTTTTCTTTACACCTTGCTGTAACATATTCTGCAGTCTCTCATTCCTTCCTTATGTACGGTATGCATTGTTTGTACAGCATGCAAGAAGCAATACTTTTCACTGTATACTAATACATGTGACAATAATAAATCAAATCAAATCAAAAATTTAGTTTCTACATTGGATTTCAAAATAGCATTTTAGAGACCATTTCAGAAAAATATGCTAACTGGTCATAAAAATTTCAAACCATCCGTAAAACTGTGATTGCTCTTGTCTGTTGGTTTATTTCATGATTCAATTCATCATGTAAAGAATTTGGTACATAGAGTTGTTTTTAAAAATAAATTTAAAGTGCCCAATTGTTTTTTCCGATTAAGGGGCAATTTAGCGTGGCCAATCTACGTACCCTGCACATCTTTGGATTGTGGGGATGAGACCCAAGTGCACACGGGGAGAATGTGCAAACTCCACATGGATATACGGAGTTACTTAATGCTAGAATTTAATAAATTATATAATTAGGAGAAATATCTCACGGTATTTGTCTCACTTGTTGAAGAAGTAAGAGCCATATTTTTAAATGCAGGGATAAAAGGCAAATCATTATCCTGCACTTTGAAGAAAAATATAATTGTGCTGTAAATAAACTTTGATCAGTTGAGTTCCTTTTTAAAAATAAATTTAGAGTCCCTAATTCATTTTTGCACTTAAAGGGCAATTTAGTGTGGCCAAACCACCTACCCTGCACATCTTTGGGTTGTGGGGGCGAAACCCACGCAAACACGGGAAGAATGTGCAAACTCCACACGGACAGTGACTCAGAGCCGGGATAGAACCTGGGACCTCAGCGCCGTGAGGCCGCAGAGCTAACTCACTGCGCCACCGCGCTGCCCCGATCAGTTGAGTTCTATAGTTATAGGTAATGTCTTTGGTTCAATAGTTCCAACCGTTGTTGCTTCTAATATAGCTGTGATGATGAATTAAATGTGATATTAAAAACTATTTTTGTTATCATCAATCTATAGTTAAGAAAATTGTCTTAATGCCACATGAAAGAAAACTTTCTTTTATGATTCTTCAGACAGAAGTTGATGAGGACAAAGGCAGATTTAAGATATAGGTGGCATCACGATTCAACTTTCAAAACAAAAATAATGTTTTTTTAATCTATTCTTGGAATGTGGAAACTGAATTTCTGCTTGACCTATTTGCAAGATTGAAATGACATGAAATTCAGTCGCAACTGCGGCTGCTTTTTTTAAGCGTCAGACTGAAGTTAAAGCAAATTACCTTTACAGCATTAAGTCCCTTAGATTCTCAGCAATATTTTTCTCAAGTTAAGCTGACACTTTTACTTCATTCTTTGATAATTTTTCATCTTGCAATGTTAAATTCTTATTTTCGGCAATAAAAAAAAAGAAGCTCTTCAGGTACAACAAGGTTGCCAACCCCTTTGTTAGACCATGGCGGGGTGACCCCCCCCCCCCACACACACACACACACACACATCAGGATTGCCCCTGCAGCCAGAATGGCGAGGTTCCGCCGGGTAGGACCACTATATGCAAATGACGCCGGCAGAACTCGGCGGGCACTTGGCCTGTTGAGCACGGAGAATCGGCAGGGGATGCGCTTTCAACGGCCCCCGACTGGTGCCGCGGCGACCGCGCCGACGCGATTGGCAGCAATTCTCCGGTCACCAGAGAATCGGCGGCCCGGTCTGAGTGGCGTGGTGGGATTTGCGTGCCCCCCTCCGGGTGATTCTCCAACCCAGCGCGGGATCGGAGAATCCCGGCCCGTACCTTATAACATGTTATTCAAATCATCATCTCTGTCGCTGAATTCAAAATTGTGGACAATGTCTCTTCCATCACACTATCGGTTTCTGTTTTGGCACTTGATGGTCTGAAAATTCATAAAGGAGCTAGGAATCTCATCTAAAAGATGTCAAATAACAAGTCGGTAGAAATTAAAACCAATCATTAAACTTAAAAAAAGAAACTAAAAGGGGTGAACAGCAGTAGCGAACAATTTTAAAAGGCAAACCGATTAATTGGCTCAACATTATTGACTGTCAAATTCCTGGTCAATTGTCCACACTAAAAATTTTTTTATTGAAGTAAATTTTAATATCTGTCTGACAACAATGGCTCCTGGTGATTTATTGACCACGCTGTCATGCATGTAGGACTAGCAGATGGGTGCAATTGGCCATTAAACAGATTTGGAAAGAATGGGAGGGAAGGTGCTCAGGCATTAAATATTTTGTAAGTTTACGGACAGGAGAGAAAGATACAGTTCAACGAAAGAGAAAATGCTAGAAAATCTTTTCCAGCATTTTCTCTTTCGTTTCAGATTCCAGCATCTGCAGTAATTTGCTTTTATCCAGTGAGAGACAGTTCAAACTCTATTGATTTCCTCTTGCCACCTGTTTGAAGTAGAGGGTGCTTTAATTATTTTTTAAAGGAATTGGCAGTAGCGTGTTTGCCTAATCCCTCGATTGTTATGATCCAATCTTACTAATAATCCACAGTACACCCGAGTTAGGATTAACTCTGAAGGTTATCTTACTTTACACATTCAAAACCCAGAAAAAGGAGTGTTTGCCTCTTCCCACTCCACACATTCACACACTAAAAGGAGTTTTACAGTATGGAGACCACAGAAGAGTAAATATTAGTTCACAAGTTCCAGTGGGTGTTTCCTTCATGGTAGGGTTCTGTTCCGATGTGTTTCAGGTTGGTTGAATGATACGAACATTCTTGAAATTAATGATGTCGCTACGTTTCAACAAGTTGGCAGGTGTTGATAGAGACTTTAAGAATCAAGCAGGCATTGTGGAGTTGAGACTGTTTTACCCAGCCTGGCGATTAGGTCATGTGACCTTCCTCCACGATGACGTGAAAAGGGATGTTTATCCAGCGTATCAGCCCTGTTGAAAGGGGTGTCATCTATGTTGAGGGTCTGGCATTTGGGAAGCCATTTGTCTCAGCAGACCCACTGACCCTGCTAGCAAGGTTGGCTTATTGAGTGCAAACGACATCCCTGTGGTTCCTTTTAAAATTGGTCTGGACCGTACCAGGTGTGGTTTGAGTCTGTTAGTTGCTCTCTAGGCACAAAGAGGTGTGATGTTCCAGAAACTGAAACAATAATTATTTTGTCCTTGTAAATCCTGGAAGAGGGCCAACCCAAGAACAGGTGATTTGCAGCAGCCGTTATAGTCTCCTATGTTCAGAAGAAAAATATAAATTTTAGACATAAATAGCAAGAAGGATAACGTTTTAAATGAGTGGTGGGTTTCTTCCATGTTTTAGGAACCCAACAGTAAAGGACCTGTAACATTTGAGATATTGTTTTTTCTTTGTATTGGTTCAGTAAAAATATTAAATTCGGGCAGCACGGTGGCACAGTCTCACGGCGCTGAGGTCCCAGGTTCGATCCGGGCTTTGGGTCACTGTTCATGTGGAGTTTTCACATTATCCCCATCTTTACGTGGGTTTCGCCCCCACAACCCCAAAATCTTCAGGGTTGGTGGATTGGCCACGCTAAAGTGCCCCTTAATTGGAAAAAATGAATTGGGTACTCTAAAATTTTTTTAAAAAAGAGAGCACTGTGGGTCATTGAATTACAATTAAATAGTGCCTTCTGCAATCATCGCAAAGGTTAAAGTGTGCAAGCCTCAGAACATTTTGAAGCACAGTCACTACTGTAATGTAGGAAACGTGGCAGAACAAAGTAGCAAGGTAGTGTAAATAGCAATGGATAAACAGATATTTTAGCTATGTTATTTGAGGGATAAATGTTAGCCAAGCACCCCCAGCTCTTCAAAATTATGCCATGGGGGCTTTCATTTTTACATGAAGATAGGTAGGTCTTTTCATTAATATTCCAATTGAAAGACAGCCAACTGTGCAGAGTTCCTCCAGTGATGCACTGGAATGTTCGTTGAAATTTTGTGCTCATGTCTGGAGTGAGACTTGAACTTCCAACCTTTTGTCTGTGGGGCAAAAATGCTACCACAAAACTTAGTGTTTTAAACCGTAGGGAGTGGTTGAGGCACATACCACCAGATCTTTCAAGGGAAAATTGGATAAATAATTGAAGTACAGGAAGATGCAAGACTAAGGTGGGAGCACAGAGCAGTGGAAATGTAATATTGATTGCTCCAGCAAATAACTGTTGCAGACATGACTGGTTGAATTGGTTCCTCTTTGGTGTCACTTCCATGTAGTACAAATAGTCATGATCATGAATTTAATATATTTTTTAATATATAAATTTAAATATATAAATTATAGAGTACCCAATTAATTTTTCCAATTATGGGCAATTTAGCGTGGCCAATCCACCTACCTGCACATCTTTGGGTTGTGGGGGAGAAACCCACGTAAACATGGGGAGAATGTGCAAACTCCACACAGACAGCGACCCAGAGCCGGCATCGAACCTGGGACCTCGGTGCCGTGAGGCTGCAGTGCTAACCCACTGTGCCACAGTGCTGCCCCCACTGCTCTCTTAACCTCTCTCCTCGATTTTAATTCCATGAACTCTCATCACTAACTTTTGAACAACAGAAAGTAGGCTTTCCTTATTGACTCTGAGGGCCCTTCACAATTTCACAAGAACCTCTGCTACATCTGCTCTTCGCCTTCTTATTCCAGTGAAAATAGACCCAGTGCCTCAAGCCGGGGCAGCACGGTAGCATAGTGGTTACAGTTGCCTCACAGCTTCAGGGTCCCAGGTCCCAGCTTGGGTCACTGTCTGTGCGGAGTCTGCGGATTCTCCCCCTGTCTGTGTGTGTTTCCTCCGGGTGCTCTGTTTACCTCCCACAGTCCAAAGATGTGCAGGTTAGGTAGATTGGCTATGCTAAATTGCCCTTAGTGTCCAAAAAGGTTAGGTGGGGTTACGGGGATAGGGTGGAGGTGTGGGTGCTCTTTCCAGGGGTCAGTACAGACTCGATGCGCCGAATAGCCTCCTTCTGCACTGGAATGTCTAAAACTGCGAATATCCTCATATTTTAATAGTTTCTCACCCGTGGCACATCATGCTGAACCTATATAATTTTGGAAAAGTTAATCAATACTCTTGTACTCTACCCTGTATATAGACCTAGTTAAATTTACTTTTTGAATAGTTTTAGCTAATAGTTTCAGGAGATTGTGCACTTAAGTCTAAGTTTCTCTGTTCATTTCTTCATTGTCTTTCCAATGGATGCATATTCCACTCAATTAATATTCAGGGGGTTACCCTTGACCAGGAATGAACTGGACCATCCATGTAAATACTGCGGTTACAAGAGCAAGTCGGAGGCTAGGAATTCGGTGGTGAGTAACTGCCCAAAACCTAGCCACCATCTGCAAGGCCCCAGTCAGGAGCGTGATGTTCCCTGATCATGCCTGCCCAAAAACTCCCCCCAAAAAACTCCCAACAGTGCAATGTATAAACCACAACTTTGCCCAGAACAAAAACCCATCAACAAGCCCTGTCACGATCCTGAGCCCTCCCCCACATTACAAAAAAATCCCACAAAAAATACAAATACTGATGAACTCAACAATGAACAAACTCCATAGTCCTTGAGCACTTTAGTTCATCCCCAGTGCATGCTACTTGGCAAACACATTTGCATCCTCTGGCACATTGAAGTAATAGTCTCTGTCCTTGAAAGTCACCTGAAGACGTGACTTGTTTTTGACATTTCCCTTCACTGTGCCTTCTCCCTGCCTTTGCCGTCTCTGCAGCCCCTGGGACCAGGCGTTAATCCCCGAAAATGCCGTTCCCGAACAGGAGCCCTCCAATGTGCGACTGCCTCCCGCCCGCCGTCACGCCGTCACCGGAAGTCTACCCTGTACATCTTTGGGTTGTGAGGTGAGACCCACGCAGACACGGAGTGAATGTACAAGCTCCATACGGACAGTGACCCGGAGCCGGGATCGAACCCAGATCCTCGGCATCGTGAGGTGGCAGTGCTAACCACTGTGCCGCCCACTTTTGCAATCTTTATAATGGACTGTTAACGTTTTCCCAGTGTCAGAAGTTAAGCTAACTGGCTTATAGTCGGTTGGTTTTTGTCTCCCTCTTTTTTTTTGAATAAAGATGTTACATTGGCTGTTTTCCAATTTAAAGATTCTTGAAAGATAATACTACCTGTGCATCCACTATCTCTGTAGCTACTTCCTTAATATCCTGGGATACAACCCATCAGGTCATGGGGACTTATTGGCTTTTAGCCCCGCTAGTTTCTTTAGTCCTTTTCCCTGAGTGATTGTTGTTGTTTTTATTTCTCCCCCTCTACCCCTTGTTTATTTTGCATTTTTGGAATGTTATTTTTGTCTCCCACCTTGATGTAAAAATATTTGTTAAACTCTGCAATTTCCTGGTTTCCCATTATTTCTTCCCTGGTCTCATTCTTTCAGGGGCCTGTTCATTTTGACCTGTCTTTTTAGTATATTTAAAGCAACTTTTGCTGTTTGTTTTTATATTACTTGCTAGTTTACCCTCATAGTTTCTCTTTTCCCTCTTAATTTTGTTGTGTCACCTTTTGTTGGCTTTTAAATCTTTCCTTACCTTGGCCACATTGTATGCTTTTTCTTCCAATTTAATACAATCCTCCACTTGGTTAACCATGGTTGATTTATCCCCTTCCTTAAATCCTTCTTACTCACTGGAATATATCTTTGTTATGAGTTGTGAACTATTTTCAAAAATGTTACGATTGCTGATCAACTGTCTTTCCTGCTAAGCTCCTTCCCCAGTCCATTCCAGCCAACTTTGTCCTAATTTCTTCACAAGACCCTCATTTAAGTACAGCACTGTTGTATCTGACTCGAGATTCTCACACTCATATTGAATGCTAAATTCTACAATGTCATGGTCACGGCTTCCTAGGGCATCTTTTCATCTGAGATTGTTTATTAAGCCTGTCTCATTACACATTACCAAATCCAAAATAGCTGGATCCACAACATATTATTCGAGAAAACTGTCCTGAATACACTATGAAATCTCTACCTCTGCCAATTTGATTTTGCCAATCTGCATGAAGATTGAAGTCGCCCATGATTAAAGCTCTCAACCTAACTATTTTCAGCTGCTTCATCAATGATCTTCCTTCCATCATAAGATCAGAAGTGGCAATATTCACTGATGATTGCACAATGTTTAGCACCATTTGTGACAAGTCAGTCCGTGTTTGAATGCAGAAAGACCCGAACAATATCCAGGGTTGAGCTGAGATGTGATAAGGAACGCTCCAGTCACAAAAGTGAAAGGCGCTGCCAATCTCCATCAAGAGAGAATCTAACCATCACCACTTGGCATTCAGTGGCATTACCATTGCTGAATCCCCAACTTTCAACATTCTAGGTTTGTCTATGGTTGCTCCCATTGTCCTAAGTCATTTGTAAAAATTCCAAATAAACAGGCAATAGATACAAATATTTCCTGATTTTACAAGAGTTTATTACTGCTTTCAAATACCACGGTTGGGTATATATATTTTTAATTGTTCTGTTGCAACTTTGGGGTTACTTTTCTGAAAGATGATGGCACTGCCACCTCAACCTTTCCTGCTTAAGGGCCAAGGAGTGGTGGGGGTGGGGTGCAGGGAAAGTGTCAACTTCACCAGTCTTTTCATAACTGTAATCTCTCACCCCGGTAATATCCAGTGAATATGTGCCCCTTTATTCATTGCTTTTCTACTCCTTTTAATGGGGAACACATCTGTGCATAATACTGCAACTGCATGATATTCTGATGTTGCAACATTTTGTTCAGTCTTTGAGCACTTTACATCAAGAGTAAATGCAGCCAACATTTCCAAGTAAGTGTATTGTGTTTGTGCATTCATCTCACACTTAAGACTGATGTGCTGTGTATAGATATCAAAAATGAATGAGAATAACTACAGATGTCGTGGTTGTTATTCTGATGCAAATCATTAGCCTTATTTTCCAGGATGTGGTTGATAGGAACAATGTGGCATCTTGTAAGGGAAAACTCCATCATTGTTCATTACCATTTCACATCAGCAATGGGGAAGGCTTTTGCATTTTATGTGTCATTTCTTGACAACATCATTTCCAAAGTGCCATGGTCCTGACAGTGTTTTGACATTTACACACTTGGTTCTTCTGTTGTTGATGGGTCATATGGTACAATAGTTTACTGGTAAATGAATTGAGAGGTCAAAAGTTCATTTCATTTCCCCAACTGCCACAAAATTATGTGCATTGATGCATAGATTTCTGATAATCCAGCTACAGCGCTCTGCGTTTATTTTCAGTTGAAGTGTGTGTAGAATATTATTGGATTTTAGTCAGCGTTCGACTTTCCACCAAATCTGGATGAACCAAGCAGGAAAAATGCATTCCTTATGCATGGTCCTTTTTAATCAGAATAAAATTGTCCATGATATGACAGGTGTGATAGCAGGCAACGCATTACAGACTAAGTGGTTACCATTAAAGAAAAGAATGGTTGTTAGCCTCCACTGCCATCTCAAATGGCAGAGTTTTTAATACTTTTGGCTGGATTATTCAATTCATAAGATATTTATGAATGGATTTCACTGCGATATTCCTGTTCTGGGCATATGTGGAAGGATTTGAATGAATCATTAAAATTAGCAAAATATGATTTGGGGCCAAAAATGACTGCGGTGGATGTTGTAATTACTGTGATTGCAATGGATGGAATTGCCTAATTTTTTTTCAAGTCTAAGTGTGAATCTTTAGATGTGTCATGTATAGTAGTAAATGGTTGTGGAATAGATGCATGACTTTAGAATGTAAATTGTTTCCATTTTCAAATTCGTGTACAAGTTTTCACATCTCTTTTTTCATTATAATAATCACTGTAATCAAAAATACATGGCTGAAAAATTGGTGTCTTCTCAATCGTTAACGGCAGTTTATACATTGAGGCCCTTCACATGGTGCTTGGATCCTCTACCCACCTGTTGACAACTGTACACATGCTCTCATAACACGTTTGAAATATGGCGTCTCTGGAAAAGAGGCAAATCTGAGTTTGCACAGCTGCATTTGAAAGCAGTTCTGTGCAACAAATAGAAAAAGGTTGTAGTAAAAACCCTTTGCATTGGTCTTCAGTAAGGTAATGTTGAAATTGAGGAGTAGGTGAGGGCGGCACCTGGCGCAGTGGTTAGCACTGGGACTGTGGCGCTGAGGACCCGGCTTCGAATCCTGGCCCTGGGTCACTGTCCATGTGGAGTTTGCACATTCTCCCCATGTCTGCGTGGGTTTCACCCCCCACAACCCAAAGATGTGCAGGGTAGGTGGATTTGCCACTCTAAATTGCCCCTTGGAAAAAAATTGGGAACTCTAAATTTATTTTAAAAAAAGATATTGAGGCGTAGGTTCATTTTTGGTAGCGGTTCTCAAACTATTTTTGGTTGAAGAGTCCCTTTTCATATGGACTCGATCACAGATTTTCTCCATCTAAATTATTATTAGTAATAAACTCATGGGAGTGCTACATAAGGGCGGCACGGTGGCACAGTGGTTAGCACTGCTGCCTCACTATGCTGAGGACCCAGGTTCGCTGCTTTTCAATTTTCCAATTAAGGGGCAATTTAGTGTGGCCAATCCACCTAACCTGCATATCTTTGGGTTGTGGGGGGTGAAACCCACGCAGACACAGGGAAAATGTGCAAACTCCATACAGAGAGTGACCCGGCGCCGGGATCGAACCTGGGACCTCATCCCCGTAGGCAGCAGTGCTAACTACTGCGCCACCGTTTTAGGTGGAAAATATCTGGGAGGAAAATAAGTTCCTCACATAACTTCAATGTGCTTTGCTTCGTGTGTCCCCTATTTTGGTGCACTCAGTTGTATGTCTTTCTCCACCCCTCCCACCCCATCATGTCTCTGTCTGCTGAATACCTCTGCATGTTCTGTGTTTTGCTTATTCATCTCTATTTTGCTGAATATTTGTTTATTCCCCACCCGCTCCCATTGTACAACACTTTTGAATAATTTCACCCATCCCAGGGAGGTGAATTTTGCATTTATGTTGCACTGAGTTCTGTTCAATATTCCCTTGCCACTGCCTTGGAAGAAACCATACTTAAAAGAAAAGTCAAAGTCACATTCTAGATGATATATAACTGTAGGCAGCACCACAGGGAATCTCTCCCTATCTCTCAAAAGAAATATGAAGTGGATAAAAATATGGAACCTGCTGTTGAAAATTGAAACATGAAAGCTTCACTGATTCCTCTAAGGTTGCACATATGGACTAAAGCTTCTTTACAATCCAGGAATTGCCATTATTTTCGTAGTATTTATATATTTTATTATTTTGTTGCAGCTTTGAATATATTTGCTGATAAATGAAACATATTTCCTTTTATGACAACCAGCCTAATTTAATAATTCCAGGTTTGCTATAGCCCACCATCTTGTCACCTTGATTGCACTCTCTTGGCTTGTTTACTATTGCCACTTCAATTATATCAAAGTCATTTTTGCCTAGGATTACTCTGGGGAAGGCACATTGCACATGTTATTCTTGTGAAGACTAGGAGAAAACAGACATTGAGAATGTTTGTTTAACATCTGTGTCTTTTCATTGATCTATATTGGGACAGCACGGTGGTACAGTGGTTAGCACTGCTGCTTAATAGTGCCAGGGACCCGGGTTTGATTCTGACCTTGGGTAACTGATTGTGTAGAGTTTGCCTATTCTCCTTGTGGGTTTCCTCCAGGTGCTCTGGTTTACTCCCACAGTCCAAAGATGTGCAGGTTAGGTAGATTGGCCATGCTAAATTGCTCCTTGGCTTGGGTTACGGGGATAGGGTGGGGGCGTAGCCTTATGTAAAGTGCCCCTTTAGAGTGTAGACATGATAGGCCGAATGGCCTCCTTCTGCACTAGGGATTCTATGGATTCTAGCTATGTAGCTTGATCTTACTAGTTTTGCATAAGTATTTAACTTGCATGCTTAACATCGTGACTGTAAAAGTTGTTCCAGTTCACATTTGGAGTATTGTGTGCAATTCTAGTCACCACATTATCAGAGGGACGTGGAAGCTTTGGAGAGAGTGCAAAAAAGGTTCACCAGGATGTTCCTGGTCTCGAGGGTGTTGGCTATGAGGAGAGGTTGAATAAACTAGGATTGTTTTCACTGGAAAGATGGAGCCTGAGGGGAGACCTGATAGAGGTCTACAAAATTCAGAGGCATAGACAGGGTGGATAGTCAGAGGTTTTTTTCCAAGGCTGGAAGTGTCAGTTACAAGGGGGCACAGGTTCAAGGTGAGAGGGAGAAAGTTTAAGGAAGATGTGGAGGGTAAATTTTTCACGCAGAGAGTGGTGGGTGCCTGGAACACGCTGCCAAAGGATGTGGTGGAAGCAGGCACATTAGCAACATTTAAGAGGCATCTGGATGGGTACATGAATAGAGCGGAAATAGAGGGATATAGACCGAGGAAGGGCAGAGGATTTTTTATAGTTAGGGCATTGTGATTGGCGCAGGCTTGGAAGACCGAAGGGCCTGTTCTTGCGCTGTAATTTTCTTTGTTCTCCACCAACTCTTGAACAATCACCTCCAATAAATTTATGCCAACCTTTTCTCTGAAATTAATGTGTAAAAATTCATATACCTAACTCATGGCTTTAGCATTTGTGCATGTTAAACTATGTTCACCCGATGTCATGTTAAACTTTGTCCTGAGTGTGCTGTCCTCCAAGGGTGCCATGACTTCCTTTTTTAAAAACTTTGTCTAATTCATTTACAAGTACCAGATCAAGATGAACACTGGTTCTCATTTTTCTGTTCATGCTAAAGAGAACAAGGGAGGATGTTTGAGAGAATCATTAATGACTGAGCAGCTAACAGAAGTTTAGAAACAGGATAACTTTGCTTATTCAAATCGTCAAAATAAGTAAGATTCTGGTAACCATAGATCCATTATTCTCACTTCCCTGTACAATAATCACATTAATTAACAGGAGTAAATTTAAACATCTGTACAAAAACCTAGTAGTCAGAACAAGTAACATTCCAGTGGACCCTGTGAGATAAGAATGAAGCTGAACCTTCAAAAGGCATTGAACAAAATCTCATGTTTAGACTATTCGTTAAGCTCAAAATAGTGAGAATTCAGAGGAAAAATGTGGAAAGGAATAAGAAAATAAGACGATGCCTACTAGTTATGAGGTATGTCAAAGGAAATGAGCAGTACCTGCACTGTTCACTGTTAAAATAGCCTAGGATAAATAAAAAAATATGTTTTGGTTAAATATATTAAGCGCTAGTGTAGAGCAAAAATCAACAAAGCTAATAGAATCTTGACCTATTTCGTTGAAATATAAGAATATAGGTCAGAGTCAGTCATGACCATACCTTGAATTCTGATTACTGTGGCATAACGACAGCATTCAAACAGTAGATGGAATGTAGGAAAGAGCCATGAGGCTGATAACTCTCCTGGAAGTCTCATTTACAAGGAAAGACTGGGGGAACTTGGACTGTTTAGTTTTGGAAGTGATCTCTTAGAAGTGTAGAAGAAAGAATATTGTTTTTAAAATGTAAATGTGTAAAATTTCAAACTGACAGAATAAGGTCACCATGCGTTCAAACTAGTGAAATGCAAATTTAAGACTGATATCTGGAAGGATTCACACATTGCGCATTTTCTGGTGGAGTGGTGGAAGTGAGAATTCTAGAATAATTTAAAATCAATTTAAATCAATTTTGTTGAGCTAAATAGACACATCTGTAATTTATACTATTATCTCACAGTTGGGAGATTAATAGCAGAGGTTATAAATTCAAGATTATCACAGGAACGTTTAAAAAAAAATAATTTGGAGATTGTGAACGCTGTTTCATCTTTCCATTGCGGCTATCAGTTCAAAGGAAATTGGACCAGCATTGGAAAGAGAGAATATAAAATGAAACGTGGGAAAGGCAATGAAATAGACTAGGTTTCTCTGGTTGACGAGCAAGCAGTAACAACAAAATACGGGATGGTAGTATTGTGCAAATGCTTACTGGACTAGTGATCCAGACTAATGCTTCAGAGACATGAGCTCAAATGCCCCAAAGGAAGTTGGATGAAAGCAAATTCAATTGATTGATAAATCTAGAATAAAAAGCTAGCCTCCATCATGGTGATCATGAAAATACTGGACTGTTGTAAAAGTCCATCTGGTTCATCAATGTCCTCCAGCGAAGGAAATCTGTCATCATTCTTGGTCTGGTGTGATGTGACTTCAGACCTACAGCAATATGGTTGATTCTTAACTGCTTCTGAAATGCCTAACAAGCCACCAGGTACATAAAACTGCTAAGCCCAAGTAGGAATAAAATTGGATGGACCACCAGCAACGACTGGAAATGACAAAGGTATACCCAGCGAAATCACTCTTGCAAGTTGTCCATACTAATTTCTGGGAACTTGTGCCAAAATTGGGAGAGCTATCCCAGAGATGAGCCGAGCAACTGCCTGACAGTCAAACTCATTGGATCATATCTTGCAGCCAGTGTCCCAGACACCGCCATCACCATCCCTGGATATGTCCTGTCCCACTGGCAGAACAGACCAACCAGAGATGGTGCCACAGTGTATAAAGCAGGAGGGAGTGAAAGTCCTCAATGTTTACTCTGAACCCCATAGAGTCTCATGGCATCAGATTAAATATGGGTAAGAAAAACTTCTTTCAGATCACCACCTACCACCCCCTACTCAACTGATGAATCAGTACTTCACCATTTTGAGCACCACTTGGAAGAAGCACTGAGAGAGCAAAAGCACAGACTTAAATGTGCACCAACAAGAGTGGTTTGGCAACACCACTGCTAACCAAATTGGCTGAGTCCTGAAGGTGATATATTTTGCAGGCTGGGTTTGGGGCAGGTGGTGAGGTGCAAGGGGGGAGAAAACCTACATGGCCTCATCCTCTCCAATTTACCTGTCGTGATGCATCTGTCCATGGGAATATTGAGATGACTAGTGACCACACAGCATTTGTTTTCATGTGCGCTGGTGACACCCAGCCCTGCCTCACCACCATCTCTTTCTCTCAACTTCTCCACTGTTGTTAAATTATTGGATTTGTCATCCGCCATTCCTGCATGGCCATGTCACTCTAAGTCTAATCTCCTCTAGCTCCTCAACCCTCTGAGATATCTGCTGTCCTTTGGTTTTGGCCTTGTGAAAATCCCAATTTTAAATGCTCCACCGGTGATGATTGTGCCTCTGATGCCTCAGACTCGAGGTCTGGGATATCCTCCTTACACCTCTTCGCTTCTCATTTGTTTTCCTCCTTTAAGAACCTTCTTAAAATTTATCACTCTGATCAAACTTCAGGCCCTCTGATCTAAAATCTCCTCAATTGGCTTGGTGTCCTATTTTATGTTATGCTCCTGCGAAGTGCCTTGGGCAGTTCTACTATGATGTGACATAAACACCAATTTTTGGGGCAGCATAGTGGCGCAGTGGTTGGCACTGCTGCCTCAGGGTGCCGAGGTCCCAGGTTCACTTCCGGCTCTGGGTCACTGTCCGTGTGGAGTTTGCACATTCTCCCGTGTTTGCGTGTGTTTCGACCCCACAACCCAAAGATGTGCAGGATAGGTGGATTGGCCACGCTAAATTGCCCCTTAATTGGAAAAAATGACTTGGGACTCTTAATTTTAAAAATAAATAAATGTATACCAATTTTTACAGTTGTTGTGTGGCACTGCCACCATTTACAAATTGATATATTTAGTAGATCAACACTTTGGTGTCCATGAAGCACTTTCAGCTATCGGCATTTAGGTAATTGGATTAAGCTACAATCTGTAACCCCACAGTCCATCAAACCTTATCTGACTACTGCCTTCAAGCCAAAACTTAGGGCAGCACGATAGCACAAGTGATTAACACTGTGGTTTCACAGCGCCAGGGTCCCAGGTTCGATTCCCTGCTGGGTCACTGTCTGTGCGGAGTCTGCATGTTCTCCCCGCGTCTGCGTGGGTTTCCTCTGGGTGCTCAGGTTTCCTCCCACAGTCCAAAGACGTGCAGGTTAGGTGGATTGGCCACGATAAATTGCCCTTAGTGACCAAAAAAGGTTAGGAGGGGTTATTGGGTTGCGGGGATAGGATGGAAGTGAGGGCTTAAGTGGGTCGGTGCCGACTCGATGGGCTGAATGGCCTCCTTCTGCATTGTATGTTCTATATTCTAAAACGGATGTAAGCAATTCCACGACCAATGAATCAGATCAAATTTCTGCAGTCCTGCCATACCCAGTCATGAATGGTGGTGGACAATTAAACCAATCAAAAGTGGGTATCCATTTAAAAAAAAAAATATTTATTGAAAATGTAAACAAAACCACCCGACACAATCAAACAAAAATACACAACAGAAGAAAGATACAAAAAAAGCACATATTAACTTTGACACAAAAACAAAACTAAATCCCCTAACAACTGACTAGCTCCTTAAAAAAGGAAATTAATGTCTGCCATCTGAGGTAGAACCCCTCCACCAATGCTCTCATGGTGT